>NC_140954.1:87309247-88007997 GCF_014529385.1 Adiantum capillus-veneris
ATAGAGCTTGAAGATGACATTCTAACTGTCAAACCTCCGTTCGGTGAATCAAAAAAAGAATCTTCTAAAATATGAGGAATCTCATGGCGTGCTATATATCAGTAGATAGAGCTTGAAGATGACATTCTAACTGTCAAACCTCCGCCAACTTTGGAGTTTGTTTGCAAAAATTTATCCATGCGCCCGTTTTGGTAGAGAGAGGTAAAGTCAAACTCCTTAAAGGGCCCCTTTGTGAGTCCAAATTTTGCCTAATGAGATTCCTCATATTTTAGAAGATTCTTTGTTTGATTCACTTAGATTCCGACAAAGTTTCACATCATAGGTGAATAAAATAAGTCCAACCAAAAACTAACCATGATATAAAAATTCAATTTTGATAACATCTAATCATGCAAATTTGATGCATCATATCTGCACTTCACCTCTCTAGCACATAGAACTAGTTTTGACGTAGAAAGGTGGAAAGCAATCATGCACATGCACATGAGGCATCCATCCGTAGGTTTCCATACATCATATGATATCATTCCATCACCATAAACATGATGAGAAAAATAGCTCCGACGTTTCGGTCAAATAAACCATAATTTCACACATATGCAAAAAATAACTTTTCGGCATTTTTGGGAGCATACATAGCATGCAGATTAAAATGTTTGACCTCAAAACAATGCATCAAGCTCAGATCCATAATATAGACTAATACTCTATCACATCAGTTTGCCCATTTCACACTGACACAAAAAATGGTAACACAGAAAGAAAGCCACTTTATTCATATCTGCCTATACGGTTCGGGTTGACTAACCATACACCCTCACATGAGTTTATGGACATCTAATACATGAAACCAACTCTCCAAAACAAAACATGAATCATACATAAACGGATCGGTCAACTCATGACATCATATGGTACTCCCCCTAGATAGGCACCCCTACAAGCGTAGGTAAACCCGATTATGGAGGGATTCATAACTCGCATACCCAAGGTGATAACGGAGACATAAATACATTTATTGCCATGCTTAATCAAGATTTTCAATTGGCTAAGTGGGTTTGCCCATCCGATGAATCCATATAGTGGTTCTCCAAAGAGCTTGGGGTCCAATTTTTTACTAAGTGCAGTGGACATCAATCTAGTTTTTGACTATATCTCTTAGCTTGTGCGTGATTTTCACATGACACCAAAGAGAGAAAATGTTTTAAATGATAAATTTTATCTCTCGTTTAAAGGTTTGGGTTGATTCATAACGGTTTGTGAGTTATGACAAAAGCAGTGTTCCTACAAAATCTCGTTTAGTCCCGTTTTTTCTTCAGGTGGTCATTTTAAATCCAACAGAGACTAAAATTAATATTTTTATGTTTAGGTCATTCTAAAAAGCACATTGTTTTTCAAAAACACCAAAAAGCACAAAAAGCTAAAAATAGTGTAAAAAAAGAAAAATTTCTAAAATTGAACCACGGGCTTCCCTTGTCCATTGAAATGAGAAAGCGGACTTGCTTTTCACTAAAAAGCACTCTAAAAATAGCGTGAAAAGCACTCGAAAAGAATATTTTTACAAAATTGAACCAAAGCTTCCCAGGAACATGCACGTTAAGGATCTGAGCTAGCTTTTTGCAAAAAAGCACCTAAAATCATGTTGGAATTAGGGTTGCAGAGAATTGCACACAGCTTGGAGAAGAGGATGGAAGCTCAAGGCACACAACTAAGAGTGTGTTACTTAGTGTGCAATGGAAAGTTGGATAGCCCTAGAGGGATGGGCATATATACCATGCACGGGGTGAAAAACCTCCTAAGAGGGAAAAAATGTATTGACTGTCCTAGTGTGTTCACACACATCACTACCACATGTATATGGTAACAAATCCCCCCTGGAGTGATGCAGTAAACGAGAGCTGGCACATGAGTAAAGGGAAGTGCCATGCCCCGAGGACATGATCATTCCACAAAGGGGAGTAAGCCCAAAGCTTTGTGGAAAGCTTCGAACTTCTCACGAGACAATGCCTTTGTGAAAAGATCTACAAGGTTGTCCTCTGTTGGCACATAAGCCAAGCTGATCTCTCCTGCTGAGAGCCTCTCCCTGACATAGTGGTAATGCACCTCAATCTTCTTTGTGCAAGCATGAAAAACTGGGTTCCTCTCAACTTCCAATGCGCTCTGACTGTCAGTGTAGATAGTGTTGGCAGTGTCCTATCCAACACCCAAATCAACCATAAGGCATCTGAGCCATACACACAACCGTAGTTGTGAAGACTACTTTGTACTCATCCTCACAACTCGAAGTGGCCACAATAGGTTGCTTCTTGCTCAACCATGATATACATGAACTACCAAGCATGAAACAAAAACTACTTGTGGGCACTCGCGTGTCAAAACAACCAAGCCAATATGAGTCCAAAAAAGCATGTAAGTCTGGCGGAAATGATCCCCCCTTGGGATAAAACAAGCTAAGATGTAAAGTGTCAGTCGATTGCAGATCCGAACCGGATTGGGTAACTACAACTGAGGTGACAAAAATGAAATGAATGCACGGGCCTGAAGTGCTCACTTTGTGGAGCGCGTCGGTCTTTTCAAATCAGTGTGATTAGAGTTACGGTTGCCAAGTTGTGGGCCGTTAAAGATTCACCGAGGACCGGTTCCGTGCCAGTCTAGTCGGCTCGGCCGGAGTGCCATCTGGGAGTTTTTGAGCTTCAATCAAGGAATACCGCAAACCGATATGCTTTGGAAGTTAAATAGGTTAAATGTGGTGCCCGTACGGAAGCACATAAGTACTTGAAGAGCATCGTGTACGAAATGATGTCTCTTGGAATGCAATGATTGCGAGGAAATGCCAACACGGTTGCATCTTGCTGGAGAAAAATGAGCTGCTAGGCAGTGCTTGGCCGATGTGTATACTAAATGTGGTGCCGTTTTGAAAGCACAAAAGGTTCCTGATGAGCTCTTTGTCCGAATGTTGTCACCTAGAGCGTGTTGATTGCGGGATTTGTTCAAGTACTGCTGAGAAAATCTTGTGCTTGGAAATGCTTTGCTGACATGCATACCTAGTGTGGCCACCCAAGGGCTAAGGCCTCCCAAAGGCAACCAAAGGGAGGCCGGCCGCCCAACCTTCACCCTAAAGGATAGCCGCCCCATAAAATTAAACCATTTAATGGCCACCCTAAGAAAAAGCGGGTGTGAACCAAAAGAAAATAGGAAGGCATGGCAAGCAGATGACGAGCAGAGGCGCACGCAAAGAGGGCGGGACTCGCAACGGGCTGTAGAGCGATCGGATGAGCATCCTCATCAAAAGAAAAATCATCAGTTGATCATGGCACCCATATTCGGCCTTTCTCGCGTGAAATTCGGCGCTGCTCCACACTCAGCTTGCCAGGTCATGGAGCCGGTTCATGCCACGTCAGTGACGCCAGCGCTACTGAGAGGAGTTATTAAAAGATGGGTTTTTAAGGGCATAAGAGAGGAGATGATAAGAGAGGTTCGAAGGAAGGCAAGAGGGGGGGAAGAGGAAACGAAGAGAGTAAGGAGTCGAAGGGGCGAAAGGAGAGGAAGCTCGCGGCTCATCCTCGACAAGCAAGCTCTTTCTCTCTCTCTCTCTCTCTCTCTCTCTCTCTCTCTCTCTCTCTCTCTCTCTCTCTCTCTCTCTCTCTCTCTCTCTCTCTCTCTCTCTCTCTCTCTCTCTCTCTCTCTCTCTCTCTCTCTCTCTCTCTCTCTCTCTCGTCCTCGAATAGGAGCAAAGGGAGAAGCTTTCTCTTGCTCTCGTCATCAAAACAAGAAAAGCTCGGAGGGAGAGGGAGGTGAAGAAAAGCACTAAAGGAAGGCTTTCTCTCTCGAGAAGGAGAAACAAGGCGAGGATCTTGAACAAGAAGGAAAGCATGCGAGGAGCTTGGACAACACAAAGTCTTTCTCTCTCTTGCTCTCGACCTCGGCTAGCAAGCCAGCAAGGGAGGATTTGAAGCAGGATACGGCTATCTCGCTCTCGTGCTATGACGCAAAATCAAGGGGCTCTTTATCAGCATAAACAAAGGAATTGACTTAATTAAAGAAGCAGAAGGAAAGCACAAGGCAGGCCCAACAAGGGTTAAGGAAATCGGAGCAATTGAGGAGCAAGAAGCTGTGAAATAACTGACAGAGTTGAAGCTTACTAAATCTAAGGGCAACCGAAGCAAATGAAGCAACATGAGGGAATTTCCATCACCGTCATCCATTAGAGATTGAAGTAGCATTTTGTTAAGTCCGGTGTCGTTAACGGCCCGGTTAATCCTATAAAGCGGGAGCTTAAACTCCTGGTTAGCAAATGATCCCAGTGACGGTGCTATTAACAGCCCACCTTGGCTAAGGACTAAATTGTACTCAAAGTAATATTCAATTAATTGATGATTGCGGTGATTGCCAGAGATATCAGTTGTTCTAGTTGTCTCTCTTTGACACCTCCCATAGTCAGAGGCCCGGCGCCTCTGCCCGGCTCACGTAGCGAACTCATATCCCCCGACAACGGTGGCACAACTGTCAGTTTTTTACCATTGGACCCTTAGCAAAGCCAAAACGAAAACATTGGCGATTGTGCCACCCTAAACCCACCAGACAGGAGCGGATGGCCATTAAACATTATAGGGGCAAGGAAAGCACCTAAATCCCTGCTCTTGCAACGTTTCATGCACATCGCAATCCGTTTCAACGGTCTACAGTGGAACAATCACCAGTTTTTTACCATTGGGCCCTTAGCGAAACCAAAACAAAAAAATTGGCGATTGTGCCACCCTAGACCAATGAGACGAGAGCGGATGGTCATGAAACTTTGCAGAGGCAGGGAAAGCACCAAAGTCCCCGCCCCTTGCAAGCTTCCATGGGCATCTCAATCCGTCTCAACGGTCTATGGTAGCACAATCGCAAGTTTTTGACCATTGGACCCTTAGCGAAGCCAAAACAAAACAAATTGGCGATTGTGCCACCCTAGACCGATGAAACAGGAACAGATGACCATGAAACATTGTAGGGGCAGAAAAAGCACCTAAATCCTTGCCCTTGTAATGTTTCATGGCCATCGCAATCCCTCTCAACGATCTACAGTGGCAAAATCGCCAGTTTTTTACCATTAGGCCCTTAGCGAAGCCAAAAAAAAAAAATGCGATTGTGCCACCTTACACCAAGAAGATGGGAGCAGATGGCCATGAAACTTTGCAGGGGTAGGGAAAGCACCAAGATACCACCCCCTCCAAAGTTTCATGGCCATCGCCATCCGTCTCCACGGGCTACGGTGGCACAATCGCCAATTTTTTACCATTGGGCCCTAGCGAAGCCAAAACGAAAAAATTGGCGATTGTGCCACTCTAAACCGACGAGACAGGAGCGGATAGCCATGAAACGTTGGTGGGGCAAGAAAAGCACCTAAATCCCTGCCCCTGCAAATTTTCATAGGCATCGCAATCCGTCTCGACGGTCTACGGTGGCACAATCGCAAGTTTTTAACCATTGGGCCCTTAGCGAAGCCAAAACGAAAAAATTGATGATTGTGCCACCCTAGACCGATGAGACGGGAGCGATGGCCATGAAACATTGTAGGGACAGGGAAAGCACCTAAATCCCTGTCCCTGCAAAGTTTCATGGGTATCGCAATCCGTCTCGACGGTCTACGGTGGCATAAGCGCCAGTTTTTTACCGTTGGGCCCTTAGCGAAGCCAAAACAAAAAAATTGACGATTGTGCCACCCTTGACCGACGAGACGAGAGTTGATGGACATGAAACATTACAGGGGTAGGAAAAGAACCTAAATCCATGCCCCTGCAAAGTTTCATGGACAGTGCAATCCATTTGAACGATCTATGGTGGCACAATCGCGAGTTTTTGACCATTGGGTCCTTAGTGAAGCCAAACGAAAAAATTGGCAATTGTGTCACCCTAGAGCAACGAGACGAGAGAGGATGGCCATGAAACTTTGGAGGGGCAAGGAAAGCGCTTAAATCTCCACCACTGCAAAGTTTCATGGGCATCGCAATCCGTCTCAGTGGTCTACGGTGGCACAATCGCCAGTTTTTGACCTTTGGGCCCTTAGCAAAGCCAAAACGAAAAAATTGGCGATGGTGCCACCCTAGACCAATGAGACAGGAGTGGATGGCCATGAAACTTTGCAGGGGTAGGGAAAACACCTAAATCCTCACCTTTGCAAAGTTTCATGGGCGTTGCAATCCGTCTTGATGGTCTACGGTGGCACAATCGCCAGTTTTTTACCATTGGATTCTTAGCGAAGCCAAAACGAAAAAATTGGCAATTGTGCCACCCTAGACCGACGAGACAGGAATGGATGGCCATGAAACATTGTAAGCATAAGGAAAGCACCTTAATTCCCGTCCCTGTAAATTTTCATGGCCATCGCAATCCAACTCGTGGAAACCTTCTCTTGCGGCCTTCCCCCAACAAGGGGGTTTCCCCCGTTTGCTGGCCCGTGGGTCATGGTTCTTGGGGGGTTTGTCGGCCCGCACCACAGATTGTGTACAACTATAAGATAGTGGTGCTCGGTTGAGATGAGAACGGGGCAAACCGCGGCGTGAAGGACGGGTGAGGTGAGGTGACGAGTTCCCCACACCCCTCTTGTGACATTGGGATGCAACCCCCCCCCTCCTTCTGGCGAGTGCCAAGGATACCTTCCACCGACAGGCTTGGCTACTTTCAGGCTGTTTTCAGGTCTCACGGGGCTCAACGCGCTCAAGGTGACCGACGGGGCTCGATAGGTGATGAGTGATGGCGAACCGTGTCCAAGACCGAGGCACCGACTACGATAAGCTCTCGCCCGGGCCGCGGTGTGATCAAGGAGCGCGGTGGAAGTTTTTTCCGCCGCGAGCTACGTACGGCTTGTATCAATACGGAAGGTCCCGGACCCATGTGCATAAGTAAACCAAAAGCTATTTAAAAAACATCTTTCTTTTTGTGATCTACTGATATTTCAAATAAATATAATTTTATTATTAATTTATACTTTTTTAAAATTTTACATAAAAATATATACTTTTTTTGCTTAAATTACCACGTAAATAATTAGGTTGAGATATCTTGATTTTTAATTTATCTACATTATTTAAAAAAATGACATGGCTATTGAGGTGGCCATGCATGAATGACATGGTCATCCATGTGGAAAGATGATGTGGATGATTGATGACATGGAATGCATAGGTGGAAAGATGAGGTGGCGGATGGGATCCCCTCATTTCCCATGTCATATGATGACATATCCAAATGGTGACATGTAATGATTAGTGGCAAAAAAGGACGTGATGAGTTGGCAAGGTGGCGATGTGGCATGCTTGGTGGCTCATGAGGTGGGGAGTGATGTGGCAAGCCATGCAAGCAATACTTACACATGGCATGTGAGGTGGTGGATGACATAACACTTAAGGTGAAGTGGCATGCAAGGTGGCAGTGGAGGGTGGTGGATGAGTTGGCAATTAGAGTGACATGGCAAGCCAAGTGTTACGGTCAAAGTGTCGATTGTGGTGATGTGGAAGGTGAGATGGGGTGATGACATGGACCTTTGGTGACATGGCGGCCTCCTTGTATGAGGTGGACTAGCCAAGAAGGATTGGGAGAGTAGAACCAAGCCATGGTTAGTTGACAAGTGTCAAAATTTATAGGTTTGGTATTTACCAAACCAGTGAATGGTACAAGTGAAAAACATTAAAACAATAAAAACGTGTCTTTCCTTACTCAAATTGACTCAATTTTTTTTCTATGAGGACCTTACACTAAGAGTAATGACATATATGAAAATCAAGATGAGTGGCAATGCACATTATTTATTAGAAATTTTAAAAAAATTATATCAAGGTTCTCTGAGTAGTCTTTGTTATTTTCTAAGGTGGATCTTTTAAAAATGAACTGTTGAAATTTAATTTTTTTTGCATGATCACATTCCTTGGGTCATAATCTATCAAATGACCATTGGATCCTGAAAAATAAGTTCTACATCATTAGATATCTAGTGTTAAAAAAATAGGATTTTATAAATAAAAATTCTAACTAAGAAAATGAATGCTAATTATGCAAAGATTCAAAAAATTATCAATAAATCTAGTTAAATTGCTTGCCAAGTGAACAAGAGGATAAGTAAATAAAAAAATCCCATAAAAAGTTTTAAGTATTTCTTCATCAAGGTCACAATGCTGTGTGACAGGCTGAACCAAATTAGTCCTTGCACAATAAAATTACCATTTAGATGTGAAAAAATGAAGATCAGAGCTTTCCATTGTGTTTGCAACTATATGCTTTGTGTGGCTACCAAATATTGCCTCTTCAAAGTAAGTGCAAGCAAGTCAAATGTACTAGGAATGGCAAAAAAGAGGTTTCTTCTTGGCTCTCTCGGTGGGGGCAATTGCTGAAAGTGGGTACACCTTATCATGCATACACCCATATATATATATATATATATATCCCGGGGGATTCACCATGGAAAACTTACCGCACCACGTAACTGTAGGGGAGGGGGGTTTTTTTACAAGTTACATAAGCGTATAAGTTAGGGGCAGGTCCCCAATAATTTATCTCTGAAGCTTAATAATTAGGGAGGGGGGTGTCATTTTATTTCTTTTTGAAGGGGGGGAGGGGCTGACTTGGGTTGATTACTTGTAAAGGTTGGTCATCGATGTGCACTAGAACTCGGATGAATTTAGGGAAGTTTTTTATCAGGTCACGCATCAAATTTTGCATCAAGCCGATCATAGACAAGGGCTGATTTGGAGAAGGTCAAGGGTTGATTTACACCAGCTTTGGATGTGTCAAAATTGTACGAGTAGCTAGAGTGCAAGCTGATTGAGGACATAGTTTGAAACTCAAAGTAAGACACATTGAGGGTACATCCACTAGTTATCAACGTCATAAGTGGCTCATTAGTACGTTGCTAGTCACTATGCTACACACTTTTTGAATAGCTTTACTCAGTTAGATCAGGTGAGACCTAAATTTTATATGTAAGATAGGGGTATGGTAGTTTTCTTTATTGATTGTCGTATAAGCGTAGAAAGGGGGGTCATATTCCCTAATATGAGTCGTATATAGGGGTATTATCAAAGTTGTTTGCTCGCAGGTGGCGTCCCATTTTGTATATAGAGTGAATCCCCGGGGATATATATATATATATATATATATATATCACACACACACACATACATTAGCATGAGTAAAACTCACACATTCATATTTCCACACATTTTCTTCCTATTTTATGCTACCCGACAGGATGGAACAAAATGAGCAAACACGATGGTCTCCTAATAAAGTGACATGTACAAAAGTGAGGGTTGGTGTTTTGAAGGATTAAGGTTTGTTATAGTATCTACACACACACACACACACACACACACACACACATATATATATATATATATATATATATATATATATATATATATCACACACACATTAGCATGAGTAAAACTCACACATTCATATTTCCACACATTTTCTTCCTATTTTTTGCTACCCAATAGGAGCAACAAGATGAGCGAACACGATGGTTTCCTAATAAAATGACATGTATGAAAGTGAGGGTTGGTGTTTTGAAGGATTAAGGTTTGTTCATATGTGTGTGTGTGTGTGTGTGTGTGTGTGTGTGTGTGTGTGTGTATATATATATATATATATATATATATATATATATATATATAGAGAGAGAGAGAGAGAGAGAGAGAGAGAGAGAGAGAGATAAGTATATATCACACACACACACACATATGAGTAAAAACTAACAGATTCATATTTCCACAGCTACCCAACAGGATGGAACAAGATGAGCGAACACGATGGTCTCCTAATAAAGTGACATGTACAAAAGTGAGGGTGGGTGTTTTGAAGGATTAAGATTTGTTCATATATATATATGTATACACATATAGTCATGTATACATATGCATATATACATACATACATACACATACACACACACATATATATATATATATATATATATATATATATATATATATATATATATCACACACACACATACATTAGCATGAGTAAAACTCACATTCATATGCCCACATATTCTCTTCCTATTTTTTGCTACCCAATAGGACAAAACAAGATGAGCGAACACGATGGTTTCTTAATAAAGTGAGGGTAGGGTGTTTTGAAGGATTAAGGGCTATTCATTTTTTGTTCTAATAAAGTAAACATCATGGTTTCCTAATAAGGTGACATGTATTGAAGTGAGGGGAGGGTGTTCTGCTCTAAACCTTGGGACTTTGGTTAGCTAAGCTAGAGAGAGAGAGATTATTTGGAAAATTGTGTAATGCAAGTGATTGATTTTGAGGCTCAAAAAGCTGAAATTGTAAGGGGGTAGAGTGGCCCTCACACACCACCATGCCATGATATGTGAGGCTAGAGTGGCCCTCACACACCACCATGCCATGATATGTGCCTCACGGGTCTAAGATGGCCGCTTTGCCTAGCAAATTAGGGGACACCACCAAGCATAGGTTGGGCTAAAATGCAATCATCCTATCATTCAACACCAAATGCAATGGTGGAACTTAGTGGAGTGATAGAGCAACCACATAATCACTTAACACCCATACTATGAATGTGTGTGTGTGTGTGTGTGAGAGAGAGAGAGAGAGAGTACTGGCAGCCCGAGGGACTCACAATATGTAAGCATAGCACTTGAGTTTTCTAAGACTCAGGTGTTCTTTTATATTTCAAAGTTACAATTAAAATTATATGTACAAGTGTGGTTAAATGTATAAGACCTCAATGCTATCCTATGTTTGTGGTTTCTTGAAAAATATTCACTCTTAAACTCAATTTTATTAAATGAGTTGGCACATGAGGGGGGATCAAAACAAAAATCTAGTGCTAAGGTTTTTCTCACAACCATGGAACATACAAATTCTATCATCTCAATTAAATCACACAATAGTACATCTTCTACTGCCATTTCAATTGAGTTGGATGATAGTAGACGCCTTGGTAACTCACCTTCATATTAGCACTCACAAAGCGAGCAGGGGAATGGAGAGAGCTTTTGGAGGGAAGGAAAAGACTAGCTATAAGCTGTGGAAGAAGTTATGTGACCTGTATGAGAAGCAAAGTGCAGCATCACAAGTTTATTGGCTGAAAAAGTTAGTTGATTTGAAGATGGATGAGGGCACACCCATGTGCAACCATCTCAATGAGTTCAACACAAATTTCAGCCAGTTTTCTGCGCAGGGAGTCAATTTCAACAATTCGGTCAAAGCAATGTTCTTGCTAGTTACGTTGCCAAAAAATTGGGATACTTTTCGCACAACCATAAGTAACTCAGCACCTCTTGGTGGTTTAACATGTGCTGATATTGAGAGTAGTTTGGTTACTGAAGAGGTTAGCAGAAAGAATCTTGATACTTCTCGTGGTACTAGCAATGCTCTCGTTGTTCGTGGTGGATCACAAGAAAAGGGCAAGAAAAATCAGAGAGGAAAATCTCGTACCAAATCACGTGGCCGAAAAGACATTGAGTGCAATCATTGTCACAAAAAGGGTCATATGAAGAAAGACTGTCGAAAGTGGAAACAAGAGAAAGGTAAAGACAAAAAGTCGGAAGAAGACAAGATTAAGGAAAGCAGTATAAAGATTGAAGAGATCAACAATGTTTTTGTTGAAGATTCTGATGGAGACATTTATCTCACATCTGCTAGGGGTTCAACTTTTTTGGTTGTCACTGATGACTATGCGTTACAAGATTGGGTTATTGACTCAGGTGCATCGTTTCATGTGACTCCTCACAGAGTGGTTCAGTACATATGATGCATCCGTAAAGGTTGTGTTCGTCTTGGCAATGATTTTGCTTGCGACATAGTTGGTGTCGGCGATGTGCATCTAAAATTTCAGAATGGTTCTTCATTCATGCTCAAGAATGTGAGACATGTGCCGAAGCTTACCAAAATCTTGATTAGTACATGACAATTGGATGACGTAGGATATTACTGCACATTTGGTGATAGTTCGTGGAAGATCACCAAAGGTTCTTTAGTGGTAGCACATGGTTCACAGTCTGGGACTTTGTACATCCTACATGTATCCAATGTTAAAAACCATGTAATTTGTGTAACCGAGCAGCCAAGTGTTTCTTTGTGGCATCACCAGTTAGGACATATGTCTCAAAAGGGAATGAAAATCTTGTCTCATTTTGGTTATGTGCTTGGCTTCCATTTCTCGGACTTTTCAATTTGTGAGCATTGTCTTTATGGTAAACAAACATAGTCACCACACAAAAGGGAAAGCACTCAAAAAAATGAGCCATTAGAGTTAATGCATAGTAATGTGTGTGGACCTATGCCTAATGTATCCATGGGAGGTTCATTGTACCTTGTTACATTCATTGATGGCTTCTCAAGGAAAGTATGGGTATATCCTCTCAGGAAGAAGGATGAAGTTCTTTCAAAATTTCAGAATTTTGTGGCATTAGTGGAGAATCAGTCTGGCAAGAAATTCAAGTGCTTAAGGTCAGACAATCGTGGTGAGTATGTCACTAAAGCCTTTCAGAATTTTTTTGATTCCAAAGGCATCAAAAGAGAGTTGACTACTCCATATAACCCTCCACAAAATGGTGTTGCTGAGAGGATGAACCGTACCATACAAGAGAAGTTACGTAGCATGTTGTCTAATGCAGAGTTACCTAATAGATTTTGGGCGAAAGCATTAGCAACTGCTGTCCATCTTATTAATAGATCTCCTAACAAGGCTTTAGATGAGAGGGTATGTGAAGAGCTTTGCTCTAGGAAGCCACCTCCTTCTTACAAGCATCTTAAAGTCTTTGGTTGTGAAGCATATTGCCATGTTCCAAAGGAGTTTCGAAGAAACCTGGCTCCTAAGTCAAAGAAATACATAATTCTTGGTTATGGCAATCTTGGCGAGATGGGATTTTGGTTATGGGATCTCGAAGATAAAAAGATAGTTCGCAGTAATGATGTGTATTTCAATGAAAAACAGATGCATAAGAAGCCTGTGCATATAGTGGAGGTCATGAGAGTTACCTTCCAAGAAGATGGAATTATCCATGATAGGCCTGAAGTGCCTAATGTCAGACAACAAGTACAGAATCCTCCTATAGTACAAGATGTTGTGGAGGGACAATTAACTAGCTCAAGCAGTTATCAGAAGATCTACAAGACTTTCAAGGCCTCCTGATAGATTTACTCCCTCATTGGACTACATTATGTTGACAGATTGCGGAGAGCCTTCCTGCTATAAGGAAGCCATGTCCATGGATGACAAGGCAAAGTGAGAGAAAGCTATGCAATCAGAAATGGACTCGTTGCATAAGAATCAAACTTGGAAGTTGGTTTGGTTGCCTAAAGGTAAAAAGGCATTACCATGCAAATGGGTGTACAAGTAGAAAATTACACCTCATGAAAATTTACCCCAGTACAAGGCATGACTTGTTACTAAAGGATTTAAGCAGCAGAAGCAAAGTATTGACTTTGATGAGATCTTTTCTCCGGTTGTCAAGTTGACTACTCTGCAGTGTGTAGTTGCGTTGGTTGCTAAAGATGACATGGAATTTGACCAGATGGATGTCAAGACGGCGTTCTTGCATGGTGATCTTCAAGAAGAAGTTTATATGCAGCAGCCAGAAGGTTTTGTTAAGAAGGGCAATGAAGACTTGGTGTGTCAGTTAGAAAAGACTCTTTACGGTCTAAAACATTCATCAAGGGAGTGGTATCATAAATTCTACTCATTCAATTTGCCTCTACACTAAGCGAGCTAAAGATGGTAGTTTGCTGATTTTGGTCCTTTATGTGGATGATATGTTAATAGCCAAAAAATGCAGGGATGAGATTTCAGCTTTGAAGTCAGAGTTACATGCAAACTTTGAAATGAAAGACATGGGTGAAGCAAGCCATATCCTTCGCATGCGCATTAAGCGAGACAGATGCAAGAAATTGGTCTATTTGTATCAATATAAGTACATTGCTAAAATGCTCAAGCATTTCAATATGGAGAAGGGGAAGTCATTGAGTACTACATTGCCTCCATATGTGAAACTTTCTAAAAATGATTGCCCCAAGTCTGAAGAGGCTTCTCAAAGAAAGGGTGGTAACAGCAATGCAGCCACTTCTTATGGTTCTGCTGTCTGCGAGTGGCAAAACTTCTGTTCTCAATGCTTCTGCTGACAGCACTTCGTCTGGCAATTCTGGTGATAAGGGCAAAAAGAGGATGCGTTGCCATTATTGTAAAGCTAACAATCACTTGATCAAGCAATGTCCTAAGTTGAAGGCCAAAGAGACTAAGAAGAAAGAGGGTGGTTCCACTACAAATGCAGGTTCCACTACGAATGCAGCCATTGCTGAGTCTTCTGTGAAAGGAGACTGTGATGCTGATGTTGATGCATAATTTTAGTGCAGTGTACCTATAATCCTGTTGTCCATGATGCATGCATGTAGTTGCTGCAGATTCACATGTGTGGTATTTTGACAGTGTTGCTACAAAGCACATTACCTCACATTGTGAATTGTTCACCTCTCTCGAGTCTATCCCTCATGGAAATTCAGTCACTTGTGCCAACAATGCCTCTTATCCAGTTCAGGGAGTTGGAAAGATTGTTCTTACTGCTACAAATGGCAGTTCTTTCACACTTGTTGATGCACTTTATGTACCTAGGATCAAGAAGAATCTTTTGTCTGTATCTGGACTTGCTAGACTTGGACTTGTCGTCAAATTTGTGAATGACAGATGTACAGTTCATGATCTCAATTTTGGTGATGAAATTGTTGCATTTGGGCTTTTGTCGTGGACTGTATAAACTCACTTTGTATGACAAGTGTGGACAAAATTTTACAAATGTAGTTGCAGATTCAAGGGCTATTTCAGACGCAGAACTTTGGCATGCACGTTTTGGTCATCTGAATTTTGCCAGTTTGCTGCGTTTGCAAAAATCTGATATGGTTGCTTCTTTGCCGCCTCTTGAAGCACCTGTCAAACATGTTTGTGAAGAGTGTATTTTGGGTAAGATCCAGCTTTCGAAGTTTCCAAAGAATGGTTCAGTTAGGGCCACATGCAGGTTGTAGCTTGTGCATAGTCATGTTTGTGGGCCCATGCAAACTCCGTCCTTGGGCAATTACCTTACTTTCATTGATGATTACTCCAGGCATGCATGGGTATTTCCGCTTAAAGCTAAGTCCGAAGTTTTTATGTGCTTCAAACGATTTCTGGCTATGGCTGAAAGTGTATGGAAGTGTACTATGGGGACCCTCCGTTCCGATCGAGGGGGGGAGTATATGTCTCATGAATTTAATGCATTTGTGGCTAGTCGTGGGATAAAACACCAACGTATAGTGCCTTACACACCTAGCAAAATGGTGTTGCTGAGAGGAAAAACAGGTCACTTACAAAAATGGCACGATGTATGGTCAAAAGTCAAGCTTTACCGCATTCTTTTTGGCTTGAGGCCATCATGTGTACCACTTATGTACTAAAAGGTGCCCTACGAAAGCTTTGCAGTCTATTACTCCATATGAAGCATGGCATGAAAGAAAGCCTTCTATTGAGAACATGTGTGTTTTTGGTTGTTTGGCATATGATTTGGTGCCACAAACACAACGCAAAAAATTGGATGATAAGGCTGTCAAATGTATTTTTGTTGGTTATAGTACTGAAAGCAAAGGTTACAGGTTGTATAATCCGCAAACAAAGCTTGTTCTAGTTTCATGGAATGTGGTGTTTGTGGAAGATTCTGTTCAGCCCTTGCTGTCATGTAAGGTGCAGCGGAAGTGAATGTTGAACTTTGCTCAAGATGAGTGCTCCGAATTGTGCTCAAGGTTCCTTTTCCTTACGGAAAGGAGAGCCTTCCATTCTTAATGAGAGAGTACAATGGACACAAACAAAGTGGATGAACACTATTGAAGGTGCATGAGACTGAGAGATAAGAGAGACAAGAATACGACACCAAGAAGCTGTCAAAACCCTCCTCCGAAGGCCCCACTCTCTATGGCGAGAGCAGTCTACGTATGATTGCACAAATCTCTACAATGCTTGGACTTGCCGACGATGTCGACGACGATGAGGACGACGACGAGACAACTGAAATCTGAGAATGCTAAGGGCTGAAATCTACAAATCTTTATCTGCTAAATTCTGACTCTATGTTGGTGACGATGTCGATGATGACGATGCCACGACGATGCGCTGAAAACGCAGATGCTGAAATCTCTGTAATGTTAAGGAACCTCTATCTTTTGATGAAGCATAGAATTCAAAAAATTGGATGGCTGCCATGCAATATTCTATGATGCACTTATAGAAAATGACACGTGGACTTTATGTGATTTGCCTCTTGGCAAAAAAGCCATTGGTACGAAGTGGGTTTACAAGTTAAAACGCAAGCCGGATGGTGAGATCGATCGCCATAAGTCTCGACTTGTTGCAAAGGGTTATGCACAGCAAAAATCCATAGATTATGAAGAGACTTTTTCTCATGTTTGTCGTATGACTACTGTGCGTTTTCTATGTGCATTGGTAGCTCATTTTGGTTGGCATGTACATCAATCAGACATTGTTACTGCTTTCTTGAATGGTGACATGTTTGAGGAAGTTTATGTAACGCAGCCTCGTGGTTTTGTCAAGAAAGGACAAGAGGACAAAGTGTGCAGGTGTAAGAAGGCTTTGTATGAGTTGAAGCAATCTCCTCGTGCTTGGTAAAAATCCAACAAAAAGCACATTAAATGTCAAGCATGAGGGCGATGTACTGCTGATTGTTGTTCTTTATGTGGACGATTTGCTGATCACAGGTCCCAATGAGGCACATATTGTTGAATTTAAGGCTGCTTTGAATGCTACTTTCAAGATGAAAAATTTGGGCTATTGCATCATTATTTGGACATACAGTTTAAGCAGTGTAATGGTGGTATTTCCTTGTGTCAGAAAAGTTACAAAGAGACATTTCTATGTAAGTTTGTACTTGAGGATTGCAAACCTATTGCCACTCCCATGGAAATGGGTTTGAAGTTTACATGATGCTGGCAATCCTGCTGCTGATGTCACTCTTTACCAAGCTGCTGTTGACTGCCTCATTTAAGTATGCAATACGAGGTCAGGTATTCAATTTACAGTCTCACAGGTCAGCAGATTTATGCATAGCCCAGGGTTTAAGCATTGGTAGGCTGTCAAGAGGATTTTCCGCTACCTTAGTGGCACTTTACATCTTGGCTTGATTTATCCCAAGGGGGGATCATTGCCGCCAGAGTTACATGCTTTTTCAGACTGAGATTGGGCTGGTTGTTTTGACACACCGAGGCATTTTTTCCCTCTCAAGGAGGTTTTTTTCCCCGTGCATTGTATATACACCCATTACTCTAGGGCTATCTATCTTTCCATTGCACACTAAGTAATACACTCTCTATCGTGTGCCTTGAGCTTCCTTCATCTTCTCCAAGCTGTATGTATTTCTCTGCAACCCTAACTCCAACAAATACATGTGCATTTGCTTTGGAAGAAAGGCAACATGTGTAACGGTATACAAGAGAAGGTCCACTTCAAGCTATGTTTTTGAATTCACTGGAGTTGCATTTTCATGGCGATCTCGTTTGCAAGATTGTGTTACCTTGTTTACTACAGAGGCTGCATATGTTGCAGCTTTAGAAGCTTGTAAGCTATATGACTTGGTCGGCTAGTGGGAGACTTAGGAATCAATGTTGAGATGCCTATGCTACATTGTGATAGTCAAATTGCTATACAATTGGCAAACGATAGAGAGTGTATTACTTAGTGTGCAATGGAAAGATAGATAGCCCTAGAGTAATGGGTGTTCCATGCAAAGACAAAGCATGTGGATGTGACGTATCATTTCATTCGTGAGGTGCTTGAGGACAAGCGATTGCAGCTTGCCAAAATTCACACCACTGAGAATCCTGCTGATCTTCTAATAAAGGGCTTACCTTCAGAGCGGTTTGCACATTGTCGGACACTCATGGGCATTGGGTAGATGATCATGGTAATTATCTACTTGTATTGTATGTATATATACATTGTCACCCCAGCTTTAAAGGCACATTGTCCTTTAAGTGAGAGGTTATTGGGGTGGTAAAGCACAATGTGCCATGCCTAAGTGTTGGGCGGCCAGAGACTAACCGGAACTAACACTGACCATTCAATCTACTTTTAAAAAATAGCATAACCCTAACAGTATTGTATTTGGAGTCCACACAAACCTGTGTCTCCTCTCTTCTATCTTGTCCATTGCTGCACACACCCACGCGCTCTCGCGCACGCACTTCACAAAGCTACACTTGCTGCCATAGAGCTAAGGAAAGTGACAAGAGAGAGAGAGAGAGAGAGAGAGAGAGAGAGAGAGAGAGAGAGAGAAGCATGATGTTAGTGGTGGGATCTTGCGATTTGTAAGCTCTACTATCAATAAAGAATCACCACAGTGATTGCAAGCTTATTGAGGAGGGTTACAAGAATAAGAAAACTCCTCTTAATTAAAAAAATAAACAAGTCCATATATCTCCTTCACAACACACAGATAGGTTTACATGAATTAGAAAAAGAGACTTATTGACAATACCAGACTACTTGCGAATAAGGACACATTTTTGTTCATAACAATGTCAAAAGTCATTGTCCACAATAGTTTTCAAAAAGATCCTTGTCCACACAATGCGAAGTAATGTTTGAAAAATTTATTCTAAGTCATGAGCCGTGGATCTAACTCCACAATGTTCGGATGCGAGTGCACGTCCACTTGAAATTTGCACAAGAGGGAGCGAGAGAGAGAGAGAGGGTGGGAGCGTGAGAGAGAGAGAGAGAGAGAGAGTAACGTACCTTTGAAAAAAACTAGAGATACTGCAACTTGATTCTAAGGCCAACTTTATATTGAACATTAAAAGCTGTATGCTTTAAAATAATGAAAAGCAATGCTTTTTCAGATAACTGTCTACCTCCCTCTCACCCTTCCTCCATCACTCTCTCTCACTCAAGCCTCTCATGACTTGAAATCTTATAGCTCTCTCACTAGTGCTCACTTCTTCTACTTGCCTTTACTTATGATATTTGTTGAAAAAGCTACTTCCCTCATCTGGCAACGAGCCCTAGTGCTCGGGTATCTTTTCAAAAACGCCTCTCCAGGCAGGAATCTGTCATGTTTGCCCAGAGATCAGGGACATAAGGCCATATTGGCATTCTCTAACTAACATTTTTCAAGCAACAAATAATTAAATCTGAGGGTTGAGAGTTGAAACTCACCAATTTGTAACACATGAGCCTCGTGAGGAACCACCTTGCAGGCTGAAAATGAGAATCTCTCTCTCTCTCTCTCTCTCTCTCACACACACACACACACAACTAGCTCTTTTGCACAATAGAAATGGTTAAGGCTAATCACAATGCAAGCCCAGCTGATTATTATCTATATATCGACGTGCATGCTCATTCCGCAACACCGGCATAGCCATTAATATACCCTGCACGGCCGTTTGTGGAAAGATGGCCGGCATGGTGGCCATTAGTACATACCCTGCATGGAGGTGGAACCATATTAGTGCGTGGGAAAGTCCTTGAAGCGCTCAAGCTGCAGAAGAGGAATAATTCTTCTGTCGCAGATTGCATCAAACACCGTCTGCAAGTCATGATCTGCAGATCATCGTCTCTCTCTGTCTTCAGTTTCTTGCGCACAAATCGATAGACACTGCATGAGCATTGGAGGAAGCATCTTGCAGGAAGAATCGCTCTATCTCTAGCTCCCGGAAGTTTAGTCGTGGCCTGGAAAATTGCAATGCTGTACTGCTGGCTCCCAACTCTCTCTCTCTCCCTCTCTCTCTCTCTCTCTATCTATCGGCGCGGCGAGTCGGTAAATTTGCCCAGTGTCCCTCACTGCCCACCCCTTTCCACCGAAACTATAAAGTCTCCTGATTCCTTCAACCCAACGTGGGGCCTAGATTCCAACTTCCAAAAATATGTGTTAGTGATTTCGAATTTTAAAATTGGTGGAAACCAAGGACTCAAGGCGAATCTTTTTTGGAGTGATTGTTTGGATGGAAATGACATGGGAGCTCTCTCCGCCGACCTAGAAAGCGCTCTCTCTCTCTCTCTCTCTCTCTAGAAACCTCCTTCTCCACGCTCTCTCTCCAGCCACAATCTCTGTGTGTGTGTGTGTGTTTTTTGCACGAGGTCTGTGCTGAGAGAATCGAGCTGCGGAGGGAGACGAAGTAGGTGACTCAGCTACACGCAGAGTGAACGAGGCTGGTAGGCTGAAGGAGGTGTGGGCTGGGGACAAGGGAGGGGGGGCAGATGACGCAAGGATTTGGGTGCGTGTGGTTACGACTCTCCGTAACGTGCCCGACAGAGGCAGGATGCGGGCGAGTGCAGAGCCATGGACAGGCAGTGGAAGCTGACGTGGGGGTAGCTGACACAGATTAGGGGAGGGGGGACAAAGGAATATCCAAGGGAATCGAGAAAGTAAAGGGAATTCTTTTATGTTGAGCAGGTATGCTGCATACAGTATGCATACTCGAGTATAAAGTATGTACTAACGATTTTGGGAGATTCCTTTTAGCAATAATCTAGAAGATGTTGAGCAGTATGCGTACTCGAGTATAAAGTATGTGCTAACGTTTTGGGAGATTCCTTTTAGCAATAATCTAGAAGATGTTGACAATTTTAGCGGTTGCCTTCACTGATGCACCTTTGCAAGCATTCATGGATGCAACAGTCCCGCAGTTGGTGGAATCTCTCTCTCTCTCTCTCTCTCTCTCTCTCTCTCTCTCTCACTCACACACACACACACACACACATCTCCTCTCCATAGCTTGTCTTGACTCGTGTCCTCCATATATCGTCAACTAAAGTGGTTCGCCTCTGTCACGGAGCCCAAGGCAGATTGAATAGTGAGACAAACGGTGGACATGGCTTTGGAAGCTAGACTAGGGCAAATGAGAGAGAGAGAGAGAGAGAGAGAGAGAGTTGCAGCGGACGTTGCGAGAGACCCGCATGCGGGCTCGCTCTGCCTCTTTGTTTTGCTCCATCACACGCTGTCTGCGTGCGTCTCACTTGGCCGAGCGAGATTCAAAGCATCTTTCTACTATTCGATTTCATTTTGAAAGCTCTCAGTATGTCCCGCTATTAACCCCGAAGAGATAATCTCCTCACAAATCTAAGAGTTGAGTCGCACCCAAGAGAGTGGGGGGAGTGGGGGGAAGGAGCAAGGGAGGCCACACCCTATCTGTGCTTAATGAAAAGGTAGATACATGGAGAAAATTGTGTTGAATGTGCCTATGATCTCTGATTGAAGGAGATCCTTCTACAAATGAGGAGAGAACTTCACTACCGAAAATATAGCTCAATACCTCCTTTTCTCATGGTGTTAATGGAGGACTAGCACGGCTTCTACATTCATGGAGAGCTTTTAGGAGTTTCTACAATTAGCTTTCTTCTTGCTCCAACTCCCCACTAACGCATGGCGTGACTTAGCTCTAAGAGTAGCCTATCCTCCGCACTATCCAGCACAGGCATGGTCAAATGGGATCGATGGTGGAAGTGAATAAAAAGCTTTAGTAGAGCACAATCTAGACACATGATTTACACAACATAGTTAGAATCATCCAAGGATTAATGGATTGATTAAAAATATTCTTTTGACGCAAATCAAGCTCAGATAAACCAATGCTTTAGCAAAATTTGAGTGGTCTCAATAATGAAGCACACAATCAAAAAAGCAATTAGGGCACACTTATGCACACACAAAAAAGACTGTTTACATAAGATCTAATTATGCATTGCTACAAGGACAACAATAGTGGCTCAAGATTTTAAATCAAGAACTTGTCTCCATGGTACATATGAATTTAGTGCTTGATTAAGTTTGAATACTACATTGTGTATGCACGGCAAGAAAAAGAAAAAGTCTTGATTCTGTGTGTGTGTGTGTGTGTGTGTGTGTGTGTGTGTGTGTGTGTGTGTGTGAGAGAGAGAGAGAGAGAGAGTAACATTTAATGGCCTAGTAACTTGTGTGTAGCGGAAAATAGCATGAACATAGTGAGCATTTCATTAGAATAGATTCCTAATGAGAATAACAAGACTGCTTGGGTGGAGAGAGCAACAAAAAGCATAACACCTAGCTAGATAGCATGAACAATACTTCAAAAGAGAGAGAAATTAAGATATTGACAACAGTTGAGGACCGGATTTTCATGGAGCCGGTCCCCCCTCCAAAAGGCTTTGTATTATGGTTTCTCCCATGAAGAGAGACATTTTACAATACAATTCTTTGTGTTCCTTCAATACTAGCTAGTGGAATGACGATAGAAGCTTCAAGCACTAAGCAAAACATTTATTAAACACAACATCAATTCCCTCACGATCTCAGACCCAAGACCTCACACACCTTTGAAGATGGTGAGAGCTAGCGGGGTATGAGAGTAGATTGAGAGGAAAAAGGAGTAGTCTTAAGAGAAAGATATACATCTCCTCACATAATTACTCATATTAGCAAAGCTTAGCTTAGTAATTAGCATGGTAGAGGAGATGAGCATGCATTAAAGCTTGGCTATTGGTTGGATTTGCATCACAAAGCCAAGAGTTGTTGGTGTAGGCCTCCCTTCTCACAAGCTTGGAGTAGTTGATAAGCTTTCCATTAAAGCTTGAGAGAGAGAGAGAGAGAGAGAGAGAGAGAGAGAGAGTCTTCTTACTCCACACATGGACTTAGCTAGTGTGAGTGTGTATGCAATAATGCCCTTGAAAAATCAGCCCCCTCTCTCTCTTGGTCGACCCCTCTTGCTATTTGCTCATGCTCACACCCTAGTGGTCCATGCCAGGCTTAGCTAATGAAATTTAAGCCGTATACGTAATAGCCTTCTGATATGTGTCCCCTTTCCCCTTTTGTGAGAGATTTAGGTAATTAATTAATGCAACTAAACTCTCATTGGACCCCTTTGTCTCCTGGCCAATAGGAATCAGGCAAGCCACTGGGCTGCTGAATGCTCATTGGACCCCTTGGGAGACTGTCCAATAGTCTTCTAGAGAGCTTAATTTTGGTTATTTTATTAAGTGTTTTTAAATTAATTAAACTGGATTTACTCTAGCCTAATTCTCATTGGTCCACCTCCATGGCCATCCAATAGGATTTGAGTACACCTAGGGAGTTGATATGTGTCCCTCTTTCCCTTTGAGTTAAGGAGCTTGTGTGTGTGTGTGTGTGTGTGTGTGTGTGTGTGTTTCTCTCTCATCTCCTACTTCTAGGGCTCGTCCCCTCCTATGTAGGGATGCATGATGACTTTTTGAGCACACACAAAGCAATTAATTTTTCTAGGCTTTTGACTTTGGACATAACCTTCGAATTCTGGAACCTTAGCATTTTGGAAGTCTTAATGGGATGAACCTTAGGATCTTTTAAGCCCATTGTTGCACCTTGCTCTTTTCCAGATGCCCCCCCCCCCCTTTGGATCCCTACTGTGGCCGGTCTGCCAGCTTAACCAATATTCTAGCTTTTTCTCCCCTGGCACTTCCCTATATTAAATGATCAGTTTAACATGAGAAAATTATTTAGGACAATTAGATATTAGTTATTATGACATTACCTCTCTCTTGAAATCATAATCGTCCTCGACTACGGGGTAGAGAAGATAAAGAATATTCATTAGTGCTTTTTATAGCGGGTAGAGGATCCCTGTGTTACGTACCCTACGACATTATTCCAGAATGGATGACTAGTCCATTTGGTGCTTGAGAGCCTAAGCTTCCGCAAGCATGTCTGCATATTAGTCCTATCAATCTTCCATAGTAGAGTGACAATCTCTACTTGGTGGTTGGGAGACGTCGTCTCGGCAAACTTGATCTAAGCATGCATACCACTTCATTTTTGTGCACAATAAAGAAAAAGAGAATCTTATAAGACAAAAAATTTGTTCATTTTTAACGTTTGTACATTTGCTTACTCTAGGAGCATTGACAAGGTTTAGGTTATCCTTTAGTTGTATGCCTTGAATCCATCTAGCATCTTCAAAAGGATAATTCTTAAACTTAATAAGATATCATCGTATAGTCTTACCGCCTCTTAGTACCTTGTCTTCATGTCGGAGAATGGATTCGGGGTTGCATCAACTCTTCTTGTTCCTCGATCTCCGGTAGGTCTTCAATAGTTGGTTCTTGAGGAGGCTCTCCTTTGTAAAGCTTTAGTAGGCTCACGTGGAAAGCATTGTGTATGATCCAATGGTTGGGCAACTTGAGTTGATAGGCCATCTCATTGATTGGCCTAAGAATCTGGAAGGGACCATAGTATCTTTTCGCTAACTTATCATAGTACTTTGGTGTCCCGTAGGATTCTTGCTCGCCGTTTACCTTAATCGAGCCTTGGGAAATTTGAGTAAGACCCAATCATTTTCTTTAAAGGCTTGGGATCTTCTGTGCTTGTCAGCAGACAGTAGCCTTTTACCTTTGCTGAGAGATAGAAATAGCATCCTTAATCTTTTGGAAATATTCTTGTAGGTCTCGGCTATATTCATCTACAGCGAAGATCTTCCCATGTACCTTAAGTAGCAGGGGACTTTTGAATCTTCCCTCAATTACCTCAAAAGGTGCTTTTCCCGTGGAAGTATGTACAATGTTATTGTAGGCATACTCCACTAAGGGTAAGTACTTCTCCCATTGGGATCTTTAATCTACTTTCGTTACATAGGATTTCAGTAGATCGAGAATTGTTAGGTTAGCTATTTCACTTTGGCCATCCGTTTGCGGGTGATAGGCCGAAGAGAAGTGTAGCCTTGTTCCTAAATTCTCAAAGAGACCCTTCCAGAAATTACTGGTCATTCTAGGATCTCTATCCGACACTATGGACATTGGCAAGCCATGGTACTTGAAGATTTGTGAAATGAAGAGGGTTGCCATTTGATGAGTTTTGATAGTCTTTTTGATAGGTATAAAATGAGCTTGTTTACTGAACATGTCTACTATCGTCCATCTTCCCGTTTTCCCATGGATAGAGTTAGGCAATCCAAAGATAAAATCCATGGATATGCTCTCCCATGGTGAATTAGGGATTGGCAAAGGTTGAACCAATCCAGGTTGCTTCCCTCTATCAAACTTCGTCTTTTGGCATACCACACATTTAGAAACATACTCTTGTGTTTACTTTCATGGTAGGCCAATATAAATATGTTTCAATCCCCTTTAGGGTAGACCGAATCCCTCTATGCCCCGCATAAGGAGAAGTATGAGATTCATACATTACTTTCTCACGTAGTGAGTTAGTAACACATAGTCTATTCCCATAGAGAAGATAACCATCTTGTAAGGTAAAAGGTTCCTCTTTCTTCCCTAATGCAAGGGTTGAAATCACATCTCTAAAATCGGGATCAATAGCATACTCATGTATCATAGAAGATAGATCATTGTGAGTTGCTATGGAAACCTCATTCACTCTCGGCCGTCTTGAGAGTGCATCGGTTACTTGATTATGCTTGCTAGCAATGTGAGCAATATGAAAAAAAAATTGTGAAAGGAAATTTCTCACCTCATTTGTTTTTCGGAGAGCTTGGTCTACGTCATGAAGTACTTAAGACTTTGGTGATCCGTTCGTAGAATGAAAGCAGTCCCCAATAAATAGTTCTTCCATGAATCTAAGGCATGTAGAACTACGAGGAGTTCCTTTTCATATATGCCTAGAGCTTGCTCAACAGGGTCGAGCCTTCGACTTTCATAGGCTATGGTGTGCTCTTCTTGGACCAAAACAGCTCCAAGCCAATCACCACAAGCATCACATTGGACCTCAAATGGCTTTGAGAGATCTGGTAGTGTAAGCACAGGTTGAGAGATAAGCTTTTCGAAAGCCTATTATTCTCCTTGGAAGACCATGTATACCTAAAGTTTTTCTTTGTTAGGTCATGTAATGGTCTTGCAGTTTGTGAGAACTTTTCTATATAGTATGCACACATACCTATAAAGCTTCTTAGTTCATGAATAGTCCTTGGTTTATTAGGCCATCCTTTTATTACCTCTAATTTTGATGGATCCATTTGGATGCCATCTTGAGAGATAATGTGACATAAATATTGAATCTCTTGTAAGAAAAATTCACTTTTCTGTCGATTACCATAAAGTTTATTCTCTCTTAGAACTTGAAATATTACCTGAAGGTGTTGCTTGTGTTCGTCTAATGAATTAATGATATCATCAAAGAACACTCCAGTAAAATTTCGATGAGGCCTGAATAGCTTCTCCATCAAGCGGTTGGCTGCTGCATTGATCAAGCCAAAAGGCATGACAATATATTCGTAAAGACCAAATGTAGTGCGAAATGCGGTCTTTACAATGTCTTGATCAACTATCCTTATTTGATGATAGCCACTTTTTAGGTCAATCCTACTAAAGTAGGTGGACCCTTGTAGCTTATCAATAGTTCTTCTACCCGCGGAAGGGGAAACCTATTCTTGATAGTGATCCTATTTAGTAATCTATAGTCGACACACATACGATATGTGCCGCCTTTATTTTGCACTAATAGCACAGGTGAGCAAAATGGAGATGAGCTAGGCCTAACCATGCCCTTCTCAACTAACTCATGCACTTGCCGCATAATCTCCTCTTGTTGAGCTTGAGAAACTCTATAAGGAGGTTTATTAGGCGGTGAACTTCCTGAAGAAGTTCAATTGCATGGTCATCATTGCCTCGTTTAGGAGGTAGCTCACAAGGGATGTCGTCAATAAAGACATCTTGAAACCCCTTGAGAAAATTGGATAACTCTAATTCCCTATGAGTGTGTATATTTTCTTTTGCTAAAACATCAGGTTCATTTTGAGAATCTTTAACAAAAATCATGTACACGGAAATAGAGCTCTTTATTGACTTATTGAAAGCTTGAGTATGTACAATGGGTATGGTGTTACCCGTTTGCTTAGCATCTATGTACACATCTTTCTCCATGAACCTAAAGTTGATTCTCCTTTCAAGGAATTTAACATTGGTAGCCATGCGATCAAACCATGGTGCCCCTAGGATTACATCCTCGTGCTTGAGAGGAGAGATAAAGCAGTCCTCTTTGTCCACATAGCTTTGGACATGGAGCCTCAATTTCCCAATTAAGGGAGTGACTGAAGCTTCTTGCCCCTTGAAAGCACCTTCTGTGGGTAGGACATCTCCCATCTCGTAAGCTTGTATGCCTACATTAGGAAAAGTTTGGACTCAAAAAAGGACTTTTTGGCGTTAGAGAGAGAATGTTGTTCGACCAATAGAGTTTGAGTCACTAGAACGGTAGCTCCAATTTATTTGATTTTTATTTCAAATTTGTGCGTTTTCAAAAAAGAGTTTTTCCTGTTAAAAAGTTCTCAATAAGAAGATACGACGCGATTTGTGCAAATTATTCTCCTGCCATGGACGACGAACGCCGAATGTGCCATAACTCACATTCAATGAGGCACGTCTTTTGATAAACACTTTTCAAGCTACTACTTCTTGTGTAAACTAGTGAGCCTCTTTTCTTTTATCGTTTTTGTGTAGTGTCACTTCACAGCTAATAGAAGCAGAGATGGAAGGAAGACGACCACGACGACCATCCGCCTCTGTTAAATCTGTGGAAATATTCAACAGCTTTGACTTAGACCATGGTCGCTGGATGTCTACCACAGTCACCATTGGTAGTTGGGTTCTGCTTCAAACAAGAAGAAGAAAACGGATGTCAAATGAATTCATCAATAGCTACAAAGGACGTGTGAAAGATTTTCGCTTGTCTCAAATGGGAAAGACAGTGAAAGAGGTGCTCATTGAGCATGTATATATGCACTCCGAACTACGACTACAACAGTCACCTTTGGGGTTTCCTGCTCATAGAACAAACTGTGTGACTACTATATTGCTAAAAAGTTTTTAAAGATCCTTCAAGTTATTTTGTTGACTATTTCTTGTGACCATTCTCTTATCTTTTGTTTTTGCAGATATTTATCCTTCTACCAAAGAAGACTGGCAACCAGTTGAGTGCATAATTGGTATTTTTGATGCTTTTCATGCTTCGGTGGGAGAAATTATGTACAGAACTAGTGCGAGAAGAGCTCTCGTAGAGAGGGGAGTTTTCTTTTACGACTACTTTTACAACGCCCCTTGCTCTGTCCATGGATTTGGCACTTTGAAACCTTTCCCTCTTCCCCAACAAGATTCCCCAAAGTGGCCAGTTCCAACTTCAGAAACCTCTGAGTGTTTTAAACTCAAGCTTCATCAAGAAATTTTGAAGTGTTTGCGACCAAACGTTGCAAGCAAGCAAGTACGAGTCAGTCTATTTATGCCATTACATGTCTTTATAGATTTCTTCCACGATGAGGAGGTTAGAAAAACAGAAACCATGTTCATCTGCAAATCCCAAACTTGCCTTGATTTTTCGGATGATAATTGGGATGTCAGTGATTCTGAAGGCATTTTGTGAAAAGTTGACAAGCTCTCGGTTGTGTGCAAGTGTATGATAGCATCACAAAATTTTATAGTTTCTTTCTACTACATGAGGTTGCATCGAGTGAATGGTCAGTTGGTAGCTATGGATCAAGATTTAAGTGACGATGCTTTTAATCCCTTGATGTCCATCAAGATATGGTTTTCAAATTATTTGCTTATAGTTGTTGTGATTAGATCAAATGTCACTTTAAGACAGGTTCGAGAGGATCTATTCAATGAGTCCGATCTCAATTTGCCTTCAAAATTTGTTTTCAAATGTAACATGCGAAAGGTACTAAGCTACATATATTACTTTTATACGTTGATGTCTCTATCGTGCTCATGTATCCCAATGTCTTATCACGTACGTTGCATTGCAAGTACCTCACAGACAAGAAAAAACGACTCTTTGTGCACAGATTACTAGCGACAGACTTGAAATAGTGAACTAACTTTACACAATGATTCAAATACTATTCTCAAAGATTACTCGACAAAGGCAGCTCTCTACACTACCAAACACCATTGGATCCTCACTCTCCCATTTTTTTGGAAAACTGTACTTAACATTTTGTAAACTTTGAACCATAATCAAAACAAAAGTCAAATTTCAATCCATTACTTGTAATTTGTCAAAAGTACATTTCATAATCTCTTTCTAATCTTGTGCGTGCGGTGATGTGGGGGCTGTTGGTTGAGGTTGAGGAGAGGTGGTGGCTTGGGGGTTTGGGGGCTCTGGAGCTGCTTCATGAGTAGGAGAGGTGCTGGGTGGGGGGTTTGGGGGCTCTGAAGCTACTTCATGAGCAGGAGAGGTGCTGGGTGGGGGGTTTGAGGGTTCTGGAGCTGTTTCTTCAGGACAAGAGCTGGTGGGAGCTTGGGTTGGGGAGGCATCTGGGGAGATATTGATATGTTCTTGTGTTGGTGTGGCAGACACGGGGTATCTTGTCGGCGGATTCCTAGGCGTGGGCCTTGGTGATGGCGGGATAAAAGCATCACGTGCTCCGTCTGGACGCATGGTCGCACAATTGATCAAGTTTTCAATCATTCTGTTTCTAAACGAAGAAACATCAGCCTTTGAATAATCTGCCAAATTTCTTACCTGCGTTAAGAACATCATGTTTATTAACATAACTACTAACTTATTAAAATACAAATCTGTAAACGAGTGTCAAATGCTTACACTTCTACGACTTCCATCAAGCATGACCCCTAACAAAATTTCTGCATTGAATAAGACCCTCCATCCACAAGAGTAGGCATTGTCCTGCTTAGGGACTTTGCAACTAATAATCGTAAGATTCTCATATATCTGCTCTTGCGTTAAAGCTTCAAGAGCAGACACAAGCTTCCGAACAGATCTGCGCAAAATACAATTAAATTACATAAGCGACTTTTAACAAAATTCTATGCAATGTCGAACAAAATACAAAACCTCTTACCTACGTACTTCACCATGAAATCCATGGGATGAATTAGCAAGGTAGCACCGGTTTCGTTCAAGGTGTAAGAGAACAAGACTCCAATGAGCACTGTTTCAAATAAACATAAGCAAAACATATGTCATCACAATAAATTAGAGTTCAAGATAAAATAATTTCACTATTGAAAACATTGCGAACCCTTCATGATAAGCCAGAACAAAATTTTTTGCCGTATCCATGTTCACTGACTGGAACCAATCGACTACTTCCACTAAAGATGTATCCTCCGCCGTCAAAACGACCGAGAGGTTCGAGTCAAGGACGGCGACATCATCTTGCATATTCCAAGGCAAATTTGAAACTACAAAACTGTAAAGAAATTCGTGTCATACAAAATTGAATATATTTAAAGAATTTATTGTGAAAAAAAGAATAGCACGCACCAAAGCAAGCAATTGATGATTGAGTCTGTGAGTTCCCTCATCCGGTTCTGTAAAATTGCAATCTCGTGGGAGTGAATGCGTCCCCACACAGGAAGGCCAACATGGAAATAGGGAATTAGCAATGACAAATCATCAGCGTTGGCATCACTGATGGCATCTGCCATTTGTTCTTCCATCATCTCAAGGCGTAATTGCTCCAATCTCTCACTATCGTCTTTTGTTGTGTCCCGCTCGGCGTTGAGACGGGTGCTCTATTGATGCATTTGTGTAGACACTTCATGAACTCTGACCTTGTCAATAGGTGGTATTCTAAGAATAGTGTCCATCTTTCGGTCTGAAATACTGGCAGGCGGTATTGTTTTGTTATACCTGAACCTGAGAAGGTGAAGTGTGTTGATGTCTCGCGGCATCATTGTTGTCCTATGGGCGTGGGCCGAGAGAATGTAGCCGTCTTGGAAAAGCTCTACAAAAAAATCCTCGGCGGCCTCGTGTAAGCACCCCATTGCACTTCGAGACCACCGGAAATTCAGGTTGTTTTGCTCGCAAATCTCGCGAACAACTCTCTGGAATGGCAGTTTAGGTATTGCCAATGAAATGTGCTTTTGGAGCTTACGAAGTTCGAGTAGAACGCTCCTATTCTGCTCGTATCTTCTTCTTCGCATTGTTGCGCGTAACTGCAGCATGGTATTGCCCGGAATCCCATACGATGTTGACGGTTGCGCTGTAGACGAGCTAGCCTGGCCCTGTGGAACAGAGTGGCCAGAATAAACCTTCCTTGATGTTTGCTTTGTGCGGGCCGTGACCTGAACGAGGAGAATGCGAGGAAATATGGAAATATGGACGTGGGTAAAAAGGCAGAGTGACTAGAGACACTTCGGAAAAAATGGTGAGAAAAAAAAGGGGGGGGGGGGGGTTTATATTAGCGGAATAAGTATAATGAGAAGAGGCGGCTGCATTAATCATGACATCGCGAGGTATGACGGGAAGCGTGCGAGCATAATGATTATGTGCCACGTGGCACATCGGGACAAAAGCGCCCCAACGGGTTTCCCTAACAACAATGGTATGTCGTGGCACAACGCGAGGAGGCGGACCAATATACTCTACACTGGTCGTATCGCGTTATGACGCGACAATTGGCTGTCGCGCCAGAAGGCGATAGTATTGCTTTTGTAGAGCGGTGGCACCCATGTCGCTTTGTGGCGCGACTATTCAACGGCGGCTGACACGTGGCGTAATCATCACGGCGACTGCATGATGCACGCGTGGCGCGACAAAAAAGGCATTGCGGCATAACACGAGAAGAGGGACCGGAGTATGCATGACTGGCCTTATCACGTTATGACGCGACAACAAGTTGTCGCGCCAAAACGCAATATCGGTGCTTTTTTTGTGTGGCGACACCATTTTCACGTTGTGGCGCGACCATTCCATGGCGGCTGACACGTGGCGTAATCATCACGGCGACATCATGATGCACGCGTGGCTCGACAAAAAAGGCGTCGCGGCACAACGCGAGGAGGCGGACCGCAGTACTCTTGACTGGCCGTATCGCGTTATGATGCGACAGCAAGTTGTCGCGCCAAAACGCGATATCGGTGCTTTTTTTGTGTGGCAGCACTATTTTCGCGTTGTGGCGCAACCGTTCCACGGCGGCTGACACGTGGCGTAATCATCACGGCGACTGCATGATGCGCGCTGGCCCCATGATGCACGTCAATCGATGTCATCATTGTCATCGGGAGTCCTATAAATATGACTTGCTCCCCCTTTGTTTGGATGTTGTGCTCTCTCGTCTATCTTCGCTTTTGAATTTCTGTAATGGATCCCTTCAATGTTGAAGCAGAGGAGGAAGTGCCTTGCTCTAAGGATGCCCCCCAAGACAAACTATCTCATTTTCTATACCACATTGGGCTTCAGCAGCGCGAGACACAGATCAGGCCGATGTTCAATCCAGAGTTTTCTTTGCATGAGTGGATTGTCTCCGCGCAACATTACTTATCAGGTTTTGAGCAGACCTACCAACAGCAAACGTCTGGTGGCATTGTCGAGATACAAGGAGTTCGTTTTGTTCACATGAAGGATATCAATTTGGACTCCTCCAAGAAACACATATTTTCTAGAAGTTGCCTTCAGCTGCCAGTGCACTTGCGGATAACAGACCACAAGTGTACACTTCATAACCGCAAGTGTCGAGTGGTTGAATATTATGCAGGCTTTATTTCATATTTGCATTTAATTTTGGATGAGCATGCTGATGCTGCAGAGGCCTCGCTAGAGGATCAGACTGGGGAGGGTCAAGTACCCAAGTCTCGGGGAAGCCTTGCCTTGCAGGTTTCAGAGGGAGTGCAGCTTCCGGAGGGTGCTTTGCCTACTAGTGTTCTACCTACCATACCTATTGGTGATTTGCAGTATGTCTTGCTTAACGACATTATGGAGCTTTTTGACCTTCGAGAGGACTATTGCCTTGCCATTGTGGCACAGAATCTCAAAGAGGATGATGCTGTCATTGACGTTGAGCACGACAAGTATTCTGTTATAGATACCCATGTAAATGACGATGAGTTCGTTGACCCCGCAAGTGCACTTGTGATGATTTACAATGATGTTGCTAGGTATGAGCGCACGCTTCCAATAGAAAAAGAGTTCATGGAAGTGCAAAAAAAGCTAGGGATTGAAGAAATGGGTAAGGCAACCACTTCTTCATCATCTTTGGCCTCAACCTCCAATGCACCCACTAGAGGTCAGGGCGGCATCAACCTATGGAATAAGGACTTACTTGAGAAAGATGAAAACCAGAAGGTAATCTTTTTTTATTTGCCTCATTTCATAATTTTAATTTGTTGCAGTTGGTTGTCTATGATGATACCTTCATTCCTCGCCCTCGTGGACGAGGCATGGGAGATTTAGGGAAGAATTCCTCTCTCGGCCAATACTTAAAGAATCTTAAGTATCCGAGTTTTTTGGTCTTCCATTCGTCCTTCTCCAATGACAATGCGGAGCTACCCTTGATGACGTTGAAGACACTTTCAAGATATTTAGGAGGGGCCGTCATCAGGTGGAACGCAGATACAATAATGCTTTATAAAAAAAGGCCGCATTGTATATGTTTGGCCAAGGGCCAGGAATGTATGGTTTGCGCGTGTAGTCGCTATTTTTTGACCCAAGCAGCATATGGTTTGGCATGCGGAATCACTGACCTTGTGTAATTACTAGAGTATGACAAGCATGCTATGTTTCGCAATAAACAACCAATTGCGCATCTGCCTACTGAAGAAATGTCTCTTGTGGCTGTGGAGGTGGAGACAAATGTACTGTCGACAAACGAACCTACAGGACTAGGTTGCAAAAGACTAAGGCAAGAAGAAGACGATAACACACAGCAGGCAAAAAGGCCAGAATATTTTGTAACTTTTCCTGACGAAGATGAAGAATAGAGAAGCTCTAATGTATATTGTCGATGCCAAAAAATAGTACATTTTCTATCAAAACAATGATTACATTATGTTTCTCACTTTTGTGACTGGTTGTCTTTTCTTGGCACAAAAAATTATATTGTGTTACAATGCGCTATCTTTAGGAAGTCTCAAACAACTTGGGTCGGAGTTGTCCAATTTTTTCCAGTGCATTCTTTTTGAAGTCGCCACTCTGCATGTCGCGATGCCACAGAAGATGCCTCCCATATTTCCTTCTTACGTCGTTTGCTTGCTAATCTCATTGCTTGGCCAATCTGACTGTCTTTGACACATTCCTTTCGGTGTGTTCTATGCATAAGTTTTCGATAAGTCCATTGATGTAGTTCCTCCAAACTGTTGGCTTTGTTTGCACCACCTCCGTGTGATGAGTGTGGCTGAAATAGCCAGTACGGGCTTGGTAGTGAGTTTTCTCCATACCTTGTGTAGACCATATAGCCAAGCTACCATACTGCCTAGCAAACCAAGGCATGTGGTTGCATATGATATGCTGCAAAAAAAAAACCAGCCTATTGTTTATATGTAAATATATAATCACAATCAAATAAATTAATATACCATGTAATGAGTTATGTGTTGATTTGTCCATGCAGCTATGAAAGACCCGTGGAAGGTCTCCAGAGCGTCTTGAAACAATGTATAGTCAGTATCTCTCCAAGTATTGAGCTCACAAAAATTGAATATGGAATCCAAACTTTTCCACACGTTCGCTTTGCGAGTCCTTGTTGCACCATTGTCTACGTGGTCAACCACTTCATTGTGCAGGTTTCTCCACCGGTTGTATCTCAATGTCAATCTTTCCTAAGCACTTTGGCTTTTGCGTTGTCTGCCACTTGTTGGCATCGACAAGAAGAGACGGGCTTTCACACCGCCAATAGACAACTTCTTTGGCACATCTCGACCATTCTTAGACCTCTTCTCGTCCTGGTCTATTTTCACATTTCCTCCATGCAAGCCCATATCTGAGAAAACTGCTTCCAATGATAATATAGCCCTTTGTTTTGCTGATGCCGGTCGAGTGGTCCAAGCAAAACAAATGTACAAAAACATAAGTTTCTCAATGATTCTGCAGAGTGCATGCATCGTGCAAATATGTACTCTGGATAGTGGAATATCCAACACTGGGCGGAAGTTAAGGTCCTGCAAGTGCCTGTCCGGTGCTCTCCTCCAATTTCTTTTGTCAAGAACAATGACTCCTCCCATGCAATACAAACAAGGGCTTTTACTTGTTGCTCCTTTTGAGATGTTGTACATACACTTTAGGGTTTTGAGATCTCCAGCCATATGCCACTCTACTTTGTATGAACCCATGCCTAATACATCGAGTGTCTTTCCATTTCTCTGTTCGCTTATGACTTCAGGAATACTTGTTTGATGGAAAACCCAGTTAAGAATATCGAAATTCTCTGCAGGCACCCGAAATGGGAAAACCAAACCAATCAAATGAAACATGTCTAATAATTTTCTTAAGCAAAAACTTGTTGATATCAAACCTTGAATGTGGCTAATAAGAAAATATTGTTTTCGGATTGCACGCTAAAGTTTTTAGGGTCGTCTCAAGCAATGCTTTCATCTAATGCTCTATTCATAAGTGTTATTATGACACGCTCAACCTTTGTCTCTTTCACTAGATCGCACTCATCTAGTTTAAGCACAAACTTCAAGACTCCATTGCATTCCTCTTGAGAAACCTCGAACAATTGAACAATATATGTCTGCAAAGCTACTAAATCATAAAATATATTATTGTATTTGTCATAGACCACTTCCTCTGCTGATGGCGATCTGTACATTGCTTCAATGTGAAAAGGAGTGCCCAATGTCCGAAGCACTTCCTGGTTGACCTCTAGTCTTGTCTTTCGAATGGAGAAAGGATTTGGCAGCAACGTGTGCTTGAGATTGAACTTCTTACTTTGTTGCTGCATAGTTCTGTAAACAGAAAATTAAGCAAATGGACTATTTCCAAGTTTTCAAATGCTACACATATCCAATATACCTAAAAATTGCAGACATTTGATTTGACAGGTGAAGACAATTGATTCAAACACCAGACATACCTAAAAATTGCAGAATAACCTTTGTTGGATATTCCGGCTTCATCCAGAATTGACTGAACATCACGTGTTTGGAGTTGATTTTGTTTCAAAAGAGTGTCAAGTTGCTTAGAAACAATCTTGCAGTAGCGCTTATCGTCCAAAAGTCCGGCGACATCTTTGCGTTTTAGTATGAGACCATAAGGAATTGAAGAAGTTGGTGTGTTGCTGTCAATATTTGACTGAGGATGTAACAACGATCTAAGCATAAATATGAAAAGTAAGATATAAAACTACAAATGTAAAGATGAATTAAACCTGCTTGAATGATAATCTTACTTGATTGCTTTAACCCTCTTCTTCAAACCCCCAGAACCAACCTTCAGTTGTTCAATGTCTCATAAGCGTCGTTCTCTTACAGAGGACCCAAGACAATATTTTTTTCTCTGAGATCCTACATGAGCTGCGTGATGCTTTCGTCCTTGCCTTTCAGTTGTTGAGCGCACTCTGTCACAGTTTGCTTCAAGCAAAAGTTTTCTTTGTGTACAAGGTCTCTCTCAAGCTTAAGAATAGTGACTTTTGGCCGCTAAATGATTGGTGTAGCCATATAAACCATAATAACCGTCTCCTACATAGTTCAGCAGTGACGTTATGTTTCTGAACGGTGGAGTTGAGTTGGTGATAGGATGCTCAGGATATATCCTTCCATCCACCCAAAGATCGACGCTTTTTTTACCTTGAAATCTGAAGTTCTCTTTTGAAGCTTCGGAAAGGATGCCTCGCTTATTCTTCTTGTGGAGGGGCTCGTATTCTCTGGACAGTTCGATATGCATATGATACAAATCGTTTTGACTCCTCGTCTGAGTTCTGTGTGAAGATGATAATGACATTGAGATGACTTGGTGAATGAGAAAGCTCAAAACAGAGGAGAGCGCAAGAGTGAAGCAAATGGAAGAGAGCTCAAAGGAGGAGACTACGCGCAGGCGGAAAGCAAGATAGACGCGAAAATGAGAAGAAGAATAACATTCAATGCACCTCGTTGAGCACCAAATCTTAGTTTTGAAAAATCCAAAAGATTGAGACAGTCGGCGTTCAATTCGGAGCCGTCGTATGTTATCATTGTCTGAACACTTTTTTAGAGTTTTAATAAACATACACCTCAAATCTGATATCCGAATTTTTTTGAAAGTGAATATCAAAAATGAAATTAAGGACTTTTTATTATCTCTCTCTAAGCTGACCTGGCATTTCTTACAAGGCCCATTTTTGAGTCCAAACTTTTCCTAATGGCTTGGTGGCCAATTCTGTGGATATGAAATTGTGAGTAGAACCAGGGTCAAAGAGAATAAAAGAATCATGTTCTCTTACCTTTCCCCAAACATGGCATAGAGGAGATCCTTTGTGGTGAGTTTCCTCCTCTTGGATTTCGACCAAGGTAGCTCTAGGAGGTTCACCGCACTTGAAACAATGGTCATCTTTGCGATAACGCTCAAGCTCTTCAGGAGAGAGTTTGTTTTTGCATTTGTAAACTCCCTTCTCCTTAGCTTTGTTGGAATTGCCTTAGGAGACTTTTGGACATTGTCCATCCCCTTAGGCTCATTGAAACCCTTGTTTTCCGTGGGCTTAGAATTTCTCTTAGCCCCTATTTGGAAATTGACTCGAGAAGCCACCATAGTATGGTGTATAACCGCCGATATGGTGCGTGGCCCCTTTGGGAGTTGACATACTCCGCCATTTCTTCAGTTAAGCCTGCACAAAATTTGTTGCTTTGACTCTCCAAAATCCAACTGTTTGAAGACAGTGGCTTTGAGTTGTAGGTCCCAAAACTGTGAATGGATTCATAGGGAGAGAGCTTCAAGCTTCGCCATTCAGTGAGTACTTTGTCTTTGGCATCAATGACCAAAAGAAGCTTTTAAAGATTTCCATGTTCGTGCTTAACCGTTGGCCCGTAGGCTAGACCACCATTGTCTGGCGGACTTTTGAAAGGGCATAGCTACATGGTGTAGCTTAGAGGACTCCGTGAAGCCCTCATCTCCAACTGCCGCATTGAGCTGTTGGATAAAGGCCAAGACTTTGTCCATAGCACCAAAGGTTCCATTGTAGGTAAGGAAAGAGATGCTCTTCCCTCCCTCTTTGAACTTCTTGAGCTTAGATGACTTCTTCCACGTGGCATAAGATTTCCTATGGCCTTTTCCTTTTTATGGTTCAAAAGTTGCACCATCACACTACAAGAGGTTGTGTGCTCTTGTGACGCTGTTAGCGACGGAAATACATTGGGTTTTTATAACCCCCGGCGTCGCTAAAACCGTCGCTACGAGCGTCGCTACGAGCGTCGCTACGAGAGCATCTCTATAGGCATCGCTATATGCGTCGCTATATAGCGACGCATATAGCGACGCCTATAGCGACGTTTACACAGAAGACTATAGCGACGCTCATAGCGACGCTACAGAGCCATAAATAGCGACGCTTATAGCGACGCCCGAGATAATATTTTTTTGGTGGCAGGGCATTGAATGCCCTGCCACCCATCAACCATATTGTACTTGATTCACTTTTTAAAAAAAGTGCAAAGGTAGATAATAGACCCAAAATAGTCACCCACAAGACGCATTGTTTGCAAAATTGACAATTGTACACATCATAGGCAAAATGAATTGATTGGCAAATGTAATAATGACAATTGTACAACATCATAGGCATAAAGAATTGATTGGCAAAAGGAACTGTGGTGACAAATGTAATAATATACATGGTTCAAAAAGACGTATAAAATCCGTCTCATGATACATAAGCTATGAGAAACCCTAAACTAATGCTATCTAGCTACGGCTAAACTGACGTCGTCTAGTCAGACGTCTCATCGCGTCCAAGCGGCGTATCTGTCGGATTCTGCAAAAAAAGACAATAAGACAGCTTTCAGTAAGTATAAACATATAACGACATTTATAAAACAATACAAAAAATTAAAAAGAGTAAACCCTAATACTAACCATGCCGCCGCGAGAACTGAGAATGTCCATAAGGGCGTTTAAGCCCTTCCTGCCTGCGTACTCGCGCTCGTACGGTGTGGGATCACGTCCTGTCATCGACCACTGTCAAAACATACAAAGATTTCATTATGTTAGAACTAAAAAACTCATAAACCCTAAACTATCGAACATGCATAAAGAGCAATGTGAAAAGACTTACAAAATCGGCCTCAAATGATGCCCATCCACCGCTCCCCAAGTGGGGCGAGCTCCCTGCCTCTACTCGCGCTCTGGCTGCATCCTTTTGTTGCTTCCACTTGTCGGGATTCTCGCGCGCTGGTTTCTTCGCATTCTTCCAATCTTCTTTGGCCAGCCAATCTGTCCTGTTCCACCCATTCTTGATTGCTTTTTGCACTTCGGAACGCTTGTGTTTGCAGTATTCGCGCATTCGAATCTTCATCATGTCTTCATTGAAGCGCTGATCCCGTGTTGGAACGGGAAACTCATCATGAAGTATGCTGATGACTCTGTTTTTTAAATCACTTGGTACTTCACTCCATTTGTTTAGTATGTAGTGTCTAAACAGCTGAGAGCAAAGACCACGCATGCGCGAGATCACCTTCTTGCCGTCATCATCCATGATGATTCCGCCGCTGATGTCGACGGAGTAAGGCAAGCCCTCTGGCCGGTGACGCGTGAACCTGGATGTCCTGGCAGGGGTCTCTAGCGGCGTGTCGATGGGGGTACGGACGTCAGGTGTCTCCACCGGCGTCTGGGCCCCGAAGCGAGGAGTGTCGAGTGGGGTGGCTCCTGGCGGAGTAGGTAGAGGTGTGTAGCTTCTAGGAACAGTCAGCCGTGCAAAACCTGGCGTAGATGGCGATGCTGTGGCTGGTGTGGGGGCAGGCAAAGAAGGGGAGGGTAAAGAGCCTCGTCGAACACGAGGCGGTGTGGAGGCATTGGTGGCGGAATCCCCACAACAACCGCCACCGCCACCACTAGAGCGTCGGTGTCTAGACGAGTGTGAAGCTCGTCTCGTCGACGCCGAAGCTTCGGAGCGCGCCGAATGCTCCGAAAGAGAGGGAGACGCGGATGGTGTAGGAACGCGCGATGATGCGCCAGAGAGATGACGCTCCACGTACCACTGTCTCTACTGCGGTGACAAAGAAGAAAGAAACTCCTCATCATCCATACCTGCATTAAACACACGAATATTTAAACTTAATATTGAATGAATAGAGTAGACAATGACGCAAAGACCATTAAATACAATGACGTAATGACGCATATAAATACAATGACGCAATGAATTGAGTGATAGAAGAGGCAAGTCGAAAACTCAGAATTTTCAATCAAAAGATGTGAGCGCGAGTAGAAAAGAGCGTTATACACCATGGAAGGTACTTAGAGAGCCAGAGCTTTTACAACACGGAGCAAAATTGTTCAAATACAATATTTGTGGCTTTAAGAGATCTCTCTCTCATCCTCGCATAACTCAGCATAACTTCCTATATCTATATAGAGCTCTCCGTTTAAACACATATCCTCTGCTTCATTTTGTAGCTCCTCTGCATGCACCCCATATAGAGTAGTAGCATCTTGATGCTCGTCCAGCACCACCGCAGCGGCTTCTGATTGAGCATCTTCTCTGATCTCCTCCATTGATGTCGTTGTGATTGGCACATGGTAGCCTTCATACGTCCTTGCACTACGAGGGGCTACCTCTATGACGTACCACCAGTTTGATGTAGACTTTGTAGGATGAAATATTACCTGCCAGAGCCACATAACTTACATGAGAGCTTTCAAGCACATAACTTGTAAAAGGGGGATGTTAACTATTTACATACTTACTTGTTCACAATGCTCGGGTAGTACGAAACTGTCTCTTAGGTCAGTCCATTTATTAGTAGAATCCACCTCAAGAAAACCAGACTCTCCTCTACGCACAGTAGCGTTGCGACCCTCCATGATTATCTTGAACCATTGCACGTCGAACAAGTCGACAAAAAATCCTCTGTAATCGATCCTCAAAATCTCTTGCAGCGTGCCGAAGTAAGTGAGTTCCGCCACCACAGGATCTGCATCAGAGGAACGTCGTCGACTAGACTGTTCAAATTTTGCCATGATTCCACAATCTTGAGTAAAACGTTTTTTGTCGATTCGTTCCACCCTAAAATGTCGCCCTTTACACCATGCTGCTGTGTATGACTTATACTACAACGAACAAAGATTATGAGTGGCCGTTCAAACGTTTATAAATAAAGTCTCCACTCGATTCGTGCCCTTTGTCGCTCTTGCTTTGCATCCTCATATTGTGAAATCCACTTTTGCATCACTGGATTGTGAAGCATGCAAAATCGGTTGATTTTAGCTTCTAGATCTTCCGTCATCTTCTTCTCAACACCGAGATTGCACATGACAATCCCAGATATGCGCTCATCATCTATGGTTTGCCATAGCATGTCCCGGGATTTATCAACTCCGTCTAGCCACTCTCCAATGTACACTAGGGACTCTGATACCAACCAACCTTCTGCCATGCTACCCTCCGGACGTGCCTTTTGACGCACATATCCCTTAAGCGTTTTCATGAAACGCTCTAAGAAGAACATCCATCTGGAATGAACTGTGCCAGCTATTTCCACCTCATCAACTATGTGAACAAGAAGATGCACCTGAATGGTTAGCATTGTAGTAGGAAAATGTTTCTCAAACATGCACACAAGCTCCGCAGCATTTAGTTTGGCGAATGGTATGGAGTCTACGTTGATCTCCTTTTGTGAGATCCATTGCACCAGCTTTGCAAGTTTGTAGATTGTGTTACGGATGTCGAGAGACAAACATCCCTCAATGGCAACCGGTAAAATAAACTGTAAAGTATGTGCAGCAATGATATTAAAGTCCACATTTTATACAATGATATTAAAGACCACTATGAACGTACCTGACACATTTTATGCCAATCGTGTGACTTCAAACCGGTAAGCTTTCCTTCTTTAGTAAAACACGTTCGGAGCGAGTGCATTACGCCAGTGGGGGTCCGCAAAGATCGAATGGCCTCTTTTACTTTGCGTTCTTGGGCTCCTGTGAAAATCCATGGCGCTTTAGGGAGTTTTATCGATCCATCAGACGCTGTTTGCGGCCAATATTACTCCATATGATCCACATTTCTAAGGTCAACTCTGGCTCCCAAAGTATCTTTCTTGCCGGTCAAATGGTCCCATAGTAGATTACCCACATTCTTGAATATGTGCATTGGATCGAGCAAGTGATTGATCATGAGTCGGGGCCAGTATGGTAACTCGTACCATAGAGATAGTCTCTTCAGCCCTGGAGGCAATCCGTCATCGCACATCTCCTTCTGCTCTAACCATGCTTGTGCAGACATCCTTGGTGGCTCTCTTCCCAAAAAGCCGTCGCGTAACACATGATTCTCTGGAAGATACGCTTGATGACCTTTGTAGATTTGCTTCTTCAGTGAGGGTGCCCTACGTGCATTCAGTCTAGGTCCACATGTGACACATGCTCTATATCCGCTTGTTTGAAGCCCTGCATGTATACACATGATAATAGATCAACTATGGAAAAAAACAATATTTACAGTGTCTGAGTGAGGAGTGTCAATAGATCATCACCTGAGCATTCTGCTAGCCCGGGATAGTCATGCATGGTCCACATTAGAATGCCTCTGATCAAAGCATTCCGTCGTCCTTTGTGTCGGCTCATATCCACCACCTCTATGCCAATCCACAATTGTTGTAGCTCTTCCAATAGTGGACGAAGATACACATCCATATTCCCCACTTTATATCGCCCTGGCACAATCAAGCTTAGCCATAGGTGCCCCTTCTTGGTAGTCAACCACGGGGGAATGTTGTAGTTGACGATGACAACGGGCCATACACTGTAAGATGTTGATCTTTGACCAAATGGATTTACGCCATCCATAGCCAGGCCTAAGCGCAAATTTCGAGCTTCCCTGGCAAAATCCGACCATGTTCCATCTATATGTTTCCAGGCTGCGCAATCTGCAGGAATTCGTAGCACACCATCCGAAGATTTATTCTCCTCATGCCATGATGCTAGGGCGGCCATGGACTTACATTCGAAGAAATGCTTGATGCGAGGAAGCAGAGGAAAATGTCGCAAAACCTTTTGTGGAATTTTTGTCCCGTGGAGATCTACTCGATATATTTCGGAATCACATTTCGGACACTTCTCCATGTCTGTGTATTCCCCTCTGAAAAGAATGCAGTCATTAGGACAAGCGTGGATAGAATTGTAATCCATCCCGAAGTTTCGCAAAATCTTTCTTGCTTCATCTCGGGAATCTGGCATCACATTGTCAGCTGGTAGTATGTGCTCTTTCAGCAATCTACACAACATAAAAATATGATACAGTCGTGTAAAAATCTATCAGATCATTGTACATTTAGAGTTCTATTAAAGTAAACTAATTGTAATAGATCACCTAAAAAGCGCTGTGACGCTAGTGTCACTCCATCCAAACTTTGCCTGCATGTTGAGAAGAACCAGGAGTGCTTTCAATCTAGACATACGTGCTCCATTATACAATGGCGTATCGGCTTCACTTTTCATATCATCATAGATAAGCCTTTCTGAATCCATGATCGTCTCGATCATTTCATCAATCTCAGGCTCAAACATTGCCTCGTTGGGAATGTGCTCTGCATGACCATCCCCCGAGCTGTCAGAGGCTACATCTTGTGGCCTCACATATGCTGCTTGACCAAAGCGCCTGCGAACACGTCTATTGGGTTGCAAGATTGCTGCTTGTTGGCCAGCGTCAGAGTCCGACGAGTTATAATTGGCAACAACTCGATCTATAATAGATGGATCGAACTCGCCAAATTCGCGAACGTGCTGCAAAGAAACACGTCTTTTCCGTCGCACAGCATGCTTGCATTGATTACAAGGACATAAGACCCTCGTTGAGAGATAGGTGTTTCGGTTGGACGGTCCCACATCCTCGTCGCTACTCATAATGAGGATAAAAAACTTATAACCTGGACAACAAATTTAATATTCTATTGGCATTCTTCGTCTTATCTCTCTCTCTCTCTCTCTCTCTCTCTCTTTACCTCACATTCTCTAGTCATGTCCAATCCCCGCACACCTCGGTCTAGAGGTGCACGGAGATCAGAACCACCGGGTTATAATCTCGTCTTTATTGGTCAATACCTATATTTGTGGGTACAAGAAATCTACACACCCACGTCTACATGATACTGCATGTAGTGGACAAAACCCCTTTGCCTCTTCTCTAGCTGTAGCACTTCACTTCATCTTAACATCTTTTCACAGTAGATCTTTTCACTGTTCGTCTAACTCTAAACCCTAAACCGTAAGTAATTCTTGCGTGGACTCGATCTAACGTAAATAAGCGTAAATCTAAATAAACGTAAATCTAACTAAAAATAAAGCTAAATCTAATTTAACGTAAGTCTAATGACTAGAGGTTGTCTAGATGGTCATTGTGTCGGGGATGTAGTGACTCTTGCCGCCCTGAAGATCCACCTTCTTCCCTATCTTCTGAAGACATTTCACCAGTACTTTGGGATCGACGGAGCCCACCATGAGTGAAGGCAGCAATACCCTATATTCCATTGAGGGCTTTCTTCACCCGCTTCATGCAGGCATCGCAGTCTATGGAGACCTAAATCTAATCTAATATAACGTAAATCTAAATCTAGCTTAAATAAACCTAAATCTAGTTAAAAATAAACCTAAATCTAACTTAATGTAAGTCTACATATAACCTAATCTTTAACGTCTTTTAAGATAGTTTCCTACGACGTTATAACTCTCTTCTTCTTGTGTGTGTGCGCGTGTGTGGATGTGTGTGCCAATAAAAAGAGATAAATGGTATAACCTTTCTATCACCCATGCCAAGTATGATAGATTGATTATGCCATTTCCCTCTTGAATAATAGGTCTTGAGTTCAACTCCTCGTCAGCTAGATCTTTAGGTCTTTTAATTTTAATTAGTTTCCTACGACGTTAAATTAGTTTCTCTCTCTTTCTCTCTCAATGTGTGTGCGTTTTTTTGGATCGTATGCATGTTTTCTCTCTCTTTTCCTCTCTCAATGTGTGCGTTTTTTGTTTATGCATGTTCTCTCTCTCTTTTCCTCTCTCAATGCGTGCGTTTTTTGTTTATGCATGCTCTCTCTCTCTTTTTCTCTCTCAATGTGTGTGTGCATTCTTTGTTTATGTATGTGTGTGTGCGTTTTTGTTTTTGTTTGTACTCTCTCTCTCTCTCTCTCTCTCTCTCTCTCTCACACACACACACAAAAACACTATGTGTGTGTGTGTATGTGTGTGTGTGAGAGACAGAGAGAGGGAGAGAGAAAGAGGGGAAGGGAACATGAGAATGAGGAGAGGGAAGGAGCATACCTGGCTCTCCTTCCTCTCCTCGTGTGTGTGTGTGTGTGTGGAGAAGAAAAAGAGAGAGAGAGAGAGAGAGAGAGAGAGAGAGAGAGAGGGAGAGCGTTACCTGCTCCTTGCTTGAGGGCGCCGAAAAACTCAGATCTGAGATCTGAGTTTTTGGGCGCGCTCGGTTATTTTTTTGCCCCAGCCGGCGTCGCTATGAGCGTCGCAAATTTATTTAGCGTCGCAAATTTACAAATAAATTTGCGACGCTCATAGCGACGCCGGGAACTTTTTTTTTGAGCGTCGCTGTGTGAGCGTCGCTAATATGAAGAGCCTCTTGTAGTGTCACTTTCTTCAGAAGATGAATAATTTGACGAAGATGGAGAAGAGGGTGACCTCTTTCTCACCTTTTTCTTGCCTTGATCTTCTTTGTCTGCACCATCACTTTCATAAGAGGAAGAGGATGAAGAAGATGGAGAAGAGGGTGTCCTCTTTCTCGCATTTTTCTTCTCTTGCTTTTTGTCATCCCTCTTTGAATTATGGTGTGGAGAATTGTGCGATGATCTTCTCCGTTTTGGACGTGATGGAGAGCGGTTAGCCCGCCATCTTTCTGGAGCGATCTCCACCGAGGTGGCAGGAGACTCACTTCTTTCTCGTTCCTTTGGTGGAGGCTCTTGAGTTCTCCATTGAGAAGGAGATGCGTCATCAAGAAGCAAATTTCTGAGCCCTTCATATGGATCCTCTTCTTCTTCCGGAATCGGAGAGAGCCCTCTTTTGGACATCTCGCAAGGAGGCTTCCTAGGTGCTCTCTCTCGTCATCTAGGGAGCTTGGAGAATCCCATGACCACGAAGCTGCCGTTGCACTTGATTTTGGAGGGATGGATTGCCCATGGCTTGTTGAAGCCTAGAAACAAGATAGTTAACAAGCATCGGGGCATCATTAGTAGCCTGCTCATTAGCAAAATCAAAGTTATCAACATTAATTTCACTCTCTTTACTATTGTCAGCCATTCTAACAACTTTTAGGTGTATTTTGGCACTTCAAGCCCTAGTTGCTACTCCTCGTTACCCCTTCAGAAAAAGTACTCAAGCTACTGTACCCATGGCTCGAATACCATTAATTGCAAGGAATAGAAGACAGGGTCGTTCAACACCAAAATAGAACCCGCTCCTATTAAGCTTCTAATAGCTCAATAGTGGTTAAGTTGTAGGCCCCAATCAGACTTCACTATTAAGACCATAGCTCTTGACGGTGATGCCTCGTTATCTACACAAAGGCAGGTGCACTACAATGCTGAAAAATCCCTATTCTACTTACTCAAATGCAATTACTAGTACCAACCATTTATAGCTATCTTGAGGACCTCCCTTCTTGAGCAAGAAAAGAGAAACCTTGTGCTATGATACCAAAGTAACATTTAATGGCCTAGTAACTTGTGTGTAGCGGAAAATAGCATGAACATAGTGAGCATTTCATTAGAATAGATTCCTTATGAGAATAACAAGAGTTCTTGGGTGGAGAGAGCAACAAAAAGCATAACACCTAGTTAGATAGCATGAACGATACTTCAAAAGAGAGAGAAATTAAGCTATTGACAACAGTTGAGGAATGGATTTTCATGGAGCCGGTCCCCCCTCCAAAAGGCTTTGTATTATGGTTTCTTCCATCAAGAGAGACATTTTACAATACAATTCTTTGTGCTCTTTTAATACTAGCTAGTGCAATGAAGATAGAAGCTTCAAGCACAAGAAAAACACTTATTAAACACAACATCAATTCCCTCACGGTCTCCCTCCTACTTCTAGGGCTCTCCCCCTCCTATGTTGGTATGCATGAAGACTTTTTGAGGACACACAAAGCATCCAATTTTCCTGGGCTTTTGACCTTTGGACATAACCATTGAATTTTGGAACCTTAGCATTTTGGAAGTCTTAATGGGCTTAACCTTAGGGTCTTTTAAGCCCATTGTTTCATCTTTCTCTTTTGCAAATGGCCCCCCTTTGGATCCCTATTTTCCCTCCTTTGGATCCCTAGTGTGGCTGGTCTGCCAGCTTAACCAATATTCTAGCGTTTTATCCCCTGGCACTTCCCCATATTAAATGATCAGTTTAACATGAGAAAATCATTTAGGAGAATTAGATATTAATTATTATCACACACACACACACACACACACACAGAGAGAGAGAGAGAGAGAGAGAGAGAGAGAGAGATATGAAGGTCTCTCTCACATGGCTATGGTGCATGCAGAGGCGATGGAAGTGTGAGGGAGCACACTGGGGGCAGTGAAGATGATAGGCGAGCAGAGGGAAGTCAAGCCGATACTTCTTTTTTTTTGGGGGGGGGAGGGGGGGGGGGTGGAGGGGGGAATCTAGCTAATAGGGGGATTTAGTTTCATGCAACCCATTGTCTAGTAAGGAGGAAAAAAATTGACTAGCAATTCAATGTGGATAATCACACTTAATTTAACGTAGAAATTGGGATCTACTAAAAATAGACACTCCTACAAGGACAATAGTAGTAGCTCAAGGTTTTCAATCAAGAGTTTGCCACGAGGTTAATTACAAATTTAGTGCTTGATTAAATTTGAACATTACTTCAAGGAGAAAAAGAGAAATTGATAGCAATTCAGTGTGGATAATCACACTTAATCTAACATAGAAACTGGGATCTACTAAAAATAGACACTGCTACAAGGACACCAATAGTGACTCAAGATTTCAAATCAAGAACTTGCCCTGAGGGTAATTAGGAATTTAGTGCTTTATTAAATTTGAACACTACATTAAGGAGGAAAAAAAGAAACTGAGTAGCAATTCAGTGTGAATAATCACACTTAATCTAACATAGAAATTGGGATCTACTAAAAATAGGCAGTACTACAAGGACAACAGTAGTGGCTCAAGATTTTAGATCAAGAACTTTCCTTGAGGGTAAATACAAAATTAATGTCTGATTAAATTTGAATACTACATTAAGGAGGAAAAAGAAATTGAGTAGCAATGCAGTGTGGATAATCACACTTAATCTAACATAGAAATTGGGATCTACTAAAAATAGGCATTGAACAAGGACGACAATAGTGGCTCAAGATTTTGAATCAAGAACTTGCGACGAGGTTAATTACAAAATTAGATTTGAATATTTCATTTAGGAGGAAAAAAGAAATTGAGTAGCGATTCAATGTGGATACTCACACTTAATCTAACATAGAATTTGGGATCTACTAAAAATAGTAGTCCTCATGAAGGTTTGATACCCATTGCTAGTATCAATTGCTATGGTGGATAAGCCATTATACTATTCATAATATTAATATAATCAAAGCAATTAGAGAGAATAATTTATTAGAGAATCTAATATTTACTTTAGATTCAACAAAAGTTGAACGTATGAAAGGAGAGTTTTTTCCTTAAGAGAAACTAAAAGGGGAGACTATAAGTTGTGTCAGGCTAATTTCTTTACACAAGTACACATTAAAGCACTAAGATCATGCACGTAATTCAAAGAGAATACCACAATTTAGATTGACAACTTGGATCAGGATGAGATTTGCTTGGAGCAGATCTCCCCTCCAATAGGTCTTTGTATTATAATTCTCTCTTAAAGAGAGCATTGATTACAACAAAACTTCTATCTTCAAGAAAATACTCATTCTGTGATTACTTCTTAAAATTTTGCTAGTTTGCTCCTTGTGCATTTCCCCAATTTGATCCCTAACCTCATGCACCACACTCAAGTGAAACCCTTCAATTGATTCACATTTATCAATCCCATTATCCTCCATAGATTATTCATAAATTTGGAAATTTTTTGAAACATCTTGACCTTCGAACAACTGCAATTTATATGTAACTACCTGTTGAGCTTTCCAAATCCGCTCATGCAAACTGAATGGTTGTTGCACGATCCTCTTGTTGGTACATGTAAGCAGCAAATTGTTGCATCATTTGCTGCATTGTTGTCTCTTGCAGTGTAGTCATCTTTCTCTGCAAAAATTTCCCACCCTAGCTTGGTTCACGTTGGGTTCATGAAAGATGTCGGGGGAATGGGTTCTCCTGATGAGCTGAGTAAGCATTTACTTCTTATGACCCCCCCCCCCTTTCCCCCACAACAACCATGGCGTTGTAACTGATGTGGCATGGGAAAAAGGGTTGATGATGTGGAAGTCAGCTTTTGGAGCAGCACCAAATTCTCTGCAAAGTTGGACCAAAAAGGGATGCCATCACCTATTCATGCTTTTTTGCTTCATGGCCGACTTCTCCCGGGCCACCCACATCGTAGCACAAGCTCTTAAGGGGCTTCCCTCATTGCCCGCTGCTTGCCATGCCTTCTTTTTATTTTCCTTCTGTATCCCCCCATTGGGTGGCCGGTTGTAAGGCTTATGGGCGGCCATTGTAAGGCCATTTGTCTTTTTAGGTGCAAACATAGGTGAATGCATTGGAAAAGGCCCTCCCTTCAAACCTAGTAAAAGAATCTCAAAACTTCCCTGCCGCAACTATGTTGGGCTTATACCACCGCAATCAATGCGCTCGAAGAAACATTCACACACTAAGCTCCTCGAGAATTATTTGTACCCTCCAAAGTGTACCTCATTTTGAATACATATCGACTAACGCCTCACCAAGCAAAACATTTGGTATACATATCAATCAAAGCATTTGAAAAAGCTCCTCAACCACTTTTTTCCCTATAAAGTTCATCACATTCGGCATAAGTACCAGCGAAAGCATTGCTAAATGCAACACTTGGCATATGAATTGACCAAAGCATTTCCAATCACCACATTAGGCACAGATTTCAACTAAAGCATTGCGGAGTACCACACCATTGCCATGCCCAAAAATTACATATCCCCGAAAGCACTTGTTGTTCTCTTGAGTGCAGCATATTTGGCATGAATATCGACTAGGGCATTGCCAAACACCACACTCTTCTTCAATGACCACAAAGCTAGCCAATAATTAGCATACATATTGATCAAAGCTTTGCCATCCGCAACATCGGCATGAAAATCAACCAAAGCATCAATAATCACAACATTTTTTCCCAGTAGCGTATAACCAAGTCAATAGCAAATGCCTTTAAATTTTTGTTGCTGGTGATAAAGTCAAAAAACATGTGTCTTGTTTGAGTTTCCCCTTGTGGATGCAAAGCATCAGGACATCGGTGAAACTCGATAAGGAGGCTTATTAGGAGGTGAACTACCCGGTAGAAGCTCCATGGAATGATCACGTGTTCCCTTGTGGGAGGTAGTACCTTGGGAATTCCATCCATAAACACATCTTGAATCTCATTTATGAAATTAGAAAATTCTAAGTCCTCTTTAGTTTCATTTTTAACTTCATTAGAAACACATGCATCTTTCTTAGACTCCTTGACAAAAACTATATAACAAGAAAGAGAGCTTTTCATTACTTTGTCCAAATTTTGCAAAATCTTGCAATCAGTGCATTCCAAAATCCCACACATTCCAAAATCCCACACTCTGGATAAGCAACTGAAACAACCTAGAGCTTTTTGGCCTTGCTCTTGTTGTGCATATCCCGCGACTAGTTTATTCCAAGAGTCCACACTCTGAACAAGAATCTCTTTGGCACTTGCATAGAGCCAGTACATGCCTTTGAGATGTAAGCATAGCCTTCAAGACGAAAGTATAGGTGACTAAATTTGGGGAGAAAAAATTACTTTGCATCCGCTAAAAATAGCCTAGATATCCCAAAATACCCTTCAGATTTCAAAAATTCCCAATATACCCCTCATATTCTGTCATAAATTCCCAAAATGCCATTCAAATTTTCCAAAATTCCCAAAATACCCGTGGTTGTGAGATCAAATTTATCCAAAAAGATTTAAAAAATTGTAGCTTTTCATAAGGAGACAGATTGTCTATGAATACAAAATACCAAAACTAGAATTTGAGTTGGTTATGTAGGCTTTGGAGATGAATTGCTTCATTATTTTTAGACATAATATCTTCTTTTGGGAGGCAATTTGTGACAAATTACATGCTAAGCACTAAAGAACGGATTTACATTGTTGAAACACAATAAAGATTAGGAAATCGTGAACAATCCATATAAAATAGATACAAGGGTATTTTGGGAATTTTTGAAATTTGAGGGGTATATTGGTAATTTTCCCTAGAATTAAAGAGGTTGGCGGATCTCAGCTTGTGAAGTCCGACGCAATAGCTGTACATACATTTTATGATTTGTACATTAAAAGCATTTTATGATTTGTACATTAAAAGGTAGAACAGAAATTAGTTTCTTTTCCCCCGGGAGAAATATTCTCATAAGTAGGGTTGTAGGGCGGAACAAAATATGGGGAGGCGGTGCTACAGTGGAAGGGTGGGGCAGAGGGCGGCAACGGAGGCGGCCGGGAAATGTAAACGCGGCTCCCAGACACGCGAGCAGCGAGGTTGAGCACCCCTTGCAAGCGGCCGGAGGGTCGTTTCACATGGTAGCTCAGCAGCTGCCACGACAGTATAGGCGGACTGTGAAGCAAATCCGCCAGCGGGATGGCCACTGTACCCACGACCATGCTGCGTCGGGAGCACTCCAGGGTCGCGCGTCGACTTCGCTGGCCGAATAGTCGGATCACAACAAAAGTCTGAGAGGAGGTGGAGGAAAAGGGGAGGGCAAGCCTGAGGGTGGAAGCGGCGCCGTGACGAGGCCATACTGGGTACAGCGTGTCCTCCTCGTCGTCGTCAGCGTCGGCACGCTGCGCCTGGAGGGTGGGGCCATCTGGAGGCCGGGAGCTGCGGTGGTGCAGGGAATCAACCCGAGAGCAGGATATCCAGGCGAGTGCATAGAAGTGCAGGCGGCGGCCCTGCACGCACCTCACCGCGTCCTGAAGATCCTCCGCAGAACTTATTCTCACCTGCACCTCCCCAACTGCACCTTCCATTGCAATTTGCTCAATTGAGCACTTGCCAAATGTTCAGAACCGCAAGGGCTTATATCCTCCATGATCGACCACCTTCCTGGATCAGACGCTGCACTTCTTGACTGGACTCGAACGTATTGATAAAAGCATTACTTTGACTAAGTAGTCCCGCACGTTTTCCATGAGCGTAGTTCATAAGCTAGCAAGGAGGAACCGTGAATTTTCTTTATCAGAAGATCAATGTAGTGAGCACCCCGCGACACCATGCACCACAGGGTCTTTAATGATCCAAAGGCGGTGGGATTGGTGGTGAGGTTGAAGCGTTGAATCTCGAGGCCGGGGAACGGCTTGAAAAAGGTCAACGGCAAGTCGACAATCGAGGATTTGAACCCACTTCCTCACGAATGGAAGCCCAATGAATTAACTACGTAGGCGCGTGTGGTTAGTTGAAATCATTATGAGTTCACATTGTTATAAAGTTAGTTCATGTTTACTCCCCCCCAATATCATTGTTTATTTTTCGTGTCCAACGTCTACGCATGCCTCTAGTTTTGCGTCGGAGCTTCTTCGCCATTGATCCCATCGCTTTAGCTTCATTTACTATCCCATGTCATATAGTGTTGAGGGTGGGGATCACCCAAGCTGCTGATGCAACTTAGCGTATGTTTCCATTCTTTGGCGTGCGCAACAAACCTAACTCTTAGCCCATTAATTAAATATATCATTTGGTGCTTTTCCCGCCCAATGTTATTGAATTGAGCTACCACAAAGTTTTGCTCCAAGACCCAAAGGTTTCTAGCTTTCCAAATTTGCTTCTAGTAACTTGTGAACACACCAGCATTGCTTGGTTTTGAAGTTTTCTCCCTCGGACTAGGACTAGGTTATTTATAAAGAAGAGGATCTTCCAAGTCCTCTACACCTATTTGAAATTTTTTGCAGCAAGGCTTTGCGAGAACATTGATGAGTAATCAACAATGTTATGAACAAGCAACTTGGCTAACTTTAGACATTCAAAAAAGTGGATGGAATAAATTGTGCAAAGTTTAATCAACTTGTCTACAAACACCCAAACTGAGCCATTACCTCTATAGGTGCTAGGTACACCCACAATTAATCTTGTAGAAATACCGCATATATAGTGGAAAATGCTTTTAAAGCTACTAATGTTAGTTATGTGCATGCCCCTCTAAATCAGTTATTGCTAAACACTATAACACCTAGTGTGCATGTATTTAGCAAAACTAAATCCGAACCTACATATCCATGACTATATTTGCCAATTCTTATGGCTTACGTTATGCTCACATCCCATAGGAAAAGAGCTAATTACTTCCCACATGAAAGTAGTGCTAACATATTTGGACCATGATAGAATGTGAAAATCAATCACATCTAGGTACCAATTGAAACATCTTCATTAATAGGACATAGCTTTGCTACATGTTTAAACAACCATCTATTAAAGTTGTTTAATTATACTTGTAACCTTAACAAGTCTTACTGAGTATCTGATAAATTTTTTACCACTGAAGATTAAAATTGTTCCAACCATCACCTAGGGACTCTATCGTGACATATAATTGGAATAATGAGCGCAAATGTGAGTGCCACAGACTCATATTCTCCACATTTAGAACATGTCTCATATAAGAATGTCCAAAAAAGTTGTCATTTGTTTAGCACTAGATGTACCTATGTGTGAAGTTAGCTATAAACACTCAACGACATGAGTGAGAGGACCGTTATAAACCTTGCTTCACACTAGCTATACCGAACTCCATGAGTTCCTAGACCATGTTGCTCCTCTTGAGACAACATGTGCCAAATGAAACCCTAACATGTAGGAGAAATCTATCTAGGACCCTACCATCCCCAAATTTATTTTCTTCGACATAACCTTTCCATGTCTCTAAAGAGAAAAATGGATGCAAGCATTCAAGCTTATATATCATACTTAGAAAAGGTAATCAAAGCATATTCAAAAATGGAATAAAACAAAATCATAGGCGTACGTAGAGGTTGAACATAACGTTCACTTACCCATAATCAAGTGCACTTTTCAAACCTAAAAGATACAACCTAAATGTCTTACCAAGATGCTAGCCTTAAAAAGCTAGTATGTTGCTAACTTGTTAAACACTTAATGAAAGATTAGTCAAAATTAGGTCATATTGAACCGCGGGGGGAGATCATTATGTATAAATTGTGTATAACGTGTGCGTTCACTACAAGAGGTTGTGTGCTCTTGTGACGCTGTTAGCGATGGAAATACATTGGGTTTTTATAACCCCCGGCGTCGCTAATAGCGTCGCTACGAGAGCATCGCTATATGCGACGCTATAGGCATCGCTATAAGTGTCGCTATATAGAGACGCTCAAAGCGACGGTTATAGCGACGCCCGAGAGAATTTTTTTATGGTGACAGGGCATTGAATGCCCTGCCACCCATCAATCATATTGTACTTTATTCACTTTTTAAAAAAAGTGCAAGGGTAGATAATAGACCCAAAATAGTCACCCACAAGACGCATTGTTTGCAAAATTGACAATTGTACACATCATAGGCAAAATGAATTGATTGGCAAATGTAATAATGACAATTGTACAACATCATAGGCATAAAGAATTGATTGGCAAAATGAACTGCGGTGACAAATGTAATAATATACATGGTTCAAAAAGACGTATAAAATCCGTCTCATGATACATAAGCTATGAGAAACCCTAAACTAATGCTATCTAGCTACGGCTAAACTGACGTTGTCTAGTCAGACGTCTCATCGCGTCCAAGCGGCGTATCTGTCGGATTCTGCAAAAAAAGACAATAAGACAGCTTTCAGTAAGTATAAACATATAACGACATTTATAAAAAAAAACAAAAAATAGAAAAGAGTAAACCCTAATACTAACCATGCCGCCGCGAGAACTGAGAATGTCCATCAGGGCGTTTAAGCCCTTCCTGCCTGCGTACTCGCGCTCGTACGGTGTGGGATCACGTCCTGTCATCGACCACTGTCAAAACATACAAAGATTAATTCATTATGTTAGAATTAAAAAACTCATAAACCCTAAACTATCGAACATAAAGAGCAATGTGAAAACACTTACAAAATCGGCCTCAAATGATGCCCATCCATCGCTCCCCAAGTGGTGCGAGCTCCCTGCCTCTACTCGCGCTCTAGCTTCATCCTTTTGTTGCTTCCACTTGTCGGGATTCTCGCGCGCTGCTTTCTTCGCATTCTTCCAATCTTCTTTGGCCAGCCAATCTGGCTTGTTCCACCCATGCTTGATTGCTTTTTGCACTTGGGAACGCTTGTGTTTGCAGTATTCGCGCATTCGAATCTTCATCAGGTCTTCATTGAAGCGCCTATCCCGTGTTGGAACGGGAAACGCATCATGAAGTATGCTGATGACTCTGGCTTTTAAATCACTTGGTACTTCACTCCATTTGTTTAGTATGTAGTGTCTAAACAGCTGAGAGCAAAGACCACGCATGCGCGAGATCACATTCTTGCCGTCATCATCCATGATGATGCCGCCGCTGAAGTCGACGGAGTAAGGCAAGCCCTCTGGCCAGTGACGCGTGAACCTGGGTGTCCTGGCAGGGGTCTCTAGCGGCATGTCGATGGGGGTACGGACGTCAGGTGTCTCCACCGGCGTCTGGGCCCCGAAGCGAGGAGTGTCGAGTGGGGTGGGTCCTGGCGGAGTAGGTAGAGGTGTGTAGCTGCTAGGAACAGTCAGCCGCACAAAACCTGGCGTAGATGGCGATGTTGTGGCTGGTGTGGGGGCGGGCAAAGAAGGGGAGGGTAAAGAGCCTCGTCGAACACGAGGCGGTGTGGAGGCATCGGCGGCGGAATCCCCACAACAACCGCCACCGCCACCACTAGAGCGTCGGTGTCTAGACGAGTGTGAAGATCGTCTCGTCGACACCGAAGCTTCGGAGCACGCCGAATGCGAAGAAAGAGAGGGAGATGCAGATGGAGTAGGAACGCGCAATGATGCGCCAGAGCGATGACGCTCCACGTACCACTGTCTCTGCTGCGGTGACAAAGAAGAAAGAAACTCCTCATCATCCATACCTGCATTAAACACACGAATATTTAAACTTAATATTGAATGAATAGAGTAGACAATGACGGAAAGACCATTAAATACAATGACGTAATGACGCATATAAATACAATGACGCAATGAATTGAGTGATAGAAGAGGCAAGTCGAAAACTCAGAATTTTCAATCAAAAGATGTGAGCGCGAGTAGAAAAGAGCGTTATACACCATGGAAGGTACTTAGAGAGCCAGAGCTTTTACAACACGGAGCAAAATTGTTCAAATACAATATTTGTGGCTTTAAGAGATCTCTCTCTCATCCTCGCATAACTCAGCATAACTTCCTATATCTATATAGAGCTCTCCGTTTAAACACATATCCTCTGTTTCATTTTGTAGCTCCTCTGCATGCACCCCATATAGAGTAGTAGCATCTTGATGCTCGTCTGGCACCACCGCAGCGGCTTCTGATTGAGCATCTTCTCTGATCATCTCCATTGATGCCGTTGTGATTGGCACATGGTAGCCTTCATACGTCCTTGCACTACAAGGGGCTACCTCTATGACGTACCACCAGTTTGATGTAGACTTTGTAGGATGACATATTACCTGCCAGAGCCACATAACTTACATGAGAGCTTTCAAGCACATAACTTGTAAAAGGGGGATGTTAACTATTTACATACTTACTTGTTCACAATGCTCGGGTAGTACGAAAGTGTCTCTTAGGTCAGTCCATTTCTTAGTAGAATCCACCTCAAGAAAACCAGACTCTCCTCTACGCACAGTAGCGTTGCGACCCTCCATGATTATCTTGAACCATTGCATGTCGAACAAGTCGACAAAAAATCCTCTGTAATCGATCCTCAAAATCTCTTGTAGCGTGCCGAAGTAAGTGAGTTCCGCCACCACAGGATCTGCATCAGAGGAACATCGTCGACTAGACTGTTCAAATTTTACCATGATTCCACAATCTTGAGTAAAACGCTTTTTGTCGATCCGTTCCACCCTAAAATGTCGACCTTTACACCATGCTGCTGTGTATGACTTATACTACAACGAACAAAGATTATGAGTGGCCGTTCAAACGTTTAGAAATAAAGTCACTACCTAGTCGTACATTGCAAACTTACCTTGGTCGCGCAACCCCGAGAGTACTCCCACTCTTCCTCAGTCACTTCGTCACCGCATTTTTGTGCGCTTTTCAATTGGTTGTGCAACCATCTTAAGCTTATGAAGGTTGGTAGGCTCTCCAGAACCGTCGGATAGTACATCGGTGGTCGTCTTCCCCGTCTCCACTCGATTCGTGCCCTTTGTCGCTCTTGCTTTGAATCTTCATATTGTGAAATCCACTTTTGCATCACTGGATTGTGAAGCATGCAAAATCGGTTGATTTTAGCCTCTAGATCTTCCGTCATCTTCTTCTCAACACCGAGATTGCACATGACAATCCCAGATATGCGCTCATCATCTATGGTTCGCCATAGCGTGTCCCGGGCTTTATCAAATCCATCTAGCCACTCTCCAATGTACACTAGGGACTCTGATACCAACCAACCTTCTGCCATGCTACCCTCCGGACGTGCCTTTTGACGCACATATCCCTTAAGCGTTTTCATGAAACGTTCTAAGAAGAACATCCATCTGGAATGAACTGTGCCAGCTATTTCCACCTCATCAACTATGTGAACAAGAAGATGCACCTGAATGGTTAGCATGGTAGTAGGAAAATGTTTCTCAAACATGCATACAAGCTCCGCAGCATTTAGTTTGGCGAATGGTATGGAGTCTACGTTGATCTCCTTTTGTGAGATCCATTGCACCAGCTTTGCAAGTTTGTAGATTGTGTTACGGATGTCGAGAGACAAACATCCCTCAATGGAAACCAGTAAAATAAACTGTAAAGTATGTGCAGCAATGATATTAAAGTCCACATTTTATACAATGATATAAAAGTCCACTATGAACGTACCTGACACATTGTATGCCAATCGTGTGACTTCAAACCGGTAAGCTTTCCTTCTTTAGTAAAACACGTTCGGAGCGAGTGCATTACGCCAGTGGGGGTCCGCAAAGATCGAATGGTCTCTTTTACTTTGCGTTCTTGGGCTCCTGTGAAAATCCATAGTGCTTTAGGAAGTTTAATCGATCCATCAGACGCTGTTTGCGGCCAATATTGCTCCATATGATCCACATTTCTAAGGTCAACTCTGGCTCCCAAAGTATCTTTCTTACCGGTCAGATGGTCCCATAGTAGATTACCCACATTCTTGAATATGTGCATTGGATCGAGCAAGTGATTGATCATGACTCAGGGCCAGTATGGTAACTCGTACCATAGAGATAGTCTCTTCATCCCTGGAGGCAATCCGTCATCGCACATCTCCTTCTGCTCTAACCATGCTTGTGCAGACATCCTTGGTGGCTCTCTTCCCAAAAAGCCGTCGCGTAACACATGATTCTCTGGAAGATACGCTTGTGACCTTCGTAGATTTGCTTCTTCAGTGAGGGCGCCCTACGTGCATTCAGTCTAGGTCCACATGTGACACATGCTCTGTATCCGCTTGTTTGAAGCCCTGCATGTATACACATGATAATAGATCAACTATGGGAAAAAACAAGATTTACAGTGTCTGAGTGAGGAGTGTCAATAGATCACCCGAGCATTCTGTTAGCCCGGGATAGTCATGCATGGTCCACATTAGAATGCCTCTGATCAAAGCATTCCGTCGTCCTATGTGTCGGCTCATATCCACCACCTCTATGCCAATCCCAATTGTTGTAGCTCTTTCAATAGTGGACGAAGATACACATCCATATTCCCCACTTTATATCGCCCTGGCACAATCAAGCTTAGCCATAGGTGCCCCTTCTTGGTAGTCAACCACGGGGGAATGTTGTAGTTGACGATGACAACGGGCCATACACTGTAAGATGTTGATCTTTGACCAAATGGATTTACGCCATCCATAGCCAGGCCTAAGCGCAAATTTCGAGCTTCCCTGGCAAAATCCGACCATGTTCCATCTATATGTTTCCAAGCTGCGCAATCTGCAGGAATTCGTAGCACACCATCCGGAGATTTATTCTCCTCATGCCATGATGCTAGGGTGGCCATGGACTTACATTCGAAGAAATGCTTGATGCGAGGAAGCAGAGGAAAATGTCGCAAAACCTTTTGTGTAATTTTTGTCCCGTGGAGATCTACTCGATATCTTTCGGAATCACATTTCGGACACTTCTCCATGTCTATGTATTCCCCTCTGAAAATAATGCAGTCATTAGGACAAGCGTGGATAGAATTGTAATCCATCCCCAAGTTTCGAAAAATCTTTCTTGCTTCATCTCGGGAATCTGGCATCACATTGTCAGCTGGTAGTATGTGCTGTTTAAGCAATCTACACAACATAAAAATACGATACAGTCGTGTAAAAATCTATCGGATCATTATACATTTAGAGTTTTATTAAAGTAAACTAATTGTAATAGATCACCTGAAAAGCGCTGTGACGCTAGTGTCACTCCATCCAAACTTTGCCTGCATGTTGAGAAGAACCAAGAGTGCTTTCAATCTAGACATACGTGGTCCATTATACAATGGCGTATCGGCTTCACTTTTCATATCATCGTAGATAAGCCTTTCTGAATCCATGATCGTCTCGATCATTCTCTCTCTCTCTCTCTCTACCTCACATTCTCTAGTCATGTCCAATCCCCGCACACCTCGGTCTAGAGGTGCACGGAGATCAGAACCACCGGGTTATAATCTCGTCTTTATTGGTCAATACCTATATTTGTGGGTACAAGAAATCTACAGACCCACGTCTACATGATACTGCATGTAGTGGACAAAACCCCTTTGCCTCTTCTCTAGCTGTAGCACTTCACAACATCTTAACATCTTTTCACAGTAGATCTTTTCACTATTCGTCTAACTCTAAACCCTAAACCGTAAGTAATTCTTGCGTGGACTCGATCTAACCTAAATCTAACTAAAAATAAACCTAAATCTATTTTAACGTAAGTCTACATCTAACCTAATTTTTAACGTCTTTTGGGATAGTTTCCTACGACGTTAAAACTCTCTTCTTCTTGTGTGTGTGTGTGTGTGTGTGTGTGGGTAAACCTAAATAAACCTAAGTCTAATCTAATATAACATAAATCTAAATCTAACGTAAATTATGTTATATTAAAAACAAAGAACTAAACTAACAGGGATTATAAGAACCTTAACACTAGGTTGGTAATGGGACACTTTTATGTCCTGGGACACTTTTATGTCCTGTTAAGTGACCATTTTCCTTGAATTATGTCAAGAGTTTCAAAATGGATTTTGAGGTGCTATCTATCTAGAAATTTGTCTCGTGAGCTGAAAAAAACTTGACATTTTTTTGGAATATCAATTCCATCTTTAACCTTGTCCTTGCACAACATTTCACAACCTAAGCTGTGTGAAAAAACGGGTCCTGTTTTTGGCTTTTTTCAACTTTTTGCAACTATACCACTCTAGAATTCATTTTTGTGAGGTCTATAATGCTAGAGAACTATCTTTAGTAGTCCTGAACATGTCCTGATGCTTCTAGGGAGAAATAATATTAAAGTTGTAAGTTATGACCAAATTACAAAATTGTCAAATCCTGTTTTTTAGCCAATTTTAGCTCTTCTATGATTTTTTTGGTGGATTTCATGATATCCAAATGCATTTTTTATTTTCTATGTCGCATATTGTAACATAAAGCTAGTATTCCTTGAGTTTTGGGGCACCTAATACCGTATTTTGCATAGTACACAACGATGGTTGATTTTTTCAATTATAGAAGAAAACGAAACATTCTAGTATATCAAGTATAGCTTTTTCAATATTGTTAGTTTCTTGTGACAACTACATGCATTTTGTAGGTAGTAACCATATCTAGTCATAAGGATCAAATTTGGCTAGATATTGAATAGTTTCTATGGGATTCTACAACTCATAATGTTGAACCCAATTTTTTCATGTTTGCTGTATTTAGCACGTCATCTTTGTCCCCAAGATTACCCTTGGTAAGAGATGTATTATTCTTTTGACATGCTCCATGGATCCTTATGAACATAAAGGACAATAGCAAACTAAGAAAACATGCATATATTATTTGTATTGAGCGTGGCTATAGAAACTTTGATGATAGGTTTGCAAAATGGTAAAAATTCAACTTTTTTGTACCTATTTATTTTGGCAAAACAAAAAATAGTGAGTGAGAAGCAATCATATGATCTGATCACAAACCCATTGAAGCTAACTAGGGAATTTATCTCAAGTCCTACAAAAATCCCTAATCTTATTTTTATGCAACAAAACGTAAGAAATGACTGTTTTGATGAAAATGCACTGGTCCATCAACTTTGGAGGCTTGGTGTGACCAAAAGATGAGAAATTTTACAAGTTTCTTATTTTTTCCATGTGTAGTAGGCCTTGAACTATAACCTCATGAAAGGATTTTACAAAATGAGTGGATCTACTATGGTTTTGGAGGTTTTTTTCAAAACCTTGAAAGGACACTTTTATGTCCTGTTAGGTTACCAACCTAGTGTTAAAACTGATTTAACACATAATTTTTCACATAACTCGGCAAGAGTTGGCATTCTCATCACTAAAGATGTGAGAGTTAACTTCCGGCGGTGACGTTGCCTCATCTCCATCCACATCTGACGACAGAAATTGGCCCTTTGGACCGTTCTTGCTGTTGTTACTATTTTTGAAGTTGCTGTTGAATGACTAGAGGTTGTCTAGATGGTCATTGTCGGGGATGTAGTGACTCTTGCCGCCCTGAAGATCCACCTTCTTCCCTATCTTCTGAAGACATTTCACCAGTTCTTTTGGATCGACGGAGCCCACCATGAGTGAAGGTAGCAATACCCTATATTCCATTGAGGGCTTTCTTCACCCGCTTCATGCAGGCATCGCAGTCTATGGAGACCTAAATCTAATCTAATATAGCGTAAATCTAAATCTAGCGTAAATAAACGTAAATCTAACTAAAAATAAACCTAAATCGAATCTAATTTAACTTAAATAAACCTAAATCTAATTTAACGTAAGTCTACATCTAACCTAATCTTTAACGTCTTTTAGGATAGTTTCCTACGACGTTATAACTCTCTTCTTCTTGTGTGTGTGCGCGTGTATGGATGTGTGTGCCAATAAAAAGAGATAAATGGTATAACCTTTCTATCACCCATGCCAAGTATGATAGATTGGTTATGCCATTTCCCTCTTGAATAATAGGTCTTGAGTTCAACTCCTCGTCGGCTAGATCTTTAGGTCTTTTAATTTTAATTAGTTTCCTACGACGTTAAATTAGTTTCTCTCTCTTTCTCTCTCAATGTGTACGTTTTTTGTTTATGCATGTTTTCTCTCTCTTTTCCTCTCTCAATGTGTGCGTTTTTTGTTTATGCATGTTCTCTCTCTCTTTTCCTCTCTCAATGTGTGCGTTTTTTGTTTATGCATGCTCTCTCTCTCTTTTCCTCTCTCAATGTGTGTGTGCATTCTTTGTTTATGTATGTGTGCGCGCGTTTTTGTTTATGTTTGTACTCTCTCTCTCTCTCTCTCTCTCTCTCTCTCTCTCTCAAAAACACTATGTGTGTGTGTGTGTGTGTGTGTGAGAGAGAGAGAGAGAGAGAGAGAGAGAGAGAGGGAGAGAGAGAGGGGAAGGGAACATGAGAGTGAGGAGAGGGAAGGAGCATACCTGGCTCTCCTTCCTCTCCTCGTGTGTGTGTGTGTGTGTGTGTGTGTGTGTGTGTGTGTGGAGAAGAAAGAGAGAGAGAGAGAGGGAGAGCGTTACCTACTCCTTGCTTGAGGGCGTCGAAAAACTCAGATCTGAGATCTGAGTTTTTGGGCGCTCTCTGTTATTTTTTTTAGCCCAGCCGGCGTCGCTATGAGCGTCGCAAATTTACAAGTAAATTTGCGACGCTCATAGCGACGCCGGGATTTTATTTTTTTTTGAGCGTCGCTAATATGAATAGCCTCTTGTAGTGGTTCAACATTAGGAAATTTTAGAGGTCATTTGGCGGTCCTTTTAGAAGAGAGATTAAAAAGAGCTTCCAATGAGAGAATAGCCAACATTATGTAGAAAAATAAACTAATATTAACAAAAATATGAAAAAGGTGCCGCCTAATTATTTTAATAATTCATTGATCGTTGAAAATGGTCACCTCTCCATTCAATATAAGTGTCTTTTTCAGGACATAGGTGCTACTCATTTAAAATTTCTTTCATCATCACTGAAATGAATAAAAATCATAAAATTGTCATCTAGTGGTTAAATTTGAAGCTTTTGACACCTCTAATGCGTGCAAAACGCCCAAAAACCTAAACAACAAATATCTACATTCCTTTGTTCTAATACCCGAAGACGGACAAAAGCCTAAAAAACCACTAAAAAGTGGTTTTTGTTTTAAAGAGTGGAGTGTAGAGGCCATTCCAAACATATGTGTGTGTGTGTGTGTGTGTGTTTGGAGAATGGTGCAAAGAGGAATTGTTTTGATTGGACTCTACACACCACTCTCCACACACACACACACACACATACACAAGTTTGGAATGGCCCTTTGCATGCCATTCTCCAAAACAAAAATCACTTCTTTAGTGGGTTTTTGGGCTTTTTTCTCTCTCCGGGTCTCAAAATGAGGCAGGCATGTAGCACACCATTCTCCAAATATATATGTGTGTGCTTGTGTGTGTATGTGTGTGTGTGTTTGGAATGGCTTGTATGCATCGTTCTCCAAAGCAAAAGCCACTTTTTAGTGGCTGTCGAAACTTGAAGCAAAAGACAAGCTCACACAAAATCCGACTGGTCAACAAAATCCATTTACTCATTCATTTTATGCTTGAAGCTTTGTACTTAATGAGAGGCTAGATGACCTAGCTCACCACATTTTTGTGATAATTAGCGCTTTCAAGCCAATACTTAATTTTGACCTTGGGTATATAAGCAAAAAGTTTGTAATTATTAGGCATTGACGAATAAATTTTGACCTTATGTGGTGAAGAGTATGCCTACACTTGTGCATTCACTACTCTTTGTACGGGTGAGCATTGCTAATAAAACTTGTTGTGCTACTTCCACTCACTCTTGGAAGCTTTACATGTCTTGTGTGTTGTGTTTGAGAGTGTGTGTGTGTGTGTGTGTGTGTGTGTGTTTGCACACGTGATGCAATGACCAGTTTTAGCTCTAGGTTGTCTCGTGTATTTGTTTGCTCATTGTGAGTTGTTAATGGTGTTTTAAGTGAAACTAAGCATGAACAGAGGTAAGTAGGTCCAGAAAGAAGCCAAAAAGCCCCTCATTCGTCATTTTTGGTGAAGGTAAGAGATGACAACGATTACAGTTGCTCATCTACCCGACGTTGACTTTTGCAAGTAGCCTGTTGCCTATAGTCTAGAGATCCTTTATCTCAAGTTTCATGTCATTTGGAGTTCATTTGACACCATAACGATCATTAGAGTGAGAGATACACCATGTAGGACTTCATCATTATTCCATTAGTTGCTTCCTAACTTGCGAGTGGCACCTTTCTCCTTAGTGTATTGTAATTAGGACATTGCATTCAAGATTTCCATGCACTAGGTGAGTCAGCTTCATCCTTGGATTCATATATTTATGTTTGTTTGAGTTCTCGCTAGGCTACTTCGTCCAATCATGACAGCCCACCAACATTGGTGCTGCTGCTGGGGATGTAGGACTTACACTAGAAGAGGAGGTTGCAGTGAGGTTCTTCTTTACCCAGTGTCAAGTGTTATAGCTCATTACATATACCTTTAGGTAGGAGAGTCAATGAGGCATGTTGAGCTCTCAGGTAGATTGAGGAGTCGAGTGTTCTCCTTGGGTTTCCACATAGGTTAGGACGACCTTAGTTGTTGTCATTTAGTGGATTTTGTATTGAGTCTGTGCTTTGAGTCTTGTCGTAGTTGTGTTTAGCTGAGGTGGTTGCAGTGATTTGTGATTAGAGTCAAAAAATTTGCTATGATCTTTTACCCCGCTATCACTTCATTTTATTCTATTTTGTTTTGTGTTTTTGTTACTTTATGGTTTTAGGCTAGAGATAGGAGTATCATCTACGTTAAGACTTAGTTTTGGCGTTTCATAGATCAATCGAAGTTGCTTTGAGTGCCGCAACTTTTGACAGCTTAAAGTGACTAATCCTGCAAGAAATGTGCATAACTTGAGAATTGGAAGTGAAAATTGAGAAAGTTTCGTTTGTGCACTTGCATATACATTAAAAGGAATGATCTGGAAGTTTTGGTTGATTTTTTAGTTAGCCATTAGTTGTGCCAAAATAACATTTTTGCATTTAGGGATAAGTTGGAGAACCAGCTCATCTAAACCAGTTTCAAGTGGTGATTATCAGTGGTGCAAGGTGTCATTGAGTAGTACAAGAGGTGGGGAAGCTATAAAAGTCATCCAAGTCCAAAAATCTCACTAGTGTCAATGATCGCGGTCATTGCCACCTGGCCCATTTTCACAAAAGAAGTACACCATCAGAATCCTCATACTCTGTCCAACAAGAATCCACTTACCCCAAGTCCAGGAGATTTACATATTGCCACACCAAGCCAAAATTGTCCAAAGTGACCAAAGTTGAAGGTTTTGTGTCACTAGACTGACCAAATCTTATTAATTTAGGTCCAACATGTGAGTGCACGGATGCGGTGCATGTGCGCAGAGTGAGAAGGAGACAGAGAGCAAGACACAGGATGTGGGGTGGAGCTCCCAAATCTCACTGTGTGAGTATCATGTGAGAGTGTGAGTAAGAGCTCCTTATTCTTTTGTATGTATAAAGAATAAGGAGATAAATGTGGGCACTCGGACACTGGCAAAGCACGGTGAGGCACACCGCCTTTACCTAACATTCTCCCACTAAAAGCTGTGTGCCGATAAGTGGCGAGAAGACTAGCCTACAACTAGTATATACAAGAGGTGAGAGAAGACGACTCTCAACCTATGCCCACTGGCTCACTCCGTAACCGCTCTAGTGTAGATGCAACATGCATACCACTACCGCTAGAGCTACGATGACACTCCTGATGCAGGTATCGAGTGATGACCTGCATGGTTCCACAATGCACAATGCCAGTGTCAGTCATCGCATGACTGACAACTCCCACTGCAAATGCACCAACCGCATAAGCAAGATCAGGTCGCGAGACCAAAAGGTCAGACATGAGAGACCCGAAAGTCGACGAAACATGCACTATGTGTGCCAACCTATCTCTGTCAGCAACCTCAGTGCCATATGCATCCTCATCAGGAACCACCTGACTATGCATCACCATGTCAGCATCCTCTGGCAAAGGCATATCTGCTAAGAATGACTGCAAAACCAAAAAATCAGCACCACTGCAATCACACACAGCTGTCTGAAGGACACTGTCGCCCTCAAACGTATCAGATGCATCATAGAACAATGCATCGGTCTCTGGCTCAATCGATGTCATCTCAACGGATGACTGACCAAGGTGTGCATCCCCAGAGATACCACTGTCTGCGGGAACTTCACCACAAGACAGATGCACAACCTGATGTGTCTCACAAGAGCCTGCCTGCTCTAATTGCCTAACCTCAGTAGGCACAGACACAACTGTCTCACTGCTCTGCTAACACAAAGGCAAGGCAGCATGCAACCCACTAGCAAAGGAAACCCGTCTTTGCTGTCTACATGGCTGCAACAATGTCACAGAGATAGTTCCATCTCTCACGTGACTAACATGCATTGAATATGTGCTATCAACACTAGCACCTCTAGCTAAAACAAGCTGTCCACGATGCAAACTAAAACCGTGCTCATCTAGCACAACATGGCACCCACTGTCTCTCAAGTGACTCACGGAGACCAAACTCCGAGTCAAACTCGGCACATGGCGAACATGCCTCAGCACTAGCATTGCTCCACTCGGCAATGACATCCGAACATCTCCTGCACCAACAATGTCATGGACTGAACCATCAGTCAAGCGCACATGTCCAAGCAAACCGCTAGCATACGAGCAAAAGTACTCGCGTCTCGGCGAGATGTGAAATGAAGCATCAGTATCTAGCATCCACTGTGAAGGTAATGTGCCATCGCATGACATGAGAACCTCAGGAGTAAACATGGAAGCAAGAACGACCTAACCATCGTGTGTAGCCTCATACACAACATCTGCCTCCGATGTAGTCAAAACTGAAGCATCCAACCTGTACTGACGTTTGCGCTGTTGCATCCTACGAAAACAACGCCTCTGAATGTGTCCTGTGTGTCCACAATGCCAACAAGTGTGCAGTCTCCGTCTCTGAGACTTGCATCTCGCTCTAGGTGCATCTCTGGACTATGAGGTGCCATATCTCTGACACAACAACTGCCATAAATCTCTAGTTGTACGTGCATGCATAACTATGCAATAGACTGACTCTACTAGGCTCAACATAATCGTCGACCGCGCTAGTGCATCCAAGTCCTCCCACGCACTGTCAGACATGGACTCTGGCCTCACATCCTTGCCCTGTAGTGGCCATGCCTGGCCCAAACAAGTCAATGCATCAAGCATATGCGAGCTCCACCATGCGAAATTTGACCCATCAAATCTCGTAACAAAGAGCTCAAACTCTGACGTGCGTACTGCCATGTCTAGAAACCTGTACAACCAAAGAGCAGTAAAACCAATCCAAAAAACTGTCTGCAACCACACAATTGAGACAAAACCAAAAAAGAAAGTGCGGAATAGCTCGATGCACAAAGTACGTAGAAGGTCTCCCACTAGAACCACAATTTGCGGGCAAAAGAGATGGATGCGAATACACACCGCAATCCAAACTGCCAAACACTATGGCAAACAATGCTCGAGATAACAAAACACTCCCACCCGAGAGCAAAGTGTTCCAGCTTTGACACGAAATTTGATTTCGGTTAGACGTCTTGATGACTTGGGTTACAAAGTCACTTTTCATCAGCAGTCTTGGCGTATTGCAAAAGGTCATCTTATTTTAGCCCATGGTTCTAAAGTTGGTACACTTTATCCTCTTTATGTATCTGACAAGAACAGTGTTCTTTCTGTAACTGAGCTGCCAACTGTTGCTTTGTGGCATAGCCGGTTAGGTCATATGTCAAAGAAGGGAATGGAAACTCTTTCTCGTTTGGGCTACTTACTGTCTTTATCATTTTCTGATTTTCCCTTTTGTGAACACTGTCAATATGGTAAACAAACACGAGCACATCGTACACAATCTTTTGACAAAGAAAGAAAGCCCTTAGAGCTTGTGCATAGTGATTTATGTGGTCCTATGCCTTCTAAATCCCATGGTGGTTCGTCCTATTATGTTACATTCATTGATGATGCAACACGGCATGTTTGGGTCTATGCCATGAAGTCTAAATATGAGACTTTTTCTTGTTTCAAAAAGTTCTTATCTAGTGTGGAAACTCAGTCTGAACATAAGTTGAAAGCTTTATGCTCAGACAATGGTGGAGAATATGTCTTTAAAGAGTTTTCAGACTTCTGTTCAAGTAGGGGAATTAAGCGCGAGTTTACAACTCCTTATACCGCTGCACAAAATGGTGTTGCCGAACAAATGAATAGGACCATCCAAGAGAGGATTATGTCTATGCTATCACAAGCTAATTTACCGCAAGCATTTTGGGCTGAAGCATTATACACTGCTGTGTATTTGATCAATAGATCACCACATGCATCATTACAATTTCGTGTACCTTTGGAGTTATGGTCAGGACATAAGTTGTCTTATGAAAAACTCCGTACATTTGGCTGCGAAGCTTATGCACATGTACCCAAGGAGTTGCGTGCTAAGCTTGACCCTAAGTCCAGGAAATGCATCTTTATTGGCTATGGTGTAGATGGTCAATTTGGCTATCGTTTATGGGATCCGGAAAGCCGATCAGTAATCCGTAGCAGTGATGTTGTCTTCAATGAGACCAAGATGCATAGGCAGCCAACGAAAGAGGTTGAATTCCAGAAAGTGACGTTTTCCGATGTATCACCTCTTGCACAGATAGCTCCAGATCCAATTACTACAAAGGCTAGTACAAGCTCTGATCAACCGAGGAAATCTCAAAGAGTCTCACATCCGCCAGAACGGTTTGTTCCAGGCGTGGACTTTGTGTTGCTGATAGATAGTGGTGAGCCTTCTTGTTACAAAGAGGCCATGCTAGCCAATGATAAGGTTCAGTGGGAACATGCTATGAAGAGGGAGCTATCCAGTATTGCAAAGAACAAAACATGGGAACTTGTTCCATTGCCAAAAGGTAGGAAAGCTTTTCCTTGTAAACGGGTTTACAAGAAGAAGATTGCATCCAATGTTGAGAATTACAAAGCTCGTTTAGTGGCCAAAGGTTTCAAGCAAGAATATGGTGTAGATTTCCAGGAAATCTTTTCTCCAGTGGTCAAGATGACGACACTAAGAATGTTGCTTTCTTTGGTTGCCACTGAAGATATGGAGCTTGATCAAATGGATGTCATTACAGCTTTCTTACATGGTGATCTTGAGGAAGAAATTTATATGCAGCAACCTGAAGGGTTTGTGCTAAAGGGCAAGGAACATTTGGTCTGTAAGCTTTTGAAAAGTCTCTATGGCTTGAAGCAATCATCCAGACAATGGTATCAAAAGTTTGATGCATTTATGCGTTCCCTAGGCTATAAGCGCAGTAATGAGGATCCATGTCTTTATGTGAAAAGACAACCAAATGGACAGCTTATTATGCTTATCCTTTATGTAGATGACATGCTTATTGCTGGTCATTCTAAGAAGGACATTGCTGACTTGAAAACCAAGCTGAAAAGTCAATTCGACATGAAAGATTTGGGTGAAGCCAATCACATTTTGGGTATGCGCATTACTCGTGATCGTAAGAAGAGATTGTTGTACCTTTCTCAAAAAGATTATGTGCACAAGGTTCTTGATCGTTTCAACATTCAGAAGGGGAAGGCTTTGAGTACTCCATTGCCTGCATACTTGAAACTTAGCAAGAAATACTGTCCCAAATCTGCTGAGGAAAAAGCTGCGATGGCTAAGGTTCCTTATGCTTCAGCTTGTGGTAGTCTTATGTATGCCATGGTGGCTACAAGACCTGACATTGCACATGCAGTGGGAGTTGTCAGCAGATTTATGTCTAACCCTAGTAAAAAGCATTGGGATGATGTCAAGTCGATTCTCAAATACTTGAGTGGCACTGCGGATAGACAATTATGCTATGGTCATGGAGAGTTATCCATTACGAGATATGTAGACAGTGATTATGCAGGCTGTGTTGACAGCCGTAAATCAACTACAGGTTGGATTTACACATTTGCTGGTTCTTCCATTTCTTGGAGATCAGTTCTTCAAGATTGTACATCCATTTCCACTACAGAGGCAGAGTATGTTGCATTGAGTGAATCATGCAAAGAAGCTATTTGGCTTGCTCACCTAGTGCAGGATCTTGGATTGAAGCAGTGCTTACCAGTTCTTCAATGTGATAGTCAAAGTGCTATTGCCTTGGCTAAAAATCCAGTGTTTCATTCCAGAACGAAACACATTGATGTGCGCTATCACTTCAGTCGTGAATGCCTGTCAAACAAGAGCCTTGATTTAGTGAAAATTCCTATGTCAGAAAACACAGCGGATGCACTCACCAAGAGTCTCTCCAACCATCAGCTTCAACATTGTCGTGAGTTGATGGGCATTGGGTAAGATAGAGACTTACTCATTCATTCTCTCTTTTGGCCTCTCACATTGGCCATCAAGTGGGAGATTGTTGGGTTTATGTTGGCCATGTCCGGCCGCCCATCTAACTGCTACTAACCCAAGTGTATAGAACACTTGAGCCACTCTTCAATATATGTGTACATTATAATTGGGGGCCTTAATCTTTGGCTCACCCCCTTCTATATGTGTGTCTGTGTGCTCTTTCTCCCTGCCCACAGCTTCTCCTTCACAGATCGCGCTTCTTGACAACATAGGGGCAAAAGACTCCACAGAGGAAACCCTAGATGTAGGAAGCATTAGGTCATTTAATATTCACCAAGACGTGGAAGTGACCATCCAGATCTAAATCAGGAAAAAGTGGTGCCAAATGAACTCTAGCAGTCCAAGGATCCCATATATACCCTCCATATTCAATCTGGATAGGGAAAATACCTTCAAACTGCCCAAGAACTGAAATCCAACTTCAAATTATGGAACCAAGGTGAAACAGATGGCAAAAAGTTTCCAAACACTTCATACAAGGTGAACATAGACTCACAAGACAATGGCCAATCAACAAGAATTGACTAGGTTGAAAAAGATTACTTGTGGCAGCTACCATGGTCACTGCCACCAGGCTCAGAATTAGGTTGTGACCATACCAACATACATGCCATCTTGCAAGGTTTCCAGAAATACCTTGGTTGAGTTAGGCTCCAAAATTACACTTAAAGATCTTGTGGAAGCTAGGGCTTAAATTTTCAAGCTTTTGACTTGAGCTTCAGAACTTTTTATAGTTTTTGTAAATTTTAGTGGAGGTTTTGAAAGGGAAATTTGGACTAAGCACTCAAAAGTCCAAGAGCCAAAGTGTTTGATTTTGTGTATACAAGCATCTAGGTTATCCAAAAAGCAAGGCAACAACCAAGGAAGACTGCAAACGGACTTGTAAGGTATAAGGTTTGGATTGATTATTGAAATAGTGATAAATTGATGTATTTAAGATCAAGAAAGTATCTTCAGAGAGATCATATAGTAGGTGTAGACCAAGCCAGTCTAGTGTCAACAGAAGAGAGCATGAATCAAGCAGGTTTAGATCCTCTAGCTCCAATCATAGAAGAGGGTAGTGAGACTGACACCTCTTCAGACCAATCTCTTTACTTTATGACTGGCCGAAACACCGTAGCTCATCAATCAATCCAAGTTGAAGAAGATAGAAGTTCCAGGAATATTAATGAGGTGCCAAGGGAAAGTAGTGAAAGTTCTAGAAATCCATGGAGAGATGGGAATCTATGAGTATATGATAGGGTCAAATCATATTATTTCAGATGCCTTACATCCTATGCATTCAAGCTAAGCACAAAAAAGATTCTATACTTGTACACTTATGACTCAAGCAAAGGGAGTAACATAATGTATGTTGACAAGTACGATTGTGAATATGAGCCAATCCTTCCTAATGATGTAGAAAGAGTGATAAATATCTCCAAAAGTGCTCATGCATGCTTCGAAAGAGAGGCAAGGGCCCATACATACCCCTAGAAAGTCCACAGATCCCTTCGTAGATGATTACAACACCACATTGCATAAATAGAAAATCATTGCCCAATGCTCAAGAACACAAAGAAACACCATCGTCATTGTAGGCATGGATCCAACAGTATGCAACATCAGACCATGACTCAATTGGAGGTGGTTATCAAGCCATGTCAGGGCTAGGAGCACCACCACCACCACCACTCCATCAGGAGTACCAAGTTGAGAGTGGGATAAGAATGCAAAATGCAGCAGAGGTAGGGGTGACACACCAAGAACAAGATCAAAGAGAAAGGGTTCAAAGAGAGGAATAGCCACCCGTAAGATCAACTAGGAATTATGGATTAGGAGCACCTCAGCATAGCGAGAACTCACCTAACATATAATTTCAACTAAGGATGGAGCTCGACCCGCAGGCGCGTGGAAGCAAGCAAAGGGTGTCAACCTCTACTCGACCCACTAATGACTACTTCCTACAGAGATATCAAATCTACATGCCATCGGTTCTGTGAATGTGAGAGTATCCTATGATGCTACCGCAAACCAAAAGCCCATCAAATGATCTCAAAACTTCACGAAACTCAAGGGAAGTCCTACACACACTGGAAGGCTGCTATCCCTAAGGTCGTTGACCACAAATCCTAACCCAATACCCTCTGTGCAGAAAATGCGTAGTATGTTTGGTCGGATTTTACAAGTCACTGTTTCTAAAATCTAACATGCCTAATGCGTAGCTCTACTCGCTCTAATCACGTGGATATGCTGAAATGAAAAAACGGACAACGTTTACTCACCGAAACTCCAAAAGTAGCTCGCGGCTGAATCTCCCTAAACACAGACGAACACGCGTGAGGTAAGCATCAACGCATAGCTCTCCTCGTGGGCAACACGCTGCTGCTCTCCGTTGGCGATTCCGACCACCGTAGCTCTTGTAGCACACACACACACACACACACTCTCACTCTCTTGCATCTCTAAGTCAACACAGAAGATAAGATTATTAGAAGTCTCCTTACAACGCTTTAGGTTTTGGTTTATATATTGAGGCGGTCCGGGGCGGGCAACAAGAAGAGCGGCCTCTAAACACCCTTTGAGGCTCCTGTGCTGCTCAATTGGGGCTGGGGCAAGCACAATCAGAGACAACAACAACCCACAACCAGAAACCAAACAAGAAAAGGGGCACCACCTAGTTGTAGATGCGAACTAGGATGCACGTGATATCTCCTTGTACTCAAACACACAAAGAGAGGGGAATGCAAGATAGCCACACACACCAAACACAAACATTCACCATGCCAAAGAGAGGTAGAGCGCACAAATCAACTTGAGCAACTCATTCTTAGCCTTAAAGACTAGATGCACACAAAGCTTGATGAAAAATAGAGAGACAACACAAAACTTGACCTTGTTGCCAATACACAAATTGTCTTAGGGTCACGGGAGCCCTCTCACCGAGCACCCTCTTACAATTGAAAGTTTTGGCAAACAATTCAACAAGCCCTCAAACCACCAAGCATGAAATGGCACAACAAACTTCAAGGACAATATACCTTCAACCACCTGATGAGCCAACTTATCAAGTCAATTTGGAGAGAAGAGTCGTAGTTGCAGCATACAATTGCACCCAAAACTATAAATCTTATTTATGGACAAGAGTAGGATACAAGTGTGATTGCAGAGTATAGTATCACTCCACTCCTCTAGATGGCATAACTAACTTCAAGCTTCTCCATGCACCTATGTGTAGTGATGGAATAGAGCACTCACAATGCACACACTCTACACAACTAGGCTTGAAGAGTGGTGTGTTATGTGTTGAGAATGGTGTGGTGTAGTGTGATCATGGGATGATTTACAAGGGAGAGAAGGGCTCTATTTATAGGTTTTAGAAGCCCTAATTTGGATTAGGCCTAATCAAGTTTATTTGAAGGAATAAAAGATTATGCATATTTTTATTTTTTTTAATGAGGGTGGGTCTCTCTTGTCCTTTGAGTCACATGGATGTGGGCTCAAGGGAAGAGAATTATTGAGGATGAAAGGAGAGAGGATTGAGTGAATAATTTGGGAGTGCCTACTCTAGTAGAGGGTGCATTTTACAGTAAGGTTAGTGGTTAGTAGTTAGTAATTATCACTACAAAATATTTACAAAATCATTCACCAAATGGTGAGATATATGATGAGAAAATTTAGAGAATGGATGAGCTTGTAAAGAGAGCTCGAAGCTTTGGAGAAGTTGACATTCACCTCTTTACAGCACGGGAAGAAGAAGCAGTCAGCATGGCGAAGCAGCGCGTGTCGATGAATCTATGCTATTGCAAACCTTGAAAAATTCATAATAAAAGCCTTCATTTGCAGAGGTTATCTATGGATTTTTGCTGATTTTTTGAAGTTCTTTACAAAGTTGAAGAGAGTATGGTAATATGGACATATATGTAGAGAGAAAGGGGGACACATAGGGTGTAGAAATGGAGGATGAAGGCTATGGAGGTGTGAGAGATGTGGCAATGGTGAAGAGGGTGAATTAGGACATGGGAGTTGCAGGTTTGGGAGTGGGAAGGAGAGGGAGGAGTGTGTGTGAAAGAGGAAAATGATAAAGTGGAAGAGGGAGTGTGGCTGCATAGCATGGGAAAACTGGAGTCGACCAATAAAATCATAGCTCACAGCTCGTAGCTCAAAAAAATATGAAAAACTTTGAGGTGAAATTTCATCTCACGAGCTACAACTTTTGTTTGTATCACCTTTTCAAATTCGGGGAGCATGTGATCTTTAAAAATTCAGCAAAACCGACTGTTTTTTCCACTGCACAAGGTCCTTTCTGAGGTCCTTCTTTGGATGATTCTTTTGAATACCTCCAAGAGTGAGCTCCCCATGGTGCATGCATGCATGCCACATACCCTTGACCTTATTTTTTAGGTCTATAATTGAAGATATTGTTGAGATCATGATATAAGTGAATAGTACAACTAAGAAAATCAAATATTGAGGGGTCTAAAAAAATATGTATATGTCAAATATAAATAATATAGGTGGAAAAAATATAAAGGGGTCAAAATAAATCTCTCTCATTATAAGTCTACCATAAAAAGATGAATATTTTTGGTGGTCTAATTTATGAGAGTAATAGAGAATAGATGTAGGAAGGAAAAATGACAATAATGAAAAAATGTACACATAAATAAACTAGTTTTTTTTGGATTTTTGTTGGGATGGAGTTACACCAAAAATAAGAGAATATTGGATGAAAATATTTTTATATAGAATAAAGAGTATGCAATATGGTAATGGTGAGTCAATGTACATAGCATAAATAACACACTTCTAAGTATAAATATTTAAATAAATACGAAAATAATTATGAAAAATCCTTATATTTAGGCCCTATATAGAATGAAATATTTACACACAAAGAAGCCATAATATACCCTTTTTTTAATTTTATTTATTTATTTATTTGGCTCAACTAGCCCAGTGACTAGCTAATTGAGGGTTTTTTAAGAAAATATGGGAAAAGTTCCGTAACTCACACACGCCTATATATAGTGAAATGGTAGGGATAGCCATAGTGTTTGAGTGATTTGATAGGGTGAGGTAGCTTACTATGGCAATTATGGAAAGCCAAGAAACGGCTATTGAAGGGGATCGGGGAGCACCACAGACGGAGAGTGAGAGAGAGAAGGAGACACACGACACACAGATATGGGTGGGGAGACTCAAAAGAGTAAGCAACCCCCTATACACTTATGCTATGTATAAGGTATACAAGTCAGTGGGCGCCCAGACTCTGGGCGGCCGGGGAAGGCACAGGCGCCTATACCCCAACAACCTCCCACTTAAAGGCGACTGTGCCTTTAAGCAAGAGAACCTAGTCTAAAGACTACAAAAGGCGAGAGAAAACCGCTCTCAACCGATGCCCACTGGCTGGCTGTGATCGTGTGCATCCGACTGTCCTGCTCCCGTGTAAGTCCCTACACCACCAGACGTACCGCACACGTACTTCAAGTATATATGCAATACCTGCATATCTCCCTCGTGCATTATACCATCATTAGTCAACAAACGACTGACAACTCCAACTGCAAATGCTCTTACTGCAGCTGCGATATCCGGTCTCAAGATCAACATCTCATACATGAGACCACCGAATGCCAATGCAATGCTAGCGGGCCCTGCTAGCTCTACGAAGCATGCATCAACATATATATCCCTGGCAATAGGCATCTCTGACTGACAAGGCGTGTCAGCCACATGCATTTCCTGACTGTCCACAAAAGACGCATCAACCTGTCGTGCAACCTCAGAGCAAACCAGCTGCTCTAGGTGTCTGCTGGAAGACATATCCTGCACAACTATATCCCCATGCTCGCTGTCGAGCATAGAAAGGAATGACTGCATAATCGCTGACATCTCAGCCTCCTCTGCAATCATCCACTGAAAACATGACCACTCAATCTGCTGTGACTCACTAGAGCTCTCATGCTCTAACTCCGTATGCATAGACTCTTGCACAACGTCCTCCTGTCGTGACTCACTAGAGCAAGACCGCTCTACCTGTCTATCTTGCATAGAAGTATCTCGCACAACTGACTCTCTGCTTTGCTCAGTCATTAGCAAATCATGCATGTCTGACTCTGTCACCTCTCTGTGTGACTGCTCAAGTCGTGCCCCAACTGTGTGCACAACGAGCTCACTACTTTGCACTCCATGCAAAGCATCCTGCAACCCACAAGCAAAAGAGACTCGCCTGCTCTCTCGCTGTCTACCTGGCTGCATGATCACAGAGACAACACCGTCTCTCGCGTGATCCACATGCAATGGGTAACCTGTACCACTCTTGGCACCTCTCGCAATCACTAGCGAACCCAAATGCATCACAAAATCTCGCTCTCGTAGCAAAATCTGACATCCACAATCTCTAAGATGACCAATCGAGATCAAATCCCATCTCAGATCTGGCACATAACGCACATGACGCAGGGTAAATCTCATACCACTGGACAAGGACAAACATACGTCTCCTACACCCTCAATGTCATACACAACACCATCAGCCATGTGCACACAACCAAGTCTCCCACTAGAAAACGTGCTAAACCACTCACGATGCGACGTGACATGGAAAGTAGCATCTGAATCTAGTAACCAATGTGAAGACAATGTGCAATCCGATATGCAATCCGTAGACATAAGATCGTCTGAAGACAAGCTAGATGTAAATGTGACATCGCCGTCACAAGCATACTCAGTAACCACCGTACTGATCTCACTAGCATCTGTCATGCCCAAATCTGCATCACACATTTGTCGCCTCCGTTGTCTCAAACGCCTGAAACATCGACGCCTAATGTGCCGTCTATGTCCACAATGCCAACATGTCAAGTCTCTATGCCGTCGAGACTTGCGTGTGGGACCAATCTCTCCCATGGACATAGAAGTGAGACTAGACTTCCCTGTAGACATGGATGTCGCATACATAGCATGTAAACTCTGCCATAAAGCATGAGTTGTAGTCTCCCTTGAGACCTGCCAGTAAATAGACTCAACCAGATGAAAACAAATCATAGACATGGCTAACTCATCAAGATCCTGCCAATCATCATCACGCATAGACTTGGGCTTCGCCGATAAACCACACAAGGGTTTATCCTGCCCCAAATCCGCCAATGCAACAAGCATATGCTCCTTCCAAGCAACAAAATCTACACCATCAAACTGTGTCAGACCATAACGCTGGAAGTCAAATGAAAAATCAGCCATAATGCTGGCAAAAGAGCAACCAACAATGAGTAGCAAATGTCAACCAAATCAGCCCTAAACTGGCTCGAATCGCATCAACAAAAGTCTGCAAATATGGCTCAAAACCTGATGCAAAGTTGCACCAAAAATCACAAGTCAATATGACTTAATCGCGCATAAATATTTGACAAAATTTTGGTAGAGTCTCCTTTGTAACTGGAGCAAAATCTCAACAGTAAACCTCAAAGAGGAAATAATATATGCCACAATGGCCAATCCGGGAATAAACTCGACCGGAATCACCTCACAAAGTCATACATATGAGCATACCCGCTCTTGCCGGAGTACCACTTAACGGCACCTCAAATGACATACATGTGAGTGATGATTGCTGCCAAAATACCTTTCAATCGATCACCAAATGCCTGCCAGATAACTATAGCAACATTTCGCAAAACCTTGCAAGATCTGTCGCTATGCGCAATGCGAAATACGGCACACAAGGGCATACACAAGTGACTCCAAACTCCAACCAAATGATGACTGAAAATCACCAGTCAAAGTGGGAGAAAACTCAACCACTAAACTGTCAAAGAGCAACCTACGGATACGTAGAAGCTATGGCGAGAACCTGGATAAAATCCAACAGAGTTTCTTCTATAAATTGAGCCAAATCTCAAATAATCTCAGCCACGAACAAATACACAAATCCATATATGACATACATAAACCGCCAAGACCATGGCAACATAGCTCATTCTCGCATGAGTGGCTCTCTGGACAAATGCATATCCAAAAACCTGTGTACACCTATGAATTTGCTGGTTGCTGCAGAAAATACTTTGTGTGTGTGAGATATACCAAAAACAGTGTTTTTGGGACCCGAAAGTGCACAAATAAACCTGCTTCTGTACCTGCTGTAATTCAAAGCATAATTTCAGAAAATAGACATCACCACCGCGTCCGGAGCGTGCCAAAACCCTGACCTAGACTCCTGGATCATGTAGATCTGACTCTGTATGACGGAGCTACGCAAAAAACTGTGTTTTAGAGCCCGCAAATGGCAAAAACGAGCTGCACACAGTCTTGAACCTGCTCCTGCTCCACTCTGCGTGATGCAATGTCCTCTCAATGCAAGCTCCAATGCAAAAGCTCTGCCACAACAGCATCCAAGCACTCGAATGTCAAGCTCTCCTCCGCCGAGCACTTCTCTAACGAGCTCCAATGAGCTCAAAAGCTCCTCTCACCAAGGAAGCCGCAACAGCCTCCTCGACCCAGCTTGACCACACCAAGCTCCTAAGCTCCAAAGACAATGCTCCTCAAGCTAAAATCGCTCTCCGCGATCGAACTCCACCATCGAGAGCGAGCGAGCTATCGCCTCGAAGCTCTCAAAGAAGTCGTGCTCTCCGCGGTCACCATAGCTCTGATACCAATTGAAGGGGATCGGGGAGCACCACAGACGGAGAGTGAGAGAGAGAAGGGAACACATGACACACAGATATGGGTGGGGAGACTCAAAAGAGTGAGCAGCCCCCTATACACTTATGCTATGTATAAGGTATACAAGTTAGTGGGCGCCCAGACTCTGGGCGGCCGGGCAAGGCACAGGCGCCTATACCCCAATAGCTATCATTAGCCCCCCCCTTGGATAATGGTACATTCATGTACCATTTATCCGATCATACAACATGTAGATTGTGTAACGTCTGTCTTTGTTTGCTCTTATCTTTGAAGAACCTTTGTTGTATGATTAAAAAACCTTGTGTGATATGAAAGGTTCTCAGAGCGAATAGCAGGATGTAAGGAAGTGACTGAGTAAACCTCCTCCATTGAGAAAGTTTCCATAAGCACCCCCCAGGATCAAAGATCTTGAAGTATCTTTCCCAAAGAGAGATGTATGGTATGGAATCACTTACTGATTTCGGTTGAAGAAACTTGTAGATTTTATTGTTGTCCATCATTGCATCTATCACTATGAATATGATATAAAAGATTGGTTGCTCTTCCTCCTGTGTAAAGTTGATGTATCTGCTACGATCTTCAAGAGCTTGTATGAGTAAATTCCTGAACTGTAGCTCATAAAATTCATTCAACCTGAGTAGGCTCATCAAGTCAAGAAATCTATGACCTTCATGATTTAGGAAAGCTTGATCCATGCTTCCAACTGCTATTGAAAGATATTGAAAATAGTTTACCACATAAGTAGATAATAGACGAAGGTTTCTATTGCTTCCAACACATTGGAAGAGAATAGATTTTGGTACTGATTGATGAAATATCCACATGTAGCAATCAACAAGTTTTTCATCTATGATGAAGACCAGAACCTTCACAATGTACGACCTCCATACACCAAAGATCGAACCAAATGAAGAAGGTTTGGAAACATCTATTTATCACCAAGTATTCATGTCCTCTTCCACTTAAGAAGGTATGGTGCCCCTGATGAAAGGTATATATGAAGAGGGGAGAAGTTGACTTTGAAGAGTTGAAACCCAATGTGAAGATGATTTGGGCTTCAAAAGTTTGGATTTTCTTGCTAAGAGATTGTCCCATGAATGAAGAGCCACCCACTAAAACACCATTGGAGAGAATGATACCCTTCTGACAATTTCCTTTTATGATTTTATTTTTTACTACTGTTTGATTTTGTGAAAACTTTGGCTTCTTGCATGATAGGTTCCTCCATGCTTAACATACATGGGTCATACCAATGCTTTTCAACATCCTCAAACACTTTTTGAAGATTATCCTCACATGGATTCAACTCACACTCTTCTACTTTGTTTTGGAGTTGGCATTCCATGTACACAATCATCTCTTTATGATCAATGTGGTCTATGATCTCCCCACCTATGATTTCATCTTCTTCTTTTAGACAAGATACACTCTCAGAACATTCCATAAGATCAAGGTTACCTTTCAGGTTTTCATTCTCCATAGAGTCATGTTGCACAAAAGCTTCGTCTGCTCGGACTAGAAATTGATCCTCCGCCAAAAGGTTGGATGTATCCATTATTGAATCATCAATGCCATTTGAGATATCTTGTGTCGATTTTGGCATGCTTGTGATAAAGGTAGAAGAAAGAGATTCCACATTTGAATCTTGGCTACACACTTTAGCACTTGAATAATCGGTTGGCATGTAAGTAACTTCTTCAACATTTGTCGGAGTAGAAGGAGACAAGTATGGCAAAGGAGTTGACTCCTTGATAGAAACACATTCATGATGGTTGGTTCTTCCAACATGATGGAAACCATTTTTGATGTAGAAGTACTTGTGAAACTTCCTTCGGGCAATAGTGACCGCTTCTTCAAAGGTAGAGGGTCCACTATAAGTAACCTTAGTCTTTAGGAAAGGAGACAAACCCGAAATAAATTGCTCCATTTTTACATAATCTGGAAATGTAGAACTAAACCCACATCTTCCCCATTGACGAGAAAAAATATCCTCATAAGCATAGTAGTCTTCACCATGTTGTTGAAGTCTCCCTAATGAAGCCCATGCTGTCTCTGTTGTTGGAAATTTAGAGAATCTGGTCTTCAAAGCTTTGGAAATTTGGGTATATCCATCTTCAATTTGAGAAGACATACTCCAAAACCATTGCTCAGCGTTGCCTCTAAGGCATAGCAATAGAAAATCCCCTTTTTCAATGTCATCCCTTTTACCAAGGATACGACAAACCATTCTAAAATCAGCAAGAAAATCATCAACATCTTCTTCTACATTTCCGAAGAAGATTGGGATATCATCAAAGGTATAGCGTGTCATAGTCTCTCAATGCTAGAAACACACAAAGTTTAGTTCCAAACAATCATTTTCTCTCATGACATCAACTAACTACACAAAGTTTTGAAAGGTCTTTTCAACATGAATTCTAGATTCTTATGTGAAAATGTTTTTTTCCTTTCTTATGTTATGCATAATCCAAACCATATTCTAGATCAATTTTTGTTTCCTTGAAATTAAACTCGGTCATACAATTTTTCATGATTCATATAATCTACTTGATTATGCTGAAATTCAAGCATTCATGCAATACAACAACAATAAGCACAAAGTCGTTCCTCAGTGGGGGCACCAATTTGAGGCGGTCCGGGGCGGGCAACAAGAATTGCAGCCTCTAAACACCCTTCGAGGCTCCCGTGCTGCTCAATTGGGGCTCGGGCAAGCACAATCAGAGACAACAACAACCCACAACCAGAAACCAAACAAGAAAAGGGGCACCACCTAGTTGTAGATGCGAACTAGGACACACGTGATATCTCCTTGTACTCAAACGCACAAAAAGAGGGGAATGCAAGATAGCCACACACACCAAACACAAACATTCACCATGCCAGAGAGAGGTAAAGCGCACAAATAAACTTGAGCAACTCATTCTTAGCCTTAAAGACTAGATGCACACAAAGCTTGATGAGAAATAGAGAGACAACACAAAACTTGACCTTGTTGCCAATACACAAATTGTCTTAGGGTCACGAGAGCCCTCTCACCGAGCACCCTCTTACAATTGAAAGTTTTGGCAAACAATTCAACAAGCCCTCAAACCACCAAGCATGAAATGGCACAACAAACTTCAAGGACAATATACCTTCAACCACCTGATGAGCCAACTTATCAAGTCAATTTGGAGAGAAGCGTCGTAGTTGCAGCATACAATTGCACCCAAAACTATGAATCTTATTTATGGACAAGAGTAGGCTACAAGTGTGATTGCAGAGTATAGTATCACTCCACTCCTCTAGATGGCATAACTAACTTCAAGCTTCTCCATGCACCTATGTGTAGTGATGGAATAGAGCACTCACAATGCACACACTCTACACAACTAGGCTTGAAGAGTGATGTGTTATGTGTTGAGAATGGTGTGGTGTAGTGTGATCATGGGATGATTTACAAGGGAGAGAAGGGCTCTATTTATAGGTTTTAGAAGCCCTAATTTGGATTAGGCCTAATCAAGTTTATTTGAAGGAATAAAAGATTATGCATATTTTTATTTTTTTTAATGAGGGTGGGTCTCTCTTGTCCTTTGAGTCACATGGATGTGGGCTCAAGGGAAGAGAATTATTGAGGATGAAAGGAGAGAGGATTGAGTGAATAATTTGGGAGTGCCTACTCTAGTAGAGGGTGCATTTTACAGTAAGGTTAGTGGTTAGTAGTTAGTAATTATCACTACAAAATATTTACAAAATCATTCACCAAATGGTGAGATATATGATGAGAAAATTTAGAGAATGGATGAGCTTGTAAAGAGAGCTCGAAGCTTTGGAGAAGTTGACATTCACCTCTTTACAGCACGGGAAGAAGAAGCAGTCAGCATGGCGAAGCAGCGCGTGTCGATGAATCTATGCTATTGCAAACCTTGAAAAATTCATAATAAAAGCCTTCATTTGCAGAGGTTATCTATGGATTTTTGCTGATTTTTTGAAGTTCTTTACAAAGTTGAAGAGAGTATGGTAATATGGACATATATGTAGAGAGAAAGGGGGACACATAGGGTGTAGAAATGGAGGATGAAGGCTATGGAGGTGTGAGAGATGTGGCAATGGTGAAGAGGGTGAATTAGGACATGGGAGTTGCAGGTTTGGGAGTGGGAAGGAGAGGGAGGAGTGTGTGTGAAAGAGGAAAATGATAAAGTGGAAGAGGGAGTGTGGCTGCATAGCATGGGAAAACTGGAGTCGACCAATAAAATCATAGCTCACAGCTCGTAGCTCAAAAAAATATGAAAAACTTTGAGGTGAAATTTCATCTCACGAGCTACAACTTTTGTTTGTATCACCTTTTCAAATTCGGGGAGCATGTGATCTTTAAAAATTCAGCAAAACCGACTGTTTTTTCCACTGCACAAGGTCCTTTCTGAGGTCCTTCTTTGGATGATTCTTTTGAATACCTCCAAGAGTGAGCTCCCCATGGTGCATGCATGCATGCCACATACCCTTGACCTTATTTTTTAGGTCTATAATTGAAGATATTGTTGAGATCATGATATAAGTGAATAGTACAACTAAGAAAATCAAATATTGAGGGGTCTAAAAAAATATGTATATGTCAAATATAAATAATATAGGTGGAAAAAATATAAAGGGGTCAAAATAAATCTCTCTCATTATAAGTCTACCATAAAAAGATGAATATTTTTGGTGGTCTAATTTATGAGAGTAATAGAGAATAGATGTAGGAAGGAAAAATGACAATAGTGAAAAAATGTACACATAAATAAACTAGTTTTTTTGGATTTTTGTTGGGATGGAGTTACACCAAAAATAAGAGAATCTTGGATGAAATTATTTTTATATGGAATAAAGAGTATGCAAAATGGTAAGAAAAAATATGGTAATGGTGAGTCAATGTACATAGCATAAATAACACACTCCTAAGTATAAATATTTAAATAAATACGAAAATAATTATGAAAAATCCTTATATTTAGGCCCTATATAGAATGAAATATTTACACACAAAGAGGCCATAATATACCCTTTTTTTAATTTTATTTATTTATTTTTTTGGCTCAACTAGCCCAGTGACTAGCTAATTGAGGGTTTTTTAAGAAAATATGGGAAAAGTTCCCTAACTCACACACGCCTATATATAGTGAAATGGTAGGGATAGCCATAGTGTTTGAGTGATTTGATAGGGTGAGGTAGCTTACTATGGCAATTATGGAAAGCCGAAAAACGGCTATCAATACTAAGCCTTAGAAAACCTAATGTCCGGCCAAAATGACCTGATTTGTCCCTAGGCTTCTATAGAGCTTAATTACAACACCGTGAGCTGGCTTTGCTCATCCAACAAGTATCTACGGCCAAAATACAATTGCCGACCTAAAATATGAAGTTCCTGTAAACATTACAAAAGTGGCTGTAATGGCTCAAAATGATAATAACGGGATATTCGATGATGTCCATGAGCTTGTATCTTCACATTACAGCATCTATCTTCATCTTCATCACTTCATCAGCATCTTCATATGGAATCTTTAGAGAATCTTTCAGGAATCTTCATGGAATCTTTGTGGAAGCGTTGTTGAAAGGTTGGCCTGTCAACACTCTCCCCCTCCGAATTCTTGTCGTCCCCGACAAGACCCTATGTCTGCAGTGGCCTTGACGAGTGCTTCATGTTTTGGTGTTGGTGGAAGCTTTTGTTGTTGCAGTTGCTTCTACTAGATGCTTTGTATGTTGTAGAGGTACCTTTTTCTTATACATGTAGTGTAGTTAAAGCCATAGCTCTCCCCCTCCGATTGGTTGTATCGTGAATAGGTTGAGTGAGGTTTGTTGTTGCAGCAAGTCTTTATCTTGGCAGCTCTGTATTTTTTGTTCTTTGGGTGTCATCCTGCATGTGTACCTGTAAATTTCAAGCCTTTTTGAATTTTTTCTAGGCCGCTCCCCTTTGATTTTCTAGTTGATGAGCATGTAGTTGTTTGGGGATGTTGTTGGTCTGCTTTTTTGTGTTTATATAAAAATAAGATAGTAAAAATAAAATGTGGCGTATATTACAAAATGAAGGTCTTGGATACCTGGATAGGACTAAAGGGAAAATCCCAGTGGGAAAAAAATTCTTTTAGTCACAATTAAATGTGAGGCTATATGTACTTATGTTTTGATGTAACCGAGTTAAAGTACTTATGGTCGTATGGCTACTATTATTGACTGGATATACATTGGATAAGTGTTAGTATCTTGAAGTCAGAGTCGGTGTTGTTGAGCAAATGCTTATGAAACCTGTTACCGCTTCGTCATCGTCATTTTGTTGTGTAAGTGCATAGGTGGAACACAAATCGTGTCAAATGAAAATGTCCAATGATGGGACATTATATATGCTTGCACAGATAGATGTATGGGAAACAATATGTTGTGCGAGAAGAGTTTGAATGGGTGCTTCTAGGAGTGAACGTAGCTAAAGAAGCAAAAATATATTTTACTTCAAGAGCTGCCATTACTCACAAGAAGGGTTGTTGATGCTTGATGTTTTTTCACTCTCCTCACTGTGTACATGTGCGTGAGTGTTTTGTGGATTACTCCGCCTCTCCAACAAATAAAATTGTTAGACTTTGACTCTTCTGCTCACCTATCCAGCATGAGCGACTCAATTTACAATATGCTCAACTCTTCTAGCTTGAGCTATAATCTAAATATCTAGACTCATAACCACAAAAAATATTAAGACATGAAGCTTGGGTCTGATGCTTGCTCATTTAGTGGCTCATCTACCCGACTCTTGACTCTTATGCCATGATTTATATGACAACTTGACTTACTCTGGGGAGCTTTCGACCAAGAATAGGTTTTGAAATTCAAAACTCCCATCCTCGAAGAGAGGATTTGTAAAGGACCATACTGGCAATATTGGTTTCTTTTGCAATACCTGGGTGACCTTGGTTGTCAAAGTTTCTTTTTGTTGTTGTTGGTCCCTTGGTTGAGAAGATTGGCTCGCTCCATTCTCCGTAACACTTTGTCTATCATGTCTTGACATTTCTTGAGAGCTAGAGATGACTTCAATCTTCTTCGGTATGTGTTGTTCTTTTGGCATCCATTTGTATCTGCATCATGTGATTAGTGTGTCTTTGCAGATATCATTTGCCTTGACTGTGACATTGTCCTTGATTTTGCCTTCCGTGAAATTGCGATTATTTTCAAACTGAAGTCGTCTGATTGAAGAATGTTTACCTGGCATCTTTGGTAGCTAGATTCTCCGATTTCCTTGATAGTAACCTTGTGCTTGAAGAATTGTAGATGGCACTTCCCATGATGTTTTTGATGTCGTATTGAGATGTACAAGAGTGCCATTTTTGGGATTATTTACCGATGAAGTCCTATGTTGGTATGAAGGCCAGATGGATTTGAAATTTCCTGCATACCTTTGGCGAGCCTTGTTGGTTGGTCTCCTTTGGTGATATAAATATAATCTTTGTTGCTTTTGGGGACGCTTTTTGAAACCTTTATCCACCGCATAAGCCGAGGTCTGTGGTTTTGGTAACCAGAGTTTCTTTTGACCCTCATAATAGCCTTGCTCTGCTAAGCTGTAGTGGGAGGCTATCCATCCCTTGCATTTACCTTTCGTCAATTGGCTAGGATCATTTACCCATATTGGGTCCTTGACCTTTATTTCTTCGGATTTAATGTAGACCTTTGAAAACCTTTGGTGGTGGTGATCTCGCAGTGTAGGGTATTTCGGTTGAAAGATTTTCTTTGGAGTCTGCTTTTCATGTGGAAGCATGTGGTCAGTTGATATAGAAGCTCTATCTTGAACTTTTCTGGGTTGGATTGAAGACTCTGATTTAAGGGGCTGTTTTTGTTGGTAGGACATTTGTGGGCTCATTTTGGCTTTGCCTTTGTCGGCAGCCGATAATCTTGGAGTGGTAGTAGGCTGTCTTTCTTGAGAGCTAGTCGTGATGAGCATCATTGAAGATTCACATTCTTCTTCCAGTGTTTTTGCCCATAGCTTGGACAAAATCAAATGTGTACTCATTTTGGAAGAATCCACTACTAGGAATTTGTCTTTAACTATCTTTGACCGTAGTTTAAGGGTAGCTTCTGCAATCCCCAAACTTGTGACCTTAACTCCATCTGATAGGGATACCTATACCTGAATTTCATACAGTTCTGGCTTATCTAGAAGTAACCACAGCCCATAAGACATGACATTAGTCGTGGCAGTGCAATCTATCTCTGCTGTAAAATTGAATTTCAGTTTCTCATGCGCATCCAATGAGAATTTAATCTTCTTGTTGGCTGCCAAGTAACTGATGTCCTATTTGCTTTTGGTACTTGTGTTGGACTTTTGTGCCTTGGAACCTTTGTCATCCTCTTGTATGTTGAACTTCTTTGTCATTTGACTGGTTGTAGCATGTCCCAAGTGCTTACTATCTTCTGATCTATAGCTTTGGGGAAGGTCTATAGCTTGAGCTACTTGTTGGTCTTCATTGCTAGTTTCTGACTGTGACGCCTTGATTCTTGATTTCAGAAGCTCTCTGTCACTATTTACTTCTTCTAGCACTTGAAGGTCATTCAATGGTGACTTTTCTTCTTGGAAATCTTTTGAAGCTTGTGTAGCAGGATGTTGAGGTTGACTCTCTTCTTCTGATGCAACAGTCGCCGTGGCCTTTGGTTCCCATTGTTTCATGGGTTTTTGTAGAGTCTCTTCTCAAAAATATTCATTCATATCCTGCATTGCTTGTCCTTGGTAGTCAATCTTGGAGTCGGTCATTTCCTATTCTTCGGTGGGTTCTAAGACTTCAGCTACATCATCTTTTAGCTTCTGCTGGTCTTTAATTTATTTAACCACCACTGCAGATTCCAAAGTAGAGGAATTTCCTTGTGGAATTTCAGCTTCATTCGTTGACTTTTCTTGCATGTCTTTGTCTCGTGAGGTGACACTAAGTTTTGTTGTTACCTCTGCCACCTCTTCTTGGGTTTTCTTACCATCTTTAGAATCTTGGCTTCTTTTGCTCTTTGACCCTGAACTGCAAGCTTCATCTTCATCAACTTGTGGATGCTTTGACTTGTCCTCATTGAGGTTCTTTAATCTATCTTGAATCAGTTGATTCAATTGATCTTTTTTGAAAGCCCGATTCTCTATGATAATGTCGTTGACACCCTTGACTTCAAGCAACTGCGTCTTGAGCCTATCTTTTGTGCTTTGCGACAAGATCTGCTTCTTTTCCGGAGATCTCGTTGGGGATTCTTGCTTCCATTCCCTTGTTGTCACTGTCTGAACTTTTCTTTTGGCTTGTTGCTTCTTCTTTTCCATGCAGAGCTTTATTGGGCAGTCCTTCACTAAATGACCAATGGCACATTGGTTGCAATATGTCGCTATCTCAACATGTGCACCCTTTGGACGAGGTAGCTCTCCATAATATTGATGATAATGGTTTCCTGTGGTATCTAGATGCAGATATGATGTCTTCTTTGCATGCATGCACCTGTAGATTACGACTGACTTAGGTGTATCCACCGGCTTCGTCTCTTTATCCTCCATCGTCTTGTCCTTGAGAAGCTAAAAATAGCTTCCATTATTGCTTGCATACAAGATCAAATCACTATCCATTCTTTCTAGCAGTTGTAATGCTAATTCTTCCATCAGCATATGGTCTTTGACGTGGGGCTTCTGCATAGCCTTAGGGCTATGTTTCCGAGTTGATTTTGGCGAGGTTTTCACCAAGGGTGAAGATCGAACCGAATCTTTGTTTTTCGTTTCCCTGGATGGTGCTTTTGGACGGGGTCCAAGTATGTGACTTACAGGTTGCCCACAAATGCTAAACTCATTCATATTTTTCACATTGGCTATTTCATAGTGCCTACCGTATTTGTCGACCACAATGACATCTTGATCTGACCTTCTACATTTGGCATTGTGAATTTCCGGTGGTCTCTCCTCCGCCTTGGCATCTTCCAATGCTTCTTGAAATTCCACTTGGGCTCCTGAAAAGGACACTGCTTCTTGTAAAACTGGACTTCTTAATCCCACTCTTGAAGAGATAGTGTCTCTTTTTTGTGTTTGAACTCCCCCCATCCGAGAGGGTTCCATATCTGATAATGGCCTTTGGTTATTGCCCGATGATGTGACTTGTTGTGCTCTGTTAAGTAGCTCTTGAGACCGAGCTAGTTCTTTTTGAAGTTGTGCTATCTTCATAGATGGTACTTTTGACGTATTCCCTGTTTGTGCAATTTAGTGTGTTTGTGCTTTGTCTTGTGCTGGTGCGGCGCACGAGACTTGTACCGTGTCTTTCCATGTTGTGCCTTGTGTTGTGCCACTCATTTGTGCAGTGTGACAGTTGTAGTTGTTAACTCTTCTAGCTGCATATCAAGAGGTAAAGCCATGACTAGATGATAAACATTACCACCTTCAGATTTGTAGTCTTCCCCTCTTGATCCAAATATTTCAGCTGCAAAATATTGGTTACTCTCTGCAGGAACTTCATGATTTGTGGCAGCTTTGTAGTAGCGACCGTACTCATCTACATAGAGGGTACCAATTTGCCGTTTTCCATCTTGAGCTTTGTACATAAAATACTTGGAGGATATGCGTAGAGTTTTGTAAGTTGATCCTTGTACAACATTTCTATCTCATTGTCGATGTATTTTCCGTGCCTCATGTAAATTGATCCCAGACAGTCTTCCATGAAATCTGGATGTGGGTGCATTACATTCTTGGCTGTTTCAACCTCCACATATTGAGATGTCTGAGTTTCCTCTGTATCTTTCTTTGTCTTGATGTACAAATTCCGATTGACATCCTCATAGCATGGCAGTCCTTTGTAGTGGCCAATCAGATAGATCCAAATTTGCTCTCTTTTAATTTCTGTGGATGTACTTGAAGCTTCGTCTCGGCTGGTCTGATTCCTTTGAGACGCCATTGCTTTCGTCTTGACTCCTTTGTTGTACCTATTCAGTGATAGCTCTAATTGCTTGCCTCTATGATAATAAAAATTATTAGTACCCTTGTGTCGGTCTTTTTCGCTTGAGGTCCTTCAGCTTTTGTGGATGCCTTAATCTCTGAGTTTTCTGAACTGGGCTTTGCTTGCACTGCTTGAACTTCTTAGCTCCCTTGCTTGCTAAGGTTGATACTGAATTGTCTGGCTGCTTACTTTTCCTAGAGCTTTTTAGCAGGCCTCGATCTATTGGAAGCACTGTGATAAGTTATGCAACTTACCACTATACTGCAATGACTGCTCCCTTTGTAGCGATTCTTGAGTCGAGCTAACCTGTGTTCACTTTAGCACAAATCTACAAAATTCTATTTAGCTGGCAAACTTTTTCACAATGAAGCAAAAATTCTTGATGTGCCTTTGACAACCACACCTGTTCCGTGGGCTTGGAAGTGACTTTCAAGTTCGCTTTTAGCTGAACTAAACTTAAGCTAGCACAAGAGAATTATGCACAAGTTGCAGTGATTTGATAGCAAAAATCTTGTGTTAAAGTTCTCCAACACTTGCAACTGTTGTTGCAAAATCAAGAGTCCTTGTGTATGGTCTTACTGCTACTAGATTTGTGTATGGACGCTCAAATTTTACACTAGGCCATAGTTAACTTTTACACCTTCCCGCGGGTGACCAATGGTTTTCCCAAAAGATAATTTCAATCTGCTAACTTAGCAATTTTTAATGGTAAATTAGAAGGCCTAGAGACCAAATCTGGTTTCAAATTTCAGCTTTTCGATGATGAAAATCTCACATGCACTCGTGTCCACTCTAGGTCGATTTGAGCGGTCTGTTCCCAGAGCCTAGGTTGACTCTAGCCGATGACCTCGCTTATGGCTCACTAGCCCCTCTCCTAGGGAAAAGTCAAAACTATGTTCAAAACCGTGACCGTTTTCTCACAATTCTTTCGAACTGTCGGTTTTAGACACACTTGACTTCGGGATGCATTTTGAGGCCTTAAAGGACATTTTTTTCAAAGTTGACCTAAAAGGTTGCCAAAGTCATACATTTAGTTCAAGTTTTGCTCTAAGATCTGTAGTGTCGCTCTCAGGCTACGTTTTGATATAAAAACTTTTCCAATCAAATACCTTTTGTGAAAGTTATGGCCAAAATAGTGAAATGCAGTTTAGAATGGTCAAAATGAGTCCAAATTCAATTTTATAAGAAGATTTGGGATCTTTGTGACACTGTGAACACTCCTATATGGTCAAAATTACAGTTGGACCCTAAAACTGACCTGGAGACATCCTACGGGTAGGATGTCTTTTTGCTTAGAATTGAGTAAAATTTGGTCCAGAGACTCCCCTTGGGTCTAGCAACACAGTGGTATGGTCAGATTTTCAAAATAAGCTCCAAGACATCCTACGAGTAGGATGTCTTTTTTCTCAAAATTGGCCCAAATTTGAACCCTAGATGCCCCTTGAGTCACGCAACCCAATGCTATGCTCAGAATTTCATTTAATATCAAAATCACTCCAAACAAGCAATTTATGAAATTTTCGCTTTCTGATTTCGCCTTTTGACTTTTGGACATCAAAAACATGGGAAAACACTCAAGTCAACATGTCCCTAGGGTAAAACCTACCCTCTGAACACGCTGGTGGTCTCAAAATTCCCAAATTCCTACCCCAAAACCCCCTGGAGACATCCAACGCCGTAATATTTTTCTGCTCAGAATGAAGCAAGATCTGGTTTAAAGGTTCCCCTTGAGTCTAGCAACACCTTGGTATGCTCAGAACTTCATTTGAATATCAAAATCACTCCAAACAAGCAATTTATGATTTTTTCGCTTTCTGACTCCGCCTTTTGGCTTTTGGTCAACCAAAATATGGAAAAACACTCAAGTCAACATGTTCCTAGGGTAAAACCTACCCTCTGAACACACTGGTGGTCTCATAATTCCCAAATTCCTGCCCAAAAACCCCATGGAGACATCATATGCCCTAATTGTTTTCTGCTCAGAATGAAGCAAGATCTGGTTCAAAGGTTCCCCTTGAGTCTAGCAACACCTTGGTATGCTCAGAATTTCATTTGAATGTCAAAATCACTCCAAACAAGCAATTGATGATTTTTTTCGCTTTCTAACTCCGCCTTTTGGCTTTTGGTCAACCAAAATATGGAAAAACACTCAAGTCAACATGTTCCTAAGGTAAAACCTACCCTCTGAACATACTGGTGGTCTCAGAATTCCCAAATTTCTGCCCAAAAATCCCCTAGAGACATCCTACGCCCTAATTTTTTTCTCCTCAGAATGAAGCAAAATCTGGTTCAAAGGTTCTCCTTGAGTCTAGCAACACCTTGGTATGCTCAAAATTTCATTTGAATGTCAAAATCACTCTAAACAAGCAATTTATGATTTTTTCGCTCTCTGACTCTGCCTTTTGGCTTTTGGTCAACCAATATATGGAAAAACACTCAAGTCAACATGTTTCTAAGGTAAAACCTACCCTCTGAACACACTGGTGGTCTCAGAATTCCCAAATTCCTATCCCAAAACCCCTTGGAGACATCCTACGCCCTAATTTTTTTCTGCTCAGAATGAAGCAAGATGTGGTTCAAAGGTTCCCCTTCAGTCTAGCAACACCTTGGTATGCTCAGAATTTCAATTGGATGTCAAAATCACTCCAAACAAGCAATTTATGATTTTTTCGCTTTCTGACTCCGCCTTTTGGCTTTTGGTCAACCAAAATATGGACAAACACTCAAGTCAACATGTTCCTAGGGTAAAACCTACCCTCTGAACACACTGGTGGTCTCATAATTCCCAAATTCCTGCCCAAAAACCCCATGGAGACATCCTATGCCCTAATTGTGTTCTGCTCAAAATGAAGCAAGATCTGGTTCAAAGGTTCCCCTTGAGTCTAGCAACACCTTGGTATACTCAGAATTTCATTTGAATGTCAAAATCACTCCAAACAAACAATTGATGATTTTTTTCGCTTTCTGACTCCGCCTTTTGGCTTTTGGTCAACCAACATATGAAAAAACACTCAAGTCAAAATGGTCCAGCTAAGGTAAAACCTACCCTCTGAACATACTGGTGGTCTCAGAATTCCCAAATTCCTGCCCAAAAATCCCCTGGAGACATCCTACGCCCTAATTTTTTTCTCCTCAGAATGAAGCAAGATCTGGTTCAAAGGTTCTCCTTGAGTCTAGCAACACCTTGGTATGCTCAGAATTTCATTTGAATGTCAAAATCACTCGAAACAAGCAATTTATGATTTTTTCGCTTTCTGACTCCGCCTTTTGGCTTTTGGTCAACCAATATATGAAAAAACACTCAAGTAAACATGTTTCTAAGGTAAAACCTACCCTCTGAACACACTGGTGGTCTCAGAATTCCCAAATTCCTGCCCAAAAACCCCCTGGAGACATCCTACGTCCTAATTTTTTTCTGCTCAGAATGAAGCAAGATGTGGTTCAAAGGTTCCCCTTGGGTCTAGCAACACCTTGGTATGCTTAGAATTTCAATTGGATGTCAAAATCACTCCAAACAAGCAATTTATGATTTTTTCGCTTTCTGACTCCGCCTTTTGGCTTCTGGTCAACCAAAATATGGAAAAACACTCAAGTCAACATGTTCCTAGGGTAAAACCTACCCTCTGAACACAGTGGTGGTCTCATAATTCCCAAATTCCTGCTCGAAAACCCCATGGAGACATCCTATGCCCTAATTGTTTTCTACTCAGAATGAAGCAAGATCTGCTTCAAAGGTTCTTCTTGAGTCTAGCAACACCTTGGTATGCTCAGAGTTTCATTTGGATGTCAAAATCACTCCAAACAAGCAATTGATGATTTTTTTCGCTTTCTGACTCTGCCTTTTGGCTTTTGGTCAACCAAAATATGGAAAAACACTCAAGTCAACATGGTCCTAAGGTAAAACCTACCCTCTGAACATACTGGTGGTCTCAGAATTCCCAAATTCCTGCCCAAAAATCCCCTGGAGACATCCTACGCCCTCATTTTTTTCTCCTTAGAATGAAGCAAGATCTGGTTCAAAGGTTCTCCTTGAGTCTAGCAACACCTTGGTATGCTCAGAATTTCATTTGAATGTCAAAATCACTCGAAACAAGCAATTTATGATTTTTTCGCTTTCTGACTCCGCCTTTTGGCTTTTGGTCAACCAATATATGGAAAAACACTCAAGTCAACATGTTTCTAAGGTAAAACCTACCCTCTGAACACACTGGTGGTCTCATCATTCCCAAATTCTTGCCCAAAAACCCCCTGGAGACATCCTACTCCCTAATTTTTTTCTGCTCAAAATGAAGCAAGATGTGGTTCAAAGGTTCCCCTTGAGTCTAGCAACACCTTGGTATGCTCAGAATTTCAATTGGATGTCAAAATCACTCCAAACAAGCAATTTATGATTTTTTCGCTTTCTGACTCCGCCTTTTGGCTTTTGGTCAACCAAAATATGGACAAACACTCAAGTCAACATGTTCCTAGGGTAAAACCTACCCTCTGAACACACTGGTGGTCTCATAATTCCCAAATTCCTGCCCAAAAACCCCATGGAGACATCCTATGCCCTAATTGTGTTCTGCTCAAAATGAAGCAAGATCTGGTTCAAAGGTTCCTCTTGAGTCTAGCAACACCTTGGTATGCTCAGAATTTCAATTGGATGTCAAAATCACTCCAAACAAGCAATTGATGATTTTTTTCGCTTTCTGACTCTGCCTTTTGGCTTTGGTCAACCAAAATATGAAAAAAAACTCAAGTCAACATGTTCCTAAGGTAAAACCTACCCTCTGAACATATTGGTGGTCTCAGAATTCCCAAATTCCTACCGAAAAATCCCCTGGAGACATCCTACGCCCTCATTTTTTTCTCCTTAGAATGAAGCAAGATCTGGTTCAAAGGTTCTCCTTGAGTCTAGCAACACCTTGGTATGCTCAGAATTTCATTTGAATGTCAAAATCACTCGAAACAAGCAATTTATGATTTTTTCGCTTTCTGACTCCGCCTTTTGGCTTTTGGTCAACCAATATATGGAAAAACACTCAAGTCAACATGTTTCTAAGGTAAAACCTACCCTCTGAACACACTGGTGGTCTCATAATTCCCAAATTCTTGCCCAAAAACCCCCTGGAGACATCCTACGCCCTAATTTTTTTCTGCTCAAAATGAAGCAAGATGTGGTTCAAAGGTTCCCCTTGAGTCTAGCAACACCTTGGTATGCTCAGAATTTCAATTGGATGTCAAAATCACTCCAAACAAGCAATTTATGATTTTTTTGCTTTCTGACTCCGCCTTTTGGCTTTTGTCAATCAAAATATGGAAAATCACTCAAGTCAAAACCTACCCTTTGAACACACTAGTGGTCTCTGAAATCCCAAATTCCTGCCCAAAAACCCCCTGGAGACAACCTATGCCCTAATCTTTTTCTGCTCAGAATGAAGCAAGATCTAGTTCAAAGGTTCCCCTTGAGTGTAGCAACACCTTGGTATGCTCAGGATTTCATTTGACTGTCAAAATCACTCCAAACAAGCAATTTATGATTCTTTCGCTTTTTGACTCCGCCTTTTGGCTTTTGGACACCAAAAACATGTAAAAACACTCAACTCAACATATTCTTAGGGTAAAGCATACCCACTGAACACATTGGTGACTTCAAAATTTTCAAAATCTTCACAGTTTTACCTCTAGAGACATCCTACACGTAGGATGTCCCCAATGACAGAATTGTGATTTTTTCAATTCTAACTTTCTCTTTAGCTCTACGAACCCCTTTGGACTACGCACAACAATTATCAATCATCAAGCAAGTATCCAAATGCAATTTTACTTTTTCCTTGATTTTATGTTTTCAATACTTTATTGAGCCTAGTAGCAAATATGACATGCATGATATGCTCAAGATCAAAATCAGTACGTCCTACTAATCACATGGGATGGTGAAATTTTTGATGCTCAAGTCACTTTCTAGCCTCACACGACTCTCTAGCTGACTTTTCACCTCTTCCACCTCACCAACTCCCCATCAATCCACACCTATGTCCTACCTAATACTAGCTAAGTCGAAGGATCTAGGCCAGACACACGCTTCCTAGACTCCTTCTAAGACCAAAAGAGTCCACCACTCTCCGATCCTATCTAAAAGAATGAATATACTATGGCAAGCCAGAGGGATCTCTATCCTCAAGGACTAGTCTGAGTCACCTACTTAGGGCCCTCGTCCCCGGCAACGGCGCCAGTGTTGGCGGATACGCCGTGACGGACGTCAGCATAGCTAGAACTCACCTAACATATAATGTCAACTGAGGACAGAGCTCGACCCGCAGGTGTGTGGAAGCAAGCAAAGGGTGTCAACCTCTACTCGACCGACTAATGACTACTTCCTACAGAGATATCAAATCTACATGCCATCGGTTCTGCGAATGTGAGAGTCTCCTATGATGCTACCGCAAGCCAAAAGCCCATCAAACGATCTCTAAACTTCACAAAACTCAAGGGAAGTCCTACACACACTTGAAGGCCGTTGTCCCTAAGGTCAGCGACCACAAATCCTAATCCAATACCCTCCGTGCAGAAAATGCGTAGTATGTCTGGTCGGATTTTACAAGTCACTGTTCCTAAAATGTAACATGCCTAATGTGTAGCTCTACTTGCTCGGATCCCGTGGATATGCTAAAATAAGAAAACGGACAATGTTTACTCACCGAAACTCCAAAAGTAGCTCGCGGGTGAATCTGCCAAAACACAGGCGAACACGCGTGAGGTAAGCATCAACGTGTAGCTCTCCTCGTGGGCAACACGTTGCTGCTCTCCGTTTGCAATTCCGACCACCGTAGCTCTTGTAGCACACACACACACTCTGTCACTCTCTCGCAGTCTCCGAGTCGACACAGAAGATAAGATTATTAGAAGTCTCCTTACAAGGCTTTAGGTTTTGGTTTATATACTAAGCCTTAGAAAACCTAATGTCCAACCAAAATGAGCTGATTTGTCCCTAGGCTTCTATAGAGTTTAATTACAACACCGTGAGCTGGCTTTGCTCATCCAACAAGCATCTGCTGCCAAAATACAATTGCCGACTTAAAATATGAAGTTCCTGTAAACATTACAAAAGTGGTTGTAATGGCTCAAAATTATAATAATGGGATATTCGATGATGTCCATGAGCTTGTATCTTCACATTACAGCATCCATCTTCATCTTCATCACTTCATCAACATCTTCATATGGAATCTTTAGAGAATCTTTGAGGAATCTTCATGGAATCTTTGTGGAAGCGTTGTTGAAAGGTTGGCCTGTCAACACCTTAGACTAGAGAGAGCTCATAGAGGAGGACGAGGATGCCCTATGCTTAGGTTTGTAGATCATCATATGATCAGAACATCCCAAGTCCAAAAATGGGTGAACAAGAAGTATTCCAAGAACAAATGTCAAAGATCCCGAGAATCACGTGGAAACCTTTGTGTGCATAATTAGAGCTGAGTTTCAGCACAATTTGCAAGTTTTGGATTGACTCTCGAAGAGGATGTTGCCACCTGGTTTGATTTCATGGAACGGAGGGATTTTGAGTCGATCAAGGAGGTGTTTGATGAGTTCATTGAGGAATTCTCTCAAAGAGGGATAGCTCATAACATTGTCTTGCAAATCCATTAATTCAAGAAGAAAGAAGGCATATATGTACAAAAAGCAGCCTTAAGGTTGAAAAGATATGTGACGTTTTCTCTAGTAGAAGAACTACCAACCCAGTCAAAGTTGATGCTCATTTTTATCCAAGGACTGAGGAACGTAGATCTCCAGAAATATCTACAGATGAAGAAGAGCACTACATTGAACGAGTTAATGAAAGAAGCTCTATTCTTGGTAGATAATTGTGTTGTCTACAAGGAAGGAGATTACAAAGATTTAGATGATGATTCCTCATCACAACATAGTGGATCCAAGTCTGTCAAGTCAGTAAAAAAATCCAAAAATCCAGTAAATCAAGAATAGGTCATTGAAGAAGTGCTCAAGAGGATTAATCCGTTTTCTAAGCCATAAGTTAAGTAGCCTACGTGGTGTCCGCTAGAGCAAAAATGGAAAAATCATGTGACTGAGGAGTGCTACTATAACGATCGAGGGGTACATAAGAAAACATCAATATGCCCCGCAAGCCCATGTAGCACAAGTGCAAGTCCCACCAATGCCAAGATACACAACATGATTTATTTTGAGACCAGTAGGAGTTGAAAGACCACAAGCAGTCTTAAGGCAACAACCTCCAGTACCAAGAACGAGACTTGTAGGAGTCAAATATGCACCAATTATAGAAGAGCCCGAGGAGCAAGAAATTGTGCCAATCCCTACATATTATGAGGAGCCTAGTGGACATATAACCAATATGGGATATTAGTCACATGAAGAACCAAAAGTTCCATGGAGCATGATTGGATCAATTGGACCACTGACTACTTCACATGCTTTAGGATGAGGTAGATATATTTTAGATGAACGCACATTGCTATTCATAGCTAATGGAGGATTAGCAGGATCAAGACTTTCTTATCCACTAAGAGCTTCGCAAGGAGTACCTCAATAACCTAGAGGACCATGTTAAGCATGGGCTGTTTGAATCATTTTTTGGCACATTTTAAGCCTTCGCTTCTCTAGTTCCTCATGGAGATATGTCATCCACCTTTGGTCTTGAGTTTGATTATTTTTGAGTTGTGCATCATAGGATTTAAGGTGGGCATCGAATGGTTTATTAACCCTCTCTACTAGAACTAATCCTCCTAAACTAGCGCTCTAGGGTTCCTCAACTATGCATGGCTTTGGTATTACCTCAAGGGTTTCCCCTTCTTTATTTATTTCTCCTTGAAGTTTCCTCAGTTTCTTTTTTCATTTGTTTTAGTTCTTCAGCTATGGAAGTCTATTCATGTTCTTCCTAGCTTTCATCCTAGATCTCCTAGCTTTCCACATGTTTCGTTGACTTTTACATTCAATGCCATGTGTTTCTATTTTTGGTTCTTCTATGATAGGTTCGTTTGCCATTTTCTAAGCTTATGCTCTTGCGATTACCTAGATTGGTATCACATTTTTGTTTTTTTTATCCACTACTAGCTGGTATTGCCTCTAATATATTCAACATTACTTTGCTCCTTTGTTAAGGTTCTTCGGGAAATTAGAAATTATCATTAAATATCTAATATCTAACCAACCAAAATGATTTTCTCATATTAAACTGAGCATTTAATATGGGAGAATAAACGGGAACAAGGATTTAGACACGTGCTTATGGATCTATCTCAACACGGGGCCAATGGTAAAGGGGCCCAAATGAGAGATGGTCTGTCAAAGAGCAAGGTTAACTAATGAAGCTTAAAAGACCTTAGGGTTAGCTTCATTAAAGACCTCCAATGGTTCGTGCTAAAAGTCCTTTGACCTTAAGGTGGGAACCCGACCTAAACTTAAGCAAGCTAGGGTTGTGCTTGAGGTGGGAACCAGACCTAAACTTAAGCAATCTAGGGTTGTGCTTGATGTGGGAACTCCACCTAAGGTGCTTGTCATGCTTGATGACTAAGGTACTTGAGGTGCTTGTCACATTTAATGAGGAAGCTACTTGAGAAGCTTCCTATGCATGGGAGGTAAGATGCTTGAATAAAAAAGAGAACCTACAACTTAATGAGGAAGTTGCTTGAGAAACTTTCGATGCATAAAAATCTCAAAGTTATGGGAATTCTAAACGAGCACATGAGACACATGTCAGACTCTCACTAAGCTTAACCACATGGTGTGCTTGAATGCTATTGGTTGGGCTAAAGAGGGGTCCAATGAGATTCTACTTCCATCCAACAAATATCTAGATATCTTCAAGCTCTCTCTCTCTCTCTCTCTCTTGGGTAATGAGGACACTTGTCAAAAGACTACCCATGTACTTGACTGCATGTTGCATGTGATTGGCTAGGGGGAGAGGGGTCCAATGAGCTTGCAACATGCAGAAAGGTCACCACTGGCCCAAAGCAAGGAGGGGGGGGATTCTAGGGGGATATACTCCACACACAAACACTCATTTGCAAGGCCATTCTCACTTGGTGAAAGTTGAGGAACACCACCTCTGTTGGACGGATACACTGCAACGGACGTCAGCACAGCGAGAACTCACCTAACAAGATTTGTCAGCTAAGGACAAAGCTCGACCCGCAGGCGTGTGGAAGCAAGCATAAGGTGTCAACCTACACTCGACCGACTTCTAACTAATTCCTACAGAGGTCTCTACCAATTTTCTAAGTCACGGCCTTCAAGAGTTCATAAGAGAAAACTTCCTACAACGCTTTCTAGAGCCGAACACCCATCAAACAATCTCGAAACACCATAGAACTTGAAGGAGACCCTACTAACACCAATAGGTCGCTCCCCCTAAGGTCTATGAACCAAAACCTCAACCCAAAACACCCGGTGAAAAATCACGTAGGATGTCTGGGCGAAATTTGTAGGTCTTCGTTTCTGAAATCTAAAGTGCCTAATGTGTAGCTCTACTCAATGTGAACGCGTGGATATGCTGCAATGAAAAATCGAACAACATATGCTCACCAAACCACCAGAAAGGAGCTCGCACAACCGGACCGTGCGTGCGCAATGTAGGTATCGGCGCGTAGCTCTCTACACTGCACTTCTCCGCACTCGATTCTGACCACTGGTGCACACATAGCGTCAAGGTGAAGCTCACTCTCTCTCTCATACACAGTACGCTCACTCACAGACTTCAAAACTTCTTTTTAAAATGAGAAAAGGTTTTTTCATTAAGGTCAAAAAGTGGTATATATACCTTACAATTCTCAAACCCTAAAGTTCCAAATCAACCATCTACTCAATCTAACTATCAAAACTGGGATACAATCTGGAAACTTCTGTAAGCCCCAATATTTACAAAGTGAAAAATCGGGTTTCCTCAATAAATGAATAATTACAAAAAATGATAATCTTCTGAGTAGTCAGTTTCTGTGGGGTGTGTCCAGCTTCTAACACTCCCCCCTCCTTGCTCATGTTGTCTACGACATGGCTGCTGAGCTACTTCTTCATCGTATGGTTTCACGCATCTTGATCAGTGATTCGTATCTTGCATTTAGATTCATCATTGTTGGGCCAAAAATATCAGTGTTTATTGTGAAGAAGCCGGTGTAGAACGCTTCTTCAAAGGCCTGGAGGTGATAGGATGGCAGAAACATTATCCTTTGGTACAGTGCATGTATCACCTCTTTGGAAGGCTGACCAGACAGATCATAGGCACATCTGTAAGTATCTTGGAAGAAGAAGATATTGTCGGTCACCTGGCCTAGCTTGAATGTTTCAAATACTGCTAGAAGAGTTTTGCAGATTTTCTTCATCATGATGCATGTAAGGTCAAGTGAGCCAATGAACAATTTGATGGCCCCCGTTAGGGTTTTCACCATGTATTGGACACTTATTCTCTCACCTGCCTTCAAGCCCGGTAGCTTAGGATAATTCAGCCAAGTGGGTTGGCTCCTTTGTAATATCTCCTGGGCTTTCCATGTCCTGATCCTTGGTAGAGGACAAAAGCTGAGGTTGTCTCTGATGTTTTTTGGTGCCTCTACCAAATGGATTAGGTATTGTGGGTACTTCGTCAGCCAAGCCTTCCTCCATTTTGGTTGAGAGTCAACTATTAGCCTGACCCCTTCTGGTTGGGACATATCTGCATTGTAGAGTGGCATTGTAGGCTCTTCTCTAATCCTCTTATTGATGGTGGAAGCTTCATACTTCAGCAAAGGATATAGGAGAGAGGGTTGAATCCATTTGCACCTGAGGTTGCTGGCGTCAATCTTCTGGATAGTCATGGATTTGAAAACCCTCTGCTCCCATTCCAAGGCTTCCTTAGTCATCTCTCTGACCTCCATCTCTATTGCTTTACGCAGCTTTTCCTCCTCTTCCTCTGCTAGATCTTGTGGCTCTTGAGAGGATCCTTCTAGGATTTCCTCTTGCATAGGTGTGTCCACAGGATCTGCCACATTTTCTAAATCTATGCCTTCATTGGCAGCTGGCCCTGTGCCTTCTTGCTCTCTGGCTTGCTGTCCTCTCAGTTGCTCAATCTGCTTTAGAAGTTTCCATTTTTTTGTTTCAGCTTCTTCTCCCATATTCACGAGTAGGTCGTTCAACTCGGCGTTTATCTTCTCCACCTCCTCGAGCTTTCTTTTGATACTTTCTAATTCCTCTTGCATGGCTTTTTGTTCTTCTTCCATTCTTGTTTGCATAACAATTGACCCCTCTGCCATCATCAATTGTTGCTTTTTTTCTAGAGTCATCTCTTTCTGAAGTTCTTGCATCTGTTCTTCATACATTTGGCTTTGTGTAGTGGTGTGAGTCGAGCTAGTAGCTCTGACTCTGGCAGGAGATGCCCGCAGCCTCTGGATGGTTTGATCTTTCACTTTAAGCTGGTCCTTGAGCTCAAGGACCTCATCCAGGCTGGCTTCTTGATCTATCTCCGCCTTTTCTTTGGCGTTTCGCATTGCTTCAACTTCTTTAGATTCCTCAGCCAGCTGTAGGGTCAGGTTATCCCTTTCCCTCTCGGCATCTATCAATGATTTGTTGAGTTGCTGACATTCCTCTTCAACTCCTTGCATTCTTTGGGATGCTGCCTGATTTTCTTTTTGCATTTCTTGGCATCTTTGCAATGCCCTTGCTAGACTGGCCTGTAGCTCCGCTTCTCCCTCTTTCTGCCTTTGAATTTTTCCTTGTAGAGAGTCTACTTCCAGCTTTATCTTCACTTCAGTGGCCTTGAGAGCTGCCATCTCACTTTCTGACGCCATGGACTGCACTCTTAACCTAGTTAGCATTGTCATCACCACACCAGTCATTGGAGGGCGGGTGCAGGTCCACGGTATCTGTGGCCATCTCTTTTAGTTCTACTAACCTAATGCTTTGCCTTTTTTGCTTAGGCCCTATGCTTGCCAAGTCGAATGCGACTGTGGCAGCCTCTTCTTTTGTGTATCTTACAACTAGCAGGTCCAAAAATGTGTTGTATGCTTCATTTGACTTTGTCTCCTCACTCTTGGGTTTAACCTCTTCCCTCTCTTGGATTTGTTCTTTCTTGGACTCTTCCTGGTCTTCATGTTTGTCTTCCTCCTCTTTCTCTTCTTGTGGAGGGCTGCTAGGAGGTGGTGAGGGCGGTGGGTTGGACTCAGGGCTAGCCGGTAGAGATGTAGGCCTTTTCTTCAGATCTCGGTCTGCCTTTGTCTTTCTTTCTCTCTCTTGGCTCTCTTGCTCATCTAGCAGTTTCTCTCGTACCTACTCCACTTCCTCCTCTGTAAAAGGTACATGCGGGATATTTTCTGATACGGCATCAAGAATCTCAAAATTTTTAATGTAATCTTTGAATCTATCCCTTTGCACTCTTCGGGATGATCCCGACATTGCTTCTAGAGACGGCTTCCAGAGTTCACTCAAATCGCCTTTAAGGGCCCTTTCTGCTCTGAAGCTCTCCATCAGCCGCTCTAGTCTTGCTGCTTTTTGTGACTTTGTCTCTTTTGCCGGCACTTGGATAAATTCTTTCTTTCCCTTCTTTTGCTCTGGCTGCTCTTCTTGAACAGGCTCTAGCCATCTTTTCAATCTTGTAGCAACCCTTGGTGCTCTTTGTGGCTCATCTTCTTTGTCTTCTTTGAGCCTCAACCAGTCGTTTTGTGACGGGGGGTCATGCCATCTTCCTTTTGCGTGCAATGCCCCATAATCACCTTAGTGATTAGTTCTCCTGGCACAATATATGTGGGCTTCTTGTTACCCATCTTCACTAGGTTTTCATGTATATATGCTGCATAATTGATTATCTTTGGAGTGCTCTTCATCATTGCCCAAGTGAATGTCGTGGCAATTGCTCCTGGCGGCATTCTGTACTTTTGTGGCCGCTTCGTACACATATGGAAGTATTGGTTGTACAACTGACTCATGATTGCCACTCTTGGGTTGGCAATATCTTCAAAAGTGTAGTTACCTTTCTTCTCATGGTACACCTTGACATCATCTCTTCTTTTAGTTACACTATCCCCCTTGTTGGAGAGGTCTAGTGCATTAGCTACCACTTGCTCGGTGATTACTATTTCTGTTTTTGGCCTGCCTTGCAGATCGGTTACTCTGGCCACTCCATCTTCTTTTATTGTTGTCACAAATTCCCAGACTCTCTTTATGTCAACCCCTGTCGGTACTGCTTCAAAATAGTTGTGGAGATCAATCTTCTCCAAGTACCCGGCCATCTTGCTTCTTACGAACTCATTGAGTTCCCACGGTAGCATTGGTAGCTCTATCACATTCCCTTCCGTGTCTTTGAACACTCCTTGATAGATCTTTAGGTCATTGGACTCTAGCAGATCTTCTTGGATCCATGTGCTGGTGGGCTTTAGTTCCTTCTGGTATGACGAAGGGCTCCACTTCTTCTAGGTAATCCTTAATGGTCATTCTTTTCTTCTTTGCTAGTGACTTCACGGCCGCCATAGATCCTATTGCACTTAGTAGTCCAAAGTTGTCGTTTTTTCCATATTAGCTGAGAAACTAAGTTTTAACTATCCAAATGACTTGAAAATTGAAAATAAAGCTTAAAAGGAACTTGTGAAATTGTGCATGTGCTCACAGTGTCATTCTGGCCAAAAATTTCCATTTAGACATCCTACGTGTAGGATGTCTTTTTCATCAGAATTGGTTGATACTTGACATGCTGGTAGTGCATGGCTTATGGAACATGGCTATGCTCTTGGATATGGATTTGGGCATCAAAAAGTGGATTTTTGGGTTGATTCAGGCTTTAGGTCACAAATTGGGTAGAAAGTCCATAACAAGTAGCAAGTGATGTCCAATTGGGTTGAAAATTGGTATATGGGCTCATTGCACCATGGTATTTGCTTCCATGATGTCACTCTTTGCACAGAAGGTCTAAATTATGCTGGAGACATCCTACGCGTAGGATGTCTATTTCATCAAAATGGCATGGGATTTGTTCTGTGGGTAGTCCTTGGCCTATGGAACATGGCTATGCTCTTAGATTTGGATTTGGACAAGGATTGATGCTTGCAAGAGCCTGTGTAGTGTTTTTGGGCTCAAAAAGTGTATCTTGAAGATGTTGAGGGTCAAAAATGATTAGAATGGCTTCAAAATTGGTATATGAGCTCTTGATGATGATGTGATTGGATCTGGAATGGACAAACATCCTTTGAGGCCAAAAATGTCAAATAGACATCCTACGTGTAGGATGTCTACTTCACCAATTTTTGCTTCTGACCACGCAGATTGGTTGGTGATGTGCTTGTGAATGTGTTGTGCAAGTTTCATGTGATTTGGACAAGGTTTGGTAGGTATATGGCCCATTATTGCCTCTATGCCCTAACTTTGCGTTTTTGTCATGCATATGAGGTCAATGTTGGTCCAAATGTGATGAAACTTGGTGGCTAGCATGTAAGGTCATTCAAAAAATGTGTGTGATGAAAAATGTTGGGATCTGTGCCCAGAAATGCCCTTGAGACATCCTACGCGTAGGATGTCTCCTTATGATTTTTTCATGGAATGTGCCACTAGTGCCTGCCCATGGTCCCCCTGAGTCCCTTTTAAGCCTAATTTCAACAAAAAAGTCAAATGGATAGAAACTAACTCCCTGTGTGGACTTCAGAGCCTCCGAGACATTTTATGACTTTTGGAGTGCTTTTTGGCGATGAAATTTCTTGATGTTGGTCTCCATAGCTTCCCGATCGCCTGGGGATCCTTGCCGTATGGTTTTTGTCGACTTTGGCTTCACCGGAGCTTTATTTGGCAATTTTTCGCTCTAGAAGCACCCGTGGTTGCGTTTACATGTCCTCGATGATTTGTGGTGGTCTACCACCATAGGTCTCGGTTGTTAATGGTCTAGGAAAGCCGCTCGTGAAGTTTGATGGCAAACGGGCATGCGGTTTGGCCACGAGAGCAATTTGACGCTTTGTGTGTCTGATGCCGTTTCTGAAGTTTAGTGCCGCTTCGGGTCACTTTTTGGTCATGTGGGTCACATAGACTTGTCGAGCATGTCGAGATGCTCCTACCCATGAATTTTGGTAGCATTTGGGCACCTTTTCACCAATTTCCCATTTGGTGGCCTCTTGCGGGATTCTAGGAATTAGGGTTTTTCCCGATGGTTTTCTACTGCCTTTGGACATCCATGACTAGTCTCCTATGGTAGGGTAAGCTGCCGATGAAGTCTCGTTGCTTTTGGGTTAGCCGGTAGGTGGCCACTTCTACTTGTAGGTCTCTACCACCCGCTTTGTGTGTGAACCCTACGCTAGTTTTCGCAACAAAACAACAAACATGTGCGAAAAGCTCAAGGTGGTGAGCCTACCTCTCATGTCTGAAGCCCGTCGGGTAGTCGTGCGCGTTGTAGAAGCTGTTGGAATGTCTGTTCGCTCTAGGTGGCAGAAGCTCTCTCCAAAAGGTCAATAGTGAAAATGAGCTAAAAATGAGGTGAAAAATTCTTATAATGGAGGTCCCCGAACCACTTTTCATGAAATTTGACATGTTCTCCCAGCTTCTTGCGAGATGCGGTTTAGGCTCAAAAATTTCTCGATTTGGACTCCATTTGCCCTGTTTACCAGAAATTTGGCATTTCGGTCAAAACCTGGCCAAAACATTTGAACAATCTAGCTCCGTTTTATAATGTATATTGTATTCATGTGGCTTTAAGAGGTTTCTCTCTCATCCTTGCAAAGCTCAGCATAACTTCCTATATCTATATAGAGCTCTCTGTTTAAACAGATGTCCTCCGTTTCATTTTGTAGATCCTCTGCATGCACCCCATAGAGAGTAGCAACTTGATGCTTGTCTGGCACCACCTCAGCGGCTTCGACTGAGCATCTTCTCTGATCTCCTTCATTGATGCCACTGTGATTGGCACATGGTAGCCTTCATATGTCCGTGCACTATGAGGGGCTACCTCTATGACGTACCACCAGTTTGATGCAGACTTTGTAGGATGAAATATCACTTGCCAGAGCCACATAACTTACATGAGAGCTTCCAAGCACATCACTTCTAAAATTGGATGTTAACTATTTACATACTTACTTGTTCATAATGCTTGGGTAGTACGAAAGTGTCTCTTAGGCCAGTCCATTTCTTAGTTGAATCCACCTCAAGAAAACCAAACTCTCCTCTACGCATAGTAGCGTTGCGACCCTCCATGATTATCTTGAACCATTGCAACGTCGAACAAGTCGACAAAAAATCCTCTATAATCGATCCTCAAAATCTCTTGTAGCGTGCCAAAGTAAGTGAGTTCACCTAAAAATCGTTGTGATGCTAGTGTCACTCCATCCAAACTTTGTCTGCATGTTGAGAAGAACCAGGACCGACTTCAATCTAGACACATGTGCTCCATCATACAATGGTGTATCGGCTTCACTTTTCATATCATCATAGATAAGCCTTTCTGAATCCATGATCGTCTCGATCATTTCATCGATCTCGGGCTCAAACATTGCCTCGCTGGGAATGCGCTCTGCATGATCATCCCCCGAGCTGTCAGAGGCTACATCTTGTGGCCTCACATATGCTGCTTGACCAAAGCGCCTATGGACACGTCTATTGGGTTGCAAGATTGCTGCCTGTTGGTCAGCGTCAAAGTCCGACGAGTTATAATTGGCAACAACTCGATCTATAATGGATGGATTGAACTCGCCAAATTCGCGAACATGTTGCAAAGAAACGCGTCTTGTCCGTCACATAGCATGCTTGCATTGATTACAAGGACATAAGATCCTCATTGAGAGATAGGTGTTTCGGTTGGACGGCCCAACATCCTCGTCACTACTCATAATGAGGGTAAAAATCTTATAACCTGGACAACAAGTTTAATCTTCTTTTGGCATTCTTTGTCTTTTCTCTCTCTCTCTCTCTCTCTCTCTCTCTCTCTCTCTCTCTCTCTCTCTCTCTCTCTCTGTGTGTGTGTGTGTGTGTGTGTGTGTGTGTGTGTGTGTGTGTGTGTGTGTGTGTGTGTGTGTGTGTGTGTGTGTGTGTGTGTGTGTGTACACACTGTAAACTACCTCACATTCTCTAGTCATGTCCGATCCCCGCACACCTCGGTGTAGAAATGCACGGAAATCAGAACCACCGGGTTATAATCTCGTCTTTATTGGTCAATGCCTATATTTGTGGGTACAAGAAATCTACACACTAACGTCTACATGATAGTGCATGTAGTGGACAAAACCCCTTTGCCTCTTCTCTAGCTGTAGCATTTCACAGCATCTTAACATCTTTTCATAGTAGATCTTTTCACCGTTTGTCTAAATCTAATTTTTTTACCGTAATCTCGAAGGTAGACTCTAATATAAAAACTCAATCCAAAATCTAATCTTAAATCTAACCTAATTGAACATGTGGTGATTTGCTCCATTGAAGGGTAAAAGACATACCAATGGGGCTACTAGCTGCGTAGATGTGAATGGGCCTCACATATACAAATACTTCAATGCAAGAGTTTAATAATCTCACCTCTCCACCCCGTTGATCCATGACCCACTCCTCTCTTTCAAGCCAGCGGGTCTGGCATCTGTGCATCTGACCTCCGATGCTTCATGTAGTCGCGCATGCGTCTCCTCATCCAAGCATTGCCAAATGTATTCTCCAGAGAGGGAACTGGAAACTCCCGATGAAGCATAGCAATAAGATAATCCTTGGAGGCTTTATCCTGAGCTCTCCAAGAGACCATGATAGACTACAGTGTGTCAGAAAACCTGTCTACACAACTGTCCTATACGGCCCATCACCTGCTTCCCCTCAAGGGTCATAATGATCTCATCAGACATACGATTGATGAGGTAGGCATATCCCTTTGGCATGTCCCTCTCATGAACTATAGCAACCATGTCCGGTGAATGCTCATCATCTAGGCCTCTAGGCGACCCCAATGCAGTGTTCGGGTCACTCCTCAACATCTCCGACCCAGTCGCCGGGACACCACTCTCAAATGCGTAGGCAGTATAATCCTTTGGTGTAGTCTGAGCAGTCTCACAAGCAGGGACATTCCTCGGTGTGTCCTAGGGACTCTGCAACACGTGAGCTCCAGAAATGACATGCTCCTCGCCACAACAACCACCACCGCTAGACTGTCGTGGAATTGCTGGTCCGCATGGTCCATCGAACATAAATCTAGATATAATTTAATCTTAAACTCAAAATAAACCTAAATTTAATCTAATCTAACATAAATCTAAATCTAACGCGGGTAAATAAACCTAAACTAATCTAACGTAAATCTAACTCAAAAACCTAAATCTAATCTAATCTAATTTAAATAAACCTAAATTTAATCTAACATAAATCTAAATCTAAGCTAATCTTATTTATGAAAGAAAGAGGAAAATGGTATATCCTTTCTATCACCCAAGTGTGGTAGATCGGTTATGCCATTTCCCTCTTGAATAACAGGTCTTGAGTTCAACTCCTCGTCCGGCTAGATCTTTAAGGTCTCTTGGGATAGTTTCCTACGAAGTTAAAACTTTCTTCTTCTCGGGTGTGTGTGTGCGGATGTGTGTGTGTGCCAATAAAAAGAGGAAAATGGTATAACCTTTCTATCACCCAAGTGTGGTAGATTGGTTATGCTATTTCCCTCTTGAATAACAGGTCTTGAGTTCAACTCCTCGTCCGGCTAGATCTTTAAGGTCTCTTGGGATAGTTTCCTACAACGTTAAAACTCTCTTCTTCGTGTGTGTGTGTGTGTGTGTGTGTGTGTGTGTGTGCGCGCCAATAAAAAGAGGAAAATGGTATAACCTTTCTATCACCCAAGTGTGGTAGATTGGTTATGCCATTTCCCTCTTGAATAACAAGTCTTGAGTTCAACTCCTCGTCGACTAGATCTTTAAGGTCTCTTGGGATAGTTTCCTACGACGTTAAAACTCTCTTCTCCTCCTCCTCCTCCTCCTCCTCCTCTCTCTCTCTCTCTCTCTCTCTCTCTTCCTCTCTCAATGTGTGTGTGTATGCATTCTTTGTTTTTGCATGTGTGTGTGTGTGTTTTGTTTATGCATGTGCTCTCTCTCTCTCTCTCTCTCTCTCTCTCTCTCTCTCTCTCTCTCTCTCTCTCTCTCTCTTCTCCACACACACACACACACATGAGGAGAGGAAGGAGAGCTAGGTATGCTCCTTTCCTCTCCTCTCTCTCATGTTCCCTTCCCCACTTTCTCTCTCTCTCCCTCTCACATACACACACACACACACACACACATTGTGTTTTTGAGAGAGGGGAGAGCGCGGGCTACCTTTGCTTGCTTGAGCACCAAAAACTCAGATCTGAGATCTGAGTTTTCGGACGCTCTCGGTTATTTTTTTACCCCTTTCGACATCGCTATAGGCGTCGCTATGGGCGTCTCTAAGTTACAAGTAAACTAGCAACACTCATAGCGACGCCATGGGTTTTCACTTTTGAGCATCGCACTGCGAGCGTCGCTAATATGAAGTACCTCTTGTAGTGATCCCTTGCTTTGGGGAAGAAAGAGGAACCATTCACCTTGCAGGATGGTTATCTTCTCCACGGGAATAGTCTATGTGTTACCCATTCCCTTCGTGAGAAAGTTATGTATGAATCCCATGCTCCTCTATATGTGGGGCATAGAGGTATTCAACCTACTCTATGAGGAGTAGAGACATACTTCTGTTGGCCTACCATGAAAGTGGACATACAAGAGTATGTTTTAAAATGTGTAGTTGCCAAAAGACCAAGTATGATAGAGGGAAGCAACCTGGATTACTCCAGCCATTACCTATCCCAAATTCACCATGGGAGAGTATATCAATGGATTTCATCTTTAGATTACCCAAGTCTATCCATGGGAATACAGGAATATGGACAATAGCCAACAGGTTTAGCAAGCAAGCACATTTTATTCCTATCAAAAAGACTATTAAGGCACATCAAATGGCAACTCTCTTCATATCTCAGATTTTCAAGCACCATGGATTACCCACATCCATCGTGTCAGATAGAGATCCTAGAATGACCAGTAATTTCTGGAAAGGTCTCTTTGAAAATCTAGGAACAAGATTGAATTTCTCTTGGGCCTATCACCCACAAACGGATGGCCAAAGTGAGATAGCCAATCTTACGATACTCGATCTACTCAAGATTTATGTTACCGAAGTAGATCAACACTCACAATGGGAAAAGTACTTATCTCTTGTAGAATATGCCTACAATAATACTGTACATACTTCTATGAGAAAATCACCTTTTGAGATCATTGAGGGAAGACCTAAAAGTCCCTTTCTACTCAAAGTACATGGGAAGATCTTCGCCGCCGATGAGTATAGCCATCACCTATACAAGAATCTTTTCAAAAGATTAAGGAGGCTGTATCCATATCTGAACAAAGGCAAAAAGCTGTTGTTGATAAGCACAGAAGAGCCTTAATGTTCAAAGAAAATGATTGGGTCTTACTCAAGTTTCCTAAGGCTCGATTAAGGCAAATGACGGGCAAAAATCCTATGGGCCATCAAAAGTATTATGCTAAACTAGCAAAAAGATACTATGGTCCTTTCAAAATCTTGAAGCCCATCAATGAGACGGCTTATCAACTCAAGTTGCCCAACCATTGGGTCATACACAATGCCTTTCATGTAAGCCTACTTAAGCCCTACAAAGGAGAGCCACCAATTGAACCAATTATTGAAGACCCTCCAAAGTTGAAGACCAAGAAGAGGTGCTACAACCCGAAGCTATCCTTCAGCATGAAGACAAGGTACTACGACATGGTAAGATTATCCGACGGTATCTTATCAAGTTCAAAAAGTATCCTTTTGAAGATGCTAGATGGATGCAAGGAATACAGCTTAAGGATAGTATGAACCTTGTCAATGCTTAGAATGCTACATTAAAGTAAGCAAATGTACAAATTTCTTTTAAATAACTCATGTTTTTGTCTTATAAGACTAGTCCTCTTTTTCATTATGCACAAATTTAACTAGTATGCATGCTTAGAATCATGTTGTCACTCTACTTTGGGAGAATGAAATGGACTAAAGAGCAGACATGATTGCGGCAGCTATGTCTCCCAAGCACCAAATGGATTAGTCATCCATCTTGGAAAGATGTTGTAGGGTAAAAAGGGATCCTCTACCCGCTAAGTAAAATTGACTAATGACTAAGTCTTTATCTCTTCTACCTCATAGTCGAGGACGACTATGATTTCAAAAGAGAGGTAATGTCATAAAATCTAATATCTAACCAACCCAAATGATTTTCTCATATTAAACTGATCACCTAATGTGGGAGAATAAATGGAAACAAGGGTTAAGATATAGACATGTGCTTATAGATCTATCTCAACACGGGGCGTAAAGGGGCCCAAATGAGAGATGGTCTATCAAAGAGCAAGGCTAACCAATGGAGCATAAGACCTTAGGGTTAGATTCATTGAAGACCTCCAATAATGTGTGTAAAAGTCCTTTGACCTTAGGTAAGCTAGGACTGAGCTTGAGGCGAGGGGACCCGACCCAGCTCGAGGTGCTTGTCCTGCTTGTCATGCTTGATGACTAGGTTCTTGAGGTGCTTGATGATTGAGGTGCTTGATGATTGAGGTACTTGAGATGCTTGAGGTGCTTGATGATTGAGGTACTTGAGATGCTTGAGGTGCTTGATGATTGAGATGCTTGAGGTGCTTGACATGCTTGAGATGCTAGGGTCCCACTTGAGATGAGAACCCAGTCCAAGCTTAAAGTGCTTAAGGGCCAAGCTTGTGGTGGAAACTGGGCCTATGCATGAGGGGATTGAGGTGTCAAAAAGTCAAATATTCAATCCCTACAAGGAGTGGGCGAGCCCTACATGAGGGGGGATGAGAGAGAACACCCACACACTCACACAAGGCATGCATGGTACAAAGAAATCAAAAGGGACACTTGTCAAGTTCCTCCTCATGTTGCCCTCATGGTGTGCCTGAAGTCTATTGGTTGGCCACCCAAGGGGTCCAATGACAATTTAGGAGATTTAATTAATTTATTTTGAATTTATCAAGCCCTCTTTCTCAAAGGGAAAGGGGGACACTTGTCCCAAGGCTACCCTTGTTGCTTGTAATGCCTCCTGCTTGTGATTGGCTAGGCCTCGAGGGGTCCAATGAGCTTCAAGTATGAGCTACAAGGGGGGGTCGACCCAAGCAAGCTAGGGGGTTGCTTAGGGGGTATACTCACCCACACAGACTCACAAACACTCTCATAGTGTGCTATGAAAAGTGGAAGAGCTCCCTCTCCTTCTCCAAGCAAGTAGAGGTTGAGATCCTACACCAACACTCTTGGCCATGGAGTACAAATCCAACCAAGAGCCATGCTTCAATGCTTAAGCTTGCCATCTCCTTCTTCTTCATTACTATGCTATTATCTATGCTAGCAAGAAGAGTTATGACAAGTGAGGAACTAATTCTTTCTCCTATGAAATGATTCTTCTTCCTCTTCCCTACCCTCATTCCCTGCTAGCTCTCTCCATGTTCGAAGGTGTTTGAGGTCCTGGGACTGAGGCTTGGGATAGCTAAAGCTTTCTTCAAATTTATGTTATGTTTGTGATCCATGAAGCTTTCCATCTTCATTGCATCACCTAGGTCACAAGGAACACAAAGATTGTATTGTAACAAGTCTCTTTTAATGGGTGAAATCATAATACAAATGCCTATTGGAGGGGGGGACCGGCTCCACATAAATCCGGTCCTCAAATATTGTCATGTTATTTAAATTCTCTCTCTTGCAAAAGTATTTTTCATGCCAAGTTAACTAATTTCTATGATGATGTTGCTATCTTCAATTATGTTCACCCGCTATGCTCACAAAGTCATTTCTCAAAAGTGCTCTCATTAATTTCCGCTACTCTCAAGTTTCTCAAGTTAAATAGGCCAATTCCATTACACTGTCTTGCTCAACGCTCAGAGTGACGGAATCCAAGTTGAGGACCACCTTTTGGACATGCATGATTGCTCGAGTAACTCAAACCTGAAACATCACAAAATTCAATATAAAAGCGTTGACATATCCATGACTCGCATGGTTTTAAGGACACTTACCTGAGCACTCATCGAAACCCGGCCAATCATGCATGGTCCACATGAGAATGCCTTGCACATGTACATTCCATCATCCGATAGGTTGGGACGTATCTACACTAGCCTTGTGTATGCTAGTTAGCATAGAAGGTATGCTAGTTAGCTTAGTGGGTATGGTGTCTAGCATATTGTGTATGGTAATTGGCAAACCTAGCTATGCTAGTTAGCATACTATGAGATATAGCTAGCATGCATTGTCATGGTGGTAAGCATATTGTGTATGCTAGTTAGCATAGCTAGTTATCCTAGCTAACATATTGTGAATACTAGTTGGCATCTTTTGTATGCTAGTTAGCATACTGTGTAGGCTATTAATCATACCTTCTATGCTAGTTAACAAACTATGCATGCTAACTAGCATAGAGAGTTTCCCAATTAGAAACAAAGTATGCTAATCAACATATTAAATATTCTAATTAGTGTACAGTGTGCTAACTAGTAAAACAGGTATGCTAATTAGCATACCTTGTATGTTAGTTAGCACACACAGTGTCCTAATTAGCATATATAATATGCTAATTAGCATATTTAATATGCTCTGTGTGTGCTAACTAACATATAAGGTATGTTAATTAGCATATTTAATATGGTAATTAGCATACTTTTTATGCTAGTTAGAACACTGTGTATGATGGCTAGCGTGCAAGTATGCTAATTAGAAAAAGGTATGCTAATTAGCATGCATAAGCATACCTTTTTTTATAGTTATCATACTTGCATGCTAGCCATCATATACAATGTTCTAATTAGCATAAAAAGTATGCTAATTAGCATATTATATATGATAATTAGCATACCTTGTTAGCTAATTAGCACATCATACACAATGTTCTAATTAGCATAAAAATTATGCTAATTAGCATATATAATATGCTAATTAGCATACTTTTTATACTAATTAGAACATTGTGTATGACGGCTAGCATGCAAGTATGATAATTAGAAAACAAGATATGATAATTAGCATACTCAGTATGCTAGCTAGCATTTGGTGCATGCTAACAAGCATTCAAAGTTTAGTTAGCATACCTTCTTTTCTAGCTAGCATAATGTGTAGCATACCTTGTTAGCTAGTTAGCACACAGTGTGCTAACTAGCTAACAAAGTATACTAATTGCATATATAATATGCTAATTAGCATACTTTTTATGCTTATTAGAACATTGTGTATGATGACTAGCATGCAAGTATGATAACTAGAAAACAAGATATGATAATTAGCATACTCAGTATGCTAACTAGCATACCTTGTATGCTAGCTAGCATTTGGTGCATGCTAACAAGCATTCAAATTTTAGCTAGCATACCTTCTTTGCTAGCTAGCATAATGTGTATGCTTGTTAGCATACCTCTATGCTAGTTAGCATACATTCTGAGCTAGCTAGCATAATGTGTATGCTAGTTAGCATACCTCTTTGCTAGTTATCGTAATGTGTATTTTAGTTAGCATGCACAATATGCTAACCAGCAAAGATGGTATGCTAATTAGCAGAGACGTTATATTAATTAGCATAACTTATTCTCTAGTTAGCATACCATGTATGCTAATTAACATAGCATGTATGCTAATTAGCACACCATCAATAATAAGCATACCATTAGCATACACACAATTTTTCCTATTAACATTTTATGTATGCTAATTAGCATACATTCTCTGCTAGTTAGCATACACACTATATTCACACTTCCTTGTTAGCATATTGATCATGGTGGTTAGCACACTTTGTATACTAGCTAGCATAGTTAGCATAGACAATATGAATGTCTACAGGATATAGATGCCTACCATACATGTAATTCTACTTGTCACACTATGCATACAAGCAATCATAATGGTATCGATGAAAATTAACGGGTGAATGTAATACACAGGTATTAATGATGCAGGATGTGATCCTGACAAGACACATGTCAATCAAAGGAAAGAAGAGAATCTCTGTAATGATGAATCTGATGAGCTGGATAGACAGCATGAAAGGGTAGATGTAATGCCATAGCATGCGATAGTGTATGAGGCTGCTGCAGATGGTAAAGAAACAGATGATGATGATGAAGATTTTATCATGATTACTCATCCCAAACCCAAGCCCCCTACAGATGATCAAACAAGCGTCTCAGAGGAAACAGCTAGGAGTGTGCAAGAGTAAGGTAGGAGTGCTTAAGAGGAGGGTTTCAGGACTGACAATGGGCTGACTGTGCAAGACGCTAGTGATGACACCCCCTCCAGGGTTTTGTAAACAAAGTGAAGTTACAGAGAAAAGGTGACCTAGAATAGATTCTGGAAGAACCTGGGGACGAGAAATGTGTTGCCCCTCCGAGCACCCTGGATGACATAAACGAACACAGCAAAGGTGAAAAGAAATCCATTTGCTCACGTGCTTGCAATAAATTATGTTGAATTTGTTCCCTGTTGTGTTCAAGTGATGTAGTGTTAGCAAGCTTCACACCATGTGGCATGTATCCCATTGCATGCAAAACCATACGAAAGTGGCGTATTGCCAAGGCTAGATAGCTACAAAAAGAAAAAGTCGAGATTGAGAAGCTCCTGGCTAGCTATCTTAAACACTTAACAAAAATTAATGAGTACTTTAGTTATGTTCATCCCTCGGGGGAAGTTATTTTTGCTGAGTGGTATGCACTGCCAGACCCAATATGCGTGCCAAAGCCGTTGCTAGACGAGGGACGCGCTTTGGTTCTTGCTACAATGTGCAATATAGGAGGTATGTATTTTGTCATAGAGACAGCCACAAATTTTTGAATTGGTGCCTCCGATTTTTCCATGTGTATATATGGAGCACCAGCATGGCACCTAAAGTGAATGCAATATTGAAAACAGTATTCAAAGAGCAGCGGGCTAAGCTGAGAGGTGTTTTTTCACAGAATTATTGTAGTGGCCAACCTTGGTAGATATATAATAAGTTTGAATTCTTGAAGGATTTGAGATTGTTTTGGAAGAACTACAACTTTGGGCCCCAAAACAATCTAATTATTGACGATAGTATGTACAAAGTGTGCAGAACCCTAAAGGACGTTGTCTTGTTAATCCTAAGATAGAGGAATAGACCAAAGAACAATAAAGAAACTTCCTGCAGATACTTTGAGCAGCTGGTTGTTCCTATGGATGCAATCATAGGATCATGCAACGTATACAGCTGAAAATGCGTTTGATACTACCCCAGATTTGTCTTCACAACAAGTGATCAGGAAGTTGGAATAAAAAATACACCAGCACAATGAGGCCCATCATAATGAAGCCTTGCGTAGGAGACAAAGGGAGGCTGATAAATAATTGGAAGACATAAAGAGAGGCTACAGAGGGAAAAATTAGAGAAGTAGCAGCAAGAAGAAGAAAGAGAGTTGCAAGAACCAAAAGCTCAACAACAAGAAGAAAGAGCGAAAGACCCAAAAGCTCAGCAACAAAGAAGCAAACGGACACTGGGCAAAAGCAAGTGTACAAGTGCGCTAAACCACGATCTTATCCAGAATAGGAGGCTCTCTGCAGTTTTGTAACAATATGAGGGAAATTTGTAAATTGCCTTTCCAATGTATGTAAATATTCCGACATTCACTTCAGATAGTAATGGTCAGATCATGTACTACATTAGGAAATATGTGGACTCTCCTTGGGCCATATAGGATTAAGGTTAATTAGGCTCAAGCCAATAGGAAGAGAGGAATGTATATAAGTCTAGAACCTAAGAAAGTAGAGAGAACAATAGGGTTGTCCACTCATTTATTGCTTTGTACCCTAGAGGGAGGTGGATGGGTAAAAGAGGGAGGGGAAAAAAGGGGGGGGGAGTGGTGGGTCCACAGATACATTTTTGCAAAAACCTTAAAATTTCAAAATTTTCAAAAAACAAAATCCATCCAAAACTCCCCCCAAACCTACCCTATGATCAAAAAGTCATTTTCTCACTCTAGAACCTTTTTCCCAAGACTCCCTTCCTCCATAGCCCCTTTCCATAACACAAAGCTCTCACTCTCTCTCTAAACTCTTACACTTTCCTCCTTCTTCAAGCTCTCCATTGCAACTTTAAGCTCCCACTCTCTCTCTAAACTCTGCCTCCCTCCTCCTTCCTCAAGCTCTCCATTGCAACTTTAATCTCCCACTCTCTCTCTAAACTCTGTCTCCCTCCTCTTTCCTCAAGCTCTCCATTGCAACTTTAAGCTCCCACTCTCTCTCTAAACTCTATCTCCCTACCCTTGCCCAAGCTCTCCATTGCAATTTCAAGCTCCCACCACTTAAGCATCCATGGCAAACAATGGTCAAAATAGACGCCCCAAACCCATCATTCAAAGTATGGTTCTCCGCAACTCGAAGAATGAGAAGCAGTAATGGGAACCTCAAGTTTTTCAAGAAGGTGCGTGGGTCTACATGCAACCTTCCGCAATCGGTCCCTATCGTGTTCGTGAAAGAAAAAATGTTGATTTCCATTGGAAGGGAAGACTAATAGGCTTCAAGCAAGTAAGAGACAAGGGTATGGTGGCAATCGTTCAACATGTCTTCATGTTTGGACACATGCGTCTACGAGGGATCACCAACCCAAGGGATTTTCCTTGTAATTGTATATCCCTTGCACTTCAATGGTTTTGGTAAGAAGGTGCGTGGGTCTACATGCAACCTTCCGCAATCGGTCCCCATCGTGTTCATGAAAGAACAAACGTTGATTTCCATTGGAAGGGAAGACTAATAGGCTTCAAGCAAGTAAGAGACAAGGGTACGGTGGAAATCATTCAACATGTCTTCATGTTTGGACACATGTGTCTACGAGGGATCACCAACCCAAGGGATTTTCCTTGTAATTGTATATCCCTTGCCCTTCAATGGTTTTGGTGGTAACAAAAAAATGGACTTTTTACATCTCACGGAGCGTTTTGTTTCTATGTAGATGTTTTCCCTTCTAGCCTTGTGGAGGAGCAACCGCTCTCGTGCCTTTCAGGCACATTTACGGCCATGCATGCAAGTCTTGGGGATATGCTCTTCTCCAACACAACTTCATCAAACCTTGCACGACAAAGGGTGTTCTTCTACACCCACAAGTACATTGTACCTACAGATGAGGAAGGCTACGGAGAGCTACAACCTTGCGTAGCATGGAGTGGCCAAAGCTAGATGAGTTCACTGTAATGTCTTTGAAAGCCAAGATTTTAGTTGATGTGAGAGCATCATTAAAATTTGAAAAAGCCTCGCGTTCTGTTGGGCTTGGATGGTGTTGTCCTGCTCATGTCTTCGCTAGCATATTCGGATCTTTGCCTTTCCATCATACAAATACTATGTATGTTTGCAAAGATCTACATTACGATACATTGGAAGCCATCCTTGGCAAGAAGTGGGGGTATCTTGAAGGACTTCACAACGGAGATCGCTTTTGGTGTCAGGTTGGAAGTTTCGGCATTGCTATCCGTTTCATCAAGGTGCGCTCCACCCTTTATGTGCGGTACTTCTATGAAAGATGGATGTGCAAGCTTGGTGAATGGATTCCATTGCAATCCACCGAGGCTACAATTGAGGTATTTGATATTGCAATCAAATAGTCGAGTGGTGCCGTTGAGACTGTCCAAGTGAACAAGCATTGGATAGTGGCCAATGTGCGGGAGCACTTAGTGATAATGGGTTTAGAGCATGGAGAAGATACAAAATTTTGCATCGGATGACGTAAGGTGAATGATTTTTCTCTCTTAATTATGTTATCTTTATGTTCTTTGGATTATTCCCTGCTCTAAGGTGGGTATGCTATTTCTTTTTTTTTTGCTAGATTGGTAGCCGCATGGAGAGCACGATTCAAATTGAAAAGGCGTGGATGACGGAAGAGAATCTGATTTTATCATTAGAGTAGTTATGTTTTGTACTTAAATTTCTTATAATATCACAATTGTAAGTTCAAGCAGATGGTTGTATCAAATTTTGGCAATGCACATTATCTTAAAGTCGTAGTGATGTGTTTTTAGAGTTAAATGATTGTAATTTAATTTGAAATTTTTTTATAACTTCTTGTTATTTGTGTTACTTTATAAAAATTGTTTAATATTTTAATTATTGTTATTATTTTTTATTTTTTTTTGGGAGAGGGGGGGGGGGGGGGGGGGGGGGGGGCTATATAAAGCCTCCTAAACCCTACCATTTTCACAATTCACCTACATAGCTTGTTCACACTCTCATTTGAGCTCTAGCACTCTTTGCATTCCTACCTTAGGAGCTAGCATTATGGCATCCTCCTCCACCCCTCCCGAAGCCACGGCGTTACAACACTTCCAAGCATTTTTACAAACAACCGAGTGGCAAGATCGTGACGATCTCCACAATTTCTTCACCCAATTCCCTGATGTGAACGCAACTATTCACTTAAATAGCCAATCTTTTCAGCCTATCTTGGAATTTTTTGAAATCTACATCGACAAGTATGTTGTACCAATTGTCGGACAAGGGGAATTGTGGATTCCATGCGATTTACTTCGCTACATACAGAAAGGCAATTGGCCTTTCACCCAGTGGCTTCAGCGATTTTGTGTAATTGCGGGTGAGGCAGGTCAGTACATTGAAGATTCACGTTTGAAAAAGAAGAAGGTCGGCACCCAGTTTCTAAGTCCCTTGGCGACTTTTTTGTTTCTTCTTGCGGAGGATCCTGAAAGATCTGAGGTGAGTTTGCCTCATTTGCACCTTGGGGGTGTCGTCAAGGACACAAGGAAGCCCATTACAATGCCCTGGGATGCAAGCAAAGAGGTCAATATTCTTGCCCTAACTTACCCAGGAGGTGTCATGGATGCCGCCAAATCCATGGGTGATGAGGGTGCAGAAGCATCCTTTAAGCCCATTGCAGATGTGCCGGAGGAGACATTAACTCTGGAGGTTTTTTTTTAACACCTCTCCCCAATTGTCACAAATGAGGAGGAATATCTGTTTTTACATGATCTTGAAAAGACTTTTGACATCCTCATGGATGAGTGTCTGTCCATCCTCTGTGCCACTGTAGAGTCCTCTGCCATTGACCCCTCTTCCGATCACTGGATCAAAGCCTCCTACCCCTTGGAGAGAGTGTGGTAGATACAGTGGAGTTGGCAATGGTGGCGGGGACAGATGCACCGCACTCATCTGTATCGGAGGATGAGTTTGTAGCTACATGCGCATTGCTTGAAGCCCAACGCACTCCTATGCCTGTTCATATAGATGAACTTGAGAGTGTCTCTATGGCTCCCAATTCATCTATTTCTCTTGACAGCAAAGGCATAAACGATGAGGACGATGAAAAACAAGAGGTATTAATTAATTTTTGTTTTGTGATCACGTTAATTTTCATTGTTGCATTCTAAAATCTTATTTACCTATTGATTTCTTTGTAGAATGTTGTGGAGCTGGATGAGCATGCACGTCGGGGAGGAGATGGTAGGCGCCAAGCTTTTGGATGGCAATCATCTCTTGCGCATTACCTTGGCAAGCTCCCCCAGGATGGCTTTGCGATAATCCACAAGGAGTACACTCCTTGTGGTCAATTTTGGGTGTCAATGATGAAAGCAATGAGCCGCATCCTATGCCTGTCAACCATATCTCAAGCCTCCCAAGTTATATATCTTGTAAATAAATCTCTGGCCAGTGATGCATTTGCGACACACATTCGTGGTCATGTGCTTTGTAACGTGGCCTTAAGCCAAGCTGTAGGTCTAAGAAATGTGGAACAAATTGCTTGGGATGTGCTGCACAAACAGCTTCCTTGCGCCCAAGAGCGCCGAGAAAATATTGCTCGCCATATCTTAGATGGCTCAAGCACTCAATAGCTGCATAAATCTTGTAATTAACTCTTTCAAATTTGTAATGAGATATATCACATCTTTGTACTTTGTTATTTCAAATTTTGAATGGGACTTGATTTTAACTGCTGGTACTTAACATCTTCTGTATTGAGTTTATGGTACGATAGACAGTAGGTGATTGGTTCTCTCTTGTGATATGATTGTGCAATTCTCTAAACCAAAATAAAGAGTTTTTTTCATATAAATAACACCAAAAAATCATAATATCATTGTATTCTTATAAACCTAGCCTAAAGAAGGTTTAAAAAAGCTGTTTGGGGGCCTGCCCGCAGAGGCGCGCGAGAAGAAAAAAGTAAATGTTACTTCTGCCTTCTCGCGCGCCTCTGCGGCAAGCCCCCAGACAGCTTTTTTAAACCTTCTTTAGGATAGGTTTATAAGAATACAATGATATTATGCTTTTTTGGTTATTCAATCAACCACACTTGGTTGACAGCTCTTCTATCGACATCTCTCTCTCTCTCTCTCTCTCTCTCTCTCTCTCTCTCTCTCTCTCTCTCTCTCTCTCTCTCTCTCTCTCTCTCTCTCTCTCTCTCTCTCTCTCTCTCTACTTAGTTCTACTTATATCACTTAAAACACAAATGTACACGACTCGTTATATTTGAAAAAGCCACGACTCGTTATATTTCAAAAAGATATCTTTACATTGCCAAAATTGCATAAAAGTCAAATTCAATCTCTCTCTCCTCTGATTCGACGCGCAAGAGCTAAATCCTTGGGCATTATTGTCACCCGTTTTCCATGAATAGCACACAAGTTGGTGTCTTCAAAAAGAGAAATTAGATGATATTCTGCCGCTTCTTGCACAGCTTCTACCGCGATACCTTGAACTCGAAACGCCATTCGATAACTTTGCATGATCTCTTTCACCAAACGTGCGAATGGTGCCTTGCCGATGAGAAGGTCTGAAGTTTTTTGATAGTGACGAATCTCTTGCAACGCCTTTGGAATGTGTCGCTTCACAGCAAGAGCCCGTTGTTGAGAGATGGTAGGATCTGGGACATGGGCCTTGCGAGGGCGAACCTTGAAAAAAAAATTCTTCTTACGAGAGGACTTGCAAGGAGGAGCTTGCGCATCTTCAAGGCCACCATGTGCTCCAACTGGCTCTTCAACTCCACCCTGCGCTCCAACTGGCTCGTCTTCTATATCCTCAAAATCCTCTTCATTTAGTAATCCATGATCACCTCTAGGCTGATCTGACGGTAGAGCGCCGAAGCCACGTGGCAATGTCTTCCCAACCGGGACTCGATGATTGATTGGGATCTCCTATCCGCTCCATGGTGGGCTTTGTGCTTCGTTGTCTGTCTCGGTTTCTGTGTCTGATGTCACTACCTGTTTCTTCTTGCGTGAAGGTTGTCCATCTTGTTGCTCTTCACCTGACCATTCCCTTTCCATCTCTTCTAAGAGCTCTTGTTCGTGTATCCAAGGTGGTTTTTTAGCACCTTGGACGGATGAGTGAGGGTGAGCAAAAAAAGGTTGATCTTTTCTTGCTGTTTGCTTTGTGCGGTCCATTGTGTAAGAAGGGGCAAGATTGAAAATGAGACTCCTTCTTCTCTAAAAGCCCTCTATTTATAATAAAAAAAGGTCTCTTCACACTTGACCAAGCCACTTAAAAAAACTCTTAATATCATCAAAATATAAAAAACAAAAAATGGAGAAATATTATATGCAACTCAACAAAGACATCTACAAACATAAACATTAAATTGCATAGCATCATTTGTTCTACATGTTGGGTAACCAATGTTTGCCCACTCTATGGCGATTTTCAGGCCACCTAGCATGATTAAGGGGTCCAGTAGAGTTTCTCCATTTCTCTTTAGCAGTAAGTCGAGATTTTCTCCTAACCTCCTCGGCAAGACTTAACTTTCGCGCTCGCTCTATGGCATGACATCTCCCCAAAGAACAACGAAAGAACCAATCAAACATCTCCTTCATGTAGTTGGATCTCGTAGTTCCACCACCGTGACGTGTATTTTTAAAGTAAACACCTTTGGCTCGATAATGTGATTTTTCCATTCCTTGAGTGCTCCACATGTCTAATGAACCATATTTTGACATAAAGAATGCTCCATGCGCATACAAAATATGTTGCATCAAGAAAAAATGCTTAGATCAAATAAATGTTTATGTATAGCATCAAAATTTGAACTGAACAAAGTAACTTACCATGTAGTGTGTGATATAGCTCTCTCCCCACACTTGCAAAATGCTTTAGTGAAATTCGAAATGTGATCTTTGAACAAATTTTGTTGCTCGCTCGTGGTTTGGGGTTTCCACATGATTTGAAGCACTAACTCCAAGTGGTGCCACACTTGCCTATGCATATTTACAAGCACGGGATTTGAATCTTGATTGGTCGTACACTTGAAAAGCGCTTTCCATAGCTCCCATGGAGCATCCTCCTCACCCCTCTCCTTTCGCATCTTTGGTTTCTTGAAAAACCTACGTGCTTTCATACCATTCATAGATACTTTTTTTGTCACTTCATGCATATTTTCCACCTCACTGATGATAGAAACATTGCCACCATGACATCCAATCGAATTTAGAATTTCTTCAACTATTTCAATGGCTTCCACGGATCTGGAAAGTGGTTTCATTGTGAAAGCGTACTCTATGTGAAGCTTTAACAAGCGATCAAATATAGGCATAAAGGCATGCAAAGTACAAAAGTGTACATTTGTAAGTGGAAAATTGATAATGGGATGCCATGTTTTATCTTTTGTCGACCGATTGGGGACCTCCATGATAGGACACTTCAACACCGAGCACACCCAATCCCTTGCTTCATCATCCATTGACCTTGTTGCTTGACTTCCCTTGACACTTTTCTTTGAAGACGTGGATCCACGAGTACTCTCCTTTTATCCTCGTACACAATATGTACAAGGAAGAAGTGATGAAGCACCTTGTTTACACCCAAGTACATTTTATTGTTTTTAGATCACCTCCTAAGTGCCACTCAACATCAAATGTACCTACTCCATCTACTTCTAGCTTTTCTCCCTCTAGTTGTGCCTTAATAACCTCTGGGATCCACGGGATCATAGAGAATACCCATGCCAACACCTCATGAGTCTCTTTCAGAACTTCAAAAGCTCCTAACCACCATCACAAAGGAGATCCTAAAAAAGATCTCTAACCTTGTGTCTGAGGATGATGTCCAGAGAGCTTGTGATGAGGTTGGGATCAGCACAAATGCATACCATGCACTTCACGGATTGATGAAAGATGCATTACGAGAGCAAGGTATCACCAAGAATTTATTTCCTATTCCACATAGGGTTCGACTTACAAAAAAAGCAAACAATGATCTCGTTCAGGAATCCCTTGGCGAATACAAACACATTGAAGGATCCATGATGTACTCTTCCATGAGTGCCAAGTCACGTGGTAATATAAAGGGAGGCAATACTATTCCTAATGGGGCAAAGTCTTGTAGTTATCATCAATTCAACAATATTTTTGTTGACTTGAAATGACTACAACGAGCTATGGTTAAATTTTATGCTTTGTCTCCACAAGGTAATACAAATTGTAATGTCATTTTTTATTTGTATTGAATATCATTTAGTATAACAATTCAATTCCTGTGTTGTTTCAGTACTTGGAGAGAAACTCATATTTATTCTTAAGCTAGATGAATGTCAAATTGTCAAAGGACGGAGATTGGAACGTATGAGTGTCACTCATGAATGAGGCAATGTTTTTTGCAAAAGTCGATGCTACCGGTGATCATTCTCAGAAACCATCATTTAGTGTACAATCGGAAAAAGAAATATGTTGCACCGGTCCTCTTGTCTAAAACTTCCACACACATCTTGTATATGTCCTATTTCAAAAGGTGAACAGAGTTACAAATTGATGGAAATTATTTGAGAGTTATGAACACTGTGAATTAAAAAAAATACCTGGTTGCCGTGATCCGCTTCTTACATGCCCCTCCATTAGAGGCTAAGTTTTCAATGGAAGATAACTCCCTCTTACGCTCACGCATGCCAAATGGAGTGGCTTTTAGGTGCATCATTGCAATCTGTAGCTTAGTTACCACTGTTTTTGTAGCTTTCATCTCCTCTTTAAGATCTTTGAGTTGTTTATCTGTGGAATGTAGTTGTTGTTGGAGATTTGTGGAATGAATGTGTAACACTTGACATTGTTGTCGGAAATATGCCGACGCACCTACGTGATTGGAGTCCAATCTCTTACAATACCCAAGAAGACCACGTTCTCCTTCTCCCACATATTTGATTAAGCTTGGGAGTGTACAGAATGTCGGATGACAGCCCACGAGCGGATCTTTTGGATACAACCCTCCATCAAGCCACAATTCAACATTGGTTTCTCCTCGAAACCGTCGTACGGATGCCGATTGAGATGCTTTCTCGTCTTTTTTTTTGTGGGAGAAAATTCGATTGGTAGACGCAGACTGACATGAGTTGACCTAGTAATGACGGCGCAGGTGATTCATTGGTTATGTCGCGAAGAGACATGGTGAAAAGTTATGATGGGAAAAAAATTTGATAAGATATACTTTTTGGGATAAACAGACAATTTTTGGGATAAAAAGATTTTAAAAAATATTTTTTCATATATAGGTTGAATTTTTTAGCTCAAAGGAGGGAAATTTTTAAATTTTAAAATTTTCAATTTTTAGGCTTTATGAGATGGACGTTTTGATGATGTAGCATTATCTATTTATTCTTGGAATTAATGTAGAGAGAGACCCAAGGAATTTTATATTTGGAGCTTATAAAAGCTAGATTCTTCTTAAAAAATATTGTTATATATATATATATATATATATATGGACCTTTTTAAAGCTTAAAAGATCCATTTTGAAGATTTTATTAAAAAATCATTTTTTGGGGTGAATTGATGCACGAGCTGAAAAGTGGAAGATGTCATAACTACTTACTCTCTTTGTGGAATTAATGTAGAGAGGGACCCAAGGAATTTTAGATTTGGAGCTTATAAAAGCTAGATTCTTCTAAAAACAATAATGTTTAATATATATATATATATATATATATATATATATATATATATATATATATATATATATATATATATATATATATATATATAGGGACCTTTTGAAAGCTTAAAAGATCCATTTTGAAGATTTTATAAAAAATTCATTTTTTTGGGGTGAATTGATGCACGAACTGAAAAGTGGATTTTGTCATAACTACTTAGTCTCTTTGTTTGGTGATAGGTAGAGAGAGAATGGTTCTTCTCTCCACTTTTACTCCTCTCTCTCTTTTTACTCCCCTCTCTCTCCTACTTTATCCCCCCTCTCCCTCTTACTTTACCACCCTCATTCCCTACTTTCCCCCCCTCTCCTATCTAGAGAGAAGTTAGAGAGAGAGGTACAAAAGTAGCCCTATTTATTGTCTTTGTTCCCTCATGATCCCCTACAAAATTATCTTTAATCCCTTAAAATTAGGAATCCTTACATGGCCCCAAGGGGGTCCAATTTTTTCCTAATGATTCTTTTTCTGAAGACAATACTATGTGTACTGTTGGCATTCTTTTTTATCTTGTAAACATTGAAAATATACATTCTTGTTGGACATCAGCAAAGGTATGCTAATAAGTATAATGTTTATGGTAGTTAGAATATTGTTTATGCTAACTAGCCAAAATAGTATGCTAAGTAGCATACCATGTATGCTAATTAGTATACCCACAGTAGCACATTAGAATACATTCTAATTAGCATACTGCACATTTTTGTTTGTGCTAACTTTCACTCAGCATACCATAGTATGCTAATTAGCATATACAGTATACAGGAATCTGCCATGTTTTCTCCTTGAAACCATCAGTGTTATGCTAATCAGCATATTGTCTATGCCAAATGGCATAAATAGTGTGCTAATTAGCATACATGATATGATAATTAGCATTCCTTCAATTAGCACACTGTGGATTTTTGTTTTTGCTAACTTCCACTCACATCATAGTAAGCTAATTAGCATACATAGTATATAGAAAGTTGCCATCCCTTCTTGAAACCAACATACATTATGCTAATTAGCATACATGGTATGCTTATTAGCATACACAATATACAGAGAGCCGTTATCTCTTCTTCTTAAAACCAGCAAAGGTATGCTAATTAGCATACTGTCTATGACTATTGGCATAGACAATATGCTAATTAGGATACCTTCAATTGGCATACTGTACATTTTGTTTGTGCTAATTTCCACTCACTATAGTATGCTAATTAGCATACACAGTATACAAAAATCTGCCATCCCTTCTCCTTGAAACCAACAAAACTATGTTAATTAGCATACTATTTATGCTAGTTATCTATGCTAATTAGCATACCCACATAATGCCAACTGGCATAAACAGTATGCTAATTAGCATACACAGGATGCAGAGACCTGTCATCTCTTCTCCTTGAAACCAGCAAAGATATGCTTATTAGCATATTCTTTATGCCAACTGGCAAAAATAGTATGCTTATTAATTAGCATACATAGTGTGCTAATTAGCATACCTTCAATTAGCATGCTGTGCATTTTTGTTTGTGCTAACTTTCACTCACAGCATAGTATGCTAATTAGAACACACAGTATACAGAAAGCTGCCATCTCTTCTTCTTAAAGCAAAGGTATGCTAATTAGCATAATGTTTATGCCAATTAGCTTCATCTTCCGGCTCAGAATCTGACACAACCTCATCAGGTAATGGCAGTAGAGTATGATAATCCCAAGGCTGTATGTGAGCGTCATTGACGCAATGATTCCATCTTTCATGCATGCATGCATCACAGAAGCATGCCAAGGCTCTTGTTGCAAGGTAAGCTGGATCCACAGGGTTCTGACCACAAAAAGCATGCAGAGAGTGAGTTTTTGCCACAGTGGCACAATTCCACTTCACCTCCCTATTCACTTCCCCCTCTTTAACCTCCCAGAACACACGAGCATGTTCCCTTTATTTTGAAGGATAGTGTGAAGGTGCTCCTTGCGACAGGTTGGCTTGGAAATAAGCAAACACATCAGCTGCACAACACAAAATAGCTCCAGTAGGTTTTAGTTGTTCATGAGTCAAGGTTATTTTCACAACTGCTCCTGCACCATCATGCTCTCCCTTGCCGTGCTCTGATCCAAAGAAGAACTAGCTCATCCCCATCTCTGTGGAGTCCACCATATCTTGCAACAAAGTAAAAAGGCTTGGCTCCCTTGAACTGTGAGGCCGCACCATCAGACCACACCCAATGTTGCTTAGGAGTGACACCCTCTTGTTGTAACTAGTCACGGTGTAGCATGAAGGAGTGTTGCAGGAACAACATGTCATGCACCTTGTCATCTGATATGAAGTGGATGGTTTTGACTACCTCCCCTACCCTGCGGTAGTACGTTATGTGTACAAAAATGGTTACTTGACTAGAGTGCCAATGCATTGATTGAATCTCATTTTGTTCCTTGAAGGCATAATTCTGTGCAAAATTAACAACTAATACGATAACATCGTCCGAAAACCGAAGAAGGCAATCCTTGAATTGTTGTCCTTGCCATCGAGCCACATAGTTATGAGTGATAAAGAGCTCCAACTTGGTCTTCAAGAGTTAAAGAAACTCCCAACACTGCATTTCTTTGTGCAAAAGATCTTTTCTTTTGTTACTATTTCCCTGCTTGTCTTGAGCTTGTAAATATGCAAATACTTTCACATTAATACTATTACCTGGCTTTGCTATCTCCAAGCAGCATAATTCCAACCTATTCACTCCACATGTCAAACACTCTCCCATCAGGCATTCCCTTCTATGGAAAAATGCATCTGTAGGCTTTGGACAGAGAACAGACTCCCACATATGTGTGACTACAGTTCTCACTTGGGGCACAGATACTGCATATACAATCACAACTTGCTCTATGTAGCCCAAAAGCATGAGTACATGTGGTTCAGTGTGTCCTTCAAAAAGGACATTTGCACATGGTATTCGCAACAGCATGTGTAGATCATCTATCCTTCAGCCACCTACAAAAGAATGGCTTCAACATCTCAAACATTCTCATGCCAATTTTGCAATCTGGATGTTTTTCCTTGAATCTACGAAAGAACTCAACGTACAACATCCAAATGACGATCAGTATTCAGATTGCTAACTAGGACATCTAGCATTTTCATGAAAACAAATCATAGTGTTAAATAGCGCAATCAACATCCTAATGTGCATGCAACAGCGTATAACTAGCATAAAGAGTGTTAGTTACCATATATCTTGTGTTCACCAGGTAACACTATATGCTAGGTAGAGCATACAGGTAGAGCACAAGACAGCACTGACCATATGCTAACTAGCATACTCATTAGGACACCCAAATTCTATTGAGCATACTAGGTGCTAACTAGCAAAAATTATGCTAATTAGCATACATCTTGTGCTAACTGGCTAACTCTGTATGCTAGGTGGAACACAAGGCATTCTAGCTAGCATACTCCATATGCTAGCCAGTATACTCCATATGCTAACTAGCATAACCAGCCCAGCTGCTAGTTCTAACTAGCATAACCCTTGTCTTAAAAATCATACCCATCATGCTAGTGAGAATACTAGTTGCTAACTAGCATAAGTGGTGTTAACTTGCATACTTTTTGTGTTGACCAACTTTTTGTATGCTATTTAGAACTCAAGGCCTAATAACTAGCATACTCCATATGCTACCTAGAAAACTCCATGTGCTAACTAGCATAATTACTTTTTGTTAGATAGCGTACTTATCATGCACTTGAGCATATTAGGTATGTAACTAGCATACTAGGTATGTGCCATGTATGTTAATTAGCATACATATTGTGTTAACCAACTAGCTTTGTATGCTATTTAGGACCCAAGGCATGCTAACTAGCATACTCCATATGCTAGCTAGTACAGTCCATATGCTAACTAGCATTGTCCATATGCTAACTAGCACAGTCCATATGCTAACTAGCACAGTCTATATGCTAAGTAGCATACTCCATATGCTAACTATCATACTCACTATGCTAACTAGTATACGCATTAGGACACCCATCATGCTATTGAGCATACTAAGTGCTAACTAGCATAAATGATGTTAATTAGCATACATCTTGTGCTGACTAGCTAACCTTTTTATGCTAGGTAGAACACAAGGCATGCTAACTAGCATACTCCATATGCTAACCAGCATACTCCATATGCTAACTAGCATAACCCTTGTCTTAAATAGCATGCCCATCATGCTAGTGAGCATACTAGGTGTTAACTTGCATACCTTTTGTGTTGTCCAACTAACTCTGTATGCTATTTAGAACTTAACTCCTGCTAACTAGCATACTTCGTATGCTACCTAGCAAAATCCATATGCTAGCTAGCATAATCATTTTCTGTTAGAGACAGCGTACTTATCATGCAATTGAGCATACTAGGTATGTAACTAGAATACTAGGTACGTTAAGTAGCATACCAAGTATGTTAATTACCATACATATTGTGTTAACCAACTAGATTTGTATGCTATTTAGAACCCAAGACATACTAACTAGCACAGTCAATATGCTAACTAGAAAAAGTCTACAAATCAGTATGTTATTGATCAGCATATACAAGTTACTATGCACTAGAGATGCAATGCATAAAATGCATAAGTTATGGTACAAGTATTTGATTGATCATCTGAGGCTCGTCTAGGAGGTGCACAGGGTGTTCTATGTACCTTTTCCTCCCCATCCTCTTTCGACAAGCATCCTTCTTGTTCGATGAAACGCGAGTCTCCACTTTCAAAATGTATAGACCAATTCCTTAATTTCATTTGTGATAGGGCTATGATGGTGTTTCTTGTGACATGCAACCAATGAAAACAATCGACCATCAACATAAGGCTTAGCCTGTGGTGATCTTGCCTTGTGCAAGGTGCGATGATTGACATTTAGGACCTTGGCAATTTTTTCAATAGGCATGTTTTCCTTTGAATTCAACATCATTTGCAATGCTGCATTCTTCAAAAATAACTCATCATTGGAACCCGGTTGCTTGACAGTAGCCAGTGTGCTGAGGACATTGGAGACAATTGCGGTCCGTACAGCAGCCTTCTCCTCGAAAGACTCATCATGGATCAACCAAAAATGTGGATGTTGAGCAACAAGATTCCAGATTTCCCACTTTGCTTCAGTACTAAAACCTTCAGTCCTACTCTTGAAAGCTTTCACAATCTCGGAGGAGATTTTCTTTTTCTCCTCATCATTGAGGGCATGATATTGTCGCTCAAATTTTGTTTGTTTCTGCTCCCATTGTTTCCTCTTTCTTACTCTCTCATATTCCATGATTACAGAAAGAGCTGGATCTTAGAAGTTGTAATTCATTGCTTGTAGTGGCTCTCTTCTAATTTTTCCTGAGAACTGTAGACGTGCATAATATGTTACTTACTTAAAATCACTTAAATGTATAGCTGTCAAAATTTGATGTTGTAATACACACATACTATGAACAAATTCCCTCACAAAACTATAGATCTGACCAACAAAACCAATGACTTCATTTGGAGTGGGTGGGCTACACATAAGATTTGCTTACCATCACATTACAGTACGGCTCCACTTCTAGCATTGGAGGTAGCGGGAATAATTTTGGTTGTTGGTTCTCCATTTCTGTAGGTCTGTGTGTTGGAACAAGAGAAAGAGCTCAGCTTTGACAACTCATCTCTGAGGCGAGATGCTCGATGCAAGGAACGAACACGAGAGAGAGAGAGAGAGAGAGAGAGAGAGAGAGAGAGAGAGAGAGAGAGAGAGAGAGAGAGAGAGAGAGAGCAAGACTCAACAAACCGCTTGCTAGTTTCACACACACACACAAAGAGAGAGAGAGAGAGAGAGAGAGAGAGAGAGAGAGAGAGAGAGAGAGAGAGAGAGAGAGACTCCCACGTTGTCTTCAGGTAAAACTGAAAACAGAAGCACAAGAGGAGGGAAAATAATTTTTTTATGGAACATTTGAAATTCAAAGGACTTGCCCATCCGTTTTCAGTATATGGTAACAAGCACAAGTAACTAGCACTGTCCGGGACAACATATTCAGTGACACATTAACATGCTTCTACCCACATTAAAAATTCCAAAGGAGAAGCCGCCATGGACCAAAGTCAATGGAGATCTCCACTTTCAATACCCAGACGGACAAATAAAAATATAAAGGAGAAACCGTTGGGACCGAAGCCAACAACTTCTCATGCCCCAACGGACGAAGCCAACTCACTCTAGAGGAGGGGTGGGATGACATAATCACTTACTTAAGTGAGAGGAATCTTATTGATGACATAATCACTTATATCATAATCCACATGGTTGTGCTAGCACTCAATGTCCAAAAAAAATCATGTGCTATAAGATTCTCCACCTACACAGTGACACCCACTAGTGTAAAGTGATGCCCACTCATGTAAAGAGACATTCACTACCTTACCCACCAAGGTGTTACCTTGAGCCTCAAGCCAAGAATTTCCTATATAAAGGAGCCCATGCCTCATTGTAAATCCATCTCCTTGAGTCCTAGTGAATGCATCTCCTTAGCTTGTAATACCTCTTTGCATTACTCAACGTAAGCTTAGACTTAACCATTGTACAAAGTTTCACTAATATAAGCTTTCTCCTTTTGTATATCGATCCACTACACACTCCGTGTATTTACCTTCACCTATGTTAATATAAATACACTACTTGTGCCTACAAATTCTTTGTGTGCAGTGACAGATCTGTCCCCTACGTGATGTGGTGCATAGGGCTTTTTTTGCGTCGTCCGACCCCGCTCGGCACGGCCTTGATCCGTACTGGTCCCATTGACCCCGTATGCCCCCCCCCCCCCCCCCCCCCCCTTCTGGCGCCCAGTTTTGTAAAAAATCACCAAGATGTGTCCCCCGGGTGAGGGTCGTTGCATGGATTTTTTTTGCGCCTTCCGACCCCTCCAGGCGAGCCGTGCACCGTGGTGGTCAGTTTAAATTCAACATCTTGAACAATTCAAATACGTTAAAAAAATATACAAAATCAAGTTCAACAATTGCACGAAATGGTAGAAATTCGACTTTTGATATTCTATGAAAAGATTACAAATCTCTTCAAGAGAGAGTACTGGGATAAACTATTTCTTAAGAAAGCATCCTTTATTTTGCAAGTTGATTTCTAGAGCTGAATCCGTATTTTTTGATGTTACGCGCTTAGCATGCACCATACAGGAAACGCCATTCTGAAAGAGCTGCACCAAAATGTCTTCGGCGGCATCCTGTAGGGCCAGTACGGCTACGCGTTGTATGCGTGTAATGAAATTGCTATAATCAAAGTGTTATCAGGGCTACTCGAGGTCTTTTATATTCATGTATGAAGGGCTGAAAATGCACCATTCATGGCCCACCAGTCGGAGATCCGTCCTCAGAATGAAAGGAGTCCCCAATAGATAGTGCTTCCAGGAGTCTAAGGCATGTAGAACTACGAGGAGTTCCTTTTCATATATGCCCAGAGAAAACACGGTCAAGCCTTCAACTTTCATAGGCTATGGTGTGCCCTTCTTGGAGCAAAACAGCTCCAAGGCAATCACCACAAGTGTCACATTGGACCTCAAATGGCTTTGAGAGATCCGGCAGTGTAAGCACAAGTTGAGAGATAAGTTTTTCTTTAAGCTTTCTGAAAGCATAGTTCTCCTTGGCATACCATGTATACCTAATGTTTTTCTTTGCTAGGTCATAAAATGGTCCTGCTATTAGTGAGAACTTTTCTATGAAGCGTCTATAGTATGCACACATACCTATAAAGCTTCTTAGTTCATGAAGATTCCTTGCATTATGCCATCCTTTTATTACCTGTAACTTTGATGGATCCATTTGGATGCCATCTTGAGAGATAATGTGACCTAAATACTGAATATCTTGTAGAAAAAACTCACTTTTCTTTCGATTAACATAAAGTTTATTCTCTCTTAAGACTTGAAATATTACCTGGAGGTGTTGCTTGTGTTCGTCTACTGAATTAGAGTAGATGATAATATCATCAAAGAACACTCCAGTAAAGGTCCGGCGAGGCTTGAATAGGTTCTCCATCAAGCGGTTAAATGTGGCTGGTGCATTGGTCAATCCAAAAGGTATGACAATGTATTCATAAAGACCAAACGTAGTGCGAAATGCGGTCTTTACAATATCTTGATCATTTATCCTTATTTGATGGTAGCCACTTTTTAGGTCAATCCTACTGAAGTAGGTCGACCCTTGCAGCTTATCAAATAGGTCTTCAACCCGTGGAATGGGAAACGTATTTTTGATTGTGATCCTATTCGGTGCTCTATAGTCGACACACATACAATATGTGCCGTCTTTCTTTTGCATTGATAACACTGGTGAACAAAATGGAGATGAACTAGGCCTAACCATGCCTTTCTCAACTAACTCATGTACTTACCGCATAATCTCCTCTTGTTGAGCTTGAGAAACTCAATAAGGAGGTTTATTAGGCGGTGAACTTCCTGGAAGAAGTTCAATTGCATGGTCGTCATTGACTCGTTTGGGAAGTAGTTCACAAGGGATGTCGTGAATAAAAACATATTGAAATCCCTTGAGAAGATTGGATAACTCTAGTTCCTTGTGATTGTTTAAATGTTCTTTTCCTAAGCATTAGGTTCATTTTGAGAATCTTTAACAAAAATCATGTCCACAGAAATAGAGCTCTTTATTGACTTATTGAAAGCTTATGTATGTACAATGGGTATGGTGTTACCCATCTCTTTGGCATCTATGTACATATCTTTTTCCCTATACTTAAAGTAGATTTTCCTTTTAGGGAATTTAACATTGGCAACCATGCGATCAAACCATGGTGCCCCTAGAAATGGATTCGTAGGGAGAGAGCTTCAAGCTTCACCATTCAGTGAGTACTTTGTCTTTGGCATTGGTGGCCAAAAATTGCTTCATAATGGAAGCTCTTAAAGCTTTCCATGTTCATGGGGCTTCAACATTTGCCTGTAGGCTAGACCACCATTTCCTGGCAGACTTTTGAAAATGCATAGCTACATGGCGTAGCTTAGCACTAGGTTGGTAACCTAACAGGACATAAAAGTGTCCTTTCAGGGTTTTGAAAAAAACCTCCAAAACCATAATGCATCCACTCATTTTGTAAAATCCTTTCATGAGGTTATAGTTCAAGGCCTACTACACATGTAAAAAATAAAAAACTTGTAAAATTTCTCATCTTTTGGTCACACCAAGCCTCCAAAGTTGATGGACCAGTACATTTTCATCAAAACAGTCATTTCTTATGTTTTGTTGCATAAAATAAGATTAGGGATTTTTGTAGGACTTGAGATAAATTCCCTAGTTAAGTTCAATGGGTTGGTGATCAGAACATATGATTGCTTCTCACTCACTATTTTTTGTTTTTCCAAAAGAAATAGGTACAAAAAAGTTGAATTTTTACCATTTTGCAAACCTATCATCAAAGTTTCTATAGCCACACTCAATACAAATAATATATGCATGTTTTCTTAGTTCCCTATTTTCCTTTAGGCTCATAAGGAGCCATGGAGCATGTCAAAAGAATAATACATCTCTTACCAAGGGGAATCTTGGGGACAAGGATGAAGTGCTAAATACAGCAAACATGAAAAAACTGGGTTCAACATTATGAGTTGTAGAATCCCATAGAAACGATTCAATATCTATCCAAATTTGATCCTTATGACTAGATATGGTTACTACCTACAAAATGCATGTAGTTGTCACAAGAAACTAACAATATTGAAAAAGCTATACTTGATATACTAAAATGTTTCGTTTTCTTCTATAATTGAAAAAATCAACCATCATTGTCTACTATGCAAAATAGGGTATTAGGTGCCCCAAAACTCAAGGAATATTAGCTTTATGTTACAATATGTGACGTAGAAAACCAAAACTGCATTTGGATATCATGAAAGTCACCAGAAAAATCATAGAAGAGCTAAAATTGGCTAAGAAATAGGATTTGACAGTTTTTGTAATTTGGTCATAACTTACAACTTTAACATTTATCTCTCCCTAGAAGCATCGAGACATGTTGAGGACTACTAAAGATAGTTCTCTAGCATTATAGACCTCACAAACATGAATTCTAGAGTGGTATAGTTGCAAAAAGTTGAAAAAAGCCAAAAACAGGACCCGTTTTTTCACACAGTTTAGGTTGTGAAATGTTGTGCAAGGACAAGGTTAAAGATGGAACTGATATTCCAAAAAAATGTAGAGTTTTTTTCAGCTCATGAGACAAATTTCTAGACCGATAGCACCTCAAAATCCATTTTGAAACTCTGGACATAATTCAAGGAAAATGGTCACTTAACAGGACATAAAAGTGTCCCAAGACATAAAAATGTCCCATTACCAACCTAGTGTTAGAGGACTCCCTGAAGCCCTCATCTCCAAACGCCACATTAAATTGTTGGATGAAAGCCAAGACGTTGTCTGTAGCACCAAAAGTGCCATTGTAGGTAAAGAAAGAGATGCTCTTCCTCCCTCTTTGAAGTTCTTGAGCTTGGACGATCTCTTCCACGTGGCATAGGATATCCTATGGCCTCTTCTTTTTTATGGTTTAAAAGTTGGACCATCACTTTCTTTAGAAGATGAAGAATGTGAGGAAGATAGAGAAGAGGGTGACCTCTTTCTTGCCTTTTTCTTGCCTTGATCCTCTTTGTCTGCACCATCACTTTCTTCATAAGAGGAAGAGGATGAAGAAGATGGAGAAGAGGGTGACCTCTTTCTTGCCTTTTTCTTCTCTTTTTTTTATCATCTCTTTTTGAATTATGCGATGGTCTTCTCCGTTTAGGAGGTGATGGAGAGCATTTTGCCCGCCGTCTTCGTGGAGCCATCTCCGTTGAGGTGGTAGGAGACTCACTTCTTTCTTGTTCCTTTGGTGGGGGCTCTTGAGTTCTCCGAAGGAAATGTGTCATCAAGAAGTAAATTTTTGAGCCCTTTGTATGGATCCTCGTTTTCTTCCCCGAATCGGAGAGAGGCCTCTTTTGGAAGTCTCCCAAGGAGGCTTCCTAGGTACTCTCTCGTCATGGTGGGGAGCTTGGAGAATCCCATGAGCACAAAGCTGCCATTGCACTTCACTTTGGAGGGATGGATTTCCCATGGCTTGTTGAAGCCTAGAAACAAGGTAGTTAACAAGCATAGGGGCATCATTAGTAGCCTGCTCATTAGAAAAATCAAATCTATCAACATTAATTTCACTCTCTTTACTATTGGCAGCAATTTTTAGGTGTAATATTTTTAGGTGTACTTTGGTACTTCAAGCCCTAGTTGCTGCTCCTCTTAACCACCTTTAGAAAAGAACTCAAGCTACTGTACCCGTGGCTCGAATATCACTAATTGCAAGGAATAGAAGAGAGCGTCTTTCAACACCAAAACAGTACCGGCTCCTATCAAGCTTCTAATAGCTCAATAGTGGTTAAGCCATAGGAAATCCCGTAGGACTCCACTATTAAGACCATAGCTCTCGATGGTGATGCCCCGTTATCTACACGAAGGTAGGCACACTGCAAGGCTAAAAAATCCCTATTCTACTTACTCAATTACAATTAATAATACCAACCATTTAATAGCTAGCTTGAGGACCTCCCTTCTTGAGCAAGAAAAGAGGAACCTTGTGCTCTGATACCTCCCTTCTTGAGCAAGAAAAGAGAAACCTTGTGCTCTGATACTTCCCTTCTTGAGCAAGTAAAGAGAAACCTTGTGCTCTAATACCAATGTAACATTTATTGGCCTAGTGACTTGTATGTAGCGGAAAATAGCATAGGATAATACCCAGTTAGATAGGCATGAAAAATACTTCAAAAGAGAGAGAAATTAAGCTATTGACAATAGTTGCGGATGGATTTACATGGAGCCGGTCCCCCCTCCAAAAGGCTTTGTATTATAAGTTTCCCCCATCAAGGAAGGAATTTTACAATACAATTCCTTGTGTTCCTTCAATAAATAGCTAGTGCAATGAAGATGGAAGATTCAAGCACTAAGCAAACACTTATAAAACACAACATCAATTCCCTCATGGTCTCAGATCCCAGACCTCACACCCCTTCGACGATGGTGAGAGCTAGCGGGGTATGCGAGTCGATTGAGAGGAAGAAGGAGTAGTCTTACAAGAAAGAAGTATATCTCCTCACATAATCACTCATAAAAGCTTAGCATAGCTTAGTAATTAGCATGGTAGAGGGGATGAGCATGCATTGAATCTTGGCTCTTGGTTGGATTTGCATCACAAAGCCAAGAGTTGTTGGTGTAGGCCTCCCTTCTCACAGGCTTGGAGTAGATGATGAGCTTTCCATTAAAGCTTCAGAAGGAGAGAGAGAGAGAGAGAGAGAGAGAGAGAGAGAGAGAGAGAGAGAGATTCTTATTGCTCCACACATGAGATTGTGCGAGTGTGTGTGTGTGTGATAATGCCTTGCTAAAATCAGCCCCTCTCTCTCTTGGTCGAGCCCTCTTGCAAATTACTCTTGTTGGCACCCCATTGGACCCTGCAAAGCTTAGCCAATCATAATTGAGAAGCATAAGTGATAGCCTTGTGACATGTGTCCCCCTTTCCCCTTTTGTGAGAGCTTTAGGTAAAAAAAAATAATCCAACTAAACTCTCATCGGACCCCTTTGTCTTCTGGCCAATAGGAATCAGGCAAGCCATAAGGTTGCTGAATGCTCATTGGACCCCTTGGGAGACTGTCCAATAGTCTTCTAGAGAGCTTAATTCCTAGTGGTTTTTTTATCAAATGTTTTTAAATGAATTAAACTAGATTTAGTATAGTCTAATTCTCATTGGTCCACCTCTATGGCCATCCAATAGGATTTGAGTGCACCTTGTGGGCAATTGGCCTAGGGAACTGACATGTGTTCATTATGCCCTTTATGTAAAGGGGCTTGCATGAGTGTGTGTGTGTGTGTGTGTGTGTGTGTGTGTGTGTGTGTGTGTGTGTGTGTGTGTGTGTGTGTGTGTGTGCGTGTGTGTGCGCGTGTGTGTGCGCGTGTGTGTGTGTGTGTGTGTGTTTCTCTCTCATCCCCTGCTAAAAGGGCTCGCCCCCTCCTATGTAGGAGCTTGCAAAGACTTTTGTGTACACTCAAAGCATCCAATTTTCCCTAGGGTTGGACCATTGGACATAACCTTTGAATTTTGGAACCTTAGCATTTTGGAAGTCTTAATGGGCTGAACCTTAGGGTCTTTGAAGCCCATTGTTGCACATTGCTCTTTTGCAGATGTCCCCCCTTTGGATCCCTATTTTCCCTCCTTTGGATCCCTACTGTGGCCGGTCTGCCAGCTTAACCAATATTCTAGCTTTTTCTCCCCTAGTACTTCCCCATATTAAATGATCAGTTTAACATGAGAAAATGATTTAGGAGAATTAGATATTAGTTATTATGACAGCAAGGTCATGGGTTCAAATCCGGGTCATGGGGGGTGACTTGAGTTCCTATGCACCTTGTTTTTTGCGCAGGCTAGGTTTTGTGCACCTCACCCTTGAACCCCGATTGTTGATCCCATCACTCCCCCTCATTAAATGTTAGGTGCTACTTGGTGTCAAGGGTTGACTGTGCGCTCCTTGCCGCACTGTCAAAACAAGGGACTTGCCAATACACCGTGTGCGAGCCACAAATGGCTCCAAGCACACAACAAGCCTAAACTAGCAAGCTCAAGAGAGCAAAGGGTGTGTCACTCACCGCTCTACGCTCGCCTTCGTAGTGGATTCCTCGCCGCGATGAAGAAGAAGCTGCAGTCGTGCCGCGCTCAACCGCTTCGCCGCCATCGTGCCTTCGTAATGCTCCATCGCACACACACTCTCCCTCTCTCTCTCTCTCTCTCTCACACACACACACACACAAGGAGGTGAAGAAGAAGAAGATGGAGATGGAGATGGAGCAAGAGCACTCTTCTATTGCACAAATGAGAGAATGAGTGAATTTTAGGTTTAGTTGGCTTTTATATGAGATCACCACATTCACACTTGGGCGCCCATGCTTAGCCAACTAATCCCTTGAATGTCCCAGTTAGAGTGCGCCTCTCATCGGCGATCACCCTTACCCTGTTTCTATTGGTCCGACAAGCCCGGTACCTGACTCTAAATAATACAACGTTTATAGATCATAGGGTGTCCGTGTGCCGTGAGGGTTAACATGCCCCCCTTCCTGATGTAGATTCCGTCCTCGGAAGCTATATTCCAGTTGAAGCTCGTTCGTCGAGATAGGAGAGCAGTCGACATGGATGTGCGTAGCCTTCTTCAATCACTGCAAAATCAAACAACATTGCCACAGTAATTGCATTCTCATGTACAATTAAAAATCACATGCAATTTTAGACAGACAAATTGATTGGTAAAAGAATTTCAAACAATTTGTTAGCAATGAACATTAAATTGCAATGTAATCAAATGCATAAACAGATGTAAAGGTAAAAAATTAAACAAGTCTGGGGTCGCTAATTTGACGGTCGAAAGGCACTAGAGATCGAATATTAATACCATGGGTAAGCTTCTTAATTTTCAGTGGTCAATTAAGTTGTTTAATCGCGAGAGCCAAGTATTCATGTTCGAGGGCTAACTAGAGGCTATATCTAGAAAACCTTGTAGTTAAGCTACCATAAAAGGAATTTCTCATGAAATCATCGCCTGACTGATTACTTTTTCTTTGACCCCCCAAAGTCTTTTCACATTGGTTCAATTATGATGTGTGTGCTTATTTTGTATGCCTTGGGTTTTTTGCTTTTCAAGGAAAAGCGCCCACACTGGGAACCTCTAGGGCTCAAGTACCATAGGCAATACATGTGAGTGAAGTACCGAATCAAGCTGAGATTTCTCTTCTAGCTTAAAATTTTACATTGTGGCACTTTGATTTTTTGTTTGTTCATTTTCAGCATTTTAATTTTGTAACTTTGGGGGGTCATATAACATTGTTACCCTCCCCAGGCTCATCACATTAGTAAACTCCCTTTATAATGCTTAAGCTAAAGGTCAATAGGGTTAAGCCCACTAAAAAGCCCTAGTACATTTCACACAATGCTGCCTAAATCGGATTAAGAACCTAAGTAACCATTGCTTATTAGGAAGGCATTCCCCATGGTATTAAGAGAAGATCTCTAACACCTAACTTGGTCAAACTAGCTTAGTCGGACTGCTTGATTTTTAAACCTAGACAAGTGATTATGACAAAATGTTACATTGAATTAAATGTTTGATAGTAAGCAAATGCGCTGAATATTATGCTACCAATCACAATCAAAGCAGACAAACATGGATGCAAAAAGATAAGGGCAATGCTAATGGACATAAAACACCTGTTTGTGTTGATGGTCGCGCTTGATTTGAAGTGTGAACGAGAGAAAGGTTCCATGAAGGTCCAAATCCTATCAATAGCAACACGCTCCTGTACACACTAGGAAACAAAAGGAATACCTCCAGGAGGCACATTAGTGGGAAAAGAGAACTTCGCTAATCTCTCAACTCTAAAACAGAAACACTCCTATCGTACTACTCTTACGTACCCTCCATCACTCAAGTGATGAGGATCAAAGGTGTTTCATGACATAGGTTTTTGTTTCACTGTACCAGATGTGACATGTGTAGGTCTGGGTCAATGTTTTGACTTTTAATGTGCATACTCGTTTGCTAATTGCTCTTGCTCTTTTTTTTTTTTTGTGAGTATAAAGCTTTATATGTACATTCCATAAGAGTGGTGATTGAGAGGTCAGGGAAAAAGGTTGAGAGGGAAACAAATGAATGATGATTGTCAGCAAACACTCCCCCCTTCCTTGGGTAGATCATACCGTTTGAAATGAGCTTGTCACCCTTTGAAACCAATTGTTCCAGTTGGTAATAGGTGAGGATTTTTGCCAGTAGTTTTCTATTACCCTAGGTGCCTCGTCAAGCTGCAAGGGTGGTAAGGTACTCTCCCAGGATCGAGCTTGAAGTGGTTCATCAGGTGATTCTTGAACACTGGGAGGTGTGGATTCTTTTGTAGCTTCATGGAGGTCCACTACTATAGATGGAGGTTGTGTAGAAGCTTTTACCTCTATGGATGTATTACATGATGAGCTAGAATCTTCATGGGACTCTTCCCTTCCTGAGCTAGGTGGAACAAATCGTTCTTTCTATGGTACCCAAACTAGCTCGGGAGCGGGTGTGTAGCATTCTGTGATTTTTTTCTTTCCACGATCATTGATTCGTTTTGGAGCTACGGGATTGGGCTCACTTGGGTCAGGTGATAGGTAAGAGCACAATCTACGTTTTGGCACCCAGATTTGATCATTTCCTTGATAGTATCCTTGGGCTTCCAATAGTCGTTTAGGGATCCATCGCAACATTTTCTTACTTTTCTTGGAGTGAGTGGTACGTTTCTTACAAGGCTTCTGTTTTTTAGCACTAGCTATGGTCACTAAGGAAGCTTTAGGGACCCACTTGTATGTTTTCTTCGTTACATAAGGATGAGTCTTGTCGGAAGCGATATGCATTGCTTGTAGCATATTCAAGGGTACAGGCATTTCATCCCCCTCAGGTGTTACCCAGGTCGTCCCCCTATTTCCCCAAGTGTCTATGATTGATGCTAGGTGGACCCGATCCACATTGTCCGACTCAGTCATCCTAGGTAGGATATCCATATACGGAGAATCTTGGCCAATGTCTGTATCCTTCTTACAAGTGTAACAATATTGTAGTGGGGCCGAGTGAACTGTGGTGTCAGATCGATGATCAATAATGGTTTTACTCCCTAAGGGGTGTACCTTACCAGTCACCAAATCCACTCTAAGGACAGAGTCTTGGAATTGCAAATAGACATGATTTTTAGACCAATCATGAACCATTTGTGCTTCCCTCATGAATGGTCGTCCTAAAATCATTTCATATGACATAAGGTGTTTAGAGAAATCCATTACAATGAACGTATGTCGTACCTTGTGTCCTAGAACTTTGATCTTAAGATCCTTGAGCATCCCCATAGGTTTGGCTATGGTACCATTTGCCATCTTTACCACAATGTTAGTAACACTGAGGCGGGGTTTTCCCATGGATTCCCAACAATCTTTTGTAACGATGCTAACTCCTGCACCACCATCAAGAATTCCCTTTATAGTTAATCCCTTGGTAGTGATGGGTAGGGTCGCATTAGACTCGTCGCCTTCAAAATACTGCCCTAATTCGTTAATGGGTACCTCGATCACAGACTCGTGTCCATCTAAGTCAAGTGATTGCACATGATTTTCCTCATCAATCATAATCGAGTCAGGCCTATTTGGTTGCGCAAACTGCGGTAATCCTGTTCGTAGCTCTCCGTTAAGGAATGCTCGAAGTGCAAGGAATAACTCAGGATCTCCATACAGCTTTGCTATGATCGTGGTTCGGACCTCAGAAGACATGAAGTCCACTAGTTTGGCAACATTCATTGGCATTTTGTAGGGTGTAGGTCCTTGACTAGGAACTGGTGAGGATGGAATCTCATATTCCTCAATGGGATCAGGTATTCCTTTGTTAAACATCCTTTCCAACAAGAAAGGTGCATGCTCACTTTCTGATGTCCCGTCCTCACTCCCGTCTTGGATGATACTAGATATGGCTAACGGTCTATGGTTCATGTGGGGTGGATGAACTTGCGTGGGAAACACTGTGTCATGAATTTTGACATGCATGGGTTCTGGTTCTAGTTTCCTTTGAGTCTCCTCCACTAAACCTCTTAGATGTTTCACCTGCTCAATCTCGTCTACTGGGTTTGGGTACGTCCCAATCTTCTTTTTACGATTCTTCCCTTTTTGCCCCTGCGGTTTATCTTGGGGGTCTTGGATTGGATTTGGAAACACATGTGGTGTTTTCAGAGGCTCTTTATGGTTTTCTCTTATTCGGTTTTCATTTGGTTCCATGTTACGGTTTTCTTTGTCGGTCTTTTCCTTTGTGGTATTGGTTCTAGTCTCCATTGTCTCGATTGAATCTGAATCATCCTCGAGGTCATTCATATACACGGGGGCATCTCCTGTTCCTATGTTTGTTTTGGAACTTGGCTTTGAATTTCCCGTATTCTGCGACCTCTTCCTTCGTGTCTTCTTTTTCTTGGCTTGGATAACTGACGCGGTATCTCTCTCTTCGAGGATATGGCCTGGCCCTTGAAGCATGGACCGTGTAATCGCATAAGCGGGTGCGACGGGTGGTATTGGCGATGTCACACTAGCAATTTCGACCAAATTTAGGGGTGTGACTTTAGGCGCATTTGGGTTATAGGGGCATTGGGCAATCAAGTGATCTATGCCACAACGATTACATGTGAGTATTGGCATTGCAGACGTGCTCCCTTGATTCATTTGCATCTGTGCAGCATTCTTTTGCAGCCTAATAGGGCACTCCGCTGCCCGATGTGGTCCACCACACTCGTAGCATTGAAGAGGTGGGCTCCTAGCCTGGATGTTGATACTTTGACCTCTGGATGCGAGAGCAGCAGCTTGATAAACCGGCTTGACTTGTCCCCAACAATCTTCCATGTAGTATATAGGACACTCTTCCAATGTATCAAGTCCGTAGGCAATACTAGTGTCTATTTCCTCCTCACAGCCATCTGCATAAGCATTAGATGGCTCGCAACCCACTTGGTTCATAGGGGCGACTCTTGGATGCGGGGGCTGTGGTCCTAGCACAGGAGGTGGTAGCGGTGTAGCTTGTACAACATTTTGAGATCTAGGGACCATGTGTTGCGGTAGTTGCTCAACAGGTGGAGCAGGCATCAATACAGGAGCTCGAGGCGCATCCGTCCAGGCTACAGGTGGCCTATTTACCATCATACGTTTGATCATTAAACAATCCTTAGCTTGGTGACCATACCTACCACATGCGTTGCAAGTTCCATTAAATTTTACTCTAAACGTAGGGCACTCACTAGTGCTATGTGGACCTAAGCAAATGGAACACTATTGTTGCTCCCTTCTTGGATACATGTGACTATTTTGAGGGGGTCGATTATCCTTAAGAGACTCTTGGATTGCCTTGGTGAGGTCTGTCAAGAATGTCTCAAATACCTTTGGCTCATTGGCAATGGGCTTTGCAGTCATGGGTTCATACTCAATGGCTTGTGAGCTAGTGGATCTCGTGTCAGTAGACACCCTCATGCCTGCTATCATCAAGTTGTCCTCTAATTGGATTGCATTGGCAGTGACATCTTCCCAGGTTGTGATACCTCTAATCACTAGTCCATTATAGATTCCTTCATTCCTCAACCCTCGGATGAATCGATCAAGCAGTTGGTTATTGTTGAAGCGCTCATTTACAGGGCAGCGAGAGTTTAAGTGCTTTAGACGACTAATGAAGTCCCTTACTGACTCTCCTTCCTTACGTTCGGCCTTCTGTAGCTGAGATGCTACACCCCAAAGCACACCTTCTCGTATGTACTCCTTTAGAAACAACCTTCGAAGGGTAGGGTAGATTGTTTTCTCGTCCACCCTTAGGGTTCTATACCAATCTCCAGCCTTCCCACTTAATGTCAAGCTTAAGGCATTGCACTTATGTAGTTCGTTGCGTTCCCCTAAGGAATCACATACTTGTTCAAACACTTCAATGTGTTTTCTAGCATCTTCGTCCCCATTGAATTTTTGCGTGAGTTTGGCAATTTGTACTGCCTTACTTCTAGGCTCTCTATCAGACGCATGACGCATATTTTCCGCGATAGATCGACCTATGGTTTGAGCAAACACTGCCAAGTCACCTATTTGAGGAGGGAGGGCCGGTGGAGGTACTCTTGGAATCATATGTGGGAGAGGGACGGGTACCGGTCTTGGCATATGTGTGGATGATGCAGGATATGGAACATAACTGGGCATAGGTCCACGCGGATAAGGGCTAGGGAGCAGCACTCGAGGCGCATGAACAAGTGGTACAATTGGAGGTGTGGGGGCCATGTGTGCATAAGGGACTAGAGGCACATACGGTCGAGGCCCCATATTAGGTACTACGACACTAAGTAGTGGCACTGCGCTAATCGTAGATGTCATCGGTACATTCTCTGTCAGGCTTATCCCTGGAGTGAGCACTGTGTTTTCCTTAATACAGGGTTGAGCCAAGTTAGGGAAGCTAAAGTTGTCGCTCGGAGGCTCAGATTGCATAGAGACCCCAGGTGAAATGACGTAAGATGGGTCCATGGGACTCATTAGAGGAGTCTCCATTTGTGATAAAGTAGGCTGTTGAGCCTTGCTCGTATCCAGAAATCTCATGGGGCCAGTTGAGAGTATATTTACCCCTCGGTTTTGCCTTTCTGATTGAATAATGCCATGGATAACATTACAAATCATTTTCTGTTGATCTTCGATGCTCGTGGCACTAGAGGTGGATTGTACAATCTCTATCCATTGTACATGGTAGGCGTGGCCAGAGTGTAGATCCGTCAACACCTCAGTGTGGAGGTCGTATGTCCAATGATCATTAATGAACAATCCTTCTAGAGTCGACGTGTTAACGGTTTCTTGTGAGGTAGAAGCAATGTTGCTCCCCGTGGTTTTACTTGTCACCAACGGTACTCTAGAGGGAACTTCTGAAGGAGGCAGCTCAACAGGGCCTTCTTGGTAAGAAGTTGGCAGGATATCCACATGGACACTCTTTGGGGGTGTGGGGTCCACGTGCGATGTGAAAGGAGAGTCCACTTCCCCACCCCCTTCGTGTGCTTCATTTGCATCAGGTTCCGAGCGAGTAGCTCTACCTAATGTTTCCATGAAACGGCTAAACATACTAGTACTAGGCTGTGGAGCTTCGGGAGGTGCATGGCCTTCTCTCTCAGTGTTTTGGGTAGGGTATGCTTCCATGATTTCTGAGTCGGAGGAGGAATCACTAGCGGCTATTTTAGGGTCTTGGGTGGTGCTACCTTGTGTCCCCGCTGAGGGTCTAGAGCCTATCGTGGATGGGTAATGGGTGTCCGTATGAACAGAGGCACCCTCAATATGCTCGTGTTCTAGCACCCGCCCAGAGCATAAGTGCATGTGCTTTTGATACCCTAAGGTGTCAAAAAGCTGCTCTAGGAGGCCTTGTGACTAGTTTTTAGCGTGTTTTTTGTTTGTTTTTTTGCTAGATTTTTTAGAGCGTGTCATGGAATGGGCTTTGTGATAGCTCGAAACGAGCGTATCGCTAGGAGGGACGCGCTGTGCTTTACAGCCCACCGTTTGGTTCTATTTTGCTCCAGAAAAGCCCGAAACAGTCTTTTCCTAGCTGTGACGAGATAGGGTATATATATAAGAGTGAGTCTAGTATATATCATAAGACTGAGGACTGAGGCTTGGGCTTGGGCTTGGGCAAACGATCCCGATCTAACTTTTATACAAACCAACCCGTCCGTTTTTATAACTCACGTTTTTTATTTTCGAAAATCTAACCTCCCCCTCGCTCACGTTTTTATTTAAATTTATTTATTTTTTCGAAAACAATTTTTTTTTTCTTTTTTTTTCTTTTTTTTTTTTGAGATATTATTTGGTACGCATTTTGGTGCGCGTTGACCTCACCTACCTACTTTCTGTCTCACCTAATTACTAGCCTGCTTAATTAACTAACTGTGCACAAACCAGAAAATGCAGAAATTAAAACTTGACAGAACTGTGCAGTGCAAACCAGAAAATGCAGAAAACGCAAAAACGCAAGAAATGCTAACTGTGCAGTGCAAACCAGAAAACACAGAAAACGCAAAAAACAGAAATCTCCACACAACTACACACTCATTCCCTGCCTTTCCTATGATAGAAATTGCACCACAAGAAAGCGTAAAGTGCTTAACCGAGCTTAGTGTAGGGCATTTCCCCGGCAACGGCGCCAAAAATGTGCGCTCCTTGTCGCACTGTCGAAGCAAGGGACTTGCCAATACACCATGTGCGAGCCACAAATGGCTCCAAGCACACAACAAGCCTAAACTAGCAAGCTCAAGAGAGCAAAGGGTGTGTCACTCACCGCTCTACGCTCGCCTTCGTGGTGGATTCCTCGCCGCGATGAAGAAGAAGTTGTAGTCGTGCCGCGCTCAACCGCTTCGCCGCCGTCGTGCCTTCGTAATGCTCGATCGCACTCTCTCTCTCTCTCTCTCTCTCTCTCTCTCTCTCTCTCTCTCTCTCTCTCTCTCTCTCTCTCTCTCTCTCTCTCTCTCTCACACACACACACACACACACAAGGAGGTGAAGAAGAAGAAGATGGAGATGGAGATGGAGCAAGAGCACTCTTCTATTGCACAAATGAGAGAATGAGTGAATTTTAGGTTTAGTTGGCTTTTATATGAGCTCACCCCATTCACACTTGGGCGCCCATGCTTAGCCAACTAATCCCTTGAATGTCCCAGTTAGAGTGCGCCTCTCATCGGAGATCACCCTTACCCTGTTCCTATTGGTCCGACAATCCCGATACCTGACTCTAAATAATACAACGTTTATAGATCATAGGGTGTCCGTGTGCCGTGAGGGTTAACATTGACACTTGACAACTTTGGATTACTTCCTCTATATGGAGGTCTTCAAAGAGTCAAAAGCCGACTTTGGGTGTTCTAAAAAACTATTAGCACAGTCCCTTCTCGAAGAGTAAAAATAGGAAACATTTCTCGAGAGCCTCAAAGAGAATAGCACTGAGCTTCTTGAGTGTACATCATCCTCTCTCTCCCCCTACCCCCCTTTGAGCAAGAGGAGAGCAATTTTAGGCACAAAAGGGGCAAGGTCACGAAGGTGGTGCAAGGAGGAATGTGTGGGCGAGGCAAAGAGGGCAAAACAATGGTTGTCTCATGAAAAGAAAAGCAGCATGTAGAATGTATCATAGTTTTTCTTGCATGCTATGCTAAGAAAGCCTCAAAGAGAATGCATGTTGAGCTTCTTGAGTACTTCACAAAAATTTTCACATAAGCATTCATGTTGTTCTTCACCCTAAAAGAAAGATTACAGACAAGGAGAAACATAAAAGTAAGCATTGATTAGCCTTCCCTAGGATTTCCATTGTTGATGATTGAGGGAGAATCAAAGATCTACAACATGTGGGTAAGTTGGTAGAGGAGGAACAACATAGAATCATCATTTCTGGTAAGATGACATCATCATAAGTGAGCCCAACAATTGACACAAGGGCAAGAATTTTAAAAGAGATGATAGTTGAGATCATAGTAGACAAAATCGACACAATTATGGGGATTTGGGTAGAAATGATCGGCATGAGAGAAGCTATGAAAGATGGAGGGACCATGAAAGAGAGGATGAGTATAGAAGGGACCATAGGGAGAGGGATGTGGTGATGGGAGGACTCGTGAGATGATCGAAGAGATAAATGAAATGAGTATGTTGGTAGTGATGACAATGTTGGATGCAGAGACAAAATCATGATGGATTGAGATGATAAAAACTCTAGCTCTTCACAACGACATCAACCACATGAATTTAGCTACTCAATGTTTACCAAGGAAGGGTTTCACATGACATGGATCAGACTACTTTGTACACCATGTAGGCTTTTGTGATTTCAAGGAAGGGATTATGCATGTGTCACAAATTTCCATGCATTATATGACTAGATCATGACTACTTTGTACAAGTTGCAGGCTTTCGTGATCACAAGGAAGGGATTGTGCATGTGTCACAAATGGCCATGCATTATATGATTGCTAATCCATGAGCAGTAGACATGATTGAGGTACAAAAGACAAAGAGACCATGACAGAGAGGACAAATATAAAAGGAATTATAGCCACATGAAAGGCGATATAAGGACTCACAGAGAGAATGATGATTTGCAAGGATAGGTACAATAGATGTGTTGGTAGTGACGATAGTGATGAATGTAGAGGCCAAAGTAGGAGGAATCAAGATGATGAATAGAATATCATTAACCTTTCCCATGAGAGATGTGGACTAAAAGACACGGCAAGATCTTCTACTAATGAGAAAAAAATCTTTGGATGAGGAATCAAATCCCTCTAATATGCATCACCCTTCACCAATTTTTTTGCAAAGGGATTTTAAGGACTATCATCATAGAGGAGGATAAAAATGGCACTTCTAGACGACCACTAAGAGAAAGAGTTCACCTGAGAGATGAGAAGCTTAGCAACAAGTAGTGTTAGGGGTCTTGGATGTGAGGGAATACCCAAATTATGTGTTGATATATCTAGACTCTTGTACCAAAAGAGAGACGGTTGAAGAGGAGCTTGAAATTGATCTCAATGACGATGATCAAACCTTCTTTGATGTGTCACTTGTGAAAATTGTAAGAAATCTAGATGGTTCACTTCAGAGGGCTGCAATGACAAAAAAATCTTTAGCAAAAGAGAGTAGAGAGTTTCAAAAGTGCCAACAAAGGATCGTTCTTGATTCCATCCCAAATGATTTGAATCATTCTTGGGACAATTCCATGCTAGGAACAGGCGAGCAAAATGTTGCTCAAAAACTTCATAGTATACGACTCACTATGTATGACATGTTGGGGTGCAAGAAAGATGCATTTGGTAAGCAAAATACATTTGGCCAATGGTCAAAGCTATCAATACAAGAGCAAAAACAAAGTCTTCCCATTTACAAGCTAAAAAATGAGTTGATTCAAGAAATCTATAAATACGAGAGAAAATCTATTGGAATTAGGGTTGCAGAGAAACACACACAGCTTGGAGAAGACGAACGAAGCTCAAGGCACACAATAGAGAGTATATTACTTAGTGTGCAATGGAAATATAGATAGCCCAAGAGTGATGGGCGTATATACAATGCATGGGGGAAAAAACCTCCTAAAGAGTGAAAAAATGTCTCCGCGGTCCTAGTGTGTTCACACACATCACTACCACATGTATATGGTAACAAATCCCCCCTGGAGTGATGCGGTGAATGAGAGCTGGCACATGAGTAAATGGAAGTGCCATGCCCTGAGGACAGGATCATTCCACAAAGGGGAGTAAGCCCAAAGCGCTATAGAAAGCTTCAAGCTTCTCACGAGACAATGCCTTTGTGAAAAGATCTGAAGGTTGTCCTGTGTTGGCACATAAGCCAAGCTGATCTCTCCTACTGAGAGCCTCTCCCTGACATAGTGGTAATGCACCTCAATGTGCTTTGTGCGAGCATGAAAAACTGGGTTCCTCGCAATTGCCAATGCCTCTGACTGTCAGTGTAGATAGTGTTGGCAGTGTCCTGTCCAACACCCAAATCAGTCATAAGGCGTCTGATCCATACACACTCAACCGTAGCTGTGAAGACTGCCCAGTACTCAGCCTCACAACTCAAAGTGGCCACAGTAGGTTGCTTCTTGCTCAACCATGATATACATGAACTGCCAAGCATGAAACAAAAACCACTTGTGGACACTCGCGTCAACCAGCCCAATCTGAGTCCGAAAAAGCATGTAAGTCTAGCGGCAATGATCCCCCCTTGGGATAAAACAAGCCAAGATGTAAAGTGCCACTAAGGTAGCGGAAAATCCTCTTGACAGCCTGCCAATGCTTAGACCCTGGGCTATTCATAAATCTGCTGACCTGTGAGACTGCAAACTGAATATCCGGCCTCGTGTTGAATACATAAATGAGGCAGCCAACAGCAGTTTGGTAAAGAGTGACATCAGCAGGATCACCAGCATCATGTAGACTCAACTTCAAACCTGTTTCCATGGGAGTGGCAATAGGTTTGCAATCCTCAAGTCCAAACTTACATAGCAATGTTTCTATGTAACTTTTCTGACACGAGGCAATACGACCATCACACTGCTTAAACTGTATACCCAAGTAATGATGCAATAGCCCCAAATCTTTCATCTTGAAAGTAGCATTCAAATCAGCCTTAAATTCAGCAATATGTCTCTCATTTAGTCCAATGATCAGCAAATCATCAACATAAAGAACCACAATGAGAAGTACATCACCCTCACGCTTTACATACAATGTGCTTTCTGTTGGACTGTTACGAAAGCCTCGTTTAACCAAATGAGTGTCATCTTTCTCATACCAAGCACGAGGAGATTTCTTCAACCCATACAAAGCCTTCTTACATCTGCACACTTTGTCCTCTTGTCCTTTTATGACAAAACCGCGAGGCTGCGTTACATAAACTTCCTCAAATATGTCACCATTCAAGAAAGCAGTAACAATGTCTGATTGATGTACATCCCAACCAAAATGAGCTGCCAATGCACATAGAAAACGTACAGTAGTCATACGACAAGTGGGAGCAAAAGTCTCTTCATAATCTATGCCTTTTTGTTGTGCATAACCTTTTGCAACAAGTCAAGCCTTATGGCGATCGATCTCACCATCCGGTTTGCGTTTCAACTTGTAAACCCACTTCGTACCAATGGCCTTTTTTCCAGGAGGCAAATCACATAAAGTCCATGTGTCATTTTCTATAAGTGCATCATATTTTGATTGCATGGCAGCCATCCAATTTTCTAAATTCTGTGCTTCATCAAAAGACAGAGGCTCCTCAACATCATGTAAGCTAGACACAGCCAAAGCATAACAACCTGATGCATAAGATACATGGCGAGAGCCTGAACGAGTATGACTAGACAAAGGTGCATCCAATGTACTGTCACGAAAAGTGTGCACCAGCCATTTTGGCATACCTCTAGCCTACTCATTTTCAGCCCTTTCCTCATCATGTACATCTGCATCAGTAATAGGCTGATCTAAAACATTTTCAGAAACCCCCATAGGCTGTACATTTGCCTCATTGGAACTTACATTTGTATTTCCACCACTGAAAAGAGGCAACAAAGTGTTATAAATGTCCTGTGAGCTTACATTACTGTCTCTAGTACATGACAACAAGGGCTGAACAGAATCTTTCACAAACACTACATCCCGAGAAACTAGAACACGTTTTGTTTGCGGATGATGCAACCTGTAACCTTTGCTTTCAGCACTATAACCAACAAAAATACATTTGACAGCCTTATCATCTAATTTTCTGTGCTACACTTGTGGCACCAAAGCATATGCCAAACAGCCAAAAACACGCATGTGCTCAATAGAAGACTTTCTATCATGCCATGCTTCATATGGAGTAATAGATTGCAGAGCTTTCGTAGGACACTTGTTTAGTACATAAGTGACACACATGATGGCCTCAAGCCAAAAAGAATGCGGTAAAGCTTGACTTTTGACCATACATCGTGCCATTTCCGTCAGTGACCTGTTTTTCCTCTCAGCAACACCATTTTGTTGAGGTGTATAAGGCACTGTACATTGGTGTTTTATCCCACGACTAGCCAAAAATTCATTAAATTCATGAGACGTATACTCCCCCCTTCGATCGGAATGGAGGGTGCCCATAGTACATTTCAAGACATTTTCATCCATAGCCAAAAATTGTTTGAAGCACATAAAAACTTCGGACTTCGCTTTAAGCGGAAATACCCATGCATTCTTGGAGTAATCATCAATGAAAGTCACGAAGTACAGGTAATTGCCCAAGGACGGAGTTTGCATGGGCCCACAAACATCACTATGCACAAGCTGCAACCTGCATGTGGCCCGAACTGAACCATCCTTTGGAAACTTAGAACGCTGCATTTTACCCAAAATACAGCCTTCACAAACATGTTTGACAGGTGCTTCAAGAGGTGGCAAAGAAGCAACCATATCAGATTTCTGCAAACGCAGCAAACTGGCAAAATTCAGATGACCAAAATGTGCATGCCAAAGTTTTGCATCTGAAATAGCCCTTGAATCTGCAACACCATTTGCAAAATTTTTTCCACACTTGTCATACAAAGTGAGGTTATACAGCCCACGGCACAAAAGCCCAGATGCAACGATTTCATCACCAAAATTGAGATCATGAACTGTACATCTGTCATCCACAAATTTGACTACAAGTCCAAGTCTAGCAAGTGCGGATACAGACAAGAGATTCTTCTTGATCCCAGGTACATAAAGTGCATCAACAAGTGTGAATGAACTGCCATTAGCAGCAGTGAGCACAATCTTTCCAACTCCCTGAACTGGATAAGAGGCGTTGTTGGCACAAGTGACTGAGTTCCCATGAGGGACAGACTCGAGAGAGGTAAACAATTCACGATGTGAGGTAATGTGCTTTGTAGCACCACTGTCGAAATACCACACATGTGAATCTGCAGCAACTGACAAGCATGCATCATGGACAGCAGGATTGTAAGTGCACTCTGCGCCAAAAGCCCATTCTGCATCAACATCAGCAACACAGTCTCCTTTCACAGAAGACTCAACAATGGCTGCATTTGTAGTGGAACCAGCATTTGCAGTGGAACCACCCTCTTTCTTCTTAGCCTCTTTGGCCTTCAACTTAGGACACGACTTGATCTAGTGATCATTGGCTTTACAATAATGGCAACGCATCTTCTTTTTGCCCTTATCACCAGAATTTCCAAACGAATTGCTGCCAATAGAAGCATTAGGAACAGAATTTTTCCACTCGCAGCAAAACCATAATAAGTGGTTGCATTGCTGTTACCACCCTTTCTTTGAGAATCAATAAAAGACTGTTCAACTACACGCTGTCTAGTCCCGTTTTTTCTGGAAAGTGACTCTTGCAACAACAATGTGCATAATGCATCAAACTTGACAACTTCTGGATTTCCTTGGGTCATAAGTCTCCAAGTACTAGCAAAATTCTTGTAAGAATGTGGTAAGGCATCAAGAACAGTCTACACAAGGGAACTGTCTGAAATAACTTCACCTACAGAAATAAGTTGCTCATTGATATCCTTGACACTAGCAAGGAAAGTGTCCATATCATCTTCCTCATGCATAATCTTCCACTCCATGTCTTTACGCAGCAAAGCAATTTTAGCCTCATTGTGGCTTGCATAAAGACTTGCTAGAATATCCCAAGCCTGTTTTGCAAATTTTGCTGAACGGATGTGAGGAACAATGGTGCGCTTCACAGACAACGCAATCAATGCATGAGCATGCGCATCCTTAACATCCCAACGAGCTTGTTCTATCGTAGGCAAAACAACTCTAACAGCTGCAATCCTTGCAGCAAGACCTGCAACATCCTCAACATCGCCTACATCCTCAGAACCAGGACGTACATCAATGCCCTACACAATGTTCCAACACAAGAACATGTTGCATCATATAAGCCCACATAGGGTATTTGTCCCCATCCAACCTATCCTCAGCAGCAAACATCTTGAACACATCTGTGGTGTTGTTGTCAGCCATGATAAATGTTGCACCTGATGTGAAAACTGCCCGAAAATAGGAGAAACGGAGCGGGAACAACCTGTGCTATATAGCACAAACCGTAGAAGACTATAAGGCACCTGTTCTGCAGAAAACGGCACTGACAGAAATTTTGCACAAAATGACGAAATAGCCTGTGCAGTACTGCCTGTAGTGGAAACAGAGGCTGAAATGAGCCCAAATCAAAATTCTGAGCAGACCCAGCTCTATGAGATTTCCCAAAATATTTATCGACCTGCGAACGCTCGCCAAAGCTCACTGAAATCGGAGAAAGTGAGCAAGCGTATGCTGGAGCAGCTGACGACTAAGCCAGGGAGGACGTGACCTGCTCTAATACCAATTGTTGGAATTAGGGTTGCAGAGAAACACACACAGCTTGGAGAAGACGAACGAAGCTCAAGGCACAATAGAGAGTATATTACTTAGTGTGCAATGGAAAGATAGATAGCCCTAGAGTGATGGGAGTATATACAATGCACGGGGGAAAAAACCTCCTAAAGAGGGAAAAAATGCCCCGGCGGTCCTAGTGTGTTCACACACATCACTACCACATGTATATGGTAACAAAATTGACATGGGGAGCGTTGACAAACCGACGCGGATAAAACTCTTTCACAAAAAGTCGTAAAGAATTTTTATCTGTATACAAATGTCCATGACTATGCTTTTGCATGGACTACACAACTAGACTACAAGACATGGCACGATTCTTGTTCCTTTAATTTTTAGGGAGACACAATGCCGAATCTCCACCATACTTTGGTGTGGCACTTTTGCATGATGCACACTATATACAATTGATAGTTTTTGTCATTTCCTCATTGCATGACTAAAATTTTAACGGCTCATATGGTTTTCTTGTAGCTTGAAGTAAATTTTTGCATTTCTTTGAACTACCATCTACTACATATACACAAATTGTTTTTGATTCACAACAATGCATCAATATTAAATTGCATCAACACAATACCAACCAAGAAAGACTAGTTAAGTGTATAACCATCAAACTTGTGTAGCTGGATGAAAGAACAAAAATGACATGAGATGAGTTGCATCATAGCAAAAATGGGATTTCCAACCTTGCCAAAGGCCTTGTTTTAGTGAGAGAGGGTTTGAAAATGTCCCTTTGTTCCTTCTAATCCAAGAATGAGTTTCAAATTGAGTAAATCTAATGTAGTTGTTTGCATGTACTACAACTCTTGAAAAATCAATGAAGAGAATCCACATAAATTCTCTTGTGAATAAGTTAAGCAGCTCAATGAATCTTGCAGGTGGTGGGCAATGGGATGATGAGCAGAGAGAGGAAGGTGGAACATGGAGGGGCATGCAATTGGCCAAGGTGGGATATAACGCATAGTAGCCATCGGGCCACGATGAAACACAATGCATTGTAGCCTATGGGCCACGATTGAACACAACGCACTAGCAAGGAGCAACATTGCTACATGGAGCAAGGGAAAATAAGATTTATTTTTAAGGTTTGAAGTACTCCCTACATGCACAAACTAGTCTGGTGCAAGTTGGCTAGAATAGTGTATTAAAATCTCTCATGTAGGCTACGAGAGTTCAAAATCTGTGGAACATTTGAAGTTTTAATCCTCGAGAAAGGAGGTCAAGGAATCTATGGATATTTTGAGCAATAAAAGTTGAAATTTTCCATTGGCAATAGTCAACACTAACGATTAAAAGACATGCTCTAGTCATCGTTAGATGCTATTGTTATCCACGATAGCTATTAAGCTACATGGAACGGGGTCTAGCCTCATCTAAGGAAATCTTCTTAGGCCAATTGATTAACCATGGATAACTAGAGTGCTTCGTTAGCCATATTTGAATTGAGGTAGTGTATCGTGGATAGATTCAGATACAAAAGATGATAATTCAAGGTTACACTTCTAGTTATGTCTAGCATTTATTTCTTAATGAGAAGCAAGAAGAGAGATATACCAAGATTATAGGAATTCAACAGACGGACAGAGAGAGAGAGAGAGAGAGAGAGAGAGCTTTTGCTTACACGATCAATGTGATACTTTCCCTAGTACATTGCAATCATACTGTTTTCAACATGGAGACCTTGCAAAAACAATAGTTTAATGTCTCAAAGTTTGAGAAAAAGAAAATACATTGTGTGTTGATCCCTTTTTACGTTACAAAAGAAAAAAATACCAAATTCCTTGCAATGTGAGTTTGCACAGTCCTCCCCAATTTTTTGTAATATGTGAAAACGTGCCATATCCACGGAATTACATAAATTTTGATGCATTCATTCATTGCATTCTCAATGGTCAATAGAGAAATGTAATAGTTCTTATTCATCGCATGTTTTGATTGCCTTGTCAATCTATGTAACTTAGTATTTGACCTTTCGTGTTGCCTCAAGTTCTGCAATAAGATTTAAAAACACTCTAATAAGTAATTTGTCAACCTAATCTATACAATCAATATTCACAACCATGTACTATCATGCCATGATATGAAAAATAATTTCACCCTTGCATGTTCTCTCCTCTTTACTTGACTACTTTTGAGTTGAGAAATTGAATAGGATGCATCAAGGAATATATTCCATAGTTCATAAATTTTCTATATTCAAATTGAAATTCAAAGGAATTATCAAGTGTTAATGCTATAAAATGAGTCCAATTGTTATTATTTTTCTATTTCTATATTAAAACTAGCAATTTTCCTTAGGGTAAGCCAGCTCAAAATCTAGTTAGGGCATTGCAAATTTAAAATTTCATTACAAGTTGGTTTTTAAGTCAAACTTTCAAAGATTTGTGAGTTTTGTACTGAAATGAATGAAACTATGACAATTTTCTCCAAGGAAAGCTAATTTCCACTCTAGCCAGCTTATTGCAATTTTTTGAAATGAAAAATGCATAAAGGTGATGCAAAGCATAAGATCAATGTTTCTTTCTACTATAAGACTAACTTGGCTAATAGATATCATTTACATGAGAAGTAGTAGCAATGCATAAGAGGGCTCCCTCATACACCCTCTAAAAGTGCTATTGAAGGGCCCTTCAATTGGGTAAGGAGTGTCCCATACACCTGGAACATTTGCAATTTTGATAAAAAGGTGATTACTTGTGGTGATCGCTACTTTTACAATGGGGGGTGCCTCAACCACCCCCAACATCCTAGAACCACTATTAGCATCGTCTACTCCAAGTTATGCAATATTTTTGCCTGTATTTTGTTTCCACAAAAATTAGCTGGTGATGGCGCTCATGAGCTTCCTACGTTCAACAGCTACAATCACGGCCTTCCCCATCATGACCTTCCAACAAAAGACAGACAAATGTGCTATTGATATGTAGTGAAGTGTTGTCATTTTTGCTTTTGTGGACGAGTGCATGGTCATAGTGGATACTTGCAATTAGCCAAAGTAAGAGATGCAAGGGTTGTGGCTGCAACCTGTAATCGTAGCTAGTAAATGCAAGTGGCCAGTGGCATAGATGACAAAGCCCTAGTTGTAACTAGGCATCTTTAGTGTTTGTGTACAGAATCAAAAACTGAGGAGGCCTTGTAATGCACGTGTCAAGCCCTCAAGGGTAACTAGATTGCATAGCACTTATGGGGCATGCAAATATTTTTAATAGGGTTGTACATCACAGAGAGAGAGAGAGGGGGGGGGGGGAGAGAGAGAGAGAGAGAGAGAGTACTGTTAAGGTAATCCTAGCTTATGCCCCTACTATGGAGACTCTCCCTAAGTCTACATGCATAACTACACATCCCAAATGATGCCCATTTATGTATCCATGACCAATGGACCTTTCTAGCCCCTTTACACATGGATAGGGGTACATTTGGTAGGTCAAAAATATAGTCTTAAAAAGGTGCACACGGAATTTCCCCTAGAATATCTCCCAAGCATATTGGTAGGTCAAAACCAGCCCTAGAAAGGATCAAAAGGGATTTCCCCTAAAATATCTCCTAAGTACATGAATCCTAGATGTTACCACACCTCACATATGATATCATCCAACCTGCCACTCCTATATATTGAGCTCATTCTATGCTCACATCCAATGTAATCTCAACCCATATTCTACTAAAATGAGAACTTAACCATTTTTCCCAACTTCTTGTGTCATTAGCATTGTGTATTAACATAATCACCTAGAGCTAAGTGTGATTTTTAATTCACCATGAATGCCACCCGAGCTCACCCCCCTTAGCACGTCTAGTACTACATGGTTTTCCTTAACATGGTACTAGAGCCAATGGTGTAGGGTCCTTGCCCAAAGGTTTGTTCTCATCAAGTTTCATAGGAAATCAATTGTGTGGTAGCCACAATTCACCATCGCTACAGAGCTCTTGGAGTAGGGAGTGTAACATTAATGATGATATTGGCAATCATTAATAATTATGATGACCATGAAATTAGTGCTTAGATGTTTCATAGAACTTTGGAAATTATTGGATTTTTGAATGCTCATTGCATTTCAATATACTCAAAGCTTATGTTCCAAAGTCCCACTCTCGCAACGGATATGTATGCCATCAAAAGCCTACAAAGATTTGATGAGGTTGTGCTAAAACTTTCAAAGATCTTGCACTATATGCAAATATGTTTCACCCATATTTTGATGTATCATTATCCACATTGCACTCAACACACACTCATGCACCAACTTACATATGAAATGTATGTCTATTGCACTTCAACCTTTTGTAAAGGGAGTAGACAATTCCATTGATCATGGTAAGACCTTCCTTATGAAGTACATACATATGATAACACCACTTGCAATTTATGACATGCCTTCTAAGTCATCACTACCCAAAGTCAAGGACTCAAAGAAGATCAAGAACTATGAGGAATTCAAGCACATAGGAGAGCTCATTTACAACATGAAGGCGATCGAAGACTATGAATATTTTCAAGATGAAGGATATGAAGACAAGGAGTATGAAGACAACCACAAAGACATCAACCAAGGAGACTACCTCAAAGACATGAATGGATATTTGAAGACCAAAGACAAAGACAATTACAATACAAAGGGCATCATCAACATTAAGAAGAGGCAACATCCCTCTTGAGGCGACACTCCATCCACACACACATACACATAATTCATTTTGTCTTTTTATAAGCCTTAGGATCTCATGAGACGCTACATGTTGTATCCAATTGAACCTTGGTCATTCAATTCGTTGAGAATTGCCAAAATGTATCCAATTGGGAACCGTGTGTGTTAAATCCAATGACAGCCCCCCATGATGTATCACAAACCTTGTAGGCATATCCAACAAGACACCTAGGCACTATGATTTGATCACTGGAATAATCTAGGCTTATAAGAGAGATTGTTGGGGTAATCCTAGCTTATGCCCCTAGTATGGAGACTCTCCCTAAGTCTACATGCATGACTACACATCCCAAATGATGCCCATTATGTATACATGACCAATGGACCTTTCTAGCCCCTTTACACATGGATAGGAGCACATTTGGTAGGTCAAAAACAGCCTTGAAGAGGTGCATACATGATTTTCTCTAGAATATCTCCCAAGCACATGAACCCTAGATGCTACCAAACTTCACATATGATGTCATCCAACCTACCTCTCCTTCTCCTTTATATTGAGCTCATTTCTATGCTCATATCCAATATGATCTCAACCCATATTCTACTATGATGAGAAATTGACCATTTTGCCCAACTTCTTGTGTCATTAGCATTGTGTATTAACCTAATTACCTAGTGCTAAGTGTGATGATTGATTCACCATGAACACTACCCTAACTTATCCCCCTTAGTACATCTAGTACTACATGCTTCTCGTCAAGCAGCTTTGCCTTTGCTAGAAAGAGATCCTTTGTTGGAAATCTTACTGCCTGTGGGAGAATAAGGGCATGCACACACTGTAGGGGAAATCATTGGCGAGCACAACATGTTTCTCCACCAACAATCTATGACTTCCAATCTCATAGTGTTGTTTTTATGCATTTGTGAGGGCATCACATTTGGCATACATATCAATCAAAGCATTGACAAGAACAACATGTTTCTCCAATAGTCCCTGACTTGCAATCCCATAGTAAATTTTCTCACCCATGTGAAGGTCAAAAATGTAATCCTTCTTTTGAGCACAAGCTTATAGTTAGGTCAAAAAAGAAAAAATTGTTGTTGGTGAGTCTTTTCCTGTCTGCGCTTAAATTCTTACCACCTTCCTTGTCATATCCGTTGGGCATATCCTGTTGGCAAAAAACTTGTTGTTGTTGATGACTATCTTTCTATTTGCACTTAAATTCTTCCCAGCTTTCTTGCCATAGCTGTTGGGCATATCCTCTCATCAACACATTCCTAGAGGACAAATGCCCATTGAAAAGAATTCCATTTCCATAGCCATTGTGAGCATTATGCTACATCAACACATTCAAAGAGAAGACATATTAGAAAGAATGCCCATTGAGAGTTTTTTTGTGCATAGTGAGGGCACAATGTTTGGCATACATAGCAATCAAAGTGTTGGCAAGCCCAACATGTCTCTCCAATATCCCTAAGTGGAAATCTTATTGAGAAATCTCTCATCCATGTGAAGGCCTTATATAAAACTACATGTTCTTGCATTTAGAAAAAGACCTTCCCTTTGCGTCTGGTTAAAATAGCCCGGAGTTTCCTTGCCACACCACATTGGGAATATTCTTCAATCATAAGTGATTGCATGTAGGCCTTCCCTTCACATCCTGTGAAAACAACACATGCTTGCTTGCCGCACATGTTGGGCATGACCTGTAATCAATGCCCTTCAAGAGATCCGAGAGAGGGTGCCCATCAAGAACTTTTTGTGCTTTCATGAGGGAACCACATTTGGGTTATATATCGACCAAAGCACCGCCAAACACGACATAATTCTCCAACTGCCCTTCACTAGCAATCTCACAGTGAATTCTCTCACCAATAGGATGGTATTGTGTAAGGCCACGTGACATCAAGTTGCACGCATGGGTGAATGCATTTAGAGAAAGGCCTTCACTTTGCATCTAGTTAAAACAATGTTTCCTTGCCACAACCATATTGTGCAATATCCTACAATCAATACGTTCCAAGTGACATTACAGAGAGGATTTCAATCGAGAATATTTTGTGCTTCCATTACGGCATCATATTTTCCACAAGGTTTAATGGTGCAAGCATAGGTGGTTTTCATTTGGAGGGAGGCCTTCCCTTCGCATCCACTAGTGAAAGCAACACAGTGTTTCCTTGTCACAGATATAATAGGCCTCCTGCAATCAACCCATTCCAAGAGACGATATTTCAACTAAAATGCTCATTGCCCTTGACTAGCAGTCTCATCCTCGTCATCAATATTCTCACCCATGTGAACTTCTTGCGTGAGGCCTTAGGTTATCAATATACAAGCATAGGTGATTGCATTTGAAGAAAGTAATTCCATTCATATCTAGTTAAAACAACCTAGGCTTGCTTGGCACATCCATGTTGAGCACATTTTACAATCAATGTGCATCAAGAAATGACATCTAGGGGAGAAAACCCATTCAAGTTTTTTTGTGTTTGTGTGAGAGTACCACGTCTAGCATACGCAATCACCAATGTTCAGATTGACAAAAAGTTCGTCACAAACTTTATGTGCTTTTATAAGGGCACCCCACATTTGACATACATATTGACTAAAGCATTGTCAAGCACCACATATTTCTATGATTGTGATGGGCTTTAGGGTTAGGGTTTTTGCATCGCGGTCGTAGATGCATTGGATCAATGCATTTGGTTGGCCTGCCTCAAACTCACTTTCCATAACAAGGTGGTCCATGCCAATCTCTTGCTCAAAGACCAAATCCTCTGAACCGTGATCAGTTCTCTCTATGTAAAATTTGCATGTAAAGACATATGCATTATGCTAGGAACATCTATGTGACTTTCAGGTCTTGAATTAACTTGATTACGACTTGCAAGAACCAACCAAAAGGCCTAAAGATTAGAAGAAGAAGAAGATGAAGATACAGAAGAATTACTAATTTATTAAGTCCTTTTGAGTAGCCCAAAGTTAATAGGATTTCTAATATGACCCCCCGCCCAACTTAAAAGAACTAGTCGAGGGGCCCAAACCCTTGAAATGGGTCTACACACACATACAAACAATATTTTGCATGAAAAGTGATGATGTGGCAAGATATACAGACATTTTTGCAAATTGTGCTAATATTGATAACATGGTATTACTCTATGTATTTTTGCACATTGCGCTGGCAACTTTTGATAGTTTTCAGCACCAGCTTTATGGTGCAGGTGCTTAGGATTAAATCTTTTGGGGATCTGCTTTTGGGCATCCCTTGTATGTGTATAAGTGCCCAGTGGGTGGCCACTCTTTCATAGAGCCTCTAGACTTAGAGTCTTGGAGAGAGTTGGACTCTAGAGAGTTGTACTTGGTAAAGCGTAATAATAAAGAAATATTGAAAGGGGCACCAATCTTTGCGGCCAGTGAATCTTGGCTTAGAAATCCATCATGCCGTGTCCACTATTCTCTCTCTTCACAATTATTTAATTGTTTTGAAGGGCTAAGGTGTTATCAAGTGTGTAGATTGTATTTATCTCTTTGTTTCCGTCCAATCCCTTGTGGAAGTGATTACAATGGTATTAGAAAATCGCTTGCTTCCTTGCCTTCTGGAAACCAAATCACGATCCTATCAACATGGATGGAGCACCGCGAGATCACAAACCGAAGGAGAAATCCGCCTAGCCCTTCCACCCAAAGGCAACCTAACCTAACACATGCCCAGTATATGTTTTGACAATTGGTATATCTAGCTTAACAAAAAAATAGAGATTCATGGATGACATGATCGACTTGAAGCTTTGCATAGCTATTTGGGCACCTTAAATCCCACTGCTAACTCTATTATGCCATCCCAATCCTCTCAAATTTACTTTTCCCTTTCGCCTAACCCTTCTCGAAATCACCCGATTATCTCTTAATGACAGTCTGGAGATGTCTCTCAATTTTTGGGACAAATTTTCAAGAATGTGGCTCCAGGAGAATGATCCCATGTGGCTTTCAAAGCACCACACCATTGCCTTCTGGACCTCCACCCTATATCCCACCGCCACCCACTACACCCTCCTATTCATCAGATGGGCACCAACACCATTACTATTATAACTCAGCACTCCGGTGGTAGATTTTGGTCCAAACCCCTTTAAGGATGGTGGTGCCACAATTAAATTTTTCACTTTCTCAAGCGTCTAAGATTCTCACAATGGTCTTGAATTCCTACAACGGTTCGAGTCCATTTCAATAATGAAAAATTCACACAAGAACCCAAGTGTCTAAGAGCACCTTTCTCAAAGATAGTACCTTAACATGGTGGGCTACCCTAACCAAGAAACCTGACAGTCTGAAAATCCAGCATGATTTTAAACTCTCTTTCTACCCAAGCTTCCTTGATGAGACCTTTGAAATAGACATACTAGTAGCTTGTTTTGGCCTTACGATGTTCCCTCACACACCCTTCCAACAATCAAAGATTTTCGGATGCTTATTTACCAGTTTCCACTTTTTGACGCATTACTTTTGTAGAACAAATTGAGAAATACATTGTAGACTTACATTTTCCATTGCAAAATTATTTTATAGGGAAATTGGTCTCAAATATGCGTCAACTTATGTCACATGCAAGAGTGGGTTATCACATTATGAAGAAGGAACTAATATTTACCGACATGATTGTTCCTTCCCAGAAGAGAAATCCAAGTTCACGATCCTCCACCCAAGATACCCCACAACCGCGAACTAGTACAATCTTCAACAGTTCACTCATGACATGGCACACTACTTATAAGAAAAAATGTGTTACAAATGTTGCCTTTGCACCCAGATTTTCTTGGACTATCCAGAAAAAAATGCAATGATAAAATATCACTCTCATGTGAAAACTTTTATCTCCCCAAAGTGAGCTGCAAGATTAGACATTGAGGAATATGCCAAGGAGATGTAGATTGAAGCACAAATGGATTATAGAACTTCACATCATCATTGACACCATTGATCGGATCACTCCGACTTCAAGTTCAAACATTTGCAGATCCATTTGACTTCTACATTATGAATTTGGGAGGATGTGATGTTCTATTGTTCTATTGGTCTAAGGAGCGACAACAAGCTGAGAATCACAAATTGAAGGAAAGAACTATGAAATTTATATGAATTTATGATTATGATTATAATTATGGTTATTATTGGACTTTTGTATTCCAGCTACTCAAGGAGCGACAGCAAGCTAAGAAACGCAAATTGAAAAAAGAATATGAAAATTGTATAAATTTATGTTGAATAATGATTATGATTATGATTAAGACTATGATCTTGGATGTGTACATGACATCCAAGTGATCCAATGCCTTATTTTAGGCAATGGCTTAGACTATGATCTTGGGTGTTTGGGTGTATGATCAACGTCTAAGAAACTGGCCATAAGACAGATTTTCAGATGCATCGAAGGCATTTGCATAGCTACTTTCTTATACACACGGCCATCATGACACAAGAATGCATGACTGAATGATCAATTATGAGATTTTAAGTTGCATGAATGTTAGAAGTGTTGATATTTTCTTGTATCCCAATATTGAGGATGATAGCTTTGATTTTAGAAGGCAGTATGTAACGGATTTTAGGGTTAAGGTTTCTGTGTCGAGATCATAGACACATTGGATCAATGTATTTGTTTGGTCCGCCACTCAAGACTCCTCTATATGAACTGAGTCTTGCAAGAACTGATCGAAAGGCCTAAAGATTAGAAGAAGCGAAAGAAAAAAAAAGAATTACAAACTAATGATGTCTTGTTGAGTGGCCCAAAGTTATAATGGGTTAGGATCCTTAATCCTAGTCCCCACCCAAATTACAAGAAACAACCAAAGGGCCCAAACCCTTAAAAAGGGCCTACACACAAACAATATTTTGCGTGAAAAGTAATGTTGTGGCAAGCTATACATACATTTTTACGAATTGCACTGACTATGATGATGTGGCATTGCTATACAAATTTTTGCAAATTGCACCGGTAGCTTTTGATAGTTTTCCGTGTCACGTTTTTGGTAAAAATGCTTTGTGGATACAAGTGCTTTTAGGATTAAGGCTTTTGGGGCTTTGTTTTTAGGCATCCCTTGTACTTTTATAAGTGCTCAGAGGGTCACTCTTCTATAGAGCATCTAGACACAGAATCTCACAGGCAATAGGACCCTTGGAAGTTGGGAGTTGTATTCAACGAAGCGTAATAATGAAAAAATACCGAAAGGGGTGTCAATCTTTAAAATCAATGCACCTTTGCACGGCTCTCCATCGTATCATGTTGACTACTCTCTCTCTCTTTCACAATTATTAAGTGTTTTGAAGGGCTGAAGCATTCACAAGAAGTTTTGGACAAATTCTCACAATAATTCCCACATTTTGACTTACCTCAACATCATGAGCTTTTGTGAGGGAGGCACTGTGGGGGGACCGGCGGTCCCGTGGCCCCAATCGTACCTAGCTAGGTATGTGGTGCCTCTCGAGCGAAAGTTCATGATGTTATGCATTTATGAAAAACATTGAAAAAGACTCCGTTTTCCTACATGAGAAAATTTCTAAATCTTCTTGTGGTTGTCAAGTGTGGATTGCGGATTTTCAGCCCCATGTGCATAATCTTTCTTCAGTAGCCCTTGGCCGATGCTTCGTGCTCTCATGAGGGTACCATATTTCTCCAATATCTAGCCCGTGAGCAGCAATCTCATATTATTCCTCTAACCCAGGTGAAGGTGCGACCATGGGTGAATGCAATTGGACAAGGCCTTCTCTTTGCATCTGGTTATGTCGCTGAATGCGCTACCGTTCTGTGGACACAAAACAAGAAATTCTTACATGAGGATATAGAGAGAGGTACATGCGGCAGAGAGAGAGAGAGAGAGAGAGAGAGAGAGAGAGAGAGAGAGAGATTGCCACCCTAAGTGGTATGGAGACTCTAGAAAAGGCCGGACCAGGTGACTGATTGCGAGAATCAAAAATCTGCACGAGGTGATGAAAACAAGCTGATGCAAGGCGTCGATAACAAAAGCAGGGCAAACGGCCATGGGCCTACTGCCACACACACCCTCGCACATGATCAGATAGAAAACCATAATTCTTGCTTTTGCAAACATCTCACTATTTTGCTTTAGCTTTCTTGCCTACTGCCTTGATCCGTTTGGCATCTGTCCACATATTGGCATTTGCATAGATATTGTACATGGCGATAAATGCTGCTGCATGGTTTTCATCAAGCCTCATTGCGCATTCTAAGGCCCTTCTTGCGAGCTCTACGTTGCCCCATTTTCGACAAGCAGCCAAGACGGTGTTCCACGAAGACATGTTGGGTTGTGAAGGCATCTCCTCCAACAGTTTGATAGCATAGCTGAGCTGTCCGGCGCGACCAAGAAGATCAATCAAGCAATTGTGATGATCAATGGTAAAACCAATGCCAAATTCCTTGCTCATACTTAAATAACACCTTTCACCCTTCTCAATAAGGCCAGCATGACTGCATGCAGTAAGGAGACTGAGAAAGGTGATGCCATTCATAGAGATCCTTTCTGCCTTCAATCTGCAAAATAGATTGAAAACAAGCTCATCTTCACCTATTCTGGTGTAGCCTACCATCAGCACATTCCATGTCTCAAGACTCAACTTCGGCATTGTATCAAATACATGCTGAGCACTAACCAAATCCTTACACTTTGCATACATGTCTATGAGCCCATTTCCAATCACTACAACTGATGCTGCCCTCTTAGCATCTTCTCCTGATTCAACACTCATTTCTAGTGTCAAACCCTTTTCAACGATTTCAGCGTGTAACTCTTGGCCCTTATCTGCCATTCCAAGTGTGCCGCACGCCCTCAGGGTGCTAGCAAATGCCGCGGCATTGGGACACAATCCTTCTTGTTCCATCTGTTCCAGGAGCATTAATGCCTCTCCACAAAGATCATTTTCTGCATAACCTGCAATCAGTGCACTCCAAGATGCCGATGTTCGAGATGGAAGTTGGACAAACAAGTGGTATGCATCTAGAAGTGAGTGACTTTTGTCGTACATGTGAATCAGAGTGTTGCAAACAGCCAAAACACTCTCAAAACCATGCTTCACTATCTGGCTGTGTAGCACTCTACCACGGCCAAGGGCTCCGATGATTCCACAAGCCTGCAAGCCGAAAACATAAGCAACTTCGTCTGGTGAGATGCCTTCTACTTGCATATTTTCAAAAGCAATCAACGCTTCCTTGACAAGCCCTTGGTCAAGATATACAGAGATACATGCAGTCCAAGCAATAACACTTCGTGATGGAAGATGTGTGAATACGTTAATTGCTTCTATGGATGCATGGCACTTGGCATACATGTCTACCAAGCTGTTACCTATGAAAGAATCTGTGTCATGTCCATCCTGAACAATAATACAATGTAATAAACAGCCCATACTAAGATCTTCTGAATTTCCACAAGCTTTTAAGCTAGATATATAAGAGGTTGCATCTACACAACCACCTTCAAGAAAAAACCTTCTCAGAACGAAAAGTGCCTCCTTATCCAACCCTTGTTCAGAATAGCCTGCAATGAGAATGTTCCATGATATAGAAGTCCGCCATGGAAGGTGTTCAAACGCTTGTTGCGCTTCTAATAACAAGCCGAACTTCCCGTACATGTCAACCAAGGCATTTCCCACAACCTGATCTAGCTCAAACCCCTTCTTAACAATCTTGCTATGCAAAATTCGGCCCTTTTCCGGGATACCCATGGTGGCACAAGCTTTAAGGCTTGAAGACAACGTGACGGCATTCATAGCTACACCTTGGGCTTGCATCTCTTCCAAGTGGTCCGCCGCCTTCTCACCAAGTCCATGATCAACAAAACCTGCAATGAGTGTCGTCCATGTGACAACATCCCGGGCTTTAAGCATATTGAACGCTTTTAATGCAGCATCAAGTTTCCCACACTTGGCATACATGTCCACTAGAGCATTCCCAACAAATAGGTCGTTTTGAAACTCATTCACAACAGCAATCACACTATGCATATGTTGACCCCTTTCTAAAGCGCCAACATTTGCAAATGTTCTCAGACCACATGCAACAGTGAAAGCATTAGGGCACATACCCTCCAGCAGCATTTGGTTGAGAGATTGAAGCACGTCTTCACCTACACCATATTCCGCATAGCCTGTCATCAATGCAGTCCATGAGACAACAGAAGGAATAAGAAGACTTTGGAATACTTTCCTTGCTTCAGGAAGTAAGCCACATTTAGAATAGGCCCCCACTAGGCTGTTAATGATAAATGGGTCCATGTCCAAGTCCTCCTGCACGACTTTCATGTGAATCTGTTGAGCCAATTTTGCAAACTTTTTTCCAGCACAAGCTTTCAAACCAGCCACATATGTGTACTTGCTAGGACCAGCATGATCCAAGGGCATCAGCGTGAAGAGATGCAATGCACTTTCAAAATCCCCATATTCATTGTAGCCCTGTATGAGTGCAGTCCACGTATGCTCATCTGGATAGAAGAGTTTGTTGAAGACTCTGTTCGAATCCACCAAGCTTTTACATTCCAAAAACAGTTGTACTAACATGTTTCCAAGCACTCCGTTGGTTTCCAAGCCATTATTGCATAGATGAGTATGAATGCCCAACACATGTACTAGAACCCGGTCTTTCCTGCATTTTTGTAAGAGATGAATGAAGTCCTCAATAGAAGCTAGCTCTTGCATGTGGCGAATAAAAGCTAGAACCTCCTCTGTGCTCACCATATCCCAACTTTTTGTTCCCTTGTGTGTTTTTTTTATTGGCACGTAGGTGTTTTGTGTTCTACTGGCAACCTTTGCGACTGGCTCACACCCACTGCCATCGATCTCCTCCCAAAAGCAAGGGTTTATAAGGCCAAATTGCGACTCGCAGAAACCATATGCAGACAAAGTCCTCCAGAACCCCTTAATAAGCATGGCTTCATAACATACCTTGAAGCCAGATTTGCCAGAGCCCAAACAGCATGCATGGTGCCATTGCAGCCCTTTGCCAAATTTTCTGCTAAGTAACTGCATTGTGATATGCTTCACTTACAATGTGTTTTCAGAGAAGATTGGTTTTAGCATGTGCGAGAAATTGACTCATACTTGAGAATACATGTGTAAATGCGCCTGACTTCCATACACTGTCATTAATGTTTGCCCAATACTGATATGAAGAGTGCTTATCACAACCCACAAACCAAGGTGTACATGCTTGCAGCTTACTATCTTGATCTTCTTCCACAACGAGGTCATAGCTTTTCAACAAGTGCGAACTCTGTGTCGAATTCTCTGTGCAGCTCAACATGCTGGGTCTCCAATATTAAAGTTTGAGCAAGCCTTTTAACGTCAGATCTTGTCAGCCGATGCCGACACGATCGCCCCCAAAGCCAGCAGGAGCTGTGGAGGAGCCTGTAAGCGCAGCTCCTTCTCTGGCAGCCATGGCTGCTATGACTCCACTTGAAAATGAATTGGGGCTTTTGACCCATGAAAATTAGTATTTGGCAAGGCTCAGAACCAGTATTATAACAGACCCCAAAATGTTTCGGCGTAAACCAATAAAATTTTTACAGCGTTGGAGAGTACCTTGATTGTGTAATATCGTTTTTCAAAACGTTGAAAGGAGAAGGCAGCCACTTGGCATGAAGGGATTGGGTCCTATTAAAGGGAAAAAGAGCAACATAAAGGCAAGGGAAAATCACCTAAGTTTGTAGGGAGGTGAGGATGCCAGGCCGAACAGGGGCAGTAGGGTGTACCTTGCAGGGTAGCTGGGTGGGGTAATCGAGAGGATGGGGTTGACAGGGTACGAAGGCAGTTGGGCTGAGGCAAAGGTTGGAAGCTGACAACCTTGAAGCGAGGCCAGCCAAGGCAACTAAAGGATTGCCTGCGACGCTCCGTGGTGGCCAAGGACAAGAGACGGGTAGCAGCTTCAGGTGGGCAACAGTTCGCAAAGGAGGGTTGCCACATAAAGAAAAACAAAGCAAGTTTATCTAGGCTCATGGTTAGGAGGGGCGGCAACAACTGGTTGAAGGTAGGCTGCATCAGGCAAAGCCGAAGGTGAGGCCAGGGCATGTGTGTAGGATGCGTGAGAGAACAAGCCGGGCAAGGCGTGAGAAGGGTAGAAACTGGTGTGGGCTTAGCAAACCAAGCAACATAGGCAAGGTTTGGGCGGCTTGTTGGATGGTACCAAACCTGCAAGTGCTAATAGTGATGGCACTGGAGCACAAGGTCTGCTTAGATGCGCGAAGGTGGGGGCAGCAAGGTGATGAGTTGCACTTCGTATAACTTCTATGAGGCAAGAAATCAAAGCGAGGAACAGCCAGGGTCTGCATCAAGATAGAGAGAGCAACGAATGGCACAAGGGTGTCCAGACGATGGAGGGGATGGCAAAGGAGGCTGACTAATAAAGGCAGCAAATGGGAGATACAATACAACGATATGGCTTGTGAGCGTTGTGCGAGTGTGTGTGTGTGTGTGTGTATGTGTGTGGGTGGTATGGCAGTGTTTGTGTTTGGGAGCCTCTCTCAAGATGTAATCACATAGGCGTGCACCTTGAAGGCATGTGACTCTACGCAAGATACTAATACGGCATAAAAATTCACGTTGATATTGTTAGTCAGGGGTTGTTGAAAAAAGATGTCGTGCTTGGCAATGCCTTGGTTGACATGTTTGCTAAATGTGGTGCACTTCAGAGATCACAAAAAGTGCTCGAGGGACTCTTGGAATGCAGTGATTGCAAGATTTTCCCCACAAGGGTAGGGCCAAAAAGTTTTCAACAGATGCAAAGGGAGGGCCTTCCTCGAGATGCAATAACCTATGCATGCATCTTGAAGGACTAAACTTTTCTCTAAATAGTTGAGTAAAAACCGATCCTTTCTTTCTCTAGTGGCTGCCAATTTCTCCCCCCCTCTCTCCTAAAAGGGGTCCTTCCAAAAACGTGATGATCATTCCCTCCCTCTCTCTCTATTGTACCATCTCTCACTTCTCTTCACTTCACCTTGCAAGTTGCTTCTCTTTCTTTCCTTTCAGTTTTCCCTCCCAAAAGCTCTGCAGTAAAAGTTTGAACCTCCTTTCCCTCCTGAAGCTTACTGCATTCTCCTCAAGCTTGCTACATTCTCCTCAAGCTTAAGTTCTCCATTTCTCCATGAGCCTCACTAAACACCTTTACCTAAAGTTGAAGATCTACAACATATCCTTCTACTGGATCATCCCTCTTTCTTTCCTCAATAGGTTTCCTGCTCCTTCGCCATTTTTCTCTCTAGAGAGGATCTGCTTCCCTCTCAAGCTTTGGAACATTATCTTAAGCCAACAAGCAAGTGGAGCAGTATAGCATTAAGTGGCATCAATCGTCTTTGTGTATCATTAAGACTCTTGCTCTTTATACAGCTGATAACATGTGTAACATTTAATGGCCTAAAATCTTTTGTGTAGCGGAATTTAGCATGAACATAGTGGGCATTTCATTAGAGTTGATTCTTAATGAGATTTACAAGAGTGCTTGGGTGGAGAGAGCAACAAAAAGCATAACACCTAGTTAGATAGCATCGACAATACTTTCAAAAGAGAGAGAGCAATTAAGCTATTGACAACAGTTGAGGACCGGATTTGCATGGAGCCGGTCCCCCCTCCAAAAGGCTTTGTATTATGGTTTCTCCCATCAAGAGAGACATTGTACAATACAATTCTTTGTGTTCCTTCAAGACTAGCTAGTGCAATGAAGATGGAAGCTTCATACACCAAGCAAAACACTTAATCAAACACAACTTGAATTATCCCCGTTCTCAGACCCAAGACCTCACACACCTTCGAAGATGGTGAGAGCTAGCAGGGTATGAGAGTAGATTGAGAGGAAAAAGAAGTATCTTACGAGAAAGAAGTACATCTCCTCACATAATCACTCATATTAGCATAGCTTAGCTTAGTAATTAGCTTGGTAGAGAAGATGAGCATGCATTGAAGCTTGGCTCTTGGTTGGATTTGCATCCACATGCCAAGAGAGTGTTGATGTAGGCTTCTATCTCACAAGCTTGGAGTAGGTGATGAGCTCTCCATTAAAGCTTGGGAGGAGATAGAGTATTTTCCCTTCACACATGGTCAAGTGTGAGAGTGTGTGTGTCAATGCCAAGCAAAAATCAGCCCCCCCCCTCTCTTGGGCGAGCCCTAGCTGCTAAATAAGTCTGGCTTTTGCCTCATTGGACCTTCCCAGGTCAAGCCAATAGGGATTAAGCAGCATAAGTGATAGCCTTCTGACATGTGTCCCCCTTTCCCCTTTTGTGAGAGCTTTAGGTAATTAAATAATTAAACTAAACTCTCATTGGACCCCTTTGCCTCCTGGCCAATAGGAATCAGGCAAGCCATGGGGCTCCTGAATGCTCATTGGACCCCTTGGGAGACTGCCCAATAGTCTTCTAGGACACTTAATTCTTATTGGTTTCTTTTATTAAATGTTTTTAAATTAATTAAACTAGATTTACTCTAGCTTAATTCTCATTGGTCCACTTCAAGGGTCTTCCAATAGGAATTGGGCACACCTTGTGGGCATCTGGCCTAGGGAGCTGACATGTGTCCCTCATTCCCTTTGTGTAAAGGGAGCCTGTGTGTGTGTGTGTGGCTTTCTCTCTCATCCCCTAGCTTTGGGCCTCGCCCCCTCCCATGTAGGGATATGCAAAGACTTTTTAGGGCACACACTAAGCATCCAATTTTCCCTAGGGTTGACCTTTGGACACAACCTTTGAATTTTGGAACCTTAGCATTTTGGAAGTCTTAATGGGCTGAACCTTAGGGTCTTTTTGGCCCATTGTTTCACATAGCTCTTTTGCAGATGGCCCCCCCTTTGGATCCCTATTTTCCTTCCTTTGGATCCCTACTGTGGCCGGTCTGCTAACTTAACCAATATTCTAGCTTTTTCTCCCTTGGCACTTCCCCACATTAAATGATCAGTTTAATATGAGAAAATCATTTAGGAGAATTAGATATTGATTATTATGACATTACCTCTCTCTTGAAATCATAGTCGTCCTCGACTATGGTGTAGAGAAGATAAAGCATATGCATGAGTCCTTTTCTTAGCGGGTAGAGGATCCCTATGTTACCCTACGACATCATTCCATAATGGATGACTAGTCCATTTGGCGCTTGAGAGTCTGAGGCTGCCGCAAGCATGTCTGCACATTAGTCCTATCAGTCTTCCATAGTAGAGTGACAAGCTCTACTTGGTGTTTGGGAGACGTCGTCTCCACAAACTTGATCTAAGCATGCATACTACTTCATTTTTGTGCACAAATAAAGAAAAAGGGAGTCTTATAAGACAAAAATTTTTGTTCATTTTTAACATTTTGTACATTTGCTTACTCTTGGGAAGCATTGTAAGCATTGACAAGGTTTAGGTTATCCTTTAATTGTATGCCTTGCATCCATCTAGCATCTTCAAAAGGATAATTCTTAAACTTAATAAGATATCGTCTGATAGTCTTACCGCCTCTTAATACCTTGTCTTCATGTCGGAGAATGGACTCGGGCTGCAGCACCTCCTCGTGGTCCTCGATCTCCGGTGGGTCTTCAATAGTTGGTTCTTGAGGTGGCCCTCCTTTGTAAGGCTTTAAGAGGCTCACATGAAAAGCATTGTGTATGAGCCAATGATTGGGCAACTTAAGTTGATAGGCCATCTCATTGATTGGCCTAAGAATCTGGAAGGGACCATAGTACCTTTTTGCTAGTTTAGCATAGTACTTTTGGTGGCCCGTAGGATTCTTGCCCGTAGTGTGCCTTAATCGAGCCTTGGGAAACTTTAATAAGACCCAATCGTTTTCTTTAAAGGCTTGGGCTCTTCTGTGCTTGTCAGCAGCAGCCTTTTGCCTTTGCTGTGAGATAGAGATAGCATCCTTAATCTTTTGGAAAGATTCTTGTAGGTCTCGGCTATACTCATCTGCAGCGAAGATCTTCCCATGTACCTTAAGTAGCAAGGGACTTTTTGATCTTCCCTCAATTACCTCGAAAGGTGCTTTTCCTGTAGAAGTATGTACAGTGTTATTGTAAGCATACTCTACTAAGGGTAAGTACTTTTCCCATTGGGATCTTTGATCTACTTCCGTTACATAGGCTTTTAGTAGATCGAGAATAGTTAGGTTAGCTATTTCACTTTGGCCATCAGTTTGTGGATGATAGGCCGAAGAGAAGTTTAGCCTTGTTCCTAAATTCTCAAAGAGACCCTTCCAGAAATTACTGGTCATTCTAGGATCTCTATCCGACACTATGGACATTGGCAAGCCATGGTACTTGAAAATTTGTGAAATGAAGAGGGTTGCCATTTGATGGGCTTTGATAGTCTTTTTGACAGGTATAAAATGAGCTTGTTTACTGAACCTGTCTACTATCGTCCATATTCCCGTATTCCCATGGATAGACTTAGGCAATCCAAAGATAAAATCCATGGATATGCTCTCCCACGGTGAATTAGGGATTGGCAAGGGTTGAAGCAATCCAAGTTGCTTCCCTCTATCAAATTTTGTCTTTTGACATACCACACATTTGGAAACATACTCATGTATGTTCACTTTCATGGTAGGCCAATAGAAATATGTTTCAATTCCCTTTAGGGTAGACTGAATCCCTCTATGCCCCGCATATGGGGGAGCATGAGATTCATACATTACTTTCTCACGTAGTGAGTTAGTAACGCATAGTCTATTGCCCTAGAGAAGATAACCATCTTGTAAAGTAAATGGTTCTTCTTTCTTCCCTAATGCAATGGCTGAAATCACATCTCTAAAATCGGGATCAATAGCATACTCATCTATCATTGAAGATAGATCATTGTGAGTTGCTATGGAAACCGCATTCACTCTCGGTCGTCTTGAGAGTGCATCGGCTACTTGATTATGCTTGCCAGCAATGTGAGCAATATGAAAATGAAATTGCGAAAGGAAATTTGCCCACCTCATTTGTTTGTCGGAGAGCTTGGTCTGCGTCATGAAGTACTTAAGACTTTGGTGATCCGTTCGCAGAATGAAAGGAGTCCCCAATAAATAGTGCTTCCATGAGTCTAAGGCATGTAGAACTGCAAGGAGTTCTTTTTCGTATATGCCTAGAGCTTGCTCAACAGGGTCGAGCCTTCGACTCTCATAGCCTATGGCGTGCCCTTCTTGGAGCAAAACAGCCCCAAGGCAATCACCACAAGCATCACATTGGACCTCAAATGGTTTTGAGAGATCCGGTAGTGTAAGCACAGGTTGAGAGATAAGCTTTTCTTTAAGCTTTTCGAAAGCATTGTTCTCCTTAGCAGACCACGTATACCTAACATTTTTCTTTGTTAGGTCATGTAATGGTCCCGCAATTTGTGAGAACTTTTCTATGAAGAGTCTATAGTATGCACACATACCTATAAAGCTTCTTAGTTCATGAAGATTCCTTGGTTTAGGCCATCCTTTTATTACCTCTAACTTGGATGGATCCATTTGGATTCCATCTCGAGAGATAATGTGACCTAAATATTGAATCTCTTGCAAGAAAAATTCACTTTTCTTTCGATTAACATAAAGTTTATTCTCTCTTAAAACTTGAAATATTACCTGGAGGTGTTGCTTGTGTTCCTCCAATGAATTAAAGTAGATGATAATATCATCAAAGAACACTCCAGTGAAGGTTCGATGAGGCCTGAACAGCTTCTCCATCAAGCGGTTAAATGTGGCTGGTGCATTAGTCAAGCCAAAAGGCATGACAATGTATTCGTAAAGACCAAATGTAGTACGAAATGCGGTCTTTACAATGTCTTGATCAACTATCCTTATTTGATGATAGCCACTTTTTAGGTCAATCCTACTGAAGTAGGTCGATCCTTGTAGCTTATCAAATAGGTCTTCTACCCGTGGAACGGGAAACCTATTCTTGATAGTGATCCTATTTAGTGCTCTATAGTCGACACACATACGATATGTGCCGTCTTTCTTTTGCACTAATAGCACAGGTGAGCAAAATGGAGATGAGCTAGGCCTAACCATGCCCTTCTCAATTAACTCATGCACTTGCCGCATAATCTCCTCTTGTTGAGCTTGAGAAACTCTATAAGGAGGTTTGTTAGGCGGTGAACTTCCTGGAAGAAGTTCAATTGCATGGTCGTCATTACCTCGTTTAGGAGGTAGCTCACAAGGGATGTCGTCAATAAAGACATCTTGAAACCCCTTGAGAAAATTGGATAACTCTAATTCCTTTTGGTTGCTTTTATTTTCTTTTGCTAAAGCATTAGGTTCATTTTGAGAATCTTTAACAAAAATCATGTACACGGAAATAGAGCTCTTTATTGACTTGTTGAAAGCTGGTGTATGTACAATGGGGATGGTGTTACCCATCTCCCTAGCATCTATATACATGTCCTTTTCCCTGAACTTAAAGGAGATTCTCCTTTCAGGAAATTTAACATGGGCAGCCAGACGGTCAAACCATGGTGCCCCTAGGATTACATCCTCATGCTTGAGAGGAGAGATAAAGAAATCCTCTTTGTCCACATAGCCTTGGACATGAAGCCTCAATTTCCCGATTAAGGGAGTGACTGAAGCTTCTTGCCCCTTGAAGGCACTGTCTGCGGGTAGGATATCTCCCATCTCGTAGGATTGTATGCCTAGCTTGGTGGCTAACTCCATAGATATGAAATTGTGAGTAGAACCAGGGTCAAAGAGAATAAAAGCATCATGTTCTCTTACCTTTCCCCAAGCATGGCATAGAGGAGATCCTTTGTGGTGAGTTTGGTGAATCTCCTCCTCTTGGATTTCAACCAAAGAAGCTCTAGGAGGATCTTGGCGGTTGTTCTTTTGGGGACAAGCGCGGTACGCATGCCCTTGTTCGCCGCACTTGAAACACCGGTTATCTTTACGATAACGCTCAAGCTCTTCAGGAGAGAGTTTATTCTTTCCTTTGTAAACTCCCTTCTCTTTAGCTTTGTTGGAATTGCCCTTAGGAGACTTTTGGACATTGTCCTTCCCCTTAGGCTCATTGGAACCCTTGTTTTCCGGGGGCTTATTATTTCTTTTACCCCCCGTTTGGAAATTGATTCGCGAGGCCACCATAGTATGGTGTATTACCGCCGATATGGTACGTGGCCTTTGGGAGTTGACATACTCCGCCATTTCTTCGGTTAAGCCCGCACAAAATTGTTGCTTTTGCTCTCCAAAATCCAACTTTTTGAAGACAGTGGCTTTGAGTTGTAGGTCCCAAAACTTGTCTACATATTTGTGGATGGATTCATTGGGAGAGAGCTTTAAGCTTCGCCATTCGGTGAGTACTTTGTCTTTGGCATCGGTGGCCAAAAACTGCTTCATAATGGAAGCTCTTAAAGCCTTCCATGTTCGTGGAGCTTCACCGTTGGCTCGTAGGCTAGACCACCATTGTCTGGCGGACTTTTGAAAGTGCATAGCTACATGGCGTAGCTTAGAGGACTCCGTGAAGCCCTCATCTCCAAACGCCGCATCGAATTGCTGGATAAAGGCCAAAACTTTGTCTGTAGCACCGAAGGTGCCATCATAGGTAAGGAAAGAGATGCTCTTCCCTCCCTCTTTGAATTTCTTCAGCTTGGACGACCTCTTCCATGCGGCATAGGATTTTCTATGGCCTCTTCTTTTTGATGGTTCAAAAGTTGCACCATCACTTTCTTCAGAAGATGAAGAATTTGAAGAAGGTGGAGAAGAGGGTGACCTCTTTCTCGCCTTTTTTTTGTCTTGATCTTTGTCGTCTTCACCATAGCTTTCATAAGAGGAAGAGGATGAAGAAGATGGAGAAGAGGGTGTCCTCTTTCTCGCCTTTTTCTTCTCTTGCTTTTTATCATCCCTCTTTGAATTATGGCGTGGAGAAGAGTGTGATGGTCTTCTCCGCTTTGGTGGTGATGGAGAGCGTTTAGCCCGCCGTCTTCGTGGAGCCATCTCCGCCGAGGTGGCGGGAGACTCGCTTCTTTCTCGTTCCTTCGGTGGAGGATCTTGAGTTCTCCTTTGGGAAGGAGATGCATCATCAAGAAGTAAGTTCTTGAGCCCTTCATATGGATTCTCTTCTTCTTCCCGAATCGGAGAGAGACCTCTTTTGGTAGTCTCACAAGGAGGCTTCCTAGGTGTTCTCTCGTCATGGTGATGAGCTTGGAGAATCCCGTGAGCACGGAGCTGCCGTTGCACTTCACTTTGGAGAGATGGATTGCCCATGGCTTGTTGAAGCCTAGAAACAAGATAATTAACAAGCATTGAAGCATCATTAGTAGCTTGCTCATGAGCAAAATCAAAGTTATCAACATTAATTTCACTCTCTTTAATATTGTCAGCCATTCTAACAACTTTTAGGTGTAAACTTTTTAGGTGTACTTTGGCACTTCAAGCCCTAGTTGCTACTCCTCTTTACCCCTTTAGAAAAAGCACTCAAGCTACTGTACCCGCGGCTCGAATACCATTAATTGCAAGGAATAGAAGAGAGGGTCTTTCGACACCAAAACAGCACCGGCTCCTGTCAAGCTTCTAATAGCTCAATAGTGGTTAAGCCGTAGGCAAGCCCCGTAGGACTCCACTATTAAGACCATAGCTCTCGACGGTGATGCCCCGTTAACTGCACAAAGGCAGGCGCACTAAAAGGCTGAAAAATCCCTATTCTACTTACTCACAGGCAATTAATAATACCAACCATTTGTAGCTAGCTTGAGGACCTCCCTTCTTGAGCAAGAAAAGAGAAACCTTGAGCTCTGATACCAATGTAACATTTAATGGCCTAAAATCTTTTGTGTAGCGGAATTTAGCATGAACATAGTGGGCATTTCATTAGAGTTGATTCTTAATGAGATTTACAAGAGTGCTTGGGTGGAGAGAGCAACAAAAAGCATAACACCTAGTTAGATAGCATCGACAATACTTTCAAAAGAGAGAGAGCAATTAAGCTATTGACAACAGTTGAGGACCGGATTTGCATGGAGCCGGTCCCCCCTCCAAAAGGCTTTGTATTATGGTTTCTCCCATCAAGAGAGACATTGTACAATACAATTCTTTGTGTTCCTTCAAGACTAGCTAGTGCAATGAAGATGGAAGCTTCATACACCAAGCAAAACACTTAATCAAACACAACTTGAATTATCCCCGTTCTCAGACCCAAGACCTCACACACCTTCGAAGATGGTGAGAGCTAGCAGGGTATGAGAGTAGATTGAGAGGAAAAAGAAGTATCTTACGAGAAAGAAGTACATCTCCTCACATAATCACTCATATTAGCATAGCTTAGCTTAGTAATTAGCTTGGTAGAGAAGATGAGCATGCATTGAAGCTTGGCTCTTGGTTGGATTTGCATCCACATGCCAAGAGAGTGTTGATGTAGGCTTCTATCTCACAAGCTTGGAGTAGGTGATGAGCTCTCCATTAAAGCTTGGGAGGAGATAGAGTATTTTCCCTTCACACATGGTCAAGTGTGAGAGTGTGTGTGTCAATGCCAAGCAAAAATCAGCCCCCCCCCTCTCTTGGGCGAGCCCTAGCTGCTAAATAAGTCTGGCTTTTGCCTCATTGGACCTTCCCAGGTCAAGCCAATAGGGATTAAGCAGCATAAGTGATAGCCTTCTGACATGTGTCCCCCTTTCCCCTTTTGTGAGAGCTTTAGGTAATTAAATAATTAAACTAAACTCTCATTGGACCCCTTTGCCTCCTGGCCAATAGGAATCAGGCAAGCCATGGGGCTCCTGAATGCTCATTGGACCCCTTGGGAGACTGCCCAATAGTCTTCTAAGACACTTAATTCTTATTGGTTTCTTTTATTAAATGTTTTTAAATTAATTAAACTAGATTTACTCTAGCTTAATTCTCATTGGTCCACTTCAAGGGTCTTCCAATAGGAATTGGGCACACCTTGTGGGCATCTGGCCTAGGGAGCTGACATGTGTCCCTCATTCCCTTTGTGTAAAGGGAGCCTGTGTGTGTGTGTGTGGCTTTCTCTCTCATCCCCTAGCTTTGGGCCTCGCCCCCTCCCATGTAGGGATATGCAAAGACTTTTTAGGGCACACACTAAGCATCCAATTTTCCCTAGGGTTGACCTTTGGACACAACCTTTGAATTTTGGAACCTTAGCATTTTGGAAGTCTTAATGGGCTGAACCTTAGGGTCTTTTTGGCCCATTGTTTCACATAGCTCTTTTGCAGATGGCCCCCCCTTTGGATCCCTATTTTCCTTCCTTTGGATCCCTACTGTGGCCGGTCTGCTAACTTAACCAATATTCTAGCTTTTTCTCCCTTGGCACTTCCCCACATTAAATGATCAGTTTAATATGAGAAAATCATTTAGGAGAATTAGATATTGATTATTATGACAACATGGATGTGCAATGTCTAATCATAAGTGTTTTTTTGCAGGTTGTGCCATTATTCCCCATGGCATCATCAGGTACTCGACGACCTAGGAGTGTCATTGACTCCATTTCATGCAGCAATGTACAAGACGACGGTGGATATTGGGTGACGATGGGGTTCAAACCAATGATGTGGGTGACAATGCAGCCCATCTCAAGAGGTACACACAAGGCCTCAAGGAGACACATGGCTTCTCGAGCACACCATTGGAAGGGAAGAATCATGGAGTTCAAGCAAACACAAGACGGCAAGAGGCTTGCGAAGGTGCATCATGTGTATGTTGCTTCACAACTGAAGCTAGAGACAGCAGTGGCTCCATCGAGGTTTCCTGCAAATTGTAATTTTACTCCTCTTTCAAGTTTTTAGATTGAACACTTGGTCATCAAAAAATACACCTAAATCACGCAAAATACACTTCACCTTGAATTTGGCCAAAAGTTCTCAAAAAACTAAAAAAACATCAATTTTTGGAGCAACTTAAAAAAATAACAGTGAACACTGTAAAAAAGACTTCAATTTTTTGAACTAAAGTCAATATAGAAAGTTTTGTAAGACGAAAAAGTGCAAATATTCCTTTAAAAATTACACAATATTCCACTAAAACAACAATTACATCCTCTAAAGCTTTCAATTACAATCCTTAAAAATTTTCCATCAAAATTGTTATGGTTTGTTGATAAATATGACCAAACTTCTTCAAAGTGAGACCATAAACAAGAATTTTCATATTCTCCAAGTTTAATTTATTGATACGTAGTTCGCTATTTTTTGTTCTCTTGTCCTTAGTCACCTTGATCACCTCAAGTAGTACTTCCTTGTATTTGCATCTTCTCAAACTGCTTTGTATCAATGAACATCAATTGAATACAAATTTGCAATACACTTGTATTGTAGAATACGCGAGTATGAAGATTTTTGTTCATTTGTTGTGTATAAGTATTTTAGGATTCAAGTTTTTTTAATTCTAGAAGACAAGAGTACTTCAATCTTGTATTCCCGAATACAAGTTTTAGCACTTCTCTATTTTAGAACACAAGATTGTAACAATTTTGTATTTTAGAATACAAAATTACAACACAAGTGTATTCTAGAATACAAGTTTGTAACCCATGTGTATTCTGGAATACAAGTTTGTAGCACAAGTGTATTCTAGAATACAAGTTTGAAGTACAAGTGTATTTTGGAATACAAGTTTGTAGCACAAGTGTATTTTGGAATACAAGTTTGTAGCATAGGTGTATTCTAGAATACAACTTTGTTGCAATCTTGTATTCCAAAACACGACAAGAAGTTTTTGCTCTCTCCAGAGGTCGTATCTAAATATGTCTTTTCCATCTCCATCTCCATCTTCATGTTCTCCATCTCCTTGTTCTCTGCGTGAGTTTGATTTATCTTCACGTGTGTACGTTGGGTAGTTATGTACAAATCATTTTTGCGTTTTCGCGCGCGCGCGAAGTTAAAAGGCAATTTTCGAGTGCAGAACTTGGATAAGCATATTCAGCATTCCGAGAAATTCTCCAGTAAGTGTCCTGAAGTTTTACCCCTCTTTTGGAATTTTTTATGCCCTCAAAATTTTGTTTTGAGCATCACAGTTGAAGATAACTTTCAGCCATACAAAAAAACTTCAAGTGTATCTTACAGAAAACATGTTGAGCATCACAGTTGAAGATAACTTTCAGCCATACAAAAAAACTTCAAGTGTATCTTACAGAAAACATGTATTGGTGTGGAGGTTAGAATTACACATGCATGTGTATTGTAGATACAAAAAGAGAGCTATGTTTTGTCAATCTTGTGTAGAGAAAGTTTCCATTGGTTGTTTGATACATTGGTTGTGTAGATCTTTGTACACATGGTGCGGATTTATTGTTATATGCATAAGGACACAACAAGAAAGCAAGTGTGATTCTTCTATTCTTGATGTACTTTTCAATGAGTGTAGGTTGGATGTTATAAACTACTCTCTTTGGTCTTCCTTGGTCAAACAAGTACTTGTTGTAAGAAATTTGTAAGATTATGTGGTTGGCTTGGAGATTGAACCGTTGAGTGTTTCTTTAACCACTCTGCAAAGAGATAGTGTGAGTACTATTGTAGCACCTATTGTTGTTGAGACACTAGAGCAAGGAAGATGTAACTAGCATAATACATTTGCTTTTGGTATCATTTTGTTAACATATAAAGATCTATTGTGCCATAACTAAAGACATACTTTGTTTTTTTTGCTTTAAATATACATAAATTCTTAATTTTCTACTTAAGAAAGCTGTGAAATATGAGGGATTTTTAAATCTTCTTTGTTCGATTTTTTTGCCAATTTTATATCCTTCTTGTTGTTTTTAAGTATATAGTTTGGATTTGGTATGCTTGATAGCAAGAATTTATGGTTCTTTTGTCGATGTTTGCAAGCTTGCAGCTTCTTCTTTGTAAAGCCTCTCCTTCTGGTGATGCTCATGTTTTTAAGAAGCAAAGAAGAGGTCAACAATCTAATCTTGCTAATTAATCTTCATCTTCTCTAATTGGTTTAGTTCGTACAAGTTTACTCACTCCCTCACGTAGTAAACTTGCTTCCATCAGTTAGGATGCGTGTGTCATCATTGGAGTAGATTCTAGAAGACAACTGCTTCCACCTCCTTTCACTTTTGAAAGTGGTGCTCCTCGACGACATTTGTTAGCTGCTCATCAATTTTTAGAACAAGCTCAAGCTATTGACGAGACTTTACCAATGGTGCCTTTACAGAGAGTCATTGTTCCCCCTAGAGGTATGCTTGCTACCTCTCATAAACAAAAAAAAGCATCAACTCATGATGTTTAAATCCTTTGGGAGCATGTATGACACAAGAAGCCTGAAGGTCATGCTTGGTCAATTCGAGTAGGTGTTTTTGGGCACAATCAAACAATTATTGAATCTCTTATTTCTTTATGTCGTTGATGATAAAGGTCTCAACAATGAGGAAAGCGTTTTCAAAGTGGTAGGTTATCTTGATGTCAAAGAAAATACCTCGCACAATATCTTATATTGTCTTCTAGAAGGGAAAGAAAAACAAATTGTGAATGACAAAGAGAAGAAGTATGCTTTCAAACTTGCTTCATAATTTTAGTTGCAAAAGTAGAGATAACCTTGTTACTTAAGTTTTTGAAAAATTAGATGCAAAATTTGGGGTTTGTAATTATAAGCATGTGTTTTATTTGCATTTTTCATCACAATAGTGAAATCACAAAGTTTATGTTTTATTAATTGGTCAAAGATTGATGTGATTATGGGAATGTAATTTTTTTGAGTTAAACATGTGATTGTAAATTTGTCAATTCTCCATTGTTTTCAAGATCATTCATTGTTAAATAAAGCATGACATAGAAATTTTAAGATTTTTAAGCCATAATTTTTTGAAAAAAACTTGCGAGCTTAAATGCTCTTTTTTTTTAATTTTTGGGCTATTTTTGGGTTTTTTTGTGGCAATCAAAACTACACTTCATGTCCTGTTGTAATTTTTGATGATTGAGTGTTGTTGTCTATTTAGTATTTTTGCTGTGTACATTGCTTTTGATGACTGTAAGATTTCCATTGCTTGTTCATGTTTGTAGATGTTTTTCCATCTGATTGTTTAGAGTGGGAGCCAATAGAGTCCTTCATAGGAACTTTTGAGGCCATCCACACTGAGCTTGGCAAGATGCTCTATGATGGTTATCCATCCTCTAAGCTTGCCTCATGTGACATTATTGTTAATAATCATACTTATGTCACACCTAGGCGAAATGGATATGGTAATCTTTCTCTCGGTTCACTCGCCAACCTTGGAGAGTATGGAATGGCCTAAGCCAAACAGCGCCTTGATTGCAACAACCAAAAGGAGAATCGAGGCAGATGTGCAAGCAGCAATGAAGTGAACCTATGGTTCCCACAAAGCCACGGTAACATGGTTTATGTCTCTTCATGTGTTTGTGTCTATCTTTCGACTTCAGAGTGTTCACAGGACACCAACAACGTGTACTTGCAAAGGGGGAAGTGCGATCAACGGATTCCTTGCAGCTGGATGGGAGACTATAATGGTCAACCACCAGGGAGATAGAATCAAGTGCTCTGTAGTTGTTGACAATGTGGTGTTCAGATACCATAGTGCGAAGCAAAGCTTGTCAATGGTCTTTCCCTATAGAAAATGGAAGATGACGATGGGAGAATGGGAGGCACTAGTGTTGTTGCTAGAGAATTAGTTGACTTGCAAATATGCCTTCACGATGATGCAGTGCACGACATTGCAGTGAATAATGAATGGCACCTCAGTCACCTTTGTGAGTATCTTAATCTCAAATATACCTTGCCCAAGCAATATCTCTTTGTAACAATGAAAAGGTTGTTCGCTCCAGAAAAGAGAAGAGCTTTCTGTGTGAGAACATTCCATTTCTACGATGTATTTTGTTGAAACCTTGTAATTGCGCCATCAAATGAAGCCTTCAACGAGGCAAATTTGCTGAGTTAGAGACACGATACCAGTAGTTATGCTACAACTGTCTCTGTTGGCAGTCATCCCTCCTCAAACCTCTCTCTCAAAGACCCCCTTCACCATTAATCCTCTTCCCTTGCTCGACAAACCCTGTGCTACATTTTTTTCTTCGAGCTCAAGATTACAAGGAAAGTTCACTTTGGTTGCATATGCTCTTAAAATCGTTGGTAAATCCCAATCTTGGACGTCCTTGTTTCCCTCCAGGCGGCCGTCCACCTTCTGATTGGAGTCTTGAGAAGAAATAGCTTGAAGCACACTCTCAGGTATTCTCTAGGCTTCATCCTAGGCTTTGTGATTATGACCTGCAACCATGGCTTGCATCATGTTGGCCCAATAACCTTGGTGAATCTTCTCCCAAGCACCACATGTGCACTTTGCATCTTATCCTTATGGTGGAGTTTTGCTCTGTGCTCACCTGGCCACATAAACCCGAATGGCTATCTAGCTCAAACTCCATCAACCCACAATACTCTCATTTTGGGCCCCTGTTATTACTGATTCTTTTAGCAACAGATCTATGTTTTATCCTCACCATCTTACTTTACCCATACATTTTGGCATGGTGCTAGAGTTATCGACCCTGGTTTTACCATACTCTGCACCACAAACCCCATTTTCAACCTTGCATCCCTTTTCAAACATGACGCTGCTATCAAAGGTCTATTTGTAACCAAAAGACTCCTTGATTCATGCCTACCTATAGGCTATGGAACTAGAATCTTTTCACAGCTTGGATATAATCATTCCCAAGACATAACCCATTACTCAAGTGTCAACCCATTACACAAATTTTCTACCTACTTTACAATATATGCCTAGCAGTAATCACAATCTCCAACAAGCAGACATGTCACTCACATCCCTTTCTCCTCTTTAGCTCTGTGTCTTTGGACCCAAGTGGCTACCCCCATCTCTCTCTCTCTCTCTCTCTCTCTCTCTCTCTCTCTCTCTCTCTCTCTCTCTCTCTCTCTCTCTCTCTCTCTCTCTCTCTCTCTCTCTCTCTCTCTCTCTCTCTCTCTCTCTCTCTCTCTCTCTCTCTCTCTCTCTCAGCTATTTCCGCTCTGCTCAATGGTGAGTTTTCTCCCTGCTCAACGTTTTACTACATGGTTGCTTCTTATGAAGAACCTGCTCCCTGCCCTTTTCTTTTCCAAGTGTGAAGCTCTCCTAGAGTTTCTTTCGATGACGCTTTCAGGGAGGAAAAGGCGGCTTGCTGGTCAACACGTTACATCTCCACCTATGAACGTTGCCCTGTTTTGCTCCCCTCTAAGCCTGTGATTGCTAGCCTGTTTTGCTCCCTTCACGCCCTCCATAATGATACAAATCTATGGTCCTCCCTATCAAAGGCCACCAATAAACTTTGTGCATCTTTGCTCGCTTCCCAACCAGCGTTTGGCCCTACACCTTGTGCCACCGCCCATCAAAGCCATGGATTGTCCACTAAGCCGTGATATACGCCTATGCCTCCAATCATTTCTCTACTAGCCGCCAGTAGTGCCAGGTCCGCCCTGTCACTCGTTGTCCCGGTTCGCTACAATAAACCCCTTGCTTGCGCATACCTTTTGCCCACTTGGCCTTACTATTAGAACGAGCTCGAACTCGAGGATTGCCGTCTTCAAAGCCAAGCCACCACAACAATCGTCCTTAGTACAAACCATCTCTAGTTTGGAAAGAAGTCGCTTATGTACAAGACCATACTACTAGCAAGCTCTCTTACTCGGTGATCTCTAATCTCCTGAGATGAGCAACAGGGCCTTTATATTTCTATATATGCAAGCTCCACCACAAACATAGTTTACCTCGTGCCATTTTCTTCTATTTTAAATTTTCTCCAGATCTTATGGGATCTTTACCAAACTTCAAGTTATGTTATGTGGATCTGTCACTCCTAAATATAGCAAGATACAATCCTTTGAGCTTGGCCCTCTCAATGAACCTTGCATTGCGAACCTATAGTGAAGACTGATTATAATACTCCTTCTGCAAAAGCCCCTTAACAGTTTTCCTCCCGCTTCTACTTTACTCTAGGCACATGGAACCTCTTCCCTCTATCACCTTTGCTTTAGGAAGTCCATCATCATGACATGCCCAACCCCACTACAATCCTTCCTTACACCATTGCTTATGTGGACTCATGAAGCCGTTACATCAATTGTGCCCTATTTAGCCCTACCCAACCCCTCTACAATCCTGCCTCATGAAGCCGTTACATCACTTGTGCCCTGTTTATATTGCCCACTTTGTAAAAGTTTATGCAAAAGCCTTCCTCTCCACCAAGTGGCCCTTCTCTTAGTTGAGGCCATCCTCGACGAATTCCCCTACTCAGATCTCCATCCTTACCCTTCAAGGATCCACACTCCCATAACCCTACGCCACCTTTGAAAACTGCCATGCTCCCAATAAGCCTCTAGACATGGGTCTGGAGTCTGAGGGGTCTACAAAAGAATGCAAACTTTCCTTGCTGCTACTAACTCGGGAGTCATCGTAGAGTGACACCAATCAAGTTTTTGCTCGCTCAAAAATATCATGTTTTACACTATCATCATACTTCTCATTTCCTCTAGCAAGTGGTATGTTCTCGGTTGCATCCATGAATAAACCCGTGTGTTACTTGCTTGGCTTGAACCCTTCCTCTTTTTACTAGTAGTGATGCAATCCCTCTCCCTTGAATCTTAAAACCTTGGCACTTGCTACCACTACTTGACTTCTCTACAAGAGACTCTCCTTCCATCATTTCACAAACCTGTGGTTTTTCTCTCACTTTCTTGAAACCTTTACAAATATCTCCCAAAAGCAAGGTAAAAAACATAAGTTTCTTCCTCTTAAATTTTTCTAACCATACCACCCTTAGATGCTCCCTCTTTTTTTTACTATGGCAAATAGGTTCCACCTTGGAACTATTCCCGCAACACCATGCTAAAAGTCTACGCCAAACCTCTCTATGGATTTGTGGCCAAGAGCCTTTACTACTTACAACAACCTTGCAGATTTTGACCTCTCCTTCAAAATTGACCCTTCAAAATTGGGCTAACAAATTATAGTGCTTTATTACCTCTTTATTGCCACCCTATTACAATATTCAAGTTGTGAGCCACATAAATTTAACAATGAAAACCGTACTCTTCGAATTAGAACAGAAGTCCTTCATGTATCCTATGTGAGCCACATCTTTGAGCTTTATCTCCAAAAATTCACAAGGCTCCTTCAACCATCCTTTGTGGGACTTTCACCCGTATGCTAAATTCACTCCAAATGAGGCAAACCTCTTCACAAATTGAATCCCTTTCAAAAACACAAAGACAACATTGTATAATTCAAACCCTATCAAACCTATTTTTAGATTCTAGCTTGATCCTATGAAACACAACATTGTTACGTTTGGGACCTCCCAATACTACACACTCAAAACTTTGTACCAAACCTCTTCACCACCAACGTCTCACCTTTTTTGTCTCCACCATACACAATCCCTTGGCAACTCAGTATTTAGAGCTCAATTCAAAAGCCACCTATGTTCCCTTTTTGAACCCTTAGCCCTTCACCTTGTTCACTTGACTCGTAGGTATTCGTGCTCTTTTGATGTACCTATTAAATTGACAAGTTATAGTGCCAAAGCTATTAAAGTTAAGTCCCCTTTCTCCTCCCCCCATCCTTGAACTAAATATCTCTTACTTGCCTAAGCATTTTTCCTCGCACATTAAAACTCCCATTGTTATACCATCGTACATCTAGTCCTTGGAGGAAAGGGAACTATTAACCTACCTAGACATTATACAATCACCACATTTGCTACCACAATTTACTACCATAGCAACCCACCTTCCTCAATTTCATGCTTTTGCTAGCAAAGTGTTAACCCCAGCTTACCTAGAAAGTGGAATATTACCCTCTCCCAAGGGGATCTCTCCATCTCTCTCCCTCTCTCTCTCTCTCTCTCTCTCTCTCTCTCTCTCTCTTCCCCGCTTGCCCACCCGCCCCTCCCCCTCTCTTTACAAGAAATGGATTGCTCTCCTCTCACCCCCTTTCCTCCCTCAATGCTTCGAAAGAAGTATTAATAGTTTTTACCATACTATCACAAAGGGTGTTACATCAAAGTACCCTTAATATATCTAGTCTCTCCTTTTGTGGACATAACTTTTAATAAGTATCTTGTGATTCATGATACGCTCTATCCTTTTGAACCATTTTTTTTGCGTGGATAGAACCTCACTTTAAGAACCTATATGTTTTTATACATATCGATGGGCATTTCAAAGAATAGCTATAGGTTATACCTTACATTTATGACCCACTTGTGCCCTTATTCCATATCTATAAATCCATGCATTGGTTTGTTACTCCCAAGATAGAACTTTCTCACTTCCTTTGAGGAGAGCCTATCTCATAGTACACTTGAGTCAAGCCCATCAAATTGTTTCACCTAACCACATTTCCCTCCAAGAGCTTACCAACTTTCCCTCATAAAGTGCTCACCAAATTTTCCCTCCAAAAGTACTCACCAAATTTTCCCTCCAAAGTGCCTATATAAGCAAGAGCCTCAAAGAGAGAATTTTGTATTCATGGAATGCCCTAATGAGACTCTATAAGTCGAAACGCATTGGCAAATTCCATGTTTTAGTAAAATCTCTCTTTTTCCTTTGTTGGCTCCCTTCCCTCTCTTACGCTTATGTGAAGTACTCGCACGCTTGGCTTTTATCATTAATAAACTTGTTTATTCTCAACTTGTTTAAGTTTTCGACATGTAATTTCTTTGATGTGGAGCACAAATGTTTTCAATGTTGGTGTCTTTCAATGCTTTTTCGCATGATTTAGTTTAAAATTATAGTTTTAAGTTATTTTGATGTTAATTTTAAGTGCTTTTTAAAAAGTGAATTTGGATATATAAGTGACTTTCCAGGTTTTGAATTTCATTTCTCACATTCAAAAGACTCTATGTCTAAGCTCTCTTCGCATCTTCTTCACGAACAAACCCATGGCAACACCTATTGATGCACTTCTCACACAATTAGAAAAAGTAGGACTTGCGGATCGAGCACATGAACTATTTAGTGTGTTCGAGGGGACAATTAACATGCAAGCCACTGCCAACCTTCATGCTGAGGCATTCAAAAGATTTCTTGACTACATGGAAGAATATTCCATAGTGTTTGAGGGATCCGACATGGCGTGGTTACCAGTGGATTTCCTCAAGCATCTCTATGCGGCCAACAAAAATTTTTGCTTTCGCTTGTTGAGGTTTATTAAAGGCCTTAGGAAATGGGAATACAGGACAAGGAATGAGGATGATCTCATAGATTTGGGCATGGGGTGCATAGGCACCCAATTCATTTCTTGGGACATGGTTCTGGCCTTACTTGTGCTTGAGGGCATGTATAAGGGAAAATCAAAGGAAAAGGTCAACCAAAGACCACCTGTGACCATTGTGGAGGAATCAAATAAATTTATCGAAGATATTGATGACCAAAGTGAAGCATCTATGGCACTCATCCTCTTGCAAGAGCCCACCAACTTCACTGAGGAGGAAGATCAGATGATAGAGGGATATGAGGTGCTAGAGGAAGTCCTAAACCTCCAAATTCTCACTTTGCATGCAGTGGTGGTGGATGATCGTCACTTTTTGTTCCTTGACGACATTGCCAAAACATTAGAACTCAGAGAAGATGATTCACTTGTAGTGCTTGCTATCTATGCGGGCATGAAGGATCCTAGAGGAAAGGAAGAGAAAGTCAATTTTCAAATTGACTTTGAAGACCAAGGTCTCCCAGAAAGCCTCTCTTTCCTCCCCAATGAAAACCAACAGAAGTTGGTGCAAACAGTAGCAAGTACACTTATGGAAATCAAATCATGTGTCTCATTTTACGAAAGCATCCTGGAAAGCGGTTTTCATCCACACAAACCACTAATCGCGATGGATACAGATGATCGATCTTACAAAGAAAAACTTTGAAGAGAAGGATGAGAAAACTGAGGTAAACATATCTTAACCTGGTCAATTGTCTATTGTTTTTTACAACAAGTGTTAAAGTCTTTTAAAATGATTTGCAGATGGCATACCATGTTGATAAGTTCACATGCGTAATGGAGGTTCACGCAACACGCCCATGGGTAGGGATAGCTCGCTTTGGCACTATTTGAGCCACTTGGGGCCATCAATTCTTTGAGTTTCTCACACAGAGTTCTCCAAGAATGTTTTTGCGGAGCTACTCAAGTGCAAAACATTAAGTGCCATACTCGTTGAAGATTCCCTCACCCTAAATTCTCACAAATGTATATTGGTGGACCGAGAGACAGTATTGTATGCCTTTACAGGAAAGCACCTAGGCTCAATCCTCTCCCACTGCACCTTGAGCCTAGGTTAAGGGTTGACAAACCTAGAGGAAATTGTAAAATCCCTTGGTGTCAAGTCAGCCATTCGCCACATACCCACATATGTAATTCGTAGTGAAACTAATCGACCATGATGTAATATCCAAATCAATACATAATAATTGTTTTTGTTAACGATTTTTGTCAACATTCTGTACTTGTTTTTTTTTAATTCATATTGTCCAATAAATTTCATTTTCACAACACATGCACAGAACCTCAAACATGCAGCAATCCGTCGGTCGGTGGGTACATCTTAATGATTTTTTAACGAAATTGGGTGATGGAGGGGGGGCGTACAGGGTCAACAGGACCACTACAGAGCACGACTGCACTCGGGTGGGGTCGAACGGTGGAAAAAAAAGCCATGTGCACCATAGCATGCAGGGTGCAGATCTGGGTGGGATGACATAATCCCTTACTTAAGCGAGAGGAATCTTACCAATGACATAAGTAATCACTTATGTCATAATCCACATGGCTGTGCTAGCACACAATGTCTAGAAAAAAGCATGTGCGATAAGATTCTCCACCTACCACCTTATCCTCCACCTCTCACTACCTTTTGACATGTCCACTTTGTAAAGTAATAAACCACTTTGGACAATGACACCCACTAGTGTAAAGTGATGCCCACTCATGTAAAGTGAGATCCACTACCTTACCCACCAAGGCGTTACCTTGAGCCTCAAGCCAAGCCTTTCCTATATAAAGAAGGCCACACCTCATTGTAAATCCATCTCCTTGAGTCCTAGTGAATGCATCTCCTTAGCTTGTAATACCTCTTTGCATTACTCAATGTAAGCTTAGCCTTAACCATTGTACAAAGCTTCACTAACATAAGCTTTCTTTTTTTGTATTTCGATTCACTGCACACTCTGTGTATTTACCTTCCGCCTATGTTAATAGAAATACACTACTTCCGCCTGTAAATTCTGTGTGTTTCTTGGTATCAAAGCCTGTGAATTAAGTTAGCCTACAGCTTACGCTGTCGTGTAGCTCCGCTTCCATGATAAGAAAAAGAGCAGAGAAATGCAAGCTAAGATTCTTTGAAGCCTACACGTTTACTGAGCAGTGATCAGGGCTTGTTAATAGGTCAAGTTTAATGATTAATGTGTGCCAGATGTTGCTTAAAAGGGCCAATAGATGCCTTAATGATGCCAAAATTGAGTATACTTGAAGTGAGCATAGATGGAATATTATGATCTAGAACTGCAGTGCTTGAAGTGCTCTACCGGCCTGTCTTTACGTCTCGTCGATTGGAGCTACGATGAAGAAGTTATGGCAGTTTGAAGTTTAAGTCGATTGCAGATCCGTACCGGATTGGGCAATTGCAGCTGAGGTGACAGAAATGAAATGAATGCACGGACCTAAAGTGCTCACTTTGTGGAGCGCGTCGGTCTTTTCAGATGAGTGTGATTGGAGTTACGGTTGCCAAGTTATTGGCCGTTAAAGATTCACCGGGGGTCGGTTTCGTACCAGTTCGGTCGGCTCCGTCGAAGTGCTATCTGGGAAATTTTGGGCTTCATCCAGGGTTTGAAATGCGCGAGCAGTAAGTTCTTGAGGAGTATCATGTCCGGAATGACATCTTTTGGGATGCAATGATTGCGGGAAAATGCTAAAACGATTGTGGACTACTGGAGAGAATGTGGTGCTTGGCGATGCTTTGGTCGAGACCTAAAATCAAATGTGGTACCCAAAGAAGCCTTTGGGAGCCGTCCGAAGTGTCGTGCTTGGCATTGCCATGTCCAGGGCTCGAGGCCGTGGGGCTGGGGCTCGAGATGTAAATCAATGGTGTCCTTATGAATTAAACCGGCCGCCCACTAGGAGTAAAAGAGGCCGCCCAAAGGCCGTCCGGCTGCCCACCAACTTAAGAGGCCGCCCAAAGGCCATCTGGTTGCCCACCAACTTAATGGCCACCCCAATTGTAAAGGGTGTGAAGCCAAGCAAGGCATGGCGTAAAGGCAGTGGTGAGGGGCATAGCAGAGGAGGACGAGACTCGCGCTGAGCCAGGCTTAGCTCGCGTGAGCTTGCGCGTGAAGGGAGAAGCACCAGCAGCCCATGGTGAAGGTTTTCGGCGCAGTTTTTTCGGCATTTGTCTCTCCTCCCCAGCCAGGGCTGCCACGTCATTGAGTGACTTCCCACCTACCAACGACGGCGCCGTCGTTGCTCAGGGGGAAGTGAGGGCTATTAATAAAAAAGGGAATAAGAGGCATAACGAAGCAAGAGTTAACGAGGAGGGAAGCTCGAGCTAGGTTGGAGAGCTAAGGGGGGCAAGAGAGCTGGAGAAGCGAGAAGGAAAGGAAGCGAAGCTCCCTCTCTCTCGCTCTCATCGTTGGCTACTAGCAAACAAGAAAATCCGCTCTCTCTCTCGGCCATGATCATGAGAGGGCATGCAAGATCTTGAGAAGCGAGGAAGGCGAGCTTGAACATAGCAAGCAAACAAGCAAGAAGGGAGAAAAACTAAGGGAGATAACAGGGAGATTCGAGGGAAGCTTGAACGAGCAAGCAAGGCGAGCTTTCTCTCTCTCGATCTCCAATCAAAGCAAGGAGTTCTCTTTCTCTCTCGACCTTGGCTACCAAACCAAGGAACGAAGGCTAAAGCCACTCTCTCTCTCTCTCTCTCTCTCTCTCTCTCTCTCTCTCTCTCTCTCTCTCTCTCTCTCTCTCTCTCTCTCTCTCTCTCTCTCTCTCTCTCTCTCTCTCTCTCTCTCTCTCTCTCTCTCTCGTTCTCGAGCTAAGGACGAGGCCAAAGGAGCTTGTACGAAGCAAGCAAAGAAAAGAAGAAAGAGCGTGAACTTTGGTCGAAGGAGCAAGAAGCCCGTAGGAACTTAAGCAAGAGAGCTTGAGCAAAAATCTTGTTAAGGCTTAAGCAAGCCGAGGCAAGAAGACATTCCAAGCGAGGCTAGAGCAAGCCAAAGAGTAGAAGGCAGATCAAGGTCCAGGCTTGAGCAGGCAAAGGCGAGAAGGAGATTTACAAGCAACACGGGGAAATTGCCAAAGGCATACAGAGTCTGATGGCAATCAAAATCAAGTTGATTGGAGAAGGAAGTTGAAGCTTGTGAGCGGCAATTAAGACATGACAAAACACACAAAGCAGGGAGTTGCAGCACAGTTGGTAATAATTGATGCATGATGATCGAGAGAATGAAATTACATGAGGTTTGCAAAATCTTGAAAGTAGAAGAAGCAGCTGAAGCGATAGAAGGGAATCTCATCACCGACATCAGTCCGAAGTTGATTAAGCATTTTCTTAAGTCCGGTGTCGTTAACAGCCCGGTTAATCTTGTAAACGGGAGCTTAAGCTCCTAGTTAGCAGATGATCCAAGTGACGGTGTTGTTAACAGCCCGCCTTGGCGAAAGGTTAAGTTGTACTCAAGCGTTAATCAATTAATTGTTGATTACAGTGATTTCCAGATTTCGTTGCATCTGTTGTTTCATTCTCTCTCATTCACACCTCCCATAGCCAGAGGCCCGGTGCCTGCCCGGCTCACGTAACAAACACATATCCCCCGACAACGCTCTCTCTTTGTTTATGTTTCTCGTTCTATGTGATACAATACTTTAATTGTGTATAAGCTAAAGTTCAACAAACTTTCGGTCGAAGCCTACTTGCATGAGTGACTAGTGAGGCTTTATATCTTTATCCATTAATTTTTAGCAGTGTTATTGATGTTCACTTGAATCTACAATGCAAGGCAAGGTTGCGGTAACGTGGTAGCGAAGTAGAAAGGTATGAATTTGGTAGTCGTCGGCGTTAAGGCGAGAAGGAAATCCACTGAGCCACAGGAATAAAAGTCCTCGATAAATCCTGCACAAAGTTCCGTGTAATGCGCTCGCTATAAATTCCCATCTTTTGGTGTTTATTAAGGTAAGCTTCAATGGCATTTTTTAATAGATCTTTGTCTAAAGTGACCAAGTCTCTTGCAAATCTCTCATTAGCATTAGAAGAAGCCGAATCATTAGCTCAATGGCAAATACCACAATTTAAACTTGAACAAGTCCATTAGCATAAACGTCTATATAAACTTTGTGCATCAACTGTATATTTAGATAATAGATCAGTTGCATCTATCCCTTCTGACAGCCAAATGCATTTCATTAAACTCATCGAGATCCTCCAGCATGATAGAACTGGAGCTCTTAAAAGGGGATATCATTTTGTTCATCTTGGATGTGTCCAAGTTGTTCTTAATCCTTTATTTGGAGCAAGATTAGTAGGCTTGTGTCTAGTAATGATTTTAGATACAAGGCATCATAATTTGCAAGATCAATACTTGGGAGGAATTGAAAGTAATCTTGCAGATGGTCCAATTTATTTGCAAGTAAGGCCGAATTATAATGTCTCGTTAGATGATCCTATTTTGGCAAATCATTGACACTTGCAATTAAAATTATTGGTTGAGACTTAAAACATCTAATACCTAATATTGAGATAGCATTCTATGTTTTAGAAAGAGCAGTTGATTCTGGTTTACTAGCAATCTATGAAGGAAAATTACAAAAGAATCACAAAGGACAGAACATCATAATACATTCTGATGATCATTCTCAAATGTTGAAATGTGATCAGATTGCCTGGTCAAAAATTAAGTTACCAAAAAATTGGGTCGTAGATATTCAGCCTAGTCTAAAATAAAAAACTGTAAATAGAACTATTAACATTAATAATCTAGATCCATCTAGCTATAAAATTAGCTCTCAGAAGCCATTAGTATCTTCTATAACCCCTGAAAACCCAACAAAGTCAAGAGAAATGCGAATTAAAGATTGCATGCATACAGAACGTTTGAATCTAATGCACAAACCTTTTATAAACATTGCCTAAGATTGATTGGTAAAGCCTCTGCTTCATCCTCAGCATATTCAACACAGTTTTGTATGATCGAAGGCAAAGATTTTGTTATCTCTAATAATGATAAAATCTTTATTGCACCATATGTAAAAATGGATGATCACACAAAACCTAGACCTGAGGTTTTACAAAGAAACTATCAGAAAGTGAAGCTACATGCACTAGAAAAGCAGTTGTCAAGTTGCAGAAACTAATCATAGTATGCAAAATTTACTACAAGCTTATCCTTCCTTTTTGCATACGAATCTTATTGTTCCTTCCTCATCTCCCATGATGCCAAGCTTCTCATTCACCAAACCATCCGTGCATAAAACTCTTGGTCACTCTGACAAACGTTTATTCTTGAATGTCTTGGAGTTTACTAATGAGCAGGAAAATTCTTCAGACGAAGAATTAGGGTATGAAGATTGGAAAGCCGCAGAGTGGCTTATTATTAACAAGCTAGAACATAGCCTACCTACTTCCGAGTTTGAGGGGAGGAGAGATTTATACACCAAGAGGGCTATGAGCCCACATGGCATGCATGTTTAGGGGTCTCTGCGGCCAAGGGGCTATAAGGAGAGTGGATGGGTGGAGATCAGTATGCCATTCCCTATATCCTTATAACTCAATTAATTCAAAGGTCCTAAAGTCTCACACTATAGACACTTGCATTCAACTCACAAACATGAAAACTTATGGTCTATTGTGGCCAAGATGTCAACAAGAAAGAAATTAAGTTAAGAATCAATCAAGATGGACTACAATCCATGATCAATTTGGGGATACACACTATATTGTATTTTGAATAAAAGAAAAATTAAGACATCCACAATTGAAACTAATTATGACATTGATCTTTTTTCTTAAAAATTTAAAATTATATTTAAAAAAGAAGAAGTATAGTTGAGGACCCAAGGTGGGAAAAGAGGCATTCCCATTATGGTAGTGATTTTATCATTCCATTACTTGAATTTCCCTCGGGGCGATCACTTATCAAAATATCTCTATATCACATGAGTTCAAGTACATTAGGAAAAATATGAACCCTCTAGGGGCCCTTTGGGATTAAGATTAATTAGAGGTCAACCAATAGGAAGAGGGTGGTGGACACACTCTATACCCTCAAAAAAGTAGGTGGACAAGGTAGCCTTACACCTCTTAATTGCCTCTTACCTAGTGAGAAGGTAAGGGAGGTGGCTAGGGGAAAGAGGGGGGGGGGGGGACCACTTTGACCTCTTTTCCCCCACTTTTTGGGCCGGATTTAAAAATACAATAAAAATTTTAAATTTTCAAAAAATTTCAAATTTCAAGTTTTCCCTCCTTAAAAGGTCCCCAAACCTATTTCATGGTCAAAAAAGTATTTTTGACCTTCAAAAGTTAAAAACGTGTACTAAAAAATCCAAAAAATTGATTTTAAAAAAAAAAAATCAAAACATCACTTTCACCCCTCCAAAGTCTTTCCAAACCTATTCTATAGCTAAAAACTGTTTTTCTCTCTCTACAAACCCTTTTCCAAGCTCTCCATTGCTGCAACAACCACATGCACCCCCTATAGTCCATCATTATCTCTCTGCTAGCTTTCTCCCACCTCCATTGTAGCACCAAGCAAGCTCCTCCTCCATCTCTTCCCCTTGCCCACCACATAGTTTCACACCAAGCTAGCTCCTCTCCCTTCTCTCACCTCCATTACAACATGAAACAAGATTCTACTCCTTCTACTTTAATTCACTCACACTACATGGAAACCTCTACTCCCGAAGGTGGCAAAAGTATGAGCTCACATGAGTTGCATACCACAACAATAGGAGGTGTGAATATCGCGTGGGCATTGCAAGGGTTCATCTCCAACATAAAGATAGAATGGTAAGAAAACTACTCTTGTAGATTACATTCAGAGCTTAACATCATCTCTATCTTTAAGTTTATCATGCTGGAGAGAATTAACCTCTTTATGGATTTCAGTGAAGCTGAAAGACCACATCAACCTTCTGCCAAAGTGCTAGCATAGTTCATCATGGACCTTGCCCAAAAGTTTCAAAAGCAAGAAGAATTTTCCAAAACCCTCAAAGAGAATGGTGATGAGCTTATTGATTACTTCATCAAAAGTTTACCCACAAGCATTCATACTGATGAAGGAGATCTGAGTAGACATGATCAACATGATGGTGAAGTTTGGGGTAGACATGATCAACACAAAACCTATGAAAGACAAAGAAGCATTCCAAAGAGCATGAATATAGAAGACATCATAGCCATAGAGAAGTGATGATCAAAAGATACACAAAGAGCATGATGATTGCTAGGATATATACAATGAATATGCCAACGACAATGATGGATGCATAGATTGGAGTAGGAGGGGTCAAGGTGATAGAAGCCCTAGCTCTTGAAAGGACATCAACCACCAAAACTTGAGCTATTTAATTTTTATTGAGGTAGTGAAATGGAGCATGGCTGCTTGGGAGATTTCATGATCAAAAGGAAGGGATTGTGCACGTGTAGAAAACTACTTCATGTTATATAATTGTTAGTATATGAAAAATAGACATGATTGAAGTATGAAAGATGAAGAGACTATGATTGAGAGGATGATTATAGAAGGAATTGTAGAGACAAAAGAGGTGATCAAAGGACTCACAGAGTGTAGGATAGGAGGGATCAAGATGATAGAAACACTATCTCTTCAAAAGGGCATCAGCGTAGGACCTTGAGTTGTTGAATGTTTACCAAGGTAGGGTTTTATGTGTCATAAATCATAGTTTCTTTGTGTAGCTTGTAGGCTTTCATGATTGAAAGGAAGGGATTGTGTATGTATTGCAAAAGATGCTATGATCAAGGGGTATGGGCTAAGGGTTTTTCTATGACTTGGAATACCATCAACCTTTCCATGAAAGGTTTGGACCAAAGGACAAAGCAAGTTAAGAGTTCTAAATTTGTAAGTGACAAGTCTATTAGATTTGGACAACTATCCAAATCTCCACCCCTAGTATAGTATATGTGTATCAAATCTTAAGATGGGTCACAACAACGATCAATGGTTTTTGATTTTTTGCATGTATACTTTGGATCTGAAGTCTAGAAAGTAGTTCAAATCTCATCATGCTATAGGATTCTCTATTTGTTAGCGATGTTAGGAGTCATAATTTATGGGTGACAAGTGTATGAGATTTGGACATCTCTACAAACGTCATATTTAATCATGGATCTGGTTGGTGGTGGTTAAGCTTTAGACACTTTGAAGGCCAAGGGAGACATAACGAGACCTATCTCTCAACATACCATGTCAAGTCAAGATGGATACATGCCTTATTTAATGACAAAGTCATTAGTGCTTGAGTTTGAGATCTCAATGGTTGTGAAAATCCAATTTGATATTAAGATTTACATGACTGTTTAAATTGAATCTTCCTTTAGATATATGAAGGGTTCTAAATCTATGAATGAAGTCTCCTAGAATTTGGAAAATTGCCCAAATCTCATGATCAAGACTGAATGTGATTTGGGGATTGAGAGTTGAATGCTAGTACAAATCTTGTCACTCAAGATTGGGACAACTAAATTTGTGTATTGACAAGTCTATGGAATTAGGAAAACCTTCCAAGTCCCATATCCAAGCTTGGATCTTGTTGGTGTTGGAGATTTGGAAATGGTTGTGAGTATGCATGAGAATGTATCTTACCAAGTAATATTTATAATTAAGTACATATGAGTAACAAAACATTTAAAAAATCACATTATTAGGAAGTAACATACGATTTATTTTTTTAAGGTACTTACATCCCAATTTCCACAAGAAACTTCATTTGTGGTCCCTTGGGGAGGTTTCTCCAGTGATCCAAAACTCTCCCATTGTCTCCTTACATGCTTTAACTCTTCTAGAGCTGACTATCTTTTAGCACACATTGATTTTATATATTTTCCATTGAAGAGACCTTGACACAAGAAGTGGTGGACAATCAACCATAAATCTGGTCAAGCGTGTTAGAGAAATTGTTTCTCATGTTGCATAATATCACAAAAATCTAATATCTAACTAACCCAAAAAAAAATCTCATATTGAAGTGATCATTTAATGTGGGAAAATAAATGGGAACAAGAGTTAGAATATAGACATGCTTTTAGATCTATCTCAATAGTGACCAAAGGGAGAGAAGGCAACGGGTCCAAAAGGGAGATGGTCTATCAAAGAGAAATGGCCAGATAATGGAGCTTAAAAGAACTTAGGTTTAGCTTCATTAAAGACCTCCAAAGGTTAGTGTTAAAAGTCCTTAGACCTAGGACCTTAAGCAAGATGGGGCTGACCTTAATGTGGGAACCTTGCCCAAGCTTGAGGTGCTTGTCATGCTTGCTGACCTAGGTGCTTGAGGTGCTTATCATTCTTGGTGACTAAGGCGCTTTAGGTGCTTGTCGTGCTTGCTGACTAAGGTGCTTGAGGTGCTTGTCATGCTTGAAGCCTAAGGTGCTTGAGATTCTAAAAGTCAAAGGGGATTGCTGCACAAGAGGGGGTGAGCCATGAAGCTAGGGGATGAGAGAGAACACTCACAAACACTCTCTCAAGGCAAGCCAAGACTTAAGGGGCAATAAGGACACATATCAAGCTCCTCCCCATGTTGTCCTCATGGCGTGCTTGAATCCTACTGGGTAGCCCTTAAAGAGGCCCAATGAAAATTTAGTTCAATTAAATAATTATCCAAGCAATATTCAAGCCCTCTCTCCTAAAGGGGTGAGGAGGACGCTTGTCCAAACCTTATTGCTTGATATGACTAAAAGCATGTGATTGGCTGGGCTTGTGGAGGTCCAATCAAGTCCAAGTTTGAGCTAGAAGGGGGGCTCGACCCAAGCAAGAAGGGGGTATGATTCTTGAGATACTCTCTCTCCCACACACACAAACTCACACATTCTCTTCTTGTGTGAAGAGAAAGAGCTTCATCTCCTTCTCCAAGCTTGAGAAGTTGAAAGCCTACACCAGCAACTCTTGACTATGGAATGCCAATCCAACCAAGAGCCATGGTTCAAAGCAAAAGCTTGCCATCTTCTTCATCTCCATTACTATGCTACTATGCTATGCTAAGCTACAAGAGTAATGACAAGTAAGGAAACTATTTCTTTCTCTTATGCTACTTCTTCTTCCTCTTCCCTAACCTCACTCCATGCTAGCTCTCTCCCCTTTGAAGGTGTTTAAGGTCTTGGGATTGAGGCCGGGGACAAGTTAATGATTTGGGAAGATAGTTAAGGGCATAATCTTGGTGCATGAAGCTTTCCATCTTCATTGCACCAACAAGGTCTCAAGGAACAAAAATCTTGTATTGTACCAAGTCTCTCTTCATGGGAGAATCTATAATACAAAAGCCTTTTGAAGGGGGCATTGGCTCCAAGTAAATCCGGTCCTTAACTGTTGTCAATTTCTATAATTCTCTCTCTCTCTCTCTCTCTCTCTCTCTCTCTCAAGTATTGTTCCTGCCAAGCTAATTAGGTGTAATGTTCATTTTAGTACCTTTAATCAAGTACTCTTCTTATGCTCTTTAAGAATGCCCACTATTGTTATTTCAATTCTGCTACAATCATTTTCATAGCCATATTCCATAACATTGGTATCAGAGCTATTACTTTCTCTTTTCTTGCTTAAGAAGGAGGGTCCTTAAGTTGTCCATGAAAGGTTGGATCTATTCATTGCAAGAGGGTAAGTGGGATATGGATCTATTAGCTCGATTGAAAAGGACTTAGTTTAAGGTACACCGTTGGGAACTATAGACTTAATAATGGAGTCTTTCGGGCTTCGGCTTAACCATTATTGAGCTACTAGGAATCTCAACGGGAACCATAATCAACCAAGCAACGTTAGACCATCTCCACTACTCTTTGCAATCAATAGTCTCTAAACCACGGTTATGGCTGCTTGAGAGCTAAATTTCAAAAGTAAATAAGGGTAGCAACTAAAGTTTTGAGTTTCCAAAGCACAAAGTAGCATATACATAAGTTTAGTTAGCATGGTTGACAATAATAAAGAGAGTAAAATGAATATTGACAACTTTGATTTTGCACATGAAGGTGCTACTGATGATGCTCCAATGTTTGTGAACTATCTTGTTACTAGGCTGTAACAATATATGGGCAACCTTGCCTTGCAAGCTGTAGTTACCCAACAATTTTGTGCTTATGGGATTTCCCTACCTCTCCAAGAATAGAGAAAGATTAGAAAGCCTCTTGTTGAGACTTCCAAAAGAAGACTCTCTTCAATAAGAGAAGAGGATGAATACAATGAACAAGAAAGAAGTGAATCTCCAAATTCATCTAAAGATGTGGCTCTGTGAAGACGGTGGTCTTGACAATCCCCAACTCCTCCTAAGAGGAAAAGATCGTCCTATAGTCCTTCTCCTTGTCATCTCGAAAGGGAAGAGAGGAATCAAAGGAAGAAAAAGGCAAGAAAGAGGTCACCCTCTTCTCCATCTTCCTCCTCTTCCGATGAAAGCAGCGGTTATTCTCCTAGAGAATACAAGAGGAGAGGACATCACAAATCCTATGATGCTTGGAAAAGGTCCAACAAGCTTAAGAAGTTCAAAGAGGGAGGAAAGCGTATCTCTTTTCTCACCTATGATGACACCTTTGGAGCTGGCGACAAAGTTTTGGCCTTTGTCCAGCAATTTGATGTGGCCTTTGGAGAGTCCTCCAAGCTACGTCATGTAGCTATGCACTTTCAAAAATCTTCTCGAAAATGGTGGGCTAGCCTTCGTGGCAATGGCAAAGCTCCAAAGACATGGAAAACTCTACGAGTTTCCATCATGAAACAATTCCTTGCAAGCAACACCAAAGATAAAGTGCTCACCGAATGGTGGAGTTTGAAGCTACTCTCCAACAAGCCAAGTTTTGGAATTTACATCTCAAAGCTATAGTCTTTCAAAAGATAGATTGTTTCGAGAAAAAGCAAAATTTTTGTGCGGGATTACCTGAAGAAATGGTCGAGTATGTCAACTCACAACGGCCTAGTACTATCATCAAAGTCATCCACCACACTACCATTTCTTATCGCATTAATTTCCAATAAGGGGTTAAAAGGAATTCCAAGCCCATGGAAAACAAAGACCAAAATGATTCAAGAGGGAAGAACAATGCTCAAAGTTCTTCCCAAGGAAATTCCAACAACAACAACAACAAGATCAAGGATAAAGGAGTTTACAAAGGTAAAAATAAACTCTCTCCTGAAGAGCTAGAGGCTTTTTACAAGGATCATAAATGTTTCAAGTTTGGGGAGCAAGGACATGGTTATAGTTCTTTCCCCAAAAGAAATTTACGCAATGAGACTCCTAGAGCTTCCACGGTCAAAAATACACAAGAGGATGCTCATTGCAAAGGATCATCTCTTTCCTATGCTTGGGGAAATGTGAGGGATCATGATGCCTTCATCCTTTTTGACGCTGGATCTACTCACAACTTCATATTGACAGAGTTGGCCACTAAGCTGGGCATACAAGCTTTTGAGATGGGAGATACTGTGACTGCCGATAGAGCTTTCAAGGGACAACAAGCCTCCGTTACTCCCTTGATTGGGAAATTGAGGTTTCATGTCCAAAGCTACATCGACAAAGAGGATTTTTTCATCTCCCCTCTCCAACATGAGGATGTTATCCTAGGGACACCATGGTTCAACTGCATGGCTGCCAATATGAAGTTCCCTAAAAGGACAATTTATTTCACCTACAGGGAAAAGAACATGTATATAGATGTCAATGGGTCGGGTCGTACTATACCTATTGTAAATTCACCTGCTTTTGATAAGTCAATGAAAAGCTCAGTTTCCGCGTATATTATTTTTGTCAAAGAGTCCATAAATGATGCTAATGTTTTACCAAAACAAAGTAGTAGAAATCAAGAAGAAGTAGAGTTGTCTAATTTTCTAAATAGATTCCAAGATGTTTTTATTAATGACATCCCTACGGAGTTACCTCCAAAACAAGGGGATGATGACCATAGAATAGAGCTTCTACCTGGGAGGTCACCGCCTAATAAGCCTTCCTATAGAGTTTCTCAAGATCAACAGGAGGAGATTATGAGGCAAGTGCATGAGCTGGTAGATAAGGGGATGGTGAGGCCTAGTTCCTCTCCCTATAGTTCACCAGTTCTACTAGTGCAAAAGAAAGACATCACATATCGTATGTGTGTCGCCTATAGAGCACTAAACCAAATCACTATCAAAAACAAATTTCATGTACCATGGGTAGAAGATCTGTTTGATAAGCTACAAGGCTCTACCTACTTCAGTAGGATCGACCTTAAAAGTGGCTGTTATCAAATATAGTGAATGAAGATATTATAAAAACCGCTTTTCAAAAAACGTTTGGTCTTTATGAATATCTTAATATGCCTCTTGGCTTGACAAATACTCTGGACACATTCAATCACTTAATGGAGAATAATTTAGGCCCTACTGCAAGTTCATTGGATTATTCTTTGATGATATCATCGTCTACTTGAATTCTATCGAGGAGCATAAGTAACATCTCCAAGTAGTCTTTCAAGCTTTAAGGGAGAATAAACTTTTCTTTAACCAAAAGAAGAGTGAAATTGTCCTTCAAGAGATTCAATACATAGGTCACATTATCTCTCAAGATGGTATCGGTATGGATCCATCAAAGTTAGAGGTAATAAAAGGATGGCCTAACCCAAGGAATCTACAAGAGCTATGAAGCTTTATTGGTATGTGTGCATACTATAAATGCTTCATTGAAAAATTCTCACAAATAGTAGGACCATTACATAACTTAACGAAGAAAAAATTTAAGTATTCATGAACTGCAAAAGAGAAAAAATCTTTTGAGAAGCTTAAAGAAAAGCTTACCTCCCAACCAGTGCTTACACTATTGGACCTCTCAAAGCCGTTTGAGGTCCAATGTGATGCTTGTGGAGATTGCCTTGCAGTTTTTCTTCAAGAAGGGCATGCCATAGCATACAAGAGTCGAAGACTCAATTCCGATGAGCGAGTGTTGGGCATATACGAAAAAGAGCTACTAGATGTTCTACATGCCCTAGACACATGGAAGCACTATCTTTCGGGGACTCCATTCATCTTAGGAAGAGACCACCAAAGTCTCAAGTACTTCATGACGCAAACCAAGCTTTTCGACAAACAAATGAGGTGGGAAAATTTTCTTTCACAATTCAATCTTTATATTGCTCATATTGTTGGTAAACATAATCAAGTGGCCGATGCATTATCACGATGACCAAGAGTAAATGCAGTATCTATAGAGACTCACAATGATCTATCTTCTATGATAGATAAGTATTTTATTGACCCTAATTTTAAGGACATAATGTCAGCCCTTGCCTTAGGGAAGAAAGGAGAACCATTCACCTTGCAGGATGGTTATTTTCTCCATGGAAACAGGCTATGTGTTACTCACTCCCTTCATGAGAAAGTGATGTATGAATCCCATGCTCCTCCCTATGCGGGGCATAGAGGGATTCAAGCTACTCTTTGAGGAGTAGAGAGGTATTTTTATTGGCCCACCATGAAAGTGGACATACAAGAGTATGTTTGAAAATGAGTGGTATGCCAAAAGACAAAGTATGATAGAGGGAAGCAACCTGATTACTCCAGCCATTGCCAATCCCTAATTCACCATGGGAGAGTATATCCATGGATTTTATCTTTGGATTATCCAAGTCTATCCATGGGAATACGAGAATATGGACAATAATCAAGGACACTTTATTCCTGTCAAAAAGACTACTAAGGCACACCAAATGGCAACCCTCTTCATATCTTAGATTTTCAAACACCACGGATTGCCAACATCCATCGTGTCATATAGAGATCCTAGAATAACTAGTAATTCTTAAAAAGGTCTCTTTGAAAATCCAGGTACAAGCTTGAATTTCTCTTCGGCTTATCACCCACTAACGGATGGCCAAAGTGAGATAGCTAACCTTACAATTCTTGATCTACTAAAGACTTATGCTACAAAAGTAGATCAATGCTCACAATGGGAGAAGTATCTATGACTTGTAGAGTATGCGTACAATAACACTGTCCATACTACTACAAGAAAGGCACCTGGAAGACCAAAAAGTCCCTTCCTACTTAAAGTACATGGGAAGATCTTTGCTGCCGATTAGTATAGCCAATACCTACAAGAATCTTCCCAAAAGATTAAGGAGGCTATATCCATCTCCCAACAAAGGCAAAAGACTGATGATGCGAACAAGCACAGAAGGGCCTTAACATTCAAAGAAAATGATTGGGTCTTACTTAAGTTTTCAAAGGCTCGATTGAGGCAAACTACGGGCAAAAATCCTACGGGCCACCAAAAGTATTATGCTAAATTAGCAGAAATATACTATGGTCCTTTCCAAATTTTAAGACCAATCTATGAGATGGCCTATCAACTCAAGTTGCCCAACCATTGGCTCATACACAATGATTTTTGTTGGGGTTAAGGCCTATGTGCCTTGACCGGTCACCGAGGTCATGGGCGCCCGCCCACTGTTACCCTATACTTATAGTGAGTATACTATATAGGGGGAGCTGCCACTTCACAGTCTCCCCACCCACATCGTGTGTGTGTCTCCTTCTCTCTCTCTCACTCTCCATCTATGGTGCTCCCCGATCCCCTTCAATTGGTATCAGAGCGTAGGTGCAGAGGGAGCGCGTGTGTGCACAGTCACGACGACAGCAGAGAGCCAGTTTCATTCCCGAAATCGCTTCCGCGCGCGCACACTTTCAAGAGTGCAAACAGGGTTTCGACTTCGGCATCGGCAAATTCAGCTTTCCGAGAGCGTTTCTAGCAGGTGTCCTGCTGTTTTACCCCCCTTTCAAAGCCATTTGAGCCATCAGAAACCTCATTCGAGCTATGGTTGAGGAGATGCATTTTTCAGCCCTCTTTTGGCAGTTTATGCTGCGTTTTTGGGTCGAAACGGAGGTTTTTGGCATAGCTTTCACACCAGGACTCGGATACATGTGATCCAGGAGTCTACCTTGGGGTTTTGGCATGCTCAGACGCGCTTGTAATATCAAAATTTTAAAATTCTGAACGTTGAATTTTCTACAGCAGCAGTTGTTTATTGTGTGTCGAGGATTTCACACATGGTTTGCTCTCAGATGTGAGGGTGATATTTGCTGCAAGTTTCGTCACAGGTGGGAGGATACTATGTATGACCTATGTGGTTTGATGCTCAGGGAGACTAATGTGATTGCATTTTGAGCTCGGGAATGTTTGCCTCGAGCATGTTTTTTGGCAGTCACAGGTAGAGCAGATATTTGTGTACTAGATTTGCAGGTGTTTGCAATGATGTATGCAAAGTGTGGAGATTGGTGCATGCATTTGGAGTGCGGTTCGATGCGCTTTGGTTGCTCATGGTTTCGAGCGTGCAGTCAGTTTGGTTACTGGTTTTGTGGCCGTTTTACTGACGAAACTCTGGCGAAATTTTCTCCAGGTTTTATGCGCATCATTTATGCGATCTAGGTAGAGATTGCGGGTTGCACTCAGCATTTGCGTGCGGTGTTCTCTGTAGGTAGGAGATTTGTGTGTGTGCATGCATCGATACCGCATAGTGTGGGCTTGGTGATTACCGCACAGTGTGGGCTTGGTGATTAGCTCATGGTTTGACAGGCGTACAGTTATCTTGGCACACTCACAGGAGTGAGTATTGTGATGTATGCTTGTGTGGCTATGAGCTAGGTAGCCGGATTCGAGCACTAATGGCTTGAGGTTTTGCAGCAGGTTTCAGCTATACAGGTTTACAAGTTTACAGGCTGGTTTGAGGGCTTATTTGAGCACTGAATTTTCAGCCATTGTTTCCTCTTTGCAGGTGTCCATGTATGGCTCAGTTGTAGGTTGATTTGGGACACATTTGTGACTTGTTTATGCAGTTGTTTAAGAGCTGAATTTTGGGGCTGTTTTGGGGCTGATTTACAGCCATATTTGCAGACTTTTGTTGATGCGATTCGAGCTAGTTTAGGGCTGATTTGGTTGACATTTGCTACTCATTGTTGGTTGCTCTTTTGCGAGCATTATGGCTGATTTTTCATTTGACTTCCAGCGTTATGGTCTGACACAGTTTGATGGTGCAGCTTTTGTTGCTTAGAAGGAGCATATGCTTGTTGCATTGGCGGATTTGGGGCAGGATAAATCCTTGTGTGGTTTATCGACGAAGCCCAAGTCTATGCGTGATGATGCTTGGCAGGATCTTGATGAGTTACCAATGTCTACGATTCGTTTGCATCTGGTTGAGTCTGTTGACTGGAAGGTCTCGAGGGAGACTACAACTCATGCTTTATGGCAGAGTTTACATGCTATGTACGCGACATCCATGTCTACAGGGGAGTCTAGTCCCACTTCTATGTCCATGGGAGAGATTGGTCCCACATGCAAGTCTCGATGGCATAGATACTTGACATGTTGGCATTGTGGACATAGAGGGCACATTAGGCGTCGATGTTTCAGGCGTTTGAGACAACGGAGGGGACAGATGCGTGATGCAAATTTGGGCATGACAGATGCTAGTGAGATCAGTACGGTGGTTACTGAGTATGCTTGTGACGACGATGTCACATTTACATCTAGCTTGTCTTCAGGCAATCTTATGTCTACGGATTGCATATCGGATTGCACATTGTCTTCACATTGGTTACTAGATTCAGATGCTACTTTCCATGTCACGTCGCATCGTGAGTGGTTTAGCACGTTTTCTAGTGGGAGACTTGGTTGTGTGCACATGGCTTATGGTTTTGTGTATGACATTGAGGGTGCAGGAGACATATGTTTGTCCTTGCCCAGTGGTATGAGATTTACCCTGCGTCATGTGCGTTATGTGCCAGATCTAAGACGGGATTTGATCTCAGTCAGACAGTTACGGGATAGTGGATGTCAGATTTCGCTACGAGAGCGAGATTTTGTGATGCATTTGGGTTCGCTAGTGATTGCGAGAGGTGCCAGGAGTGGTACAGGTTACCCATTGCATGTGGATCACGGGAGAGACGGTGTTGTCTCTGTGATCATGCAGCCAGGTAGAGAGCGAGAGAGCAGGCGAGTCTCTTTTGCTTGTGGGTTGCAGGATGCTTTGCATGGAGTGTAGAGCAGTGACCTTGTTGTGCAGGTTGCGTCTACGGATGCACAGGTACAGCGAGACAGCTCTAGTGAGTCACAACAGGATGAGTCATCAGAGGTGATGACACAGATGACTCACATGGATGCTGAGATGGCGGCTATTGTGGAGTCATTTCTTGATATGCTTATGCCAGAGCTTGATGCAGATTCAGGACAGATGGATACTCTTGGTACACATGTGATATGTGGTGGGCACGAGGAGTCACTCCAGAGCTTGGAGTCAGAGTGCCATGGTCTCTATGATAGGGGACAGGATTGCCATGAGTTGAGTTCTGAGTTGGAGGTGGCAGAGGTTTCCAGGGTTGCATCAACGTTCGGTGTCCTCATGTACGAGATGTTGATCTCGAGGCCCGACATAGCAGCTGCAGTGGGAGCATTTGCAGCAAGGTTGATTAGTTGTTCGATGACTGATCTCGGCATAGAGCATAGGGGAGGTTTGCAGGTATTGGACCGATACTTGCAGGAGTGCATGTGCTCTTGTAGACTATTTGCAGAGCTTGGAGCTAGCTCTGTGTGGCTTCCGCAGCGGGATGTTTGTCTATCAGTAGAGCCGGATGCACTAGCTCATCAAGAGTCAGTGGGCATAGGTTGAGAGAATCTCTCACCTTCTATTAGTTGTACACTAGTAGATCTTGCTTAAAGGCACATTGGCCTTTAAGTGGGAGGTTGTTGGGGTTAAGGCCTATGTGCCTTGACCGGTCACCCAGGTCATGGGCGCCCGCCCATTGTTACCCTATACTTATAGTGAGTATACTGTATAGGGGGAGCTGCCACTTCACAGTCTCCCCACCCACATCGTGTGTGTGTCTCCTTCTCTCTCTCACACTCTCCTTCTGTGGTGCTCCCCGATCCCCTTCACTTTTCATATGAGCCTACTCAAGCCTTACAAAGGAGAGCCACCAATAGAACCAATTATTGAAGACCCCCCAGAGATCGAAGATCAAGAAGAGGTGCTACAACCCGAAGCTATCCTTCGACATGAGGACAAGGTACTAAGACATGGTAAGATTATCCGATGGTATCTTATTAAGTTCAAAAATTATCCTTTTGAAGATGCTAGATGGATTCAAGGAACACATCTTAAGGATAGTATGAACCTTGTCAATGCTTACAATGCTACACTAGAGTAAGCAAATGCAAATGTTTCTTTTATATGAACAATGTTTTTGTCTTATAAGAGTAGATATCTCTTTTTATTGTGCACAGATTTGAGTAGTATGAATGCTTAGAATCATGTTTGTGATAACGACGTCTCCCAGACACCAAGTAGAATTTGTCACTCTACTTTGGAAAGTATGATATGGACTAAAGAGCATACATACTTGTGGCAGCTAAGTCTCCCAAGCACCAAATGGATAAGTCATCCATTCTAGAATGATGTCATAGGGTAAAAAGGGATCCTCTACCCGCTAAAAAACATAGACTAATGACTAAGGCTTTATATTATCTACCTCATAGTCAAGGACGACTATGATTTCAAGTGAGAGGTAATTTCATAAAATTTAATATCTAACTAACCCAAATGATTTTCTCATATTGAACTAATCATTTAATGTGGGAAAATAAATGGGAACAAGAGTTAGAATATAGACATGTGCTTTTAGATATATCTGAGTACGGGACCAAAGGGAGAGAAGGCAACGGGTCCAAAAGGGAGATGGTCTATCAAAGAGCAATGGCCAGATAATGGAGCTTAAAATACCTTAGGGCTAGCTTCATTAAAGACCTCCAAAGGTTAGTGGTAAAAGTCCTTAGACCTAGGACCTTAAGCAAGGTGGGACTGACCTTGAGGTGGGAACCTTGCCCAAGCTTGAGGTGCTTGTTGTGCTTGCTAACTAAAATGCTTGAGGTGCTTGTCGTGCTTGCTGACTAAGAAGCTTGAGGTGCTTGTCATGCTTGCTGACTAAGGTGCTTGAGGTGCTTGTCATGCTTGATGATTAAGGTGCTTGTCATGCTTGAGGCCTAAGATGCTTGCGATGCTAAAAGTCAAAGGGGATCCCTACACAAGTGGGGGCGAGCAATGAAGCTAGGGGATGAGAGAGAACACTCACACACACTCTCAAGGAAAGACAAGACTTAAGAGGCAACAAGGACACATGTCAAGCTCCTCCCCATGTTGCCCTCATGGTGTGCTTGAATCCTATTGGGTAGCCCTTCAAGAGGTCCAATGAGAATCTACTTCAATTAAAAAATTATCCAAGCAATATTCAAGCCTTCTCTCCTAAAGGGGTAAGGAGGACACTTGTCCAAACCTTATTGCTTGATATGACTAAAATCATGTGATTGGCTAGGCTTGTGGAGGTCCAATCAAGTCCAAGCTTGAGCTAGAAGGGGGGTTCGACCCAAGCAAGAAGGGGGTATGCTTGTTGAGAAACTCTCTCTCTCCCACACACGCAGACTCACACATTCTCTCCTTGCGTGAATAGAAAGAGCTTCAACTCCTTCTCCAAGCTTGAGAATTTGAAAGCCTACACCGACAACTCTTGACTATGGAATGTAAATCCAACCAAGAGTCATGATTCAAAGCAAAATCTTGACATATTCTTCATCTCCATTACTATGCTCTAAGCTACAAGAGTAATGACAAGTAAGAACACTATTTCTTTCTCTTATGCTACTTCTTCTCCCTCTTCCCTACCCTCACTCCCTTCTAGCTCTCTTCACCTTCGATTGAGGCAGGGGACAAGTTAATGCTTTGGGAAGATAGTTAAGGGAATAATCTCAGTGGTGTATGAAGCTTTCCATCTTCATTGCAAAAACAAGGTCTCAAGGAACAAAAATCTTGTATTGTACCCTGTCTCTCCTCATGGGAGAATCTAGGGAAGAGGGATTTTGGCTCCAAGTAAATCCGGTCCTCAACTGTTGTCAATTTCTATAATCCTCTCTCTCTCTCTCTCTCTCTCTCTCTCTCTCTCTCTCTCTCACACACACACACACACACACACACACACACACACACACACACACACTCACAAGTATTGTTCATGCCAAGCTAATTAGGTGTAATGTTCATTTTACTACCTTTAATCAAGTACTCTTCTTATGCCCTTTACAAATTATCTTGAAGGAAATGCTCACTATTGTTAGTTCAATTCCGCTACAATCATTAACACATACTTAGGATCATTTATGCTTATGAAGATCTTTGCACCCATGTGATTGAGTGTTGACCCCCAAGAATCCAATACCTGTATTTATTGGGATTCTTCTTCTTGAATTATTCCAATTTAATTAGTCCTTTTGTCTCTGAATTGTATGGCACAAGTATTGTTGAAAAGCGGCATGATTTGGAATTGTCCCAAACTCTTCTATAAACGCAATCACTACATTCTCTGACGACACCATTTACCCTACAAGATGGTTATCTTCTCTATGGAAATAGACTACGCGTTACTAATTCACTACGTCGGAAAATAATGTATGAATCTCAGTCTACCCTAAAAGGGATTGAAATATATTTCTATTGGCCTGCCATGAAAGCAAACATACAAGAGTATGTTTCTAAATGTGTGGTATGCCAAAAGACAAAGTTTGATAGAGGGAAATAACCTGGATTACTTCAACCTTTTCCAATCCCTAATTCACCATGGGGGAGCATATCCATGGATCTTATCTTTGGATTGCCTAAGTCTATCCATGGGAATACGGGAATATGGATGATAGTAGACAAATTCAGCAAACAAGCTCATTTTATCCCTATCAAAAAGGCTATCAAAGCCCATCAAATGGCAACCCTATATCACAAATCTTCAAGCACCATGGCTTGCCGATGTCATAGTGTCAGATAGGGATCCTAGAATAACCAGTAATGGTCTCTTTGAGAATTTAGGGACAAGGCTAAATTTCTCTACGGCCTATCACCCACAAACGAATGGCCAAAGTGAAATAGCTAACCTAACAATTCTTGATCTACTAAAAGCCTATGTAACGGAAGTAGATCAAAGATCCCAATGGGAGAAGTACTTACCCTTAGTGGAGTATGCCTACAATAACATTGTACATACTTCCACGGGAAAAGCACCTTTCGAGGTAATTGAGGGAAGATCAAAAAGTCCCCTGCTACTACTGAAGGTACACGGGAAGATCTTTGTTGCAGATGAGTATAGCCGAGACCTACAAGAATCTTTCCAAAAGATTAAGGATGCTATCTCTATCTCACAACAAAGGCAAAAGGCTACTGCTCTGATAAGCACAGAAGAGCCCAAGCCTTTAAAGAAAATGATTGGGTCTTGCTTAAATTTCCCAAGACTCAATTAAGGCACACAACGGGCAAGAATCCTACGGGAGACCAAAAGTACTATACTAAGTTAGCAAAAAGGTACTATGGTCCCTTCCAGATTCATAGACCAATCAATGAGATGGCCTATCAACTCAAGTTGCCCAGTCAATGGCTCATACACAATGCTTTCCATGTGAGCCTACTAAAGCCTTACAAAGGAGAGCCACCTCAAGAACCAACTATTGAAGATCCACCAGAGATCGAGGACCAAGAAGAGGTGTTGCAGCCCGTGTCCATTCTCTAACATGAAGACAAGGTATTAAGAGGCAGTAAGATTATCCAACGGTATCTTATTAAGCTTGAGAACTATCCTTTTGAAGATGCTAGATGGATGCAAGGCATACAATAAAAGGATAACCTAAACCTTGTCAATGCTTACAATGCTTCCCTAGAGTAAGCAAATGTACAAATGTTCAAAATGAACAAAGTTTTTGTCTTATAAGACTCTCTTTTTCTTTATTGTGCACAAATGTTAAGTAGTATGCATGCTTAGAATCAAGTTTGTGGCGACGATGTCTTCCAAGAACCAAGTAGAGCTTGTCACTCTACTATGGAAGATTGATAGGACTAATGCGCAGACATGCTTGTGGCAGCTTAGGCTCTCAAGTGCCAAATGGATTATTCATCCATTCTAGAACAATGTCGTAGGGTAAGATAGGGATCCTCTAAAAAGGACTAATGACTAGGCTTTATCTTCTCTACCCCATAGTCGAGGATGACTATGATTTCAAGAGAGAGGTAATGTCATAATAACTAATATCTAATTCTCCTAAATTATTTTCTCATGTTAAACTCATCATTTAATATGGGTAAGTACCAGGGGAGAAAAAGCTAGAATATTGGTTAAGCTGGCAGACCGGCCACAGTAGGGATCCAAAGCAGGGAAAATAGGGATCCAAAGGGGGGGCCATCTACAAAAGAGAAATGTGCAACAATGGGCTCAAAGACCCTAAGGTTCAGCCCATTAAGACTTCCAAAATGCTAAGGTGCCAAAATTCAAAGGCTATGTCCAATGGTCCAACCCTAGGGAAAATTGGATGCTTTGAGTGTACACAAAAGTCTTTGCAAGCTCCTACATAGGAGGGGCGAGCCCTTTTAGTAGGGGATGAGAGAGAAACACACACACACACACACACACACACACACACACTCATGCAAGCCCCTTTACACAAAGGGCATAGTGGACACATGTCAGCTCCTTAGGCCAATTGCCCACAAGGTGCACTCAACTCCTATTGGATGGCCATAGAGGTGGACCAATGAGAATTAGGCTAGAGTTAATCTAGTTTATTAATTTGAAAACACTTAATAAAAGAACCAATAAGAATAAAGCTCTCTAGAAGACTATTGGACAGTCTCCCAAGGGGTCCCATGAGCATTCAGCAGCCCGATGGATTGTTTGATTCCTATTGGCCAGAAGACAAAGGGGTCCAATGAGAGTTTAGTTGCATTATTTAATATCATCTAAAGCTCTCACAAAAGGGGAAAGGGGAACACATGTCACAAGGCTATCACTTATGCTTCTCAATTATGATTGGCTAAGCTTTGCAGGGTCCAATGGGGTGCCAACAAACGTAATTTGCAAGAGGGGTCGACCAAGAGAGAGAGGGGGCTGATTTTGGCAAGGAATTATCACACAAACACTCACACAATCTCATGTGTGGAGCAAGAAGACTCTCTCTCTCCTTCCCAAGCTTTAATGGAAAGCTCATCATCTACTCCAAGCTTGTGAGAAGGGAGGCCTACACCACCAACTCTTGGCTTTGTGATGCAAATCCAACCAAGAGCCAAGCTTCAATGCATGCTCATTTCCTCTACCATGCTAACTACTAAGCTATGCTAAGATTTTATGAGTGATTATGTGAGGAGATATACTTCTTTCTCGTAAGACTACTTCTTCTTCCTCTCAATCTACTCTCATACCCCGCTAGCTCTCACCATCTTCGAAGGTGTGTGAGGTCTTGGGTTTGAGACCGTGAGAGAATTGATGTTTTGTTTATAAGTGTTTGCTTAGTGCTTGAAGCTTCCATCTTCATTGCACTAGCTAGTTATTGAAGGAACACAAAGAATTGTATTGTAAAATGTCTCCCTTGATGGGGGAAACATATAATACAAAGCCTTTTGGAGGGGGGACCGGCCTCCATGTAAATCCGGTCCTCAACTGTTGTCAATAGCTTAATTTCCCTCTCTTTTGAAGTATTGTTCATGCCTATCTAACTAGGTGTTATGATTTTTGTTGCTCTCTCCATCCAAGCATTCTTGCTATGCTCATTAGGACTCTATTCTAATGAAATGCTCACTATGTTTATGCTATTTTCCGCTACACACAAGTTACTAGGCCATTAAATGTTACACTCACACCCCGTGTTTTGTGTCACATGGGCTAACCTCCTCACCCGCACGCACATTGTGTATCCCCAAACGTTTTTTATGAGGCTATATTGTGAGTTAACATGCACTACCCAGGTTCTTGGGTTTGAATTCGTATCCAGGTTTGGTTTTGATGTGACACTCACGACTGCAATCTCCCCGGCATTCTTGCGTGAACTTCCCAGCCCCTTGATCCCCCCTCTCTCTCTCTCTATATATATATATATGTATATATATATATATATTATAATGATATAATGCTAGGTATTACTTAGTGTTGAGGAGTGTCAACCCATCATCATCCTTTGAGTGCTAAAAGGCATGCAACAAAATTAAATTGTATGTGAGGATCAAAACATCACAAGGGATTAAATCATTATTGTAGCATCTACATTAAACTAGGAAAATGGTATACTCTATGCTAATTAAAGCATCTTGCACTAATTGCAGCTGAGCCCGTGCTGATTAAAGCATGCCAAACTGCGATGAGTAAAGCGTGGTAGGTGTGAAGGGTTTGGTTGACTTTGTTGGCTTTAGCAAGCCATCTATCATGCTACCACATTTGAGATGCATCTCCTCTCCCCTGGCAATGGATAAATATCGGCCTAGTAGCATACGTGTAGGTGGGCAATGGATAAGTATCGGCCTAGTAGTGTATGTGTAGGTGGTAGTCACTATGGTAAGAGATTTGTCAACTTTTGTGGCTTCAACAAGCCATCTAAAATCTCATGTAGGTGACCACATGTGACTTGTGTCCCATCTTTTACATTTGAGTCACCATGGTAGCATACATGTAGGTGGAAAATGGATAAATATTAGTTTGGTAGCGTACATGTAGGTGGGCAATGGATAAATATCGGCCTAGTAGTGTATGTGTGGGTGGTGGTCACTATGGCAAGAGCTTTGTCAACTTTCGTGGCTTCAACAAGCCATTTAAAGATCATGTAGGTGACAACATGTGACTTGTATCCTCTCTTCTACATTTGAGTTTCCATGGCACTAGGCAGGAGCCTTGTTGATTTCAACAAGGGCACTATAGACTGGGAATATAATCAACTTTGGAACATTGGGCCCCAACTCCTTCATTCCCTCATGCAAGATCTTGTACGTTTTATCAATATCTTTTTGTCCTATTTAAAAGATAAGGATATTACCTTCTGGCTCAATAAAACATTTATGCATAACAATAATAAGTGTTGCATATGGATAGTCACTTTTTGATTGCTTTGCATTCTTGAAATTCTCTTCTCTCTTTGGCTCATGCAGATTGTGTCATTGCAGCTTTCTAAAGTGAACCATATGATTTTCATAGGTGACTGTTAACCCATGATGCCATTATTATTCTTTTTCATATTTTTAGTCATGGTCCGGGCTTGTCAGTTCCATAGGTTTATGGTTAAGGTTTGGTGATCACCAATAATAGGTGCACCACACTTATTTAGTGTGATGATTGGCTGAATGTGGATGCATGTATGTGAAAGGGATGGACCCATAGGATTGTAAACCTAGGATTTTCTCATTCTGAAAGTATGAAGCTTGCTCTTGCCTTATCCTCTTGTGTTGTATGTCTGAGTGAGAGAGAGAGAGAGAGAGAGAGAGAGAGAGAGAGAGAGAGAGAGAGAGAGAAAGAAATGAAATGAAATGAAATGTTCTATTAACGTCTTCAAAAGGTCAAAGTCACCTATGAGACCAGAAAGTTACAATGTGGTGGATCAGAGAGAGAGAGAGAGAGAGAGAGAGAGAGAGAGAGAGAGAGCAGAAGCGATCAAGCAGTGACAAGCACAACGAGAGTGAGGAGGATAAACAGTAGCGGCAACTTATTCCTCTTGGAGTGCGTAGGATCCTCTCAATGACAACAGTTCAGGAGGTGAGTGACACGCCATCTGTAGTCATAGAGCTTGTTTGTGTTCAAAGGTTGTGTGCTTGCAGCCCCTGTGGCTCGCACACGGTGTTGAGCAAGTTCCTCACAATTGACATTTTTGGCACCGTTGCGGAGGAGCCGCTCTAGGCCAAGCTCCAACCGTAGATTGCATTCTGTGTTGAGGCTATTTTTTGCTTGTTTGAAAGGTCGGGAAGCGTGTGTGTGTGTGTGTGTGTGTGCATGTGCAGATCTGGATGCGATGATGAGGATTGTTCTGATGTTTTTTTCGCTAATCTAGGCTCTAGTTCATTTCTATTCACATTTCTTTCGTATGACAATGTCAATTATTTTTTTGTTTTGTCTTTATTTCTAGGCTCTGTGAAGTCAACCAATTTCAGATTTGTTGTTAATGCAAGCTTTGCCGAGGTCAATTTTTGAATTATTTCCTCTAAAAATCAGTAAAGAAAAAAACAAAAAAAAACAAAATCGTCCTGTAATTGGGTGAAATTTTTTGAATTGACAAAAAAATGACTCCAACTAGTCCCCGTGTAAGTGAGAAAATGAAAGAGCCCTATTAGCACTAGCCCCGATCTCGATCTCGGTCTCGGTCTTTATTTATATATATAAGAAGTAGATCCTCCATAGCTTCCTTTCAAGTGAAGGAATAGTGTGTCTCATCTTATATATATACCCACTTCTAAAGAGCAAAAGTAAGTATGTGGGATCTATGCTTCACCTTTCCCTCCACAAAGCCTCCTTTAGACTTTCACCTTTTCCCTACACGACCAAGTAGAAATCGACTATTTTGAGGTTTGCAAGAGCTTTGGGTAGCCTAATTGTGTGCTATAAAGCAATGTAAGATTTCCACCTTTCTAGAAGCGCGAAAATGAGCCCTAAGCTTTATTTGAGAAGCTTAGACATGGCAACTGGTAAACCACTATCTCAAAAATAGCTAAAATTGGTAGTTTTGAAAAAACATTTGTTGAAAGAATGCAGGACCCACTATGCCACAAAAGGAGTTGGATGACGATGTGAAGCGAATGATTTTATGTTGAACCACTACTTCCCCCCACCCTTGAGCTATCAAGAGACATAGCCAAAGGCTAGGTTCAGACGACCTGACAGAAGGCGGCATTGACAGAAGGTGCGTACTTCCACGTGTCACATGGGAATTGGGAAAAAACAACGTTGCACTCTTCCGGACCTACGCAAAATTGGGCACTATTCCGCAAATATGGCTCGGTTGGGTGGCCTGAGCTCTAAGGCCTTCTCTCCTCCTGCTAGCGTGGGCAGCATTTTACGAGACCAGAAAGTGTTACCTGGGGTGACAAGAAGCCGAACAAATGTGGTTTTTGGCATGGGTCAGCCTCCTGTCACACGATTAGTCTGTGTCCTCATCTCCTAAGGATTCTTTTCTTATTGATGTTGGAACAGGTGATGAGGGGACATGAAGAATGCTGGCTTCGAGACAGCTTTCGAGAAGCACAGGATGAGTGCTACGGATGAGTTAAGTTTTGGGGATTTCATCAAAGGGGGATGGCTAATTCTATAATGGAGGAGCTAGGTTTTGGTATTGGCTCTACAAGGAACGACTACACAGACAAGACCAAGCCTGCAAAGCAACTAGAAAAAGCATATGGTGCAGCAGATGCTTTTGTGAGCAGTGGTTCCTCTCCCCTCGCTAGAACACCTGAGAGAAGCAGTCGGACTCGTATCCCTCGACGCCCTAGTGCATCTTGAATGATTCCGTTGTCTACAGGGAGTGGCAAAGACCGTTCTAAAAGGCATGCAAAGGGCCAGTGCTCTATTGAAGTTCCAAAGTGAACAATATCCCTCACAACAGAAATCCTCTTAGAGCAATCGCATCACAGATCATGCTTGCTCTTCAATGCTCAATGGCCAAAGGCAAGAGCCCTTGCAAAGTTGACACCTCATGCAAAGATGTGTCCCTTGGGAAATCTACAGAGACCAAGAGCTCACCGGCAACAACAAGCCTGATTCATCAAATACTATTTGATGACGTCTGTTGTGGTGAGGAATCCAAACAGCAATTATATCATTGCAAATCACTTACTAATACACAAGGCAACATTGAGCAGCACAATCGACCTGTGAAGCTTAATAATGTGGAATAACTGTGATCACACATTGCGGCAATATCACCTGATTATTCCTTTCAGAAAAACAGAGTTCTAATGCAAAAAGTAGCTCGGCATCTTACCCAACCACAATCAGCCAACAACCCATCATTAGGAAGCAAGCCTGATAGACAACCGCAAATCGGCCAACCATGCCTAGCTTAGAAGCAACACTGTAGGCACCTCCCAACTTCAAAACATTTAGAGCAACCAAATTCAGCAGAAAGCGCTCTGAACATTATGGCCATTAGCAATAGTTGGACAACCCAAAACTCAGCAACCCACAACTTATGATCACGAGGTCCATTACTCAACTTGAACTTCATCAAGTTAGATAATCTGATTCAGTTAATAAGGAAAAAACAAGGCAGAAAAGGATTTCAACACCTCTGTTTTCATATACAAAAGTCTTTTTTTTCAAAACAAATCTCTGCTAATGAGTAGGACAAAAGGGGGACTACTATGTATGCTGCCGTCTCTAGCTTCATATCACATGCCAGAGAAATGTAAACGTAATGTGTGGAGCTGCAACTCGGATCTCGCAACTTGCAAAAACAAACCAGCAACAAGGGAAATTGAGCTGCTTATGCTTGGAAAGCTCTTAGAGAAGGTCCCCAGATGGAAAGAAATTGATCCACAAATTTGGGACAAGATTGAAAAATCCCATAGATCAATCAGCAACTCCCATCTTGCACCAAACAGCATTGCGTACTCGGCTCAGATCTCTGCCTTTCAGAGTCCTCCCAAGTCTTTCACCACTCCTTCACAAACTGAAAAGGTTCTGCGCTGGCTCCTTGCATATTCTCTTGCGAGGAGCTCATTGATCGGGTGGCAAACGATCATCATCGTCATCATGTGATCATCATCATCGAATACTGCACCGGATTTCATTATTGCGCGGTGACATGGAGAGAGAGAGAGAGAGAGAGAGAGAGAGAGAGAGAGAGAGAGAGAGAGAGAGAGCACGGCCACAGCAGTTGAGAACATCTTTTGTTTTGGGATGCTGAGCGAAAACAGTGCAGAAACACTTACTTTCTGGACGCCACAAGCCCCAACCAAAATAGCATTTGCATGCATGTTGTCCACCTAAAGAAGATACCCTCCCATGGCAAATCGTCATTGGCCAAAGCCCCTATGGCCATGCTAGCAAAACTCCTCCCCATAGACCCTGCCATAGGCAGTGCCAATAAACTCCATACATATAGAAAAAGCACCACCAAGAACGACATCTTTCACCAACAACCTCTCACTAGCAATCACACAAGCATTCAAAGTGCAAGCGTAGGTGATTGCATCCAAAGAAAGGCCTTCCCTTTGCAACCAGCAAAAACAGTGTGAAGCCTCCTTGCCACACCCATGCTGGGCATATCGTGCAATGAACGTGCTCAAAGAGACAACATCTGAAAGGCCTTCCTTTTGCATCTGGTGAAAACAGCCCGGAGAAAACAAAGAAACTCTTAGTGCTTTCATGAGGGCACCATATTTTGCGTACATATCAATCAAAGCACCAGCAAGAAAGTCATTTGTCACTAACAGGTCTTGAATAGCAATCACACAAGCATTCGAAGTGCAAGCTGAATCGATTGCACCCGGAGAAAGTTCTTGCCTTCACAACTGGCAAAAACAGCCTAAAGCCTCCTTGCCACATCCATGCTGGGCATATCCTACAATCAACACGCTCCAAGAGACAATATCTTGTAGAGGATGCCCCTCAGACATTCAAAGTGCGAGCATAAGTGAGTGCATCCACAGAAAGGCTTTCCCTTTGCATTTGATGAAAATAGCTCTCAGCATCCTTGCCACAGCCATGTTGGGCATATTATGTAGGCAATGCATTCCAGGTGAAGACATCCCAGATAAAAAGCTCATCAATCAATTTTTGTGGTTTTCTAGGGAACCACATTTGGCAGACATATCGACCAAAGCAATACCAAGCAAGACACCTTTCTCCAACCATGCCTAGCGATCTCATCGTGAATTCTCTCACCCATGTCAACGATTGGCATAGTGCCAGAGGCTTTAAAGGTGCCAGCATAGGTGATTGTATCTAGAGAAAGGCCTTCATTTTGCATTGAATTAGAACAGCCCAAAGCTTCTTTGCCACAACCATGGTCACATCTGCAATCTTCGTGCTCATAGAGATGGCATAATGGAGAGAATACATACAATGTACATATCGACCAAAGCACTGCCAAGCATGCCATATTTCTCCAATAGCAGCTGCCTAGCAATGTCATTGTGAATTCTCTCATCCATTCAACAACTTGCATAAGGCCACGGGCCTTCAAGGTGCAAGCTTAAGTGATTGCACCTGGAGAAAGGCCTTCCCATTGCATCTGGTTGAAAAACCTAAGCTTCCTTCCATGTTGAGCATATCTGCAATCAACACGGTGCATACTCCAAGAGACGACATCCTAGAAGGTATGGATGTGGTCCCTTCCAATGCATTGATTGCATGGCATGCACAAAAGGGACTACTCAAGAATGTAAAAGAATGTAAACAGCATCAGTTGAGGATGTCTATCACGAATTTTCTGTGCTTCTGTCATGGCACCATCTTTTGCATGCATGCTGACCAAAGCATTGCCAAGCATGACAAATTTCTCCAAGGCCCCCTGTCTAACGATCTCATTGTGAATCACCCATGTGAACGACTTGCATAAGGCCACATGCCTTCAAGGTGCGAGTGTAGGTAGATGCATCCGGAGAAAGCCCTTTTCTTTGCACAGCCCAAAGCTTCCTTCCCATATCCATGTGGATGAGTAGATCTGCAAAACGCGCTCCAAGAGAAGACATCATGGAAAGGATGTCCATTAAAATTTTTCTCAGCTTTCATGATGACACCACATTTTGCATACTTATCAACCAAAGCACTGCCAAGCATGACATATTCCTCCAATTACACCCATTGCCTAGCTATCTCATTGTGAATTTTCTCACCCATATCAATGACCAGCTTGCATAAGGCCACAGGCCTTGAAAGGTGAGAGAATAAGTCACGATTACAGCTGGAGAAGTGGCGGCAGCCATGCGACAGTGCTGTTTTGCTGCTGCGTCCCTGTCCTCGACGGGTTGATTTGCCTGCATCATATATCCTTTAGGGGTTTAGTTGCAAAGGTCGACGAAAGCTGGTGCATTGACGATAGGTCAGAAGAAGAGCGCAGAGGAAGCTAGGTTGCACCAGTTTGCAAGTAACGGCTGAAGCTGCAATATTAGTTGCTACCTTCCCATCTATACTCCTTCCATTCCATATTATAAAGGATTCCTGGCCGCTGAGAGAGAGAGAGAGGAAAAGAATCTAGCCTACCGAGAGCGACCGAAGGCCGTCAGCAATACTGGTAGTTTACAACGCCAGATTGCCTCAATTTTCCAACTTTGCCAAACTCGGCCCCCACGTCATGAATTGCAGATGAATTCGTGCACGTCAGCACAAAAGGATATTAAGCACATCAAGCCAAGGTTGTTGATGCCTAGTCGGGGTTCTACCCCAGCCCGCGCGAATTTGCTCTAACTTTCTTTGCTAAAATGTGGGAACGACATTTGGATCAAAGCGCCACCAAGCACAAAGTCTTTCTTTAGGATCCCCCGAGTAGCGATCTCATTATAGATTCTCTCACCCGCATGAAGGACTAGCATAAGGCCACGAGTCTTAAAGGTGCAATCATACTTGACGCATTTGGAAAAAGGCCTCTCCTTTGCATCTAGTTAAACAACCCAGAGCTTCCTTGCCATAGCCATGTTGAGCATATCCTACAAATTATCAACATGTTTCAAGTGAAGACATTTTGGAGAGGATGCCCATTATGAATTTTTTGTGCTTCTACAATTGCACCACAAATGGCATACACATCGGTGAGCACTACCAAGCATGACATTTTTCTCCAACAACCCTGCACCAGCAATCTCATTGTGAAGTCTCTCAACCATGTCAACATCTTTCATAAGGCTAGAGGCCGTCAAGGTGAAAGCTTGTGTGATTGCATCTCAAGAGAGACATTCCATTCGCATTCTGCTAACAACAACTCAGTTCTTCCTTGACACAGTCATGTTGGACATAGCCTACAGTCCACGTGTTCCAATGATGATATTTTTGAAAAGAAGCCCAGCAAGAACTAGGACTAAAGGGAATTCCTTTACCTCTACATTTGAAAGAGAGAAGAGGAATGTTTTTACCTTACACCCATGTGAAGATCTTGTGTATGTAAGGTCCCCGACCTTCAAGGTGCAAGCATAGATGACTACATTTGGAGAGAGCCCTTCCTTTTGCATCTTATTTAAATAGATCATAACTTCCTTGACACAGCCATGTTGGACATATCTTGCAATCAAAATGTTCAAAGTGATGGCATTCCCAAGAGGATGGCCATCAAGAACTTTCATGCTTGGGCAATGCCACATTTGGCGTACATATGAACCAAAGCACCACCAAGAACAACATCTTTCGACAATAGCCATTGACTAACAATTTCATTGGGAATTTTCTCACCCATGTGCAAGCCTAAGTGATTGCATCTAGAGAGAGGCCTACTCATTGTATTCGGTGAAAACAACACAGTGCTCATGTGTAACATCAACAATGACAACCCCTGACTTCTTTTGCTACCTGTTGGCAGGGGGAATATTTAAAATTTGGTAGGCCCTAAGATCCTCACTAGGAATTGGCTCTAGAGCCTTGTCAAACTTGTACCTCAGCCTTGACACAAGCGCAAAATCTTTGCTCATGAGTGTGACCCTGTGAGAAAATGCAGCTGCAATGTAGCTATCCTTCATGAAATATATTAAGAAATCTTCAGCAACCTCTTGAAGGCACATCAAGGCTTGAGATTGCCACCTTACTGAAACAAAACTTTTTACTTTTCATCATGCTAACCATTATGTTTGATATCTCCTTGACTACTCTCATGAAGGGCAACCTAGGGATAAGAAGACAAGTATATTTCTATGCTTTCTTGATCTCCCTTAAAGATTTCACTTGATAATTCATTCTCTTCTGGCAGTGGGCCTCTAACAAAGTTTTGGAGCTTGTTTCTCCTCTTCATCCTTCTCTGATTCTGGATTGGCAATTGATTCCTCTTGGTTGTCTTCATGTTTATTTGACTCTTCTGGGACTTTGTAAACCTTTCTAGCGGTTTTCTTTGTTCTCTCCATGATAGATGATCAAAATAACCAAACCACGTGATAGGATAGGTTTCAAACTTTTAGGAGCACACGATATCGCACCGTGAAGGATGATAGGAAAATGTAAAGTTGGCACAAGAAAATGCCTGAAGGAAGTAAAAGGATAGGTTTCAAGTTTTTAGAAGCACACGGTATCACACCGTGAAGGCTGATAAGAAGATGTCAAACTAGCACAAGGGAATTCCTGAACGGAGCGATGCGGATAGCTCCAAAGATGTGCAACTGTATCCTATCGTGTTGTGCAAGCTGTCTAGAAGATGTGCCCAAACAAAGAGATGATCTTGTCATACAAGAATGCCAATTCCCCAAACCTTTGTGACATTGTCCTTAATTTTAAGTCAATGGGCAAACCCTTGGCATGAGGTAGAAGCATTGCTTATCGTTATGTACTTCAAAGAACTTTCTTTGCACATCAGGAGATCCTTCCAAATTAAAGATTGAAAATGCAAAAAGCAAAGAACTTGAAATTGTCTAACCTTATCACCCATATATGGCCAATTGTCTCAAAATCCAAAAGCACATGCTTGATTGAGAGTGAATTTCAATCTAATGTTTTTGTTCTTGCTTGAATCTAGGACCCAGTGAGAGACCATTCAGAGACATTGCAAAGTCCCCCCAAGTTTGTATGCTAGTAGCATTTCAAACATTGGAAATTACCGCATGATAAGCATAAAATTCAAGCCTTGCTTTACATAATGACATCTAGACTTTATCAAGCTTTTGTGCTCATAGCCATATGAAGCCTTTGAAAACATTCACATACCATGAATGATACACAATCGCAAAAATAAATCAACCTTGTCGCTCATAGACAAATAATCAACCTTCTTGAGTTGTATGTCATTGTAGAAGCATTATAAAAAAAACTTGCAATTAATGCATGTCATAATTGCAGTGACAATGCAACCTGATACTGGCCAATGTTGAGAGTAGATGCACATGATATTCAGTACATTGCCTTGATGACATAATGGGTTCTAATTAGCTCCTTGGCCATAGAGAATCATAACATAGGCATAATAGGAATCATGCTTGCTTGAAAATCTTGCTCCAATTAGGAAATCTTCCCATTTTGAGTGGACAAGCCTTGGAAGGGATTCCCCTTGGACATTGCAACTTGACTACATTATGAACATTTTAGGTGGTCTGCATAAGAACTAAACAAATGCCTTCCAAGAGTGAAAGTGAAAATCGAGGTTGTTTTGCCTCAAGAAAGTGCAAGACACACTACATAAAGGCTCCAAATGATGTCAAATATGTAGATCCAAGAAATAGGCTCATACCATAAGCAAAAACAAGGGTAAAACACACTTGATAGATCTTGAGGCATTCGTAGATTACGTTCCTCTATGTAGTTTAAATGAATTTCTAAGGGTGCGAACAACTTTGAAAGGGAGGTTAAACTCCAAGAAACTAATTGGAAAAGCCCTCAGGATCACAAATATGCCTCCACAATGAGTCATAAGAAAAACAACCTAAAACCTACAATCTCTCATGCAGACCCAAACTTGGTTTGTAACCATGCTCTAATACCAGTGAGAGGCCCAGGCTCCTACTGCATGCTCATCTCCACCCAACCATACTCCCTTTATAGGCCATTGACCCTCCTATGGGAGACCCCTTGGCATGCATGAGTAGTCTACGGCCTTTCCATCCCTAGTCCTATCATAGGCTTGGCATGCAAATCCAAGCAATTGAATGCATGATAGGTCTTCTTTCTCTTATCTATAATTCTAGCTATGCTTAAAGCTTTATCATGGAGTAAGCATATACATACTATTACTTATTTTCTTAAGCAATAGTACTTTTCATCCTCATCTACCTCTTACCCCACAATTCTTTCTCCTTGTAGGGATGTTTAGGTTTTGGGAAGGAGGGTTACACACAAAATTATGAAGTTCATTATCTTATTGATTTGAGCAAAGCTCTGCAAGAAACAATCTTGTATTCTAAGCAAAGCTCTCATTGAGAATTATAATACAAAGTCTTTTTGCAGGGGGGGGCCGTCTCTAAGAAAATTCAGTCCTCATCAAGTTATCAATCTTAATTGTGTGGCTCTCTTCAAATTATGTGAATGAATTCCATGTTCTAGTTTGTGAAATGTGCAATAAAATTAGTCCGACACAATCTAAAGCTCTCCTCTAAATAATATCCATAAAGGAAAACTCCCCTTTCATAAAATTCCGTTTTGGTTTTAAGAAAATACTAGATTCTATGACATTGGTATCAGAGCTAAGGTTTCTCTTTTTTTGCCTAAGAAGAGAGGTCCTTGAGTAACTATGAAAGGTTGGAGTTGTTCATTGCAATAGTGTAAGTGGGACTGGGATTTTATTTTCATGATTGACATACCAACTTGCGGGGTATGGGGGACACCATCTGGAACTATGGTCTTAATAATGAATTCTTTTTAGACTTTCCTATGGCTTAACCATTATTGAGCTATTAGCCACTTGATAGGAACCAGTGTCAGCCCGGCATCATTAAACCCACTCCACTACTCTTTGTAATTAACAATATTCTAAACCACAAGTGTAGTTACTTGAGTGCTTATTTTCAAGTGTTAGAGGAGTAATAGCCAAAGTTTTGGAACTTTCAAGGGAAAATCTATCACACACATACAAGGAACTCTAATCATGGAACAACATAATCAAGAGAATAAAATTAATATTGACAACTTGGATTTAACGCATGGTGTGACCACTGATGATGGTCAAAGTGTTGTCAACTAAAAAATATTGGCAAGACCTCCAAGGAAAAATGTTCAACAAGAATCCATGCATCAAGAACATTCAAGGTAGAGGCATGAAAGTGACACCTCCATTACATCTCAAAGTGGTGAAACCCCAAGAAGGCAGTGGCAAGCACAGTGGTCACCCAGCCCTTCCAAGAAGAAAGAAGAAGAGGAAGTCATTAGGAACTCCCTCCATTGACAATCCCAAGAAGAAGAGAAAGTCATTAGGCACTCCCTCCATTTGCAATCCCAACAAGAAGAGAGAAAACAATCCAAGAAGGAGGAACAAGAGAAAGCGGTCACCATCCTCTCCTCCTAGTCCTCCTTCTCCTTCTTCTTCCTCTTCATTGTCATTATCTTTTGATGAGGAGATCAATGAACTACCACCCAAGAAATAAAAAAGAAGAGGTAAACAAAGAATTTATGTGGCATGGAAGAGGTCACACAATGTTAAAAACTTCAGAGAAGGAGAAAGGAGCATCACTTTCCTTACCTACAATGGAACATTTGGAGCAGCTATGATAAAGTGTTGGCTTTCCAACAATTTGACATGGATCTTGGAGATGCTAATTTCTTGGAATCTTCAAAGCTATGAAATGTCTCCTTGCATTTACAAAAGTAAGTATGTCAATGGTGGGCAAGCCTACATGCCAAGGAGAAGCTCTAAAGACATGGAAGGCCTTGAGGATTGTTATTATGAATCAATTCCTTGATAGAAATGCCAAAGATAAAGTCCTTATAGAATTGAAGATGGTCTTATGAGTCTATTCAGAAATATGCAGATAAATTTTGGGAGTTACATCTCATACCCATTAGGAGATATACTTTGTGGAACCAAAGAAACAATTTTGTGTCGGCCTACCCGAAGAGATGAATGAGTGTACTAACTCACAAAGGACCAAAACTCTTGCAATGGTCGTACAGCACACGATGGTTGTCTCAAGAATTCACTTCCAATAAGGAAATAAGAAGGACCCCAAGACTAGAGAAGCTAAGGAACAAACTGATCAAAGCGGAAGAACAATGCAATGCAAAATTCTTCCAAAGAACAACAAAGAAGCAAAGGCAAAAGGATAAATGCTACAAAAGTATTTAAAAAAGGTCACACAAAGAGATAGAGTGATAACAAGTGCTTCAAGTGTGGGGACCAAAGACATGTTTAGCATATATGCCCTAAGAGAAGTGACCATAATGACCCTCCTAGAGCTACCGTTGGAGAATCTCTAAAAGAGGAAAGCCATTGCAAATGTGTACCACTCTCTTATGCTTGGGGAAGAGTAAGAGACCATGATGCTTTCATACTTTTTGATCTTGGCTCCACACACAACTTTATTTTTATTGAGCTAGCTACTAAGCTAGGAATCCATGACTTTGAGATGGGGGATGTGGTGAAAGTAGATGGAGTTTTCAAAGTAGATGCATAAAGCTATGCAGATAAAAAAGATTTATTTATCTCCCCACTCAAGCATGATAGATGTTACTCTACAGGCCACCATGGTTTGATCGCATGGATGCCATACGAAGTTTCTTGAAAAAGAAGTATTATTTTCCTATAGGGCGGGAACATTACAGTACTTTTGATATAATTAGTGCAAGTCACACTATATTACTTGTACAAGCTCAAGCTTTAAACAAAGTAATGAGAAGTTCTTTTTCCTTTTACATGATTTTTTTCAAAGAGGCTAGAAATGAAGCTAAAGAGGAATTAATTTCCAAAATGAGTTTCAAAATGTGTTTATAGATGACATTCCCAAGGAGTTACCTCCGAAAAGAGGGCAAGATAATCATATCATAGAACTTATACCTGGTAGTTCACCTCCTAATAAGCCTTCTTATTGAGTCTAACTGGCTCAACAAGACAAAAATATGAGGCAATGAATGAAATTATGGAAAAAGGGATGGTCAGACCTAGTTCATCTCCATTTTGTTCACCAGTCTATTAGGACAAAATAAGGATGTACTTATAGAATGGGACTATCACGCACTTCATTGGATAACCATAAAGAATATATTTCCTATTCCCAAGATAGAGGATCTATTTGATAAGCTACAGGGGTCTACCAATGTAATAGAATAGATCTCAAAGTTGGTTATCACCAGATCATGAATGTGCTTGAAGATATTCATAAGATGGTCTTTCATACAATATTTGGCTTATATGAACTCCAACTTAGTACTCCCTTTTGGGATTACCAATGCGCCAGCTATCGTTAAGCAAATGATAGAGAGGATTTTCTAACCTGATCAAATCTTCATATGAGTAATCTTTGAGGACATTATTATCTACTCCAAGTCTATTGAATAATACAGGCATAATATTCAAGTTATAGTTCAAGTTTTGAGAGATAATAAGATTTATATTAATCAAAAGAAAAGTGAAATTTATTTAAAAGAGATTCGATACCTAGGTCATATTATCTCCCAAGGAGAGATCCAAATGGACCCTAAAAGGTTGGATGTAATAAAAGGAGGGCCTATACCAATGAATCTACATGAATTGAGAATCTTCGTAGGAATGTGTGCATACTATAGACGCTTCATAGAAAAATTCTCATTCATAGCAAGGTCATTGTATGAATTAACTAAAAAGAACATTAAACATGTATGGACTGTGAAAGAGAATGAATCTTTTGAAAATCTCAAAGCCAAACTAGTCTCTCAACCAATGTTAATATTACCCGACCTCTCAAAACCTTTTGAATTCCAATAGACATTGCCTTAGGGCTGTGTTGCTTCAAGAAGGGCATGCCATAGCATAGGACATTAGGATATTAAATAACCAAGAAAAGAATCTATGCATATATGAAAAAGAGCTATTCGGTATTTTACATGCCTTAGATACATGGAAGCATTATCTCCTAGGCGCCCCATTCATTTTGCACACAGATCACAAAAATCTTAAATAATTTCTCACACAAATCAAATTGAGTGATAAGCAAATGAGGTGGGAAAACACTCTTTGACAATTTAACTTTCATATTTCTCACATAGTTGGTAAGCACAACCAAGTGGTCGATGCTGTTTCAGTAAGACCAAAGGTGAATGTTGTATAAATAGCTACTCACATCTATCTTCTATAACAGATGAGTATGCTAGAATCCAAAACTCAAAGATATAATGCTAGCTATTGCACTAAGGAAGAAAGAGGAACAGTACTATGTGCAAGTTGGTTATCTTCTTTGTGGTAATAGGTTATGCGTTACACATACCTTACATGGAAAAGTTATCTATGAATCTCTGGCTCCCCCTTACGTGGGATACAAAGGGATGAAAGCTACTCTTAAAGGACTAGCAATGTTATTTTATTTCCCAACAATGAAGATACATATGCTTGACTATGTTTCCAAATGCATTGTATGTCAAAAGACAAGGTATGATAGAGGGAAGCAGTCTGGTTTGCTTCAATCATTTCCTATACTTGATCCCCCATTGAAGAGTATATCTATGGATTTCATCTTTGGATTGCCAAGATCTATTCATGGGAATATAGGGATATGGACAGTAGTAGAGCATTTTAGTAAACAAGCGCATTTTGTACATGTCAAAAATTCCATTAAAGCACATCATATGGCAACCTTCTTTATATCACAAGTCTTTCAGTATCATGGCTTACCAACATCTATAGTGTCTGGCAGAGATCCAAGAATGACTAGTAATTTTTGGAAATATCTATTTGAGAATTTGGATACTAAGTTGAATTTCTCCTCGGCCTATCACCCACAAATGAATGGCCAAAGTGAGATAGAAATGTCGAATATTATTGATCTAGTCAAAGCCTAAGTTACAAAAGGAGATCAAAGAGATCAATGGGAAAAGTATCTAGATTTAGTAGAGTATGGGTACAATAACACTATCCATACTTCCACAAGAAAGGCACCCATTGAGGTGATTCAAGGAAGACCCAAGCTCCCATTGATAGTCAAGATACTTGGGAAGTCTTCGCTACTACTGGCGAGTATAATAGAGACCTTAAAGAATCCTTTGATAAGATTAAGGAATTATATCCATCATGAAATAGAAGAAAAAGGCTTACTGATAAGCATAGAAAAGCCTTGACCGTCAAAGAGAATGATTGCTTAAGTTTTCCAAAGCATGATTAAGCCATACAATGGGCAAGGGGACACAAGAATGCCCAACGGGTCATCAAAAATATTATGTTGAAAGGATATTATGGCCCATTCAAGATCCTTAACACTAGGTTGGTAACCTAACAGGAAATAAAAGTGTCCTTTCAGGGTTTTGAAAAAAACCTCCAAAACCATAGTAGATCCACTCATTTTGTAAAATCCTTTCATGAGGTTATAGTTCAAGGCCTACTACACATGGAAAAAATAAGAAACTTGTAAAATTTCTCATCTTTTGGTCACACCAAGCCTCCAAAGTTGATGGACCAATACATTTTCATCAAAACAATCATTTCTTACGTTTGTTGCATAAAAATAAGATTAGGGATTTTTGTAGGACTTGAGATAAATTCCCTAGTTAACTTCAATGGGTTGGTGATCAGAACATATGATTGCTTCTCACTCACTATTTTTTGTTTTGCTAAAAGAAATAGGTACAAAAAAGGTTAATTTTTAGCATTCTGCAAACCTATCATCAAAGTTTCTATAGCCACGCTCAATACAAATAATATATGCATGTTTTCTTAGTTCCCTATTGTCTTTAGGTTCATAAGGAGCCATGGAGCATGTCAAAAGAATAATACATCTCTTACCAAGGGGAATCTTGGGGACAAAGATGAAGTGCTAAATACAGCAAACATGAAAAAACTGGGTTCAACATTATGAGTTGTAGAATCCCATAGAAACTATTCAATATCTAGCCAAATTTGATCCTTATGACTTCATATGGTTACTACCTACAAAAGCCATGTAGTTGTCACAAGAAACTATTAATATTGCAAAAGCTATACTTGATATACTAGAATGTTTTGTTTTCTTCTATAATTGAAAAAATCAACCATCGTTGTCTACTATGCAAAATAGGGTATTAGGTGCCCCAAAACTCAAGGAATATTAGCTTTATGTTACAATATGCGACATTGAAAATCAAAACTGCATTTGGATATCATGAAAGCCACCAAAAAAATCATAGAAGATCTAAAATTGGCTAAAAAACAAGATTTGACAATTTTTGTAATTTGGTCATAACTTACAACTCTAACATTTATTTCTCCCTAGAAGCATCAGGACATGTTGAGGACTACTAAAGATAGTTCTCTAGCATTATAGACCTCACAAACATGAATTCTAGAGTGGTATAGTTGCAAAAAGTTGAAAAAAGCCAAAAACAAGACCCGTTTTTTCACATAGTTTAGGTTGTGAAATGTTGTGCAAGGACAAGGTTAAAGATGGAATTGATATTCCAAAAAAATGTCGAGTTTTTTTCAGCTCATGAGACAACTTTCTAGACAGATAGCACCTCAAAATCCATTTTGAAACTCTGGACATAATTCAAGGAAAATGGTCACTTAACAAGACATAAAAGTGTCCTATGACATAAAAGTGTCCCATTACCAACCTAGTGTGAAGACACTTAATAAATTGGCTTACATGTTAACGTTACCTAGCACTTGGTTCATTCATAACGCTATTTATATCAGCCTTTTTAAGCCTTATAAGGGCGAGCCACCCAAAGACTCGATGATCGATGATCCACCCAAGTTGGAAGGTCAAGTAGAGATGCTACAACATGAGAGCATCCTACGACATGAAGACAAGGTTTTAAGAAGTGGTAAGACTATTCGTTGTTAAGTTTAAGAATTATCCTTTTGAACATGTGAGATGGATGCATGGCATCCAGTTAAAGAATAGTGCAAACCTTGTAAATGCTTACAATGACTCATGTCAAAGTTAAGAACCACGTATGAACAAATGTTTTTTATAAATAATTTCTTGTTTTGACTCTAATATTTATTTTAAATGTCCCTAAGTTTTTAACTATATGTGTACAATGAATCATGCTTGTGGTAGTTTAGTCTCTCAAACACCTAGTAGACCTTGCCAATCTAATGCGGAAGATGATAAGGGCTAAGTAAAGATATGCTTCTGATATCTAAGTCTTCCAAAAACCAAGTGGAATTGGTCATCACTCTGGAATGATGTCGATAGGTCAAAAGGGATCCTCTACCCAAAGTAAAAGGACTAGCTATGAATTTATTTTCCCTACTCCATAGATAACCACTATGATTTCAAGGTAGAGTTAATGTCATAAAAATTAAATTCTAACTTTCTAAAAATATTTTCCATCTTAATTTGGTCGCTTAATTCTAAGAAAAATAAAAGAGAATAAATTTTTTATATTCATGTTCTTGTAGACCTTTCTCAATCAAAGGCTTGTGACCAATTAAGGAAAGAAGTCTATAAAAGAGGAAGATTTATTGCTATTTAATTATCCCAAGTCAAAGGTACATGTCAAGGCAAGATAAGTGTATCACAACCAACCTTGATCAAAGTTAAAGGACAAAGGACATTAATTAGATCAATTATAAGAGTTTAAGAATAAAAACTAACTTTGTAAATTTTAGGTAATTGAAATTACTCATTAGACTTCAAGTATGAAGTGTGGGAAGCCTTAAGGTAAAGTTAAAATTTACCAAAGTCATTCGAATTGAGGACCGGCTTCATGGTACCTCCAGGGATTGTGCTAAGATTTTTCATAGGAGGTGAAGCTTTAAAGCCCAAGGGTGAGTTTAACCTTTACCAAAGTCCATCCTAACTTATCAGGTTCTAAATTCGTAGGTAGTCTTTAGCCCAATTATCTTCATAAAGCCTCCAAAGGATAGTGCAAAGGCCTTGCAAATGAGCTAGTTAAATTAAGATCAATTCTGTGGTTTTTAATTAATGGAAGGAAAAAGCAAATGACTAAGGTTAGATCAGCCCTACTATATTTGGTAAGTTGACTCTAGTCCTTCTTTGCACAATTTGTCTAGACACATGTCCCAAGTAGCTTGCATATGATTAATCAATAATAGGCAAGTATGTGCATGTGTTCTTTAGTCAAAAGAAGGTCCAAAATGAGGGGAGACAAGTTGTTCAAGAATAATGTGTTCACTTATGCATCAAAATTGGAATTCAAGTCTTCACTTCTCATTGGTCCATGTAGTGCGCATTCAGTTTAACACTTTTGGGCAAGTGATCAAGAGGACAAAAGAGAGGGCTCTTGGGGATTTTGAAGTCTCTTTCTCTCATTTTTGCAAGTTTTCATTGTGGCAATGCAAATGAAAATGCTCTCTCTCTCTCTCTCTCTCTCTCTCTCTCTCTCTCTCTCTCTCACATGCTCATGTGGGAGCTCAAGAGTGAGTTTCTATGCTCAAGCTCTTGGATATGGATGCAAATCCAAGCAAGTGAATGCATGAAATATCTTCTTCATATTTGCTATCATTCTAGCTATGCTTAAAGCTTTCCCATGGAGTAAGCATATACATAATACTATTTCTTTGCTCAAGAAATACTTCTTTCATCCTCATATACCTCTTACTCTTAAATTATTTCTCCCTAGTGGGGTGTTTAGGGCTTGGAAAGGAAAGTAACACCATGAAATCATGAAGTTCATTATCTTCTTGGTTTAAGGAAAGCTTTGCACGATCACAGGCTTATATTGCAATCAAAATCTCTCATTGGGAGAATTATAATACAAAGTCTTTTTGGAGAGGGGACTAGCTTGAAGCAAATTGTCAATATTAATTGTGTGATTCTCTTCAAGTTATGTGTATGAATTTGATATTCAAGTGTGTAAAATGTGCGATGAAATTAGTCTGACACAATCTAAAAATATTCTCTAAAGAATCCTCTTCCTCTTTTATAATTTAATTTTGCTTTTCTTGTAAGAAAATACTAGATTCTCTAACATAAAATGAATTCATAAGAAGTATTGAACATCATGGTTCAATTGGAGAGTATGCTATTTGCAAAGGTGCCAATGGAGGCCCCATGGGTAGCAAGGAAAAGAGTGTTCTGTGGAGTGGTAAGCTATGATATGTCCAACTAGGCGCACTATAGATGGATGTGTACACAAAGGTGGATAGAATGGTAGCATAGGGTGATGGGGATGCGACGGCTGCAATGTAGGTGGGTGTATCTCCCTAGATCCTGACACATTGCCAAAATGTAGAGTCGACCCTAGCTCACTCAAAAGCCACTGATACAATGTTCTAGTAGACTCTTGCACTCCATCGCCAAGCCACCACATCTATAGAAATATAGTCAAGGAGTGCATTGCTAACTCTCATGAATGTCCCAAAAGGCCACTTAAAGAAGCACATATACACCACTAGACACTACACTAACAAATATAGTTTGTAGCTCGAAATGCTTCACGACTTACTAAGCCAAGAACTCACTCTTCTCCACATTGGGTTGAAAGGGTGATCCACAATTGTCAAGTGTCCATGGTGCCTCTCGGAATGGTTCTTGAATCATATCACTATTGACATCAAAACCATCACCATCGGTTGTAACATCTCCAATGTGACGATCATAGAATGGAACCACTAGGAGCCGATCACAATTGCATACAAATATGGCTAGCACCAAAGTCTTAACCTGGAATATGATTTAGGGTTACAATCAAAACAAAAATGTAACTATTATTAAGCATATAAATAAAGTTTTTAGGTCTTATTGAATTGATAAAATCTTTGATAACGGTATCTGTGCATGACAACATCCAAAAAATGGTGTGAATGTGGTGATGAAAGTGTCACTCATAGGCCTCTTTGTGATGATTGACGAATGGTTTGTGGGTGGTATGAAGGTGGTGATGAAAGTGTCACTCACAAGCCTCTTTGTGATGATTGACAGATGGTTTGTTGACACACCACCACAATTGAGTTGTTTGATGACAAGAGAAACTCTATAGGTAGGGTGACTACACTCTTCATGAGCTTTGCAAAGAATACATTCCAAAAAAGAACATCGTCAATACTAGAGCTCAATTTGCAATGAGTCGGTAAGTCTATCCACACAAGTCGGATCCCTTGGATCTCTTGTAGGGTCCATTAGGCCGGTGTGTGTGTGTGTGTGTGTGTGTGTGTGTGTGTGTGTGTGTGTGTGTGTGTGTGTGTGTGTGTGTGTGTGTGTGTGTGTGTGTGTGTGTGTGTGTGTGTGAGAGAGAGAGAGAGAGAGAGAGAGAGAGAGAGAGAGAGAGAGAGAGACTATAAAACGATAGATCACTTTCAGGCTCGTGCGATGCAAAACATGATGCAATGAGTGTACAATGTATTACGTTTAGAAAAAATAAAATAATGTACCATAAACTCACTCAAGGATAATTTTTGAGTCAAGAAGCATCTCCGTAGATGATCTATATCAACAAGCATTGCAAGACGTAGGGAAATCACTCCAGCAATCCCAAGTTCTTCCATGTGTCGAGGCTATGTTACATAAAAATGTAATCACGTTGGAAATCACTTGGATTTGCGCATCGTGCATTGCCTTCTATTTGTATTTCTTACAAACCAAGCATACTCGGGGGATGCAGTATGTAATTGTGTCGAGGCTATGTTACATAAAAATGTAATCACATTGGAAATCACTTGGATTTGTGCATTGTGCATTGCCTTCTATTTGTATTTCTTACAAACCAAGCATACTCGGGGGATGCAGTATGTAATTATGTTAAATACCACGTGAGTTCAATAGGAGAGGTTTTAAAATGTAAAAAATTTAGGCAATTTGACAAAGATAAATTAAAATAAAGGGTTTTTATATTCAATTTTGGAAAATTTTCATAAAATAAGGTCAGTTTACTCATTTAAACATGTCTAAGAAGGGAATTTTTAACTACCCTGCAAACGTACGTTATATAAGGGGGTAATGAATAGTGCACCCCTCAAGAAAGCATATGGAAAGCCCTTCGATGATGATCGAAAACAGGGTGATTGTGCTCGCTCTATCTAGTCACCCTAGAGGTAGTGTGTATTGAGCCCTTAAACCTTGACTCCCATGATGGAATCAAACTTTGTGATTGTGAGCATTGCTATAAGTCACCCTACTCAAAATCTAAACTGCCACCTTGCTTTTTCCTTCTCTCAATCTTATGATCTTCTGATGAATCCTCTAATTCTTCAATGACTACTCAACCTCTATTCTTTTCACTCGATGGTCCTCTTGCGGCTTTTTTTTGGTTTAGACATCCCTTGGCCATGTTAGGAGAAAGGACATGCATCCTTATCAGATTGATAGTGGCGCTCAAACTCTTACCCTTTTTCCTTGCTTTCTTGTGTAGATGTACAAATCATGTAAATTGTGAGGGAACTAAAAAAATTTGAGCATCATGTTATTTGCATGAAAAGGATAGAACTTATTGTCGTATGTATCCGTTTTGTTTTCAAGGAACTCTCCATCAGAATACTCTAAGAACCATGGATAATCTCTCCAAGCATTCTTACCATGGAGCTTGTCTATCCACTCATTTGGATAGATCCTAGTCTCCTCTCTCTTCAATTCCACTCATGCATCATTGGGATAATTGGGGTATGGGCATTGTGAGCCTTTTTTGAGAGCACCCACCCAACATCTACAACATACAATATTGACTACATTGATCAAAACATACAACATTAATCAAAGATAGCCATAAAACATAATAGTTAAACACATGTACATAAGCGTCACATTGTCATGTATAGTACAACTACTCCTCTCCATTGTGTCTCTCCTGTATGGTTGACTTTTATCGCGTAAATGATTTTTTGAAGTGATCCTCATAATAAGCTTGCATTGTCTCTTTAATCATGTGCATCACATGCATGGAGCTTCTACATCATTAATTTTTGGACTCCATATTCTTTGTTAAACTCAGTACACCCCTGCACAAGAAGCCTTAGCAATGCCACACTCATATATGTATTCAACATCATAGCTCTCAAGTGTTACTATACTCACCTTTCCAATTGTCACTAGTAGAGGTGCATTCTCAGCCTTATGAGAATGACTTCTCTTGTGTCAAAATAGATGTCCGAAGTTCATTGAAACATCACCCTTGGCCAATATTTCTGCTAAAAGATATTTCCTAGAAATGTGGAAATTATATAATATCAGGTTAATTTTTTAAAAACAATCACATTCAAAAGTAAAGTATACTCACTCCACAGGACCAATATGTACACATGCAACCTTAGATACCATGAAGAGGGTCATTTTGCACCCCTTCTTTAGATTTGAAACGATAGAAATTTTCAACCCCTTCCAAACAAAGAATTTCTCTGTAGCCTTTAAAGACACGACATAGATTACTTTGTACTGTTCTTCTTTTGAAAATCACTCCCTTGTATCTCTTGTAGGCAAGTTTCGCGTATTTTGGTGATACATTGCATCAAACTCCTCCTATATTATGCAACATATATAGGTGGATTAAATTCTAAATAGAATATATTCAAGTCATCCCATGCATGCATGCTATAAATTACACTCAACTTCCACAAGAAATATGCTATCAAAGACATTGAAATTCTAACCTACCTTGATGAGTTCATGGCAGTGCCACAAAGAGCCCTTTCAACTTTTTCTCTTTTTCCTCATTGAAATTTTCCAACAAGGACTATGGGTTGTGGCAAGTACTAACTTTTACATCATTAAAATATCATGGTCAATAGTGTGAGATACATGGACTCATGTAGCTCTAATTTATAATCGTAGAAGATATCATCAAGTGACTATTTAAAATCAAAGCGAAGCAAATTTTTTTAGAGAACCTTACTTGTTGATCATGCCATGAACCAACAATAACTTTTTTATCTCCTAAAATCCAAACTTCATGAGGGTACACTCAATATTTGGGGTTTAAATTCATGCGGTCACTCACACAATGCCCAATATTTCCATGTGCAAAGACGATGGTTTTCATCCCATACCATGAACATTTTTATTTCATATGATTGAGCTCTAAAATTCCCTTGGTTTGGTCATCAAGGGTGATGAAGATGGTCACTCTCTCCCATGAACACCATGCCTATCAAAATATATGAAAATCTTGCCCAAGGAAGATCTCAAATACAATAAAACGAGCCATCATAGGTTGATAGCCTCTTTCAACTATAGAAATGGTGAGCTTTGCAACACACTCATTGTTCATTCCAATGGATGAATCGGTCAAACAGCAACAAAGAGGAATCATTGGCAAAAATTGATTGCATAGCACAATATGTGCATTAATGCACCTTGTCAAAATGGACTATCAAAAATAAAACCAAAGAAGTCATTGAAAGGTTCCATTTTTTATATTTTTTGGCCCTATGATTGTCAAAGTCATCACACTCATCGATGGAGCTATGTGTCTGCAACCATCATTATCAATGCGTCTTATCTTTTCATTGTGGTTTTACATAACGTTGGCATTCATCACATCCTTTTGTAAAGAGTGATGCATCCTTAAATAAAGTGGGCCATCAATAGTCTGATTGCAATATCTTTCTAGCAGTCAATAAAAAAGTGACTTGCAAAATGTACAAATATTCATCCTCATGGACACAACGTCCAAGAATGTCATATTTTCCTTGCTTATAGAGAGTTCCTGCAATTGAGAAATAATGTTCATATTACTTGATTAACTTTTGAGCTAAATCCTTTCGAAGCTCTTTGGGGGGAAACACATTAACTAAAAATTTGACAATCTTTTCACTCCTTTCAGGCATTATCTCAACTATAAATAGGGAAGTGTCAAAAAATTCATCATCAACTCCAGCAGGGGATTCACCATTGGGTATGTGAGACAAATGATCTACCATAACATGCTTCTTGCCAGGTCTTACAACAACAATGAAATCAAACTCGAGTAGAATTAACAACCATCATGTAATCCTTCCCGTGGAACATGGCTTGTTCACTAGATACAACAATGCTTGATGATCAATGTTAAACACAAACTTGGTAGCAAGAAGTAATATCAAAATTTCTTTAAAACATAAATCATAGCTAAACATTCTCACTTTATACTAATGTAGTTAATCTTTGCATCATTTAATTGGCGACTTGCAAAGCTAATAGGGTAGACTAATTTATGTTCTTCTGGTTGAGTTAGAACACACTCAATAGCAAAGTTTGATGCATCAATATGCACATGGAAAATTACATTCCAATTGGGTACTTGTAGGATTGGGGTAGGCACTTGCCAAGGCCTTTTTTAATAGCTCTTAAGCATGGTCACACTCCTCGATCCAATGAAACTCGATAAGAAGCTTGTACAATGGACTATCTATCTCAACGAAGTTTAACACTAGAATGGTAACCTAACAGGACATAAAAGTGTCCTTTCAGGGTTTTGGAAAAAAATTCCAAAACCATAGTAGATCCACTCATTTTGAAAAATCCTTTCATGAGCTTATAGTTCAATAACTACTACATATGGAGAAAATGAGAAACTTGTAATTTTTCTCATCCCTTGGTCACTACAAGCCTCCAAAGTTGATGGACCAGTGCATTTTGCCCAAAGCAACAATTTCTTACGGTTGATTGCATATAAATAAGAGTGGGGATTTTTGTAGGACCTGAGATAAAATGCCCCGTTAACTTCAATGGGTTGGTGACCAAAACATATGGTTGCTTTTACCTCACTAAATATTTTTTTGGCAAACAGATAGGTACAAAAAAGTTACATTTTTGTCATTTGGCGGACCTATCATCAAAGTTTCTATAGTCACGCTCAATACAGATACTATATACATGTTTTCTTAGTTCCCTTTGGGCCTTTGGATTCAAAAGGAGACATGGATCACGTGAAAAGGATAATGGATTTCTTACAATTGGAACCTTGGGGGCAATGATAAAGTGCTAAATACAGCAAACATGAAAAAACTGGGTTTAGCATTATGACCTCTAGAAACCCATAGAAACTACTCAATATCTAGCCAAGTTTGTAGTCTATGATTAGATATGGTTACTACCTACAAAATACACACAATTGGCCTAAGAAACTAGCAATATTGAGAAAGTTATACTTGCTACTCTAAAATGTATCGTATTCTTCAGCAAATAAAAAAACTCAACCATCATCATATACTATGTTATATAGCATATTAGGTCCCCCAAAACTCAAGGAAGATTATTTTTATGCTATACATTACACTTACACAATCAAAATTGAATTTGGATATCAAGAAAGCCACCAAAAAAACATAAAAGTGCCAATTTTGGCCAAAAAACAGGATTATGCAATTCTTGTAAATTGGTCATAACTTTCAATTTTAACAATTAGCTCTCCCTACAAGCATCAAAACATGTTGAGAACTATGAAGGCCTAACCTCTAGCCATCTAAACCTCACAAACATGAAGTTTAGAGTGGTATACTTGCCAAAAATTGAAAAAAAACCAAAAACAGGACCCGTTTTTTCACACAGTTTTGGTTCAAAAATATTGTGCTCTGAGTAAGGTTAATGGTGAGATTGATACTCCAAAAAAAATGCTAAGGTTTTTTCAGCTCATAAGGCAACTTTGTGGATATATAGCACCTAGAAATTCATTTTCATACTCTTCAAATAATTCAAGCAAAATGGTCACTTAACAGGACACAAAAGTGTCCAAGGACATAAAAGTGTCCTATTACCATTCTAGTGTTAAAATAAACCCCTGATAATAACCAACACATGGCCCATGAATTTTTGAACTTCCTTAAAGTTTGTAGGTGGTGGCAAATTGGCAATGGATTTAATCCTTCTCTCGTATGTGGAAATCCCATTCTTAGGCACTATATGCCCTAAAATGACTCCATGCTTAACCCATAATTGGAATTTGAAAGGGTTCAACGAGATGCGGTACAATCTATACCTTTCAAACATTTTTCATAAACATTATAGATGCTTCTCCCAAGATGAATAAACATAAAGGTCATCTAGGAAAGCTTCACAAAACTCCCTTAAATATTCCTTGAACGCAATGTTTATTAACCATTGGAATGTAGCAGGGGCATTTGTCAAGCCAAAGGCCATAACACAAAATGCAAACACTCCAACCTCGATTATAAAAGTAGTTTTAGCTTGGTTCTCTAGTGCAATTGTAATTTGATCATAACCAGATTAACCATCTAAAAATCTATAAGCTTACTTTCTTGAAACTCTTTCAAGCACGTGTTCCGAACATGGCAAGGGATAATGATCTCTCCTAGTGGCCGCATTAACCTTCTTGAGGTCCACACACACTCTGAGTTTCCCATTCTTTTTTGGCACAATGACTATCGGAATAACCCATTCTGAGTTCTCAATAGGGTATATGAATCCACATTAGATAAGTTTTTCAATCTCTTCTTGAACAATCGTTGCATACTTAGGATTCATTTGGTAGGGTCGTTGCTGGATTGGTTTAGCAAATGCTAATCATGGGAAGGTGGAACTCCCTTCATATCATGATATGTCCAAGCAAATAAATCCTTGAATTCTTTGAGAAGCTCTTTAAGTACAACCTCTTCAGTCTCAATAAGGTCTTGAGCAATAAAAACTGGTTTAGACTCCACATGGTTCTGCTAATTCTATCTCCTTAACTACCACTGGACCATTGTAGACTCCACTACTTCCACTAGTAGGCATTCATTGGGATTTGGAATGCAAAACTTTTTGCTCCCTTGTGGTATAAGATTTAAAATGTTCAAGTGCAAGATGTAAGTCTACGGGCTCCTCTTGAGTTAAGGCCTTTGGTTGAATTTTTGCTTACTTTTGTTGTTGAGCTAACTCTCAATTTTGACGTCGTCTTTCAGTATGACTCATTTTTGGCTTCTCTATTATCTCTAATTGTGAAAGGTCAAGGAGTCGTAGACTGCACAACGTTAAAAATCTAGAGATATTCACCCCAATTCTCTACCAACTTTTGATAAGCATCGCATTCTCCCACATAATTGAGCCATTCTACGGTGGATCTCTTTTCTTTTATCCTAGTGCGTACATTTTCTCGATATTGTTGTCTCTTATATCTCTTACTCCTCTTGTTTGATTTTTGGTTTCTAGGTTGCTTCTAGCATGGAATCCCTGGATTCGTCCTCATATGTGTCCTCTCATCCAAGATACATTGTTATAGGATGTGGTACATGACCTCGAGGGTTTTGTTTCCCGACTTAAGTCAGATTCCCATTCAAGCTCAAAATCAATTTCTATTAGTGATTCAGTCTCTGAGTCACATTGATCACAATCTCTCGAGGTACTAGTAGCTTGGATGTCATTCAGGTCTTCACTCTTTGTATCCTCAAAAGGTATATGCATTGCACTACATATTCATTGGTGAAACCTGCAGTATTTTTTCCCCCTCATGAGTTACCCAAGTAGCTGGAAGGTCTTGTAAATCCCCGATAGGTAGGGCAAATATAGACAAGAAGCCAGAGCTAGAATGGGCAAGTAGATGTGTAGAGATTGAAAAGTAAAGCATGCGAGTCTTCTCGGATCATCAATCAGAGCTCTAGAGGGAAAGTTATGGCCATCAGAATATTTTTGAGGGCCGGGTTTTTGCCTACCTTATCACATTGCTATCTGCCACAGTTCAAGAAAGTAGTAGACACCACGTGAACTCAACAAGAGTCGACAGCTCATTGATCGGAGTACCGGTGATTGAGTTATTCCAGTTGGAAGTTTGATGGCACTTGTTGGCAGAGCGGTCTTGATGGTTTTTGCTTGGCTTTATGGACTCCATTCGTGGCCTTGGGAATCATGGAATTCCGCAAGGGCCAAGTGCTTTGAAGTCAATACAGTGAAGTTCCGTCGGCATTTTACGGCTCAAACATCATGGATGATTGTGCAAGAAATGGTGATGGCTTGAAATTGGAATAAAAGAGCATTTCTTTGGTGGGTTTTTTGTGGGGATTGGGGTGGCTCAAGGGAGTGTCACTATGGCCCACCACGTGGCAGGCAAAATTGCCCCACATGCGGGTGCGCAAGCGCAAAACAAAGCTTATATAGTCAATTTTGTGAGCTATGTTTGGTATCACAAGTGGGAGACTCCCTTGGAGCTCCACGAATTTGTGGCTATGGTGCTGAGGAGTGTGCTCTGCGTGCGGTGCTGTAGGTGGCGGGTTTGGCCAAGTGGCGACCGAGCGATGGTGGCGAATGGTGGGTGCCCGATGGGAGGCTCGTGTAGGGTGATGACATGGTAGTAGAGCCCAAGAAGTGCCAAGTTCACACGCCCTCCAGGACAAATTATTTTTGAAGGCAAAGTCAATGGCTGCTAGTGCCCCTCATCCTCAAGCATAGAAGCATGCAATGTGAGAGAGGCTGAGAAAGAGTTGGTCTGAGACTTCGAGCACTGAAAAAAAGGTCAAATAGAGCGTTTGAAAAGGTCCAATCAAATAAAAGTTTCCAAAAAAGGGCGGGGATCCCCTGTAAACCCCTTTTTGTAATCATTTTAAAGGGATTTTTCCCCTTTCTTGAACAATAGAGTGCAAAAAAGAGCCAATTGTGAGCCTTGGAGGTGTTTTTTCTTGTAAGCTTGTTGTTTGTGGCGCATGGAAGCTGGTGTACTCTTTTGCTAAGCAATTTGAAACCATATCCCTTGGCTTCTGGCATCGTTTCCCCCCTCCCCTCTCTTTTCTCTTGCTCTTTGCGTGTGACAGTGCCGGTGGAAGTGTGTGCCCGCGGCCCGTTGTGTGGTGCAAAGGGAATGAGATTTTGAGCGGTGGTGTGCATTGGGTGTGTAGAAACAAGCATTGGTGGTGTGTGTGAGTTGAATGGAGTTCTTGCTAGCATGCGTGTGTTGAGAAGTGTGCAGGTGATGGCCTGTGAGTGTGAATTGTATCTTTTGAAGGTGTTTTTGAAAGGATAGGGGTGTTGTGAATGCCTTGAGCTATAGCAAGGTATCTGTGTGTGTTTTGGGTGTGTTCCCCATTCCCTCTCTCCATCTTCTGGTGCTGCAACAAAGGAGCACACTGATTGCTCCTAGTTAGACAAAAAGACACAGTTTTTGGTGTTGGAAGTCATGGTGCGTCTCGAATCTATGGGTCAATTTTCACAGGTGAAGAGAGTCTAGAGAAGTGGATTGCAGATTTTGAGATGTATATGTTATCATTGCGTATGCCAAATGAGGACAATAAGATGCAAACATTCCCATTAGTGATGCGCGGTAAAGCAAAAATGTGGTACAAAGCATTGGAAGGTGAGCTGACGCATGCTTGGCTGGCTCTACGGGCACATTTCCTGCACAATTTCCACAAAAGAGGCATCCCCATTCGAGATGGATGCCAAACTCAAGGCGCTCAAACAAGATGTAAGTGAAGAATTCAATTTTTTTTAAGATCATTTTGAAGTATTTTGGGGAGAGTTAGCAGCCCCCATGCAATTGACTAATGGCGACTACTTCAAGCTAGATAAATTCATGGCATGCCTACATCCTAAAGTAGGGAGAAAGTGGACTTTGAAAGCCCATAGAACTACAATGGTGCAGTGGCCATTGCAAAGGCAAAAAGTAGGAAGATAATAAAGAAGATTGAATAGGGCGTGCCGGGCTACTAAGTGGTGGTTCCTATCCAACCTCAGGGTCAGAGGGATGTTGTTCATGAAGAGAACCACAGAACCGAGGTGTAGCCATTGTGCCACAGAATTGGGTGCAAATGGTACTGGATTTGTCTAAGAAAATGCAAGAATTGCGGTTAAGTGTGATGGATAGAGGACAATCAAGAGGTGCAAGGGATAGGGCGAGGCCATTGCCTGATAGGTGTTATAAATGTGGTGAAGAAGGACATTATGCGATAGATTTTCCTCATCTACCGAGAGAAAAGGGTATTATCTACCCTTTGATTGTCAGAGGTTGAGGCCAAGCACAGTTTAATGGCCCGAGGGAATAGATGGTCGAGAATCCAATGCAACCAACTCGGATGAACATCATTGGAGTGGACAAGAAAGATGTCAAAGTTTTGGCCAACAAAAGGCCTAGGGCTGAGAGGGAAAGTGAGAGCTAGAGTTTGCAAAGGCAAAGAGAAGGTGTGCAAAGGTAGGGAGAAATCGGAAACAAGTAAAAAGAGAAGGCATCGGAAGATCAAACAGGGTGATTTCCAACTAAAATGCGGCTACCCCGACCTAGTGGATGATGTGCAAAGCCAGAAAGCTAATATTACCTTTGGTTACTTGTTGGATTTGAATCCTAAGCTGCAGAGACAATGATTTACAAGTGTGAGTACGAGGCTACCAAAAGCTAAGGGCCATGTGGATGCAGTGCAAAACATGGCCTTAAGGGTGGGTAGTCCAACAAATGTTCTTCCTGTGGTGGATGAAGTCATTGAAAAGAGGATGTAGGTACATGACTATATAGATGGTGGAGCCCATATTTGCATCATGATGGAGGATACTATAAGGTAAATAGGTGTCAAAGCAATAGCTAAATCAAATGTGTGCATGAGGATGGATAACCATGCCAAAGCTAGGTGTTTGGGCGTGGCTCAAGACATAAAAGTGAAGGTGATGGGCAATGAGTGCCTAATCAATTTCTTTGTCATGAGAGCAGGTGATAATGTGTACCCTATCATCTTGGGTAGGATGTGGTTGCTTGCAACAAGTGATAAGCAAGATTGGGAAAGTAGTGTGTTCACCTTTCTTGACAAAGAGAGAGGAAGACACGCGGTGCTCGATTTGAAGACTAAAGAGAGCCATTTTTATCCTATGGAAGCAAGAGATGAAGATGATACAACAAGCTATGAGTACGAGACAAAGACAGCCTATGATGAGGGCTACATAGATATCGAGGAATAAGAGGGAAGCAAGGATGATATGCTAAAGATAGATGCCGATTTGTTTGATATCACTATAGAAGGCTCTCACACAAAAGAAGAGGTGCAACTCTGCAGGTTCATGGCATAAGTGCAGAGGAGCTAGCCGCTATGTTAAGTGAAGATTAACCAAGCAAGAAAGAGAAGGCTATGTCAAGCTATGTGCTTCTTGTCCAAATCTGTTTGCAACGAAGTATAAGGATCTACATGGAGTGAGGGGTGTAGAGCACAAGATAATCCTTAGAGAAAGGTACAAACCAAATCAGTAGAAGCTAAGGAGGTTAGGGGAGATTCAAAAGTAAGCCCTTTGGCAAAAAATTAACCAATTGTTGGGGATGGATGTATCATATACCCCATGAAGTCAGAGTGGATCTCCCCCGGTGGTTATCACCCTTAAGAAGAATGAGAAATGGTGGGTGTGAGTTGACTACAAGCCATTGAATGCGATGACCAAGAGAAACCACTACCCATTGCCGTTTTAAGATTAAATCTTAAAACAGGTGGCTGGCCATGAGAGATACTCTATCATGGATGGATTTTTAGGGTAATTTTAGATAGGGACTGCATTTGAAGGCCAACTAAAGATGACGTTTGTATCTCCATGGGGATGTTTTGCCTATCGCAGATGCTGTTTGGTTTGGTAAATTCCTATGCCACCTTCCAGGAGGACTGGATGAATAGGGTGTTTGGTCTCTACTTAGGCAGGTTCATTAGGGTTTTTATGGATGCATTGGGTGCTATAGCTTAAGGGAATATAATTTGTCAAAGTTTTGATTATGTTTTTAGAGGCTCGATGAAGAAGGTCAATTAAACCCAAAGAAGCGTAAGCTAGCACAACCTAGAGCATAGTTCTTGGGCCATGTGGTGTTGTAAAATGGGATTTAAGCAGATCCAAAATATTTCAAGACTCTAGTCTTGATGGAACCTCCCTCTAGTAAGCAAGGTTTGGCCTCATTTGTGCATAAGCTAAAGTGTTTATCGAGCTTTTTTGGATTTTGTCGCAATATGTGTATCCTTTTCAAAAGAGGGCTCAGTAGGTGCATGGCTTTGAGTGGGATGAAGAAGTTGAAGAAGCATTTGACAGAGTGAAAGAGATCTTGTGTCAATTGCCAATGGTGTGTCCTCCCAATCAAGAGGATGATTTCTATGTTGGACTGATAGTAGGTACCGTGGCTATTGGGGCAGTGTTGCTGCAGAAGGTAGGAAGGAGCTATAAGCCTATCTACTTTGAAACTAGGGTGATAAGTTCTAGAGAGGCGACCTACACCGAAGCGGAGCAGTGGGTCATGGCATTGGTTTTTGCTTGTAGTAAGTTCAAAGTGCACCTAATTGTGCAGAAATTTTGTGCATTGATGGCTAACAATTTGTTTCTTTAAGTGGTGCTACACTAGAAGCCAGGGAAGTAGATAATGATGTAGGTGATAGAGTTACAAGCATTTGAGTTTGAGTTCAAGATCAACCACACTAGTCGATCCATTTGGTGGACATTTTGGTCAGTAAGGGTTTTGATCTACTAGTTTACCCAAGGGTGGTATGAGATGGAGGCAAGGAGGAGCCAGACTTGGTGGGAGCATTTACTATGTGGTTTGATGGTGCATATAGGAGGGGTGATGCAGAATGCAGGTGGAGGTGTGGTGATACAAGATCTACAAGGCAAAGTAATCTTCTCAAAGACCTATGATTTGGAGGATGTCCACACCAACAATGAAGCAAAATATCTCACCCTCCATCTAGGCTTGAAGCAATGCGTCTAGTTTGGAATTTCGAGGTTGGTGGTTAAAGGTGATGTGTTATTGGTCATCAAGCAATTGCTGGGCCAATGGCAGGTAAAGCTTGATTCCTTAAAGCATTGTTTATTTGCTATCAAGAAGCTACTGAAGTTCTTTAAAGAGATCCAAATTAAGCATGTGAAAAGAGACCAGACCAAGAGGTGGACCAGCTAGCAAGCAGCAAGGTACATGTACAGATTGCAACTATATATGTGGCCCCTGCCACTTACATAGGTAGGGAATCACTGGAGGAGGTAGAATATTTTTTGAGTACAAGGCAATGTCCTAAAGGTTTATCCAAGCAACATAGGAGGAGGATTGTGAAAAAATCTTGTAAGTTTACCCTGGTAGGTCACTACAAGAGGCTATTCATATTAGCGACGCTCACACAGCGACGTTCAAAAAAAAAATTCCCGGCGTCGCTATGAGCGTCGCAAATTTACAAGTAAATTTGCGACGCTCATAGCGACGCCGGTTGGGCTAAAAAAAATAACAGAGAGCGCCCAAAAACTCAGATCTCAGATCTGAGTTTTTCGGCGCCCTCAAGCAAGGAGCAAGTAACGCTCTCCCTCTCTCTCTCTCTCTCTCTTTCTTCTCCACACACACACACACACGAGGAGAGGAAGGAGAGCCAGGTATGCTCCTTCCCTCTCCTCACTCTCATGTTCCCTTCCCCTCTTTCTCTCTCCCTCTCTCTCTCTCTCACACACACACACACATAGTGTTTTTGAGAGAGAGAGAGAGAGAGAGAGAGAGAGAGAAAGAGTACAAACATAAACAAAAACGCACACACACATACATAAACAAAGAATGCACACACACATTGAGAGAGGAAAAGAGAGAGAGAGAGAGCATGCATAAACAAAAAACGCACACATTGAGAGAGGAAAAGAGAGAGAGAACATGCATAAACCAAAAATGCACACATTGAGAGAGGAAAAGAGAGAGAAAACATGCATAAACAAAAAAACGCACACACATTGAGAGAGAAAGAGAGAGAAACTAATTTAACGTCGTAGGAAACTAATTAAAATTAAAAGACCTAAAGATCTAGCCAACGAGGAGTTGAACTCAAGACCTATTATTCAAGAGGGAAATGGCATAACCAATCTATCATACTTGGCATGGGTGATAGAAAGGTTATACCATTTATCTCTTTTTATTGGCACACACATCCACACACGCACACACACACAAGAAGAAGAGAGTTATAACGTCGTAGGAAAGTATCCTAAAAGACGTTAAAGATTAGGTTAGATGTAGACTTACGTTAAATTAGATTTAGGTTTATTTAAGTTAAATTAGATTAGATTTAGGTTTATTTTTAGTTAGATTTACGTTTATTTACGCTAGATTTAGATTTACGTTATATTAGATTAGATTTAGGTCTCCATAGACTGCGATGCCTGCATGAAGCGGGTGAAGAAAGCCCTCAATGGAATATAGGGTATTGCTGCCTTCACTCATGGTGGGCTCCGTCGATCCAAAAGTACTGGTGAAATGTCTTCAGAAGATAGGGAAGAAGGTGGATCTTCAGGGCGGCAAGAGTCACTACATCCCCGACAATGACCATCTAGACAACCTCTAGTCATTCAACAGCAACTTCAAAGTTAGTAACAAGAGCAAGAACGGTCCAAAGGGCCAATTGCTGTCGTCAGATGTGGATGGAGATGAGGCAGCGTCACCGCCGGAAGTTAACTCTCACATCTTTAGTGATGAGAATGCCAACTCTTGCCGAGTTATGTGAAAAATTATGTGTTAAATCAGTTTTAAGGTTCTTATAATCCCTGTTAGTTTAGTTCTTTGTTTTTAATATAACATAATTTACGTTAGATTTAGATTTATGTTATATTAGATTAGACTTAGGTTTATTTAGGTTTACCCACACACACACACACACACACACAAGAAGAAGAGAGTTTTAACGTCGTAGGAAACTATCCCAAAAGACATTAAAGATTAGGTTAGATGTAGACTTACGTTAAATTAGATTTAGGTTTATTTTTAGTTAGATTTACGTTTATTTAGATTTACGCTTATTTACGTTAGATTGAGTCCACGCAAGAATTACTTACGGTTTAGGGTTTAGAGTTAGACGAACAGTGAAAAGATCTACTGTGAAAAGATGTTAAGATGCTGTGAAGTGCTACAGCTAGAGAAGAGGCAAAGGGGTTTTGTCCACTACATGCAGTATCATGTAGACGTGGGTCTGTAGATTTCTTGTACCCACAAATATAGGTATTGACCAATAAAGACGAGATTATAACCCGGTGGTTCTGATCTCCGTGCACCTCTAGACCGAGGTGTGCGGGGATTGGACATGACTAGAGAATGTGAGGTAGAGAGAGAGAGAGAGAGAGAGAGAGAGAGAGAGAGAGAGAGAGATAAGATGAAGAATGCCAATAGAATATTAAATTTGTTGTCCAGGTTATAAGATTTTTATCCTCATTATGAGTAGTGACGAGGATGTGGGACCGTCCAACCGAAACACCTATCTCTCAACGAGGGTCTTATGTCCTTGTAATCAATGCAAGCATGTTGTGCGACGGACAAGACGTGTTTCTTTGCAGCACGTTCGCGAATTTGGCGAGTTCGATCCATCTATTATAGATCGAGTTGTTGCCAATTATAACTCGTCGGACTCTGACGCTGGCCAACAAGCAGCAATCTTGCAACCCAATAGACGTGTTCGCAGGCGCTTTGGTCAAGCAGCATATGTGAGGCCACAAGATGTAGCCTCTGACAGCTCGGGGGATGATCATGCAGAGCACATTCCCAACGAGGAAATTCTTGAGCCCGAGATTGATGAAATGATCGAGACGATCATGGATTCAGAAAGGCTTATCTATGATAATATGAAAAGTGAAGCCGATACGCCATTGTATAATGGAGCACGTATGTCTAGATTGAAAGCACTCCTGGTTCTTCTCAACATGCAGGCAAAGTTTGGATGGAGTGACACTAGCGTCACGGCGCTTTTCAGGTGATCTATTACAATTAGTTTACTTTAATAAAACTCTAAATGTATAATGATCTGATAGATTTTTACACGACTGTATCGTATTTTTATGTTGTGTAGATTGCTTAAAGAGCACATACTACCAGCTGACAATGTGATGCCAGATTCCCGAGATGAAGCAAGAAAGATTTTGCGAAACTTGGGGATGGATTACAATTCTATCCACACTTGTCCTAATGACTGCATTCTTTTCAGAGGGGAATACATAGACATGGAGAAGTGTCCGAAATGTGATTCCGAAAGATATCGAGTAGATCTCCACGGGACAAAAATTCCACAAAAGGTTTTGTTACATTTTCCTCTGCTTCCTCGCATCAAGCATTTCTTCGAATGTAAGTCCATGGCCGCCCTAGCATCATGGCATGAGGAGAATAAATCTTCGGATGGTGTGCTACGAATTCCTACAGATTGCGCAGCCTGGAAACATATAGATGGAACATGGTCGGATTTTGCCAGGGAAGCTCGAAATTTGCGCTTAGGCCTGGCTATGGATGGCGTAAATCCATTTGGTCAAAGATTAACATCTTACAGTGTCTGGCCCGTTGTCATCGTCAACTACAACATTCCCCCGTGGTTGACTACGAAGAAGGGGCACCTATTGCTAAGCTTGATTGTGCCAGGGCGATATAAAGTGGAGAATATGGATGTGTGTCTTCGTCCACTATTGGAAGAGCTACAACAATTGTGGATTGGCATAGAGGTGGTGGATATGAGCCGACACACAGGACGACGGAATGCTTTGATCAGAGGCATTCTAATGTGGACCATGCATGACTATCCCGGGCTAACAGAATGCTGAGGTGATCTATTGACACTCCTCACTCAGACACTGTAAATCTTGTTTTTTCCCATAGTTGATCTATTATCATGTGTATACATGCAGGGCTTCAAACAAGCGGATACAGAGCATGTGTCACATGTGGACCTAGACTGAATGCACGTAGGGCGCCCTCACTGAAGAAGTAAATCTACGAAGGTCATCAAGCGTATCTTCCAGAGAATCATGTGTTACGCGACGACTTTTTGGGAAGAGAGCCACCAAGGATGTCTGCACAAGCATGGTTAGAGCAGAAGGAGATGTGCGATGACGGATTGCCTCCAGGGATGAAGAGACTATCTCTATGGTACGAGTTACCATACTGGCCCCGACTCATGATCAATCACTTGCTCGATCCAATGCACATATTCAAGAATGTGGGTATTCTACTATGGGACCATCTGACCGGCAAGAAAGATACTTTGGGAGCCAGAGTTGACCTTAGAAATGTGGATCGTATGGAGCAATATTGGCCGCAAACAGCGTCTAATGGATCGATAAAACTCCCTAAAGCACCGTGGATTTTCACAGGAGCCCAAGAACGCAAAGTAAAAGAGACAATTCGATCTTTGCGGACCCCCACTAGCGTAATGCACTTGCTCCGAACGTGTTTTACTAAAGAAGAAAAGCTTACCGGTTTGAAGTCACACGATTGGCATAAAATGTGTCAGGTACGTTCATAGTGGACTTTAATATCATTGCATAAAATGTGGACTTTAATATCATTGCTGCACATACTTTACAGTTTATTTTACCGGTTGCCATTGAGGGATGTTTGTCTCTCGACATCCATAACACAATCTACAAACTTGCAAAGCTGGTGCAATGGATCTCACAGAAGGAGATCAACGTAGACTCCATACCATTCGCCAAACTAAATGTTGTGCTTGTGTGCATGTTTGTGAAACATTTTCCTACTATCATGCTAACCATTCAGGTGCATCTTCTTGTTCACATAGTTGATGAGGTGGAAATAGCTGGCACAGTTCATTCCAGATGGATGTTCTTCTTAGAACGTTTCATGAAAACGCTTAAGGGATATGTGCGTCAAAAGGCACGTCTGGAGGGTAGCATGGCAGAAGGTTGGTTGGTATCAGAGTCCCTAGTGTACATTGGAGAGTGGCTAGACGGATTTGATAAAGCCCGGGACACGCTATGGCGAACCATAGATGATGAGCGCATATCTGGGATTGTCATGTGCAATCTCGGTGTTGAGAAGAAGATGACGAAAGATCTAGAGGCTAAAATCAACCGATTTTGCATGCTTCACAATCCAGTGATACAAAAGTGGATTTCACAATATGAGGATGCAAAGCAAGAGCGACAAAGGGCACGAATCGAGTGGAGACGGGGAAGACGACCACCGATGCACTATCCGACGGTTCTGGAGAGCCTACCAACATTCATGAGCTTAAGATGGTTGCACAACCAATTGAAAAGCGCACAACAATGCGGTGACGAAGTGACTGAGGAAGAGTGGGAGTACTCTCGGGGTTGCGCGACCAAGGTAAGTTTGCAATGTACGACTAGCTAGTGACTTTATTTCTAAACGTTTGAACGGCCACTCATAATCTTTGTTCGTTGTAGTATAAGTCATACACAGCAGCATGGTGTAAAGGTCGACATTTTAGGGTGGAACGGATCGACAAAAAGCGTTTTACTCAAGATTGTGGAATCATGGCAAAATTTGAACAGTCTAGTCGACGACGTTCCTCTGATGCAGATCCTGTGGTGGCGGAACTCACTTACTTCGGCACGCTGCAAGAGATTTTGAGGATCGATTACAGAGGATTTTTTGTCGACTTGTTCGACGTGCAATGGTTCAAGATAATCATGGAGGGTCGCAACGCTACTGTGCGTAGAGGAGAGTCTGGTTTTCTTGAGGTGGATTCTACTAAGAAATGGACTGACCTAAGAGACACTTTCGTACTACCCGAGCATTGTGAACAAGTAAGTATGTAAATAGTTAACATCCCCCTTTTACAAGTTATGTGCTTGAAAGCTCTCATGTAAGTTATGTGGCTCTGGCAGGTAATATTTCATCCTACAAAGTCTACATCAAACTGGTGGTACGTCATAGAGGTAGCCCCTCGTAGTGCAAGGACGTATGAAGGCTACCATGTGCCAATCACAACGGCATCAATGGAGGAGATCAGAGAAGATGCTCAATCAGAAGCCGCTGCGGTGGTGCCAGACGAGCATCAAGATGCTACTACTCTATATGGGGCGCATGCAGAGGAGCTACAAAATGAAACAGAGGATATGTGTTTAAATGGAGAGCTCTATATAGATATAGGAAGTTATGCTGAGTTATGCGAGGATGAGAGAGAGATCTCTTAAAGCCACAAATATTGTATTTGAACAATTTTGCTCCGTGTTGTAAAAGCTCTGGCTCTCTAAGTACCTTCCATGGTGTATAACGCTCTTTTCTACTCGCGCTCACATCTTTTGATTAAAAATTCTGAGTTTTCGACTTGCCTCTTCTATCACTCAATTCATTGCGTCATTGTATTTATATGCGTCATTACATCATTGTATTTAATGGTCTTTGCGTCATTGTCTACTCTATTCATTCAATATTAAGTTTAAATATTCGTGTGTTTAATGCAGGTATGGATGATAAGCAATTTCTTTCTTCTTTGTCACCACAGTAGAGACAGTGGTACATGGAGCGTCATCGCTCTGGCGCATCATCGCGCGTTCCTACTCCATCCGCATCTCCCTCTCTTTCGGAGCACTCGGCGCGCTCCGAAGCTTCGGCGTCGACGAGACGATCTTCACACTCGTCTAGACACCGGCGCTCGAGTGGTGGTGGTGGCGGTTGTTGTGGGGATTCCGCCGCCGATGCCTCCACACCGCCTCGTGTTCGACGAGGCTCTTTACCCTCCCCTTCTTTGCCCGCCCCCACACCAGCCACAGCATCGCCATCTACGCCAGGTTTTGCGCGGCTGACTGTTCCTAGCAGCTACACACCTCTACCTACTCCGCCAGGAGCCACCCCACTCGACACTCCTCGCTTCGGGGCCCAGACGCCGGTGGAGACACCTGACGTCCGTACCCCCATCGACACGCCGCTAGAGACCCCTGTCGGGACACCCAGGTTCACGCGTCACCGGCCAAAGGGCTTGCCTTACTCCGTCGACTTCAGCGGCGGCATCATCATGGATGATGACGGCAAGAAGGTGATCTCGCGCATGCGTGGTCTTTGCTCTCAGCTGTTTAGACACTACATACTAAACAAATGGAGTGAAGTACCAAGTGATTTAAAAAACAGAGTCATCAGCATACTTCATGATGAGTTTCCCGTTCCAACATGGGATCAGCGCTTCAATGAAGACCTGATGAAGATTCGAATGCGCGAATACTGCAAACACAAGCGTTCCGAAGTGCAAAAAGCAATCAAGCATGGGTGGAACAGGCCATATTGGCTGGCCAAAGAAGATTGGAAGAATGCGAAGAAAGCAGCGCGCGAGAATCCCGACAAGTGGAAGCAACAAAAGGATGCAGCCAGAGCGCGAGGAGAGGCAGGGAGCTCGCACCACTTGGGGAGCGGTGGATGGGCATCATTTGAGGCCGATTTTTTAAGTGTTTTCGCATTGCTCTTTATGTTCGATAGTTTAGGGTTTATGAGTTTTTTAATTCTAACATAATGAAATATTTGTATGTTTTGACAGTGGTCGATGACAGGACGTGATCCCACACCGTACGAGCGCGAGTACGCAGGCAGGAAGGGCTTAAACGCCCTGATGGACATTCTCAGTTCTCGCGGCGGCATGGTTAGTATTAGGGTTTACTCTTTTCTATTTTTTGTATTGTTTTATAAATGTTGTTATATGTTTATACTTACTGAAAGCTGTCTTATTGTCTTTTTTTGCAGAATCCGACAGATACGCCGCTTGGACGCGATGAGACGTCTGACTAGACGACGTCAGTTTAGCCGTAGCTAGATAGCATTAGTTTAGGGTTTCTCATAGCTTATGTATCATGAGACGGATTTTATACGTCTTTTTGAACCATGTATATTATTACATTTGTCACCGCAGTTCATTTTGCCAATCAATTCTTTATGCCTATGATGTTGTACAATTGTCATTATTACATTTGCCAATCAATTTATTTTGCCTATGATGTGTACAATTGTCAATTTTACGCTTGTCAATTTTGCAAACAATGCGTCTTGTGGGTGACTATTTTGGGTCTATTATCTACCTTGCACTTTTTTTAAAAAGTGAATCAAGTACAATATGGTTGATGGGTGGCAGGGCATTCAATGCCCTATCACCAAAAAAAAATTCTCTTGGGCGTCGCTATAACCGTCGCTATTTATGGCTCTGGAGCGTCGCTATAAGCGTCGCTATAGACTTCTTTAAAAACGTCGCTTATAACCGTCGCTATGAGCGTCTCTATATAGCGACGCTATTAGCGACGCCGGGGGTTATAAAAACCCAATGTATTTCCGTCGCTAACAGCGTCACAAGAGCACACAACCTTTTGTAGTGGGTGAAGACCTAATGACCTACGATAGACACGGGGTGTAGGAAGAAGTTAGCTTGGTGCTGGAGCAATTTCATGAGGAGATCCGACACCAGGGGAAAGATCAGGTACTATTTTGAGTGTTGAAAGCAGAATTTTGTTGGCCTTCAATAGTGAAGGATGTGCACTATTGGTGCAAGACCTGCCATGAATGTCAGACTATGGGAGAGAGGCATTTGGTAGCCAAGTCACAGGGGGCCATCATTGCTCAGAACACTTTTGAGAAGTGGGGTTTGGATGCCATCGGTCCACTCCCTAAGTCTACGAGTGGTAAGAAGTATGTTATGGTACCCATCGACTACCTCACCAAATGGTTCAAGGCCAAAGCTGTGAATGAGGTAAATGCACAAGTTGTAGCCCAGTTTGTCTTTGATAACATCTATTGCCATTTTTGAGTGCCATGGGTGCTCATTTTTGCTACAGACGGGAACATGGCTTCCTTGCAAAATACCCAAGATAACACAATATCTAGCATAAACTGACAAATTTGCATACCTGGCGATTCCCATAGCACATAAACCGCGACGTATGCGAACAGAGAGAGACTGAGAGCAAGATAGAGCGAGGGAGAACGTGCAAGCGCACCTCCTAGAGTTGGAGTGCTACGCCAGCACAGCGAGAGAGAAGAGAGGAGAGGAGAGAAGAATACACAGACACTGGGTGCAATCTCCCCCCGTGCCAGAGTGACCATTTCCCTCTTGCACGTATTTTGTTTATAGATTTCTTGAATGGTCAAATTGAGTACAAACTGGCCGGTCGGTCATAAATGGCCAAAGCTCATAAAAGAGCACTTGAATAAAATGTACATAAATTATAATATTCTTTTGCTATAGCCTAGCTTGGTCAAGCCTTTTCCACGTGTCAGCAACTGCTGCAATAAATAATAAAATATCAATTCCATAACATACCTCTCCGTTGGAAAGAAACTGTCCTCAGTCGGCAGAGATAAGAATCTGCAAACAATACTTGTCAAAAATAGTGATTAAAAATCTGTATCAAAACTATCAGATAGTAAAAGAAAAAATCATAAAATTAGACAACATTGCTTATGCCTATTGTCATCCACATACTACCTATTCTAGTGTCCCATACCACTAGAATAAGGAGTATGTGTCATACCCTAAATCAGGATATCATTGGTCACACTCATCATTCAATAATCAATTCTTATCAATCTCAAGTCCAATTCCATGGATACTATCGCGACAGAAAAGCATCATATACCAATTTCAAATCCAATTCCAAATATCTGCCAACATATATTCATTGGAAATCCAAATCCAAATATCCTTCATTATATATACCCGAGTAACAAAATCATATGAGTTACAGTGGTGGCCAGCCACTACAGCATGATTTTGTGATCGGTGTTGCCTCATCCGGCAAGTCTACACCAATAAAACGTGCTGCTTAAATCGGTGAATCTGCACTAATGCTACCTAAATCGGCGGATCTGCATTGGATATTGTGTAAAATCATAGATCTGAACTTTATTAATGTGCTGCCTAAATTGGCGGATGTGCACCAAGATGAGTATCTACACACTGCCTAGATCAGCGAATCTATGTGTGCGTGACCAATGGACTAGGCAAGACATAAAGGGGAATATATATATATATATATATATATATATATATATATATATATATATATATATATTTACTATGTTGTTGACATCACAGTGCAGTATATCAAAGCACTTACAAATTGTTGTGCACTATCCCAGATCACTGTAGCTCACATGAGTAGCTGCATAGCTTATAGACAAATCTTCTTTCAATACAATTAGAGGGCATGACCTTAGCAGTGTTTGAGTATTCTACTTAGAACATAATGCAGAGAAATGAGATATGAAAAGAGGAGTGACGTATGCGAGGTACATACTAGGAGGGTTTGGAATGGGTGTCCTTGAGTATGCGTGTCGAGAGAGCCGTGTTGTCTCTTTGAATGGTATTAGGAAACACAGCTAGGAGTTTGGCACAATCTTGTATGACAGAGGCAGTATATTCAACCACTAAGGAATAAGGTTTAGATGAGTATACATATTTGGTTGATAACAAGGGAGAAGGGTATCATAAAAGTGGATAAAATATGATTAGGAGATTAGTACGGAAGTTGTAAAAATGAGTTTGCAAAACAAAGTAAAGAGATGACTTATCTGACGTCCTCGCATTATGGTCTGCATAGTTTTGTTTTTTTTTTTTTGAATCCTTAACTGAGTTAGAGAAATGTAACAAAAACAAATAAAGATCATGATAAAAATCATTTAATTAAGGTCAAGTAAGACAGATACTTTAATTTCCTTTAAATTGTGGTAAACCAACTAAAGGTCATGGTGTTGAGCAGTGCTATTGTACAACAACTAGTAAAATATAACAATGTGCAATTCAAAGAGGAGGAAACCTAGAAAATTTTCAAAATTTTAAAAGTGCTGATCGATACAAGGAATTGCAGAAAGAGCATGCCATATAGCCTAGTCGGAATTAGATGAAGTTGCAAAAAGTGGTCACCGAGCAAGCTTGCAGCAGTAGGAGTATGAGCATAGAACATTTTGTACCAGCTTGTGCTAATTAAAACATTAACCAACTAAAAATAAAATGCTAACAATTGCATTGCTAGGTATCGCAAAGGATTTAAATCATTGTGCTACGTACAGAAAGAAGATCATGCAAATCATGCCATAAAAATTCATAGATTATAAGTAAAATAAAATCTCTGCAAATAGTGTGATGGAATCCATTGAAGATATTAGAGTTATATAAACCTAAGTCTTATGATCACTTTATGAAGCTTGATGTGGTCGTCTCCAACATATTTCATAGTTGTGTTCCAAATACTTTCTGCCTTAATTAGTGTTGTTATCCACCGTAAATTTGTACAATTCGTCAATATGTAGTCACATTGTAATCGTCGATGGGGCATATCGCCAATGTAATTCTGAGGGGGGGAGCTCTGTTGTGGAGGTGTCAGACGTAGCAGACGAGGGGAAATGAAATGAAATAGAATGTTACATTAAACACCTTCAAAGGCCAAAATTATATTGTGAGTCAAAATTGATGCAATCACTATTAATTTTAAGATCTGTGTACTAAAAATGAGGTAAAATGAAAGACTAAAATTAAAACCCTGAAAGCATCATTCTAAAAATTGTCAACATCATTGTCGATTTTTGTGGTTGCCCAATAGCAGGCGTTTATCTGAGAAAGCTTCCTCAATGTCCGTCGTGATAAGGAATCATAGTGGGAGGCCGACGAGAGATAAAGAAATAAAATGAAATGTTGCATTAAACGTCTTCAAAAGGCCAAAATTAAAGATAGACCAAATTGATACAATCCATGTAAATTTAACAATCTAATCCAATGCCTGGGTATAGATGAAAATGAAATAAAGGAATAAAAAATAAAGAAAAGGTGTCGTCAGCATCGTCAATACCCGCTTCTGTAAGTAGGCGTAGTGGGAGGGGGGAAGAGAGATTGCAAAATGAATGAAATGTTATATTAATTGTTTGTAAAATGAGTATGGGACCAAACGCATACAATGGTTATGGATCTAATCCAATATCTGGGTACAAAATGGGTACAAAAAATAAAAGGAGTTATACGTTAACGTGGTGCGTCCTTCTCCTCTACAACTTCTCTATTCCGGTCCTCATTCTCCTCGTTCCCTCATCCTCTTCATCATATGCAACAGTAGCATGGTGCAACTGTCGCAATGCTCATATACCCTCCTGCAGTGCTCGGAAAGCCATGAGTTGTCCTGTCGTGCTCTCTATCGGATGGCAGCTCACTTCACATCATCAACTCCTCTAAGGAGATGCTACGCAAAGCTCCGTCTTGTGTTCGCAAGCCTTCAGTACGCCTTCCTTATATGCCTCATGGCCCATGCTTCTCTTGTTGATTACACCGTAACTGTTTACTATGTAGAAGCAATTTTTATCTGTAGCCTATTTTGGTACCTTGAAAACAATTTCACAGCTCTTGTCTGAGCACTTCGCTAATGCTCAGAATTATTGGAAGAGGTAGGAGCGTCTCATGCAGCCCCTCAGGTCAGCGCCCTCTATAGCCAGCTTGCAGCCCTGTTTTCTGCGGCGTCGGGCCACCCTCTTCAACTGGCCGCACTCCCCACTCTTCTGCATCATTCAGCTCCTGTGCAACCTGCACAATCGGCCAACCTCTTGAGCCTGCGAAGGGCTGCCCGGAAATGCTCTCACTCCTCCCTCACCCTGAAGAACACTCATGTCATCAAATGCACTGTCAGATACCTCAGGGAGAACTTCCGGGAGAGTGTATCACATATGTGCAATGACCTCTGGGCAAAGTCGATGAACCTCCAGCTCATCAGTGAAGTGGTTGATAAGTTTGGGAAAGGTGAGCGCAGTGTCGAAGCTTCCAGTCTGGGGACGAGAATGGGAGAAGGTATGAATCAACCTTGGCGTGGGTGCTCAATAGAGAGAAAAGGTGAAGGCTCTGTAGTGTGCTCGTCATGGAGAGCGAGTTAGATGACGCAGGTTGACTCAAGAAAGATTGGAGGGAAGGTGGGATGAATCAGGTCGACTCCGAGAAAGGTGGGAGCGAGAGTTCGACTGCGTGTGTGTGTATGTGTGTGTGAGAGAGAGAGTAGGAAACTAGAGGGCAAGCTCCATTGAAAGTGTGCATGGCGGTTGGGACCGTTGCAGTGAGAGAGAACGAAAGAGGTTGTGACTGGTGGGTTGGGGAGAAGGTGGGTAGCGATTTTGTGGCTGCTGCATGGTGCTTTGAAGTGAGTGGTCTGGGGCTATTGCAAGGTAGCGAGAGTGGTAGTTACGAGTCGAAAAAAAAAAAAGCGTAGTGTGCTCATGTGCAGTCATGAGGGGAAGAGAAAGAGTCAATCGGATGGCGCCACAACTGAGAGAAGGAGAGACAGGCTGTGGTTGCAGTGATTGACAGCAGACTGGAACCGCCATGCAAGAGATAGAGGGAGGGAGAGTGATCGATCGATTGGCTGGTGAAGAGAGAGAGAGTGAAAGTCCGCGCAGTTATAGGCAGAAAGTGACGATAAATGTTTTTTTAATAAAAATAAATAAATAAATAGCGGCGCCATGCAACGCACAGAGACAAGGTGTGATGGGCCCCGCCGAGCAACGAGAGAGAGAATGAGATAAAGTTGTGGGTGTGTGTAGGTGCCTATTGACGACGAGGAAGGGAGAGAGAGGTTGGGAAAGGGGGCGAAATCGAACGCTCAAGCCGCTGCTCATGATATGGAGAATGACTTCCAGTAGGCTGCCGGTAGTGCATACCAGATACAAGCCATAGGAACTCGACGGTGGCTTGTGGGTGGGTTGTGCAGGCAACCCCTGAGTTTGTGTTAGGGATTTGTCCATAGTCAGTCAGTGACAATGGAGTAAGCAGAAAGTGTCATAATAATCAATATCTAATTCTCATAAATGATTGTCTCATGTTAAACTGATCATTTAATATGGGGAAGTGCCAAGGGAGAAAAAGCTAGAATATTGGTTAAGCTAGCAGACCGGCCATAGTAGGGATCCAAAGGAGGGAAAATAGGGATCCAAAAGGGGGGCCATCTGCAAAAGAGCCATGTGCAACAATGGCCTAAAAAGACCCTAAGGTTCAGCCCATTAAGACTTCCAAAATGCTAAGATTCCAAAATTCAAAGGTTGTGTCCAAAGGTCAACCTTAAGGGAATGCGATGCTTTGTGTGTGTACCAAAAAAGTCTTTGCAATCCCTACTTGGGAGGGGGCGAGCCTTGCATGTAGCAGATGAGAGAGAAAGCCACACACACACACACAAGCTCCCTTTACACAAAGGCAATGAGGGACACATGTCAGCTCCCTAGCCCAGATGCCCACAAGGTGTACCCAATTTCTATTGGATGGCCTTGGAGGTGGACCAATGAGACTAGTTTAATTAATTTAAAAACACTTAATAAAAGCACCAATGAGAATTAAGTCTCCTAGATGACTATTGGGCAGTCTCCCAAGGGGTCCAATGAGCATTCAACAACCCAATGGCTTGCCTGATTCCTATTGGCCAGGAGGCAAAGGGGTCCAATGAGAGTTTAGTTGAAATATTAAATTACCTAAAGCTCTCACAAAAGGGGAAAGGGGGACACATGTCAGAAGGCTATCACTTATGCTGCTTAATTGTCATTGGCTTGACTTGGGGAGGTCCAATGAGGGTAGAGCAAGAGCAAATAGCAAGAGGGCTCGCCCGAGAGAGAGAGGGGGCTGATTTTTGCAAGGCATTATCACACACACACTCACACAATCTCATGTGTGAAAAAAGAGAAGACTATCTCTTCCCAAGCTTTAATGGAGAGCTCATCACCTACTCCAAGCTTGTGAGATAGAAGCCTACATCGACACACTCTTGGCATGTGGATGAAAATCCAACCAAGAGCCAAGGTTCAATGCATGCTCATCTCCTCTACCAAGCTAATCACTAAGCTAAGCTGTGCTAATATGAGTGATTATGTGAGGAGATGTACATCTTTCTCGTTAGATACTCCTTCTTCCTCTCAATCTACTCTCATACCCTACTAGCTCTCACCATCTTCGAAGGTGTGTGAGGTCTTGGGTCTGAGAACGGGGATAATTGATGTTGTGTTTGTTAAGTGTTTTGCTTAGTGCATGAAGCTTTCATCTTCATTGCACTAGCTAGTCTTGAAGGAACACAAAGAATTGTATTGTACAATGTCTCTCTTGATGGGAGAAACCATAATACAAAGCCTTTTGGAGGGGGGACCGGCTCCATGCAAATCCGGTCCTCAATTGTTGTCAATAGCTTAATTTCTCTCTCTTTTGAAAGTATTGTTCATGCTATCTAACTAGGTGTTATGCTTTTTGTTGCTCTCTCCACCCAAGCACTCTTGTAATTCTCATTAGGAATCTATTCTAATGAAATGCCCACTATGTTCATGCTAATTTCTGCTACACACAAGTTTTTAGGCCATTAAATGTTACATTGGTATCAGAGCACAAGGTTTCTCTTTTCTTGCTCAAGAAGGGAGGTCCTCAAGCTAGCTATAAATGGTTGGTATTATTAATTGCCTGTGAGTAAGTAGAATAGGGATTTTTCAGCCTTGCAGTGCGCCTGCCTTCGTGCAGTTAACGGGGCATCACCGTCGAGAGCTATGGTCTTAATAGTGGAGTCCTATGGGGCTTGCCTACGGCTTAACCACTACTGAGCTATTAGAAGCTTGACAGGAGCCGGTACTGTTTTGGTGTTGAACGAACCTCTCTTCTATTCCTTGCAATTAATGGTATTCGAGCCACGGGTACAGTAGCTTGAGTGCTTTTTCTAAAGGGGTAAAGAGGAGTAGCAACTAGGGCTTGAAGTGCCAAAGTACACCTAAAAAGTTTACACCTAAAAGTTGTTAGAATGGCTGACAATAGTAAAGAGAGTGAAATTAATGTTGATAACTTTGATTTTGCTATTGAGCAAGCTACTAATGATGCTCCGATGCTTGTTAACTATCTTGTTTCTAGGCTTCAACAAGCCATGGGCAATCCATCTCTCCAAAGTGAAGTGCAACGGCAGCTCCGTGCTCACGGGATTCTCCAAGCTCATCACCATGACGAGAGATCACCTAGGAAGCCTCCTTGTGAGACTCCCAAAAGAGGTCTCTCTCTGATTCGGGAAGAAGAAGAGAATCCATACGAAGGGCTCAAGAATTTACTTCTTGATGATGCATCTCCTTCTCAAAGGAGAACTCAAGAACCTCCACCGAAGGAACGAGAAAGAAGTGAGTCTTCCGCCACCTCGACGGAGATGGCTCCACGAAGACGGCGGGCTAAACGCTCTCCATCACCACCAAAGCGGAGAAGACCATCGCACTCTTCTCCACATCATAATTCAAAGAGGGATAATAAAAACCAAGAGAAGAAAAAGGCGAGAAAGAGGACACCCTCTTCTCCATCTTCTTCATCCTCTTCCTCTTATGAAAGTGATGGTGAAGACGAAAAAGATCAAGACAAGAAAAAGGCAAGAAAGAGGTCACCCTCTTCTCCACCTTCTTCAAATTCTTCACCTTCTGAAGAAAGCGATGGTGCAACCTTTGAACCATCAAAAAGAAGAGGCCATAGGAAATCCTATGCCGCATGGAAGAGGTCATCCAAGCTGAAGAAGTTCAAAGAGGGAGGGAAGAGCATCTCTTTCCTTACCTATGATGGCACCTTTGGTGCTACGGACAAAGTCTTGGCCTTTATTCAGCAATTTGATGCTGCGTTTGGAGATGAGGGCTTCACAGAGTCCTCTAAGCTACGCCATGTAGCTATGCACTTTCAAAAGTCTGTCAGGCAATGGTGGTCTAGCCTACGAGCCAACGGTGAAGCTCCACGAACATGGAAAGATTTAAGATCTTCCATTATGAAGCAGGTTTTGGCCACCGATGCCAAAGACAAAGCTCTCTCCCTATGAATCCATCCACAAATATAGTAGACAAGTTTTGGGACCTACAACTCAAAGCCATTGTCTTCAAAAAGTTGGATTTTGCAGAGTAAAAGCAACAATTTTGTATGGGCTTAACCGAAGAAATGGCGGAGTATGTCAACTCCCAAAGGCCACGTACCATATTGGCGGTAATACACCATACTATGGTGGCCTCTCGAATCAACTTCCAAACGGGGGCTAAAAGAAATAATAAGCCCACGGAAAACAAGGGTTCCAACGAGCCTAAGGGGAAGGACAATGTCCAAAAGTCTCCTAAGGGCAACTCCAACAAAGCTAAAGAGAAGGGAGTTTACAAAGGTAAAAACAAACTCTCTCCTGAAGAGCTTGAGCGTTATCGCAAGGATAACCGGTGTTTCAAGTGCGACGAACAAGGGCATGCGTACCGCGTTTGTGCCCAAAAGAACAACCGCCAAGATCCTCCTAGAGCTTCCTTGGTTGAAATCCAAGAGGAGGAGACTCACCAAACTCACCACAAAGGATCTCTATGCTTGGGGAAAGGTAAGAGAACATGATGATTTTATTCTCTTTGACCCTGGTTCTACTCACAATTTTATATCTATAGAGTTGGCCACCAACTAGGCATACAAGCTTACGAGATGGGAGATGTCCTACCCGCAGATAGTGTCTTCAAGGGGCAAGAAGCTTCAGTCACTCCCTTAATTGGGAAATTGAGGCTTCATGTCCAAGGCTATGTGGACAAAGAGGACTTCTTTATCTATCCTCTCAAGCATGAGGATGTAATCCTAGGCCTAGGGGCACCATGGTTTGACCGCCTGGCTGCCAATGTTAAATTTCCTGAAAGACATGTATATAGATGCTAAGGAAATGGGTAACACTATCCCCATTGTACATACACCAGCTTTCAACAAGTCAATAAAGAGCTCTATTTCCGTGTACATGATTTTTGTTAAAGATTCTCAAAATGAACCTAATTCTTTAGCAAAAGAAAATAAAAGCAACCAAAAGGAATTAGAGTTATCCAATTTTCTCAAGGGGTTTCAAGATGTTTTTATTGACGACATCCCTTGTGAGCTACCTCCTAAACGAGGTAGTGATGACCATGCAATTGAACTTCTTCCAAGAAGTTCACCGCCTAACAAACCTCCTTATAGAGTTTCTCAAACTCAACAAGAGGAGATTATGCGGCATGTGCATGAGTTAGTTGAGAAGGGCATGGTTAGGCCTAGCTCATCTCCATTTTGCTCACATGTGCTATTAGTGAAAAAGAAAGACGGCACATATCGTATGTGTGTCGACTATAGAGCACTAAATAGGATCACTATCAAAAATAGGTTTCCCGTTCCACGGGTAGAAGACCTATTTGATAAGCTACAAGGATCGATCTACTTCAGTAGGATTGACCTAAAAAGTGGCTATCATCAAATAAGGATAGTTGATCAAGACATTGTAAAGACCGCATTTCACACCACATTTGGTCTTTACGAATATATTGTCATGCCTTTTGGCTTGACCAATGCACCAGCCACATTCAACCACTTGATGGAGAATCTGTTCAGGCCTCATCGAACCTTCACTGGAGTGTTCTTTGATGATATTATCATCTACTCTAATCCATTAGACGAACACAAGAAACACCTCCAGGTAATATTTCAAGTTTTAAGAGAGAATAAATTTTATGTTAATCTTGAAAGAAAAGTGAATTTTTCTTGCAAGAGATTCAGTATTTAGGTCACATTATCTCTCAAGATGGCATCCAAATGGATCCATCAAAGTTAGAGGTAATAAAAGGATGGCCTAAACCAAGGAATCTTCATGAACTAAGAAGCTTTATAGGTATGTGTGCATACTATAGACGCTTCATAGAAAAGTTCTCACAAATTGCAGGACCATTACATGACCTAACAAAGAAAAGCGTTAGGTATACATGGACTGCTAAGGAGAACAATGCTTTCGAAAATCTTATCTCTCAACCTGTGGTTACACTACCGGATCTCTCAAAACCATTTGAGGTCCAATGTGATGCTTGTGGTGATTGCCTTGGAGCTATTTTGCTCCAAGAAGGGCACGCCATAGGCTATGAGAGTCGAAGGCTCGACCTTGTTGAGCAAGCTCTAGGCATATATGAAAAGGAACTCCTTGCAGTTCTACATGCCTTAGACTCATGGACGCACTATTTATTGGGGACTCCTTTCATTCTGCGAACGGATCACCAAAGTCTTAAGTACTTCATGACGCAGACCAAGCTCTCCGACAAACAAATGAGGTGGGCAAATTTCCTTTCGCAATTTCATTTTCATATTGCTCACATTGCTGGCAAGCATAATCAAGTAGCTGATGCACTCTCAAGACGACCGAGAGTGAATGCGGTTTCCATAGCCACTCACAATGATCTATCTTCAATGATAGACGAGTACGCTATTGATCCCGATTTTAGAGATGTGTTTCAGCCCTTGCATTAGGGAAGAAAGAAGAACCATTTACTTTACAAGATGGTTCTCTTCTCTACGGAAATAGACTATGTGTTACTAACTCACTACGTGAGAAAGTAATGTATGAATCTCATGCTCCACCTTATGCGTGGCATAGAGGGATTCAGTCTACCTTAAAGGGAATTGAAACATATTTCTATTGGCCTACCATGAAAGTGAACATACAAGAGTATGTTTCTAAATGTGTGGTATGCCAAAAGACAAAATTTGATAGAGGGAAGCAACTTGGATTGCTTCAACCCTTGCCAATCCCTAATTCACCATGGGAGAGCATATCCATGGATTTTATCTTTGGATTGCCTAAGTCTATCCATGGGAATACGGGAATATGGATGATAGTAGACAGGTTCAGTAAACAAGCTCATTTTATACCTGTCAAAAAGACTATCAAAGCCCATCAAATGGCAACCCTCTTCATTTCACAAATTTTCAAGTACCATGGCTTGCCAATGTCCATAGTGTCAGATAGAGATCCTAGAATGACCAGTAATTTCTGGAAGGGTATCTTTGAGAATTTAGGGACAATGTTAAACTTCTGTTTGGCCTATCATCCACAAACGGATGGCCAAAGTGAAATAGCTAACCTAACCATTCTCAATCTACTAAAAGACTATGTAACGGAAGTAGATCAAAGATCCCAATGGGAGAAGTACTTACCCTTAGTGGAATATGCTTACAATAACACTGTACATACTTCCACGGGAAAAGCACCTTTCGAGGTAATTGAGGGAAGATCAAAAAGTCCCTTTCTACTTAAGGTACATGGGAAGATCTTCGCTGCAGATGAGTATAGCCGAGACCTACAAGAATCTTTTCAAAAGATTAAGGATGCTATCTCTATCTCACAGCAAAGGCAAAAGGCTGCTGCTGACAAGCACAGAAGAGCCCAAGCCTTTAAAGAAAATGATTAGGTCTTATTAAAGTTTCCCAAGTCTCAATTAAGGCACACGACGGGCAAGAATCCTACGGGACACCAAAAGTACTATGCTAAGCTAGCAAAAAGGTACTATGGTCCCTTCTAGATTCTTAGGCCAATCAATGAGATGGCCTATCAACTCAAGTTGCCCAATCATTGGCTCATACACAATGCTTTCCATGTGAGCCTATTAAAGCCTTACAAAGGACAGCCACCTCAAGAACCAACTATTGAAGACCCACCGGAGATCGAGGACCAAGAGGAGGTGCTGCAGCCTGAGTCCATTCTCTAACATGAAGACAAGGTATTCAGAGGCGGTAAGACTATCCGATGATATCTTATTAAGTTTAAGAATTATCCTTTTGAAGATGCTAGATGGATGCAAGGCATACAATTAAAGGATAACCTAAACCTTGTCAATGCTTACAATGCTTCCCAAGAGTAAGCAAATGTACAAAATGTTAAAAATGAACAAAGTTTTTTTTTGTCTTATAAGACTCTCTATTTTCTTTATTGTGCACAAAAATGAAGTAGTATGCATGCTTAGATCAAGTTTGCGGAGACGACGTTGTGAGCGGGATGGAAACACACAGAATGCCTCTATAACGACCCTACACACACTCTTGGGAAGATACACACACACACACTATGGGGCACCACTCGGCTTACACAACACACCTGGCCGAGACAGGGAACACACCTATGGAGTGAGAGGAGAGAGACTATCCACTTGCCCACTCCATACAGAGACACACACACACACACACACACCCAAAAAACTCAGCTCAAAAGAGGGGAACTTTTGATAATTAGATACAATTGATCTCGGGCCAACACCAATGGGGCAAATAGCTCACACAATATGGGTAAAAGATACCAGATACAATCACAAATAAGAGTAGAAACTTCGCTCATAGGAGAAACTTACACAGAAAAAACAGCAGAAAAAGAGTGAGTAATTTGGCAAAATGGACAGCACCATCACGTACGGAACGGCCCAAAACCCCAGTCTACAATGTCAAAGTGCTCAAATCCAACCTCGGATGAGCAGTTTACGGCCAAAACAGGCTCCAAAAACCCCAAAAACACAGTTGCGGCTGTTCCTCCTCTCTTCTCCACGTTTTTTCTAGTCTTCTCTCTGGTTTTTTAGTTCCCACACTTAGCTTTATTAGTTGGGCACCCTTGGCCTTCTAGATGACCTCAAACGCACCCCGAACAGGCCAAAAACTGACCTCGCAGTGCATAGTTGTCACCTTTTTGCATCATCCGCACACCTGGCACTCATTTCTTTTCAATAATGCATCTCGCAACCACGTGAAGTGGCCCCAAAAAGTGTTCCTCATGATGACCTTTCTGCATAAGTATCACAATAAAACACCCACGTCGTGTCCGTACTTCTCCGCGTGCAAGTATTGACCCCATTCGACATCCTGACGCCACTAGATGCCATCTGATGCACCTGCTTACCTCATGTCGTCGGCCCGCGGATATCTTTCTCGAGAAGTTTTACGCGCTACCAAATCCTCCTTATTGTAGAAAAAACACACTGGTACTGGTAATAGTGAAAATTGATGCACTATGTACATGCTGTCCTACCTGTACACATGTGGGCCCCACGTAACCACCTGGCTCTGAAAAATGGGCAATTCTTTATTTGATGCACCATGCATGTATATGTACATATGCGCAATCCCTTGCTCTAAAAAACTCCTGACATAATTTGCCCATCCCCTAGCCTGCTAGATCATTCATGATCAGCAATAGCAAAGAGAGATATGAGACTTGCAGCGTCACAGGTCTCCTCATCCCTCACAGACATCACTTGCTACACAGACAGCTCATCCTGCTCCACTGTTGACCGCTAGGTCAACAACACAACATAACTCAAGTTTCGTATCAAAGTCTTATCTTTTGCGAGTTATGAAATGCTGCGGATTATGGCTATAAACGTCATTTGTAATGAGTAGTTATTCTAGTTTCAGAAGCCGGGGTGCAATGGCACTTCCAGATTGTAAATACAAAGCCATTTGACCCATTCAACGCCATTTTTGGTTAAACCTAAGGTAGCCTTAGTATATAAGGTACCTAGGTCATTTTGTAAAGGAGACTTTTATCATAATCAAACTTTAGCGCTGCCGTCTACTGTGTGTGAGAGAGAAAGAGAGTGAGCGGGAGCTTCATCCTCTCGCTACGCCCGGCTCGCTCAACACATTGGAGATCCGAGTGCACCATTGCTGTAGGCTCGAGGAGAGCTACGCAACAACGCCAAGCATTCCACGCAAGACGAAGCACACACGCCGACGCATCTACGAGCTATTTGTGGCCGTAAGTGTATCAAACGATGTCTGTTTTCTGCGTGCTAGTAGTCTATAGAATCGTGGCGACGTAAGCTATGCATAGCTACTCATAAATTTCAATTAGGCACTTTCCAATTTCAGCTCTCTCATCCTACGCGTTTTCCGCATATGGGTTTAGAGTGAGGATTTTGAGTGTAGAAGCTTAGGGACAGGTGTATCCTAGTGAGGGGATGGTGTTCCTTAAGTTTCGTATGAATCTGGCATGATTAGGTGAGTTACCTTCCGTAGTTGAGGTTAGGTGGTGTAGTTGAGAGCAGTGAGGTTCTTGATTGTGGTTTAGTTGAGTGTTGTATGTGTAGGATGGTCTCAGCCTGACAAGCTTAAGAGATTTCCTCCATGTGCCTATCGTGTCATCTGTGTCCTCGATTGACATTATGTTGATCTAGGTAGTGTTTGCATGCACTTCATGGGTGTGTGAGACTTCCCGTCCAACATTGGCGTCGCTGCCAGGGACACAAGGACCTAAGTAGGTTTCCTACTAACACTCGTGTGATGGTTTGTTGATTTAGTTTCGGCTAAAGAAAGCGTTTTTCTTAAGTGGATCCGGAAGAGTATATGCCGCGATCAAGTGGATAGCCAGGAAGCGTGTGTCTTGCCGAGGGTCTGCGACTAGATAGGTTTAGTTAGGATCTGTGGATTAGAGTAGTTGTTGGTGGTCGAGTGATTTGTGAGGTGATAAAAGCGTTTACTAGTCCGTGTGTGGCAGTGAAGCGTTTTTCTACTCATAGATGCAAAACTCCATATGATTTGTAGGAGTAGCTTTAGGTAAGTGATCCGATTCTGATCTAGATCTATTCATCACTGAATTATTTGCTAAAGTGCTTGATTGCATTTGAAATCACGGAAAAGTGTGCTTTTGAGGGTAAAAATGCATTAAACAAGCTTTTGTGGACATTTTTGTATGACTGACTGATGCTGTGCATATAAAAGAGCATTTGCAAGGGTTCTATGAAGAAAATCTGCAATTCTGTAAACACAGACATCCTACGCGTAGGATGTCTCAAGGGGGTTCTGGAGACCAGATTTGAAAATTCTGACTGCACCAGTGGGTTCAGAGGGTAGGTTTTACCCTAGTAACATATTGACTTGGGTGTTTTTCCCTATTTTTGTTGACCAAAAGCCAAAAGGCGGAGTCAGAAAACGTAAAATTTCAGAAAAGGCTTAAATTGAGTGATTGTTGCATGTTTTTGCAATTGTGAATCATACTTGCACTTGCTGAGAGCATAAGGAAGCATCAGGGACACTTCAGTCTCAAAAAATCAGCAGTAGACATCCTACGCGTAGGATGTCTACAGGGTGATCTGGGCATTTTTTTGAAAATCTGAGGTTACCAGTGTGTTTAGAAGGTAGGTTTTACCCTACTTTCACCTGGAAAGTGGAAATTTGACCAAATTTTGACAGATCAAAGCCAAAAGACGAGAATTACCAGACATCCTACCCAAATTGTGTCCAAGGCCTAATTTTGAGACCAAACCATAGGATGACTCCAAAGGCATGTTCTAAATGTTGTATTGAGTGCATGTGATCAATTTCATTTCATTTGGGTCATTGAAAGGAAGATTGATCAGACTTTTGAAATCCAAACCAAAATCTAAGCATACCACTGGGTTACTGACATCAAGGGGAAGCTGTGGGACAAGTCTGGGGTCAAACAGGCCAAAAAGACATCCTACGCGTAGGATGTCATATGTGTGATTTTGCACTCCAATTTTAATTCTGAGCATACCACAGTGATCAGCACCTTAAGGAGAGTCTGTGGTTCAAATTTGGGGGTTTTTTGAGCAGTTAGACATCCTACGCATAGGATGTCTAAGGCATAATTTTGAAACCAAAATTCTATTGTGACCATACCATGCTGTCATATAGCCTTAGATAAGCCTCCTAGGCAAATTTGGTCCAATTTGGAGTTGATTTGACTTAGGAATTCATCAGGACAGACATCATGCTTTTGGAACAGATTCTGGATCATTTGACCAGCCTATAGGTGTCAGAATCAAAAAGTAAAAAGAGCTGTGAGTTTAGCACGTCAAGGGGAAGCTACAGTGCAAGTTTGAGCTGAAACAGAGCAAAAAGACATACTACGCGTATTATGTCTCCAGCTTGATTTAGGACTCCAAACCAACTTATGAACACACCACTGTGATCAGCACATCAAGGAGAAGCTAGGGTGAACATTTCAAGTCATTCTGAGCAAAAAGACATCCTACCCGTAGGATGTCTCAAGGCCATTTTTAAATCCAAATGAAAATCTGAGCATACCATTGTGTTGCTGGACTTAAGGGGAGTCTCTGGACCAAATTTTGTTAAATTCTAAGCATATAGACATACTACGCGTAGGATGTCTCTAGGTCAGTTTTAGGGTCCAACTGTACTTTTGACCATACAAAAGTGTTCACAGTGTCACAGAGATCCCAAATCTTTTTTCAAAATTGAATTTGGACTCATTTTGACCAGTCTAAACTGCATTTCACTATTTTAACCATAACTTTCACAAATGGTATCGGATCGGAAAAGTTTTTATATCAAAACATAGCCTGAGAGCGGCTCAACAGATCTTAGTGCAAGTTTGAAAAAAAACATCGTTTGAGGCCTCAAAATTCATCCGGAAGTCAGGGATGTCTAGAAGCGGCTCAACCATTTAGTTCAAGTTTGAAAAAAAACATCGTTTGAGGCCTCAAAATTCATCCGGAAGTCAGGGGTGTCTAGAAGCGACAATTTGCGAGAATTGTGACGAAACGGTTGCGGTTTTGGACATAGTTTCGACTTTTCCCTAACCAAAGAACTTGAACACAATGGACTAAGTCTACTAGAACCAAGCAAAATCGTTTTGAGTGTAGAAGCTTAGGGACAGGTGTATCCTAGTAAGGGGATGGTGTTCCTTAAGTTTCGTACGAATCTGGCATGATTAGGTGAGTTACCTACCGTATGTGTGTATGTGGCTAGGTGGTGTAGTTGAGAGCAGTGAGGTTCTTGATTGTGGTTTAGTTGGCCTTCCTGAGTGTTGTATGTGTAGGATGGTCTCAGCCTGACAAGCTAAAGAGATTTCCTCCATGTGCCTATCGTGTCATTTGTGTCCTCGATTGACATTATGTTGATCTAGGTAGTGTTTGCATGCACTTCATGGGTGTGTGAGACTTCCCGTCCAACATCCACCATCATCAATCTAGCATGATATAATTTAAGACGCAATCCATTTACCCTTGACTTATGTAGAACCCCATCCAGGTTAGCCAACTGATATGTACCATTCGAGAAACACTCCACTACCTTGAAAGGGCCTTCCCACTGAATTTGAAACTTCTTTTGGAAGGTGTTGTCCAGCTTACTGTTGTAGCGCAAAACCAAGTCATGCTTCTTGATACCCTTACTTTTGACCTTTTCATTTATCTTTGCCAAAGCCTTATCCTGCATCTGCCCATAATGCTCCAATGCGCTCATCCTATCCAATTGAACGTCTTGTAACTGCAAGAGCCTCTCTTTGAATGCATCACTAGGCGGCCCAAGCAACTTCTCTAACATCTTGACCGCAGGCAACTCTACTTCCACAGGCAATAGTGCTTCCTTTCCATACACCAAATGAAATGGAGTAAACCCTGTACCTATCTTCACCGAAGTACGGTAAGCCCATAATGCACTAGGCAATTCCAAATCCCAATTCTTTCCTTGGTGCTCTGTCACTTTAGAAAGAATTTCTACCAACTCACCATTGAATCTTTCATTTAGGCCATTACACTTCGAGTAATAAGGAGTGGTATGTTGATGCCTAATCTTCATCTTTGTACATAAAAAATCTAGCAGTTTAGCTCTAAATCCTGGCCCCTTATCTGAAAGTAGCTCTAATGGAACCCCAAACTTGCAACATATTTCATCATACACAAATTTTGCCACATCCTTTGCAGTGATCTGTTTTACTGCTATAGCCTCTGCCCATCTAGAGAGATAGTCCACCGCAGTCAAAATATAGCTTTTGCCCCTACTTGTGATAGGTAACGGGCCTATTGCATCAATCCCCCACTTTTCAAACACATCAAACGCCATAATGGTTTTTCGTAGCTCTGGCTTCAAAACTCTCTTCCCAAATGCTTGACACCTATTGCAAGACCTACACCAATGGTGAACATCCTTATGCAAACTAGGCCATACATACCCCTCTTGCAAGATCTTATGCAAGGTGATCTTTAGAGCAAAATGTCCACCACATGCGCCTTCATGACTCTCTTCCAACACTCTGTAAAGCTCCTCCCGCCAAGGTACACGTCTCAACACGAGATCAGCCCCTTTCATGTATAAGACATCACCAATCAATTTGTACCTGTATGCTCTACGCACAAAGCCATACTTCTTAGACTTCTGAATCTCCTTTGGAATGATTCCTGTTAGCAAAAACTCCTCTTCTTGAGCCAAACTTTCCCGGCCATGATAAAGAGGTAAAGTGGTCCTCAACACAAATATCTCCCCAATCATGCCTTAAGCTGCTTCATGTGCCTCTCCATTTAGAGCACGTTCAATGTGTCTGATGCTCCATGCTTCAAACTTTTTTAACAGGCCTTTAATTCTTAAGCACATTTCCTTCAATGAGGTGTTCTTGCTCTTCCACACACCCAGCACTTGCTTCACCACTAACAAGGCATCACCTTGTATGCTCAACCTTCGAACCCCATGCTTCAAACAAATGTGTAATCCGGCTTCCAGAGTAGCATATTCAGCCTCATTGTTACTATGAGCATCCAATTTGAACCCTCTCTTGCATACTAGCTTCCCCTCTGGATCATAAAGTGCTATACCCCCTGAGGCTGCATCATGGCTCTTTCTGTATAACCATCAAAGAAAAACACATGTGCATTGCTGATCTGTGGCACTTCTTCAACTACCTTTCTCACCACCTCTTCCTTAACAATAAGGGGATTCTCCTTGTAGGTCAACAAATCAGCTAGGGTAGCCCTTGTACTATCTTCCATGAGAAAAGAGAACTCAAACTCTTGCAGCTCAATTACCCATTTCTTCACCACATTTGACATGTTAGTACCATTAATTAACTGTGGCAAAAAGGCATAACTCGTCAAGAAAACAAAAGGTCGTGGTAGCAAGTAATGACGAAATCGTCGACAAGCAAATATTACACTGGCCATCACTAGCTCTACTTCCGAGAATTTTCTCTCTGCTACCAGCTTCACACGGCTTGCACAATACACTGGACTCATATAATGGTTGTTCTTCCCCTTTTGCAATAGCATGGCTCCAATGGCATCATCCCCTACTGATGGATTTACATAAAACACTTGCTCCCAATCAGGAGCCTGCATGGCTGACAACCCCCCTAACACCTCTTTCACCTCTTGAAACACTTCTTCACACTTGTCATCCCATTGCAATGGATCATGCTTTGCCACTTGCTGTAATGGATTAAGAAGCTGCGAAGACAATGGAATAAACCGTGCCATGTACTTCACTTTTTGTATAAAAGTTGCCAATTGCTTCGTACTTGTAGGTGATGGAAGAAGAATAATAGACTTAACCTTATCTGGATCAGCCTCAATGCCATTTTCTGACACCATATGGCCCAATAACTTCACCCTTGGCTGTGCTAGATGACATTTCTTTGGATTTAGATATCCTCCACATTCATTATATTGAGCCAATACCATCTGCAGCTTCTCATGATGTTCAACCCTACTACTGTAGACACAGAAGTCATCCATGAAAGCTTTAACACAACTACCAATGAATGGTTCCAATACCCAATTTGCTCTCTCTTGATAGAAAGATGGTCCATTTGACAACCCAAATGGCAATACTGTGTAGCAATAGCAGCCCCATGGCGTAATAAAAGTTGTCTTTGTGCGGTCTTTAAGAGCAATCTTCAATTGAAAATAGCCTGAAAAACCATCACACACACTGTACCTCTCATAACCAGCCACTGAATCCAAGATCTGATCGATGAATGGAAGAGGATATGGGTTCTTCTTAGTGGCTGAATTTAAGGGTTTAAAATCTACACAAATTCTCCACTTCCCATCCTTCTTTAGACTGACTACAACTGGACTCACCCATTCTGTGGTCTCCACAGGGACTATGAACCCTGCCTTCAATAACTTGTCCACCTCTTCTCGCAAGGATTCCATTTGATCTTGACCCATCCTTCTTAGCCTTTGCCGCACTGGTTTAGCACCTTCTTTCAGCTCTATATGCATCTCTTCACCCTTGAACCCTCTGATCTCTTCATATGAAGTAATGAACAAATCAGGAAAACTAGCCGGCATGTGCAAATATATCTCCTTCTCCATAGCTAAGAAGTCTCCACTGATCATTTGTGTCATCAATTCCTGCTTCTTTGACAACTCAACTTTGGTTTGCATCAGCCCTTCAATCACTTCATAAGGCCCTTCACTTTCATCCTCGACTTCATTTGCAAATGCGATTAAACCAGACTCCTGGATTTCTTTATCCATCAAAAGAAATGCAACATCAGCATCCTTATCACTGTTGGTAGTGCTATCACTGTCCTCATCTGTCACCGTGGAAGAGTCTTCATCACTAGACTCATCCTCATCTTCATAAAGCTCCTCTAATCGTTTCCTTGTGTCCATATTGTATAGCTTCTTGGTACCTGTCTTTCCATAGAGGCTAATTGTACCATGTCGCCAATCTTGAACAGCTCCCACTGCACGTAACCATGGTCTGCCCAGTATAATAGGATATGCTCCCAACCCTGCTGGCATCACATGAAAATCAACCACTGCCTTTGCATCATAGGCCTCCACTTCTAAGCTCTTTACAACACCCAAGCATTTTACTTTTTGATGGTTTGCCAATCTGATCCAAAAACCTGACATCCCAGCCACTGTGAGACCCATCTTCTCAATGCATGAGTGTGTTATGATGCATATTTGGGCTCCTCCATCCACATAACCTTGTCCCAAATTTTTCCTTTTATGCCACACATCTACTATTGGACAAATGTCTGGTAGCTCATCCATTGCCAACACCTTTACTGAACCTCTCTCTGGCTCTTTCTCCATTGGGTTAACCATCCTCTTCCACTGTCGCTTTAGCTTAGGCACCATCTCTATAAGCTGTCCAAAAGTAACATCTGCCTTCCTGCTCGTCAGATCCTCCTTCAAGTCATAGCTTAATTTCCCATCCCCTAGTGGAAAATCTAAAACATGAAACTTTTGACGAGATCTCCTTTTCCTCTTGGCCTTGACATCCTCACCTTCATGACTCTTTCCCTTCTTCTTACTAGGACCTGGGGCACTTCTTCCTTCCTTGTACTCTGTGGTCCTCTTCCCAATAGGCATCACTAATGTATCCTCTAGCTTTGATGCCTTCTCCAAGGTGACTACACTTAGCACTTTTGTCTTTCCCTTTTCCTCTTGGGTTAATCCACTGGTTCCTTCATCTCCCTTAATTTTGATGCCATAATCATTTGACCTAGTTAACACCTGTCTTGGCAATGGATACATGTCTCCCCCCATCCTTGGTGGCTTATCACATTGCGGACTGATGTGACCCAACTCTCCACAATTGTAACATGTGGGCGTCTGCCTCCAAAACCTACCATTTCTTTGTCCAACACCATTCCTAGGCCTTTCTTCACCTCCTGGCTGATTTGCAAACCTCCCTCGACCTCGATTATTTCCCACTTGACCTAGCATGTTTAGGCTGAGATTCTTCATCAAATCTACCACTTGCCTCATGTCTTGCCTTAGCCCATCATCTTGCACCGCTGTAGTGACCACTACTGGCATAACATGAGTAGTAGCAGGAACCACTGGTTCGTGATGAACCCCTGGCATGCGACCTTGTAAAGAGTCCATAGGGTGAAATTCAGACCTCATGGGCAAAGACTCCACCCCTAACTGGCTCATTTTCCTTAGCTTCCACTCTTTGTTCCTTGCTACCTCTAGTGCATCTTCATAAGTCCTAGGCTTCTTTAGCTCCACTCTCCAACGTATATTCTCCCAAAGACCAGCCAAGAACCTGTCCTTCTTCATCATGTCAAGCGGGGGTACCTGTGGTTCTAAGGCCTTGCACATTCGCTCCCATGCCAATGAAAACTTACGTATGTACGCATCTACTGGCTCACCTTCCTTTTGCACCAAAGCCTGTACTTCTTGCCACACTTTGTCAGGATCTTCTATCCTCACAAACTCCACTTACAACCCATGTCGTAGATTGTCCCAACTCAACCTTACAGGTGGATCATCCACACGCAACTCCTCTTCAAATGCTTTAGACCAAACTCGTGCATCACTCTTCAAACAAATTTGGAGAAGGCATAACACCTGCGCAGGGTCATGAATCTGGTTGCTAATGCAGGCAACCTCCATCTTTTCCAAAAATTCTTCCACATCTTCATCACTTCTTCCATGAAACTCCGGATAAGAGAAAGCCATGGATACCCAAGTTTCAATGCTTTGAGAACCCCTTTGAACACATGTGCAAGAACCCAAAACTTTTACTGACTCAATTCCCAGAAACTTCAATGGAGCTCAACTTTAGATAAGGACAAACACATGCACATCAAATGAGTTTTCATAGTTGATCATCGGAATTACAATAGGCAAAGGACATTCCAGGATCTCTCTTAATCTTCTTGGCCCGAACATAAAGACTATGCACTGCTGGAAAAAAATCTTCTTGGACACATGAACATTTATCTGGATTCTTTGAGTTAAATGAAATGGAGTGAATTGAGGGCCATTTTGATCATCCATTAAAGCCAACCATGCAGCTCCCAAGAAGGCACACCTGACTTATCCTCTGATTTTGCCAAAATTTCAGCAGCATCATAGCATAAATGGCTCAAAAGACCAAAAAACCAGCCATCACAACTCGGAAAAATTTTGGCAGAGTTTCCCCAGAAGTAGAGCAGTAAGAACCCAAAATATAGACTGTATATATATGCATAAACTGTCAACAATAGAACCCGAGCATCAAATAGGACTCATTAGTACATAGCCTATGGCGAGGTCACGAAAAGGGTGCTCCAGCTACCTGTATCACCGAAAGAATCTCCACATTTGAGAATCCCCCAGCTCAATAAAACCTCACGCTATCGACCCTCACACGAAGGCTAATGCAAATCGCGTATAGTCAAGTCTCAGAAATGACTATCTTCCAGACCAAGTCTCAGAAATGGCTAGGACTGCCAAATAAAACCATATATGGCTCCACAAAGGCGTACGAAGTTTCCACAAATAACGTACAATCCAACAGACAATGCGCTCAAACAGGCGCCAAGTGATGCATACCCACAACAACTGCAAGTGACACCAAAGCTAGTATATCATTGTACTCCAGCTACCTGTACCTGTGTGAATCACCTATACCTGTACCTGTAACCTGTAACCTGTAACCTGTAACCTGTAATTTGCAACCTGCAACCTGTAATCCTGAATCTCGAAGCTTGAAGCTCGAAGCAGAAGGTACTCGAAGAAGATCCTCCGTGGGGGCGCCAAAAGAATGTGAGCGGGATGGAAACACACAGAACGCCTCTATAACGACCCGACACACACTCTTGGGAAGATACACACACACACACACTATGGGGCACCACTCGGCTTACACAACACACTTGGCCGAGACAGGGAACACACCTATGGAGTGAGAGGAGAGAGACTATCCACTTGCCCACTCCACATAGAGACACACACACACACACACACCCAAAAAACTCAGCTCAAAAGAGGGAAACTTTCTTTGATGGGGCCAGGTACTCCCTCACTAAACATTATTTCAATCAAGAAAGGAGTATGCCCACCTATGCTTGATCTTGCTTTCTTCCTAGATGATACTAGGTATGGCCAACGGGTTTGGATCTTCTTATGTTGCAATGGTGTCGAGAACACTATATCTGTAATTCTAATCCATCTAGGTTCTGGATCAAGCCCTCTTTGGGTATCCTCTACAAATTTCTTAAATTTGTGACTTGCTCAATCTCCTCTACAAGGTTTGGGTAAGTCCCAATTTTCTTCGTGGTATCCTTGTGTTTTGGTCCTTGTGGCGTCTCTTGGAGAATCTCGCATGATTTGGCTAGCCTTGAAAACACTCATTGCATCATTGTTGGTAGGGGAGTGGTTTCCTTATGTCCTCTCCTAATATTTTCTTTGCTTGATTTTCTCTCGTGATGGTCATCATTGTTTTTCTCCCTTACGATAGCAGTTTTTGTCTCAATGGTTTCTATTGAATCGGAATCATCTTCAGGATCATTCATATACATGCGTCATCACCGATCTCGATGTTGTGCTTTGAACTAGGGCTTGAATTTTTAGCTTTTAGTGATCTCTTCCTTCATGTTTTCTTCTTCCTCGCTCGGCCAATTGATGGAGCATCTCGTTCTTCAAGGATGTAATTTTGGTTTTGGGGCATCGACCGTGTGAGTGCATTCACTTGTATTATAGGTGTAGTTTGTTGTGTCCCATTTTTAATCTCAATCAAGTTTAATGGTGTAATATTTGATGCATTTGGATTATTAGGACATTGGGCAACCAAATGATCTATGTCACAACGATTATAAGTGAGTGTTGGCATTGCCGATGTGCTCCCTTGTCTTGTTTGCATTTGTGCAACATTCCTTTGCATTCTAATGGGACACTCAACTACTCGATGTGGTTCACCACATTTGTAGCATTGAAGAGGTGGTCTCATGGTAATGCTATTGCTTGATATACAGGCTTGACTTGTCCCCAATGGTCCTCCATGTAGTACTGGGGACACTCCTCAATTGTATGTTCTCCGTAGGTGACACCAGAGTCTATGTCATCTTCACAGTCCAAATAAGCACTAGATGGCTCACGACCTACTTGGTTCATAGGGGTAACTCTCGGATGTGGAGGCTGCGGTCCTGGCACTGGAGGGGATAATGGTGTGGTTTGGACAACATTTTGGGTCTAGGGCCATATGCTGTGATGGTTGCTCACTAGCTGGGGTAGACATTAATGCAGGAACTTGAGGCAAGTCTATCTAGGTTGAGGGTGGTCTATTTTCCATTATGGGTTTAAGCACTAGGCAATCCTCTATCGCACACATTCCAAGTCCCGTTAAAATTCACTCTAAAGGTAGGGCATTCACTAGTGCTATGTGGTTCCAAGAAAACAGAGCACCATTGTTTCTCCCTTCTTGGATACATATGATTATTTTGTGGAGTACGATCACCCCAAAGGATTTCTTGGATAGCCTTGGTGAGATGGGCCAAAGTCATCTTAGATATCTTTGGCTCTTTACAATTGGTGTTATGGTCATCGGTTCATGCCCAATTTCTTGCAAGCTGGTAGATTTTGGCCCAACAAACACTCTTTCTCCTTCAATAATTAAATTGTCTTCCAATTGGATTTCATTGGTGGTGACTACTTCCCAAGTAGTGATACCTCTAATGATTAGGCCATTATAGATATCCACATGTCGTAGTCTCCTAATGAATCTATCGAGTAGTTGGTTATTGTTGAAATGCTCATTTGGATAACATCAAGAATTCAAATTCTTCAAGCAACTAATAAAGTATCTCATTGACTCACCTTCTCTCGGTGGGATTTGTAGAGCTGAGATGCCATGTCTCAAAGTACTCTCTCTCATATGTATTCTTTCAAGAAAAATCTCCTACGAGTAGGATATTGTGTGCTCTCTTCATTCCTTCGCGTTCTATACCAATCCCCCCCCTTCCCACTTAGAGTCAAGCTTAAAGACTTTCACTTATGTAGTTCATTGTGCTCTTCCAGGGAATCACATACATGTTCAAATACCTCAATATGCTTTCTAACATCTCCATCTCCATTGGATTTTTGTCTGAGCTTGGCCACCGGTACTGCCTTTCTTGTAGGCTCTCTATCAGGTGTGCTACACATATTTTCAACAATAGACTTCCACATGATTCCAATGGACACCTCACGCAATATGAAAGCATGACATTGCTCCTTGACAAAGGTTTGTAAGCATCCTCTTAATAATGCATTGAAATGAGTGCATCTTTGAAAATTTTGCAAGCTAGTGTCCCACTAGGATTTGATTCCTTCCTAGTAGCTATTAAAAAGAAATATATGAAAAATACATAGAATATATATATATTGGAAGTTACCATAGATATAGGATCTAGCTAGGGTGTGATATGATAATGAGATAGTAGAAAGAAAGAACCAATGCTTTTTGCCCCAAGTTAAAGAGGCAAAGCTGTTGAAGCTTTTTTCCTTAGTACTTTCTGATGGTAAAGTAAGAATATGTTACCCTTGAAATAAGTAATAGGATCAGATAGAAAGCTTATTATTATACTTAGATATGAATATGTACATTATAGGAAATATAATTATGTATCTAAAAAATTTCAAGATAGATCTTGTAGGATTTGTTCCCACCATGTACGTGTCACAGCACGACAAAGTATGATAGAACAACGCCGAGCCATGAAAGCAAAGGCCTCTATGACAACAATCATGCAAGTTGAGAAACCGAATGCTCTTGAATTAGCAGTCAGTGAGGGTCAGACCATAGGGGGCCACAATGTCTTCATGTCAAGGGGAACCTCTAGCACGCCAAGCTTAGAGGGGTTATCTCTCAATAAAAATTGGGAGTATGACCTGCAAACCAAAACTTTGGCTGACCTGTACACAGGCTACACATACCATGTATGTTGGTTAGAGGTTGTAAATGCACATCTAGTGTCAAAATATTTAGCGGAGCAGCAATGGATGGTATGTGATGTCATCCATGGGGTTATCCAATTGGAAAGGCAAAACAAGGTAATTAGCATTCCTTCAACGAGTCTTATGAGATTCTTGGATACAGGAAAGGCTGAACAACCGACCCTATCACAAATGGAGAGTCCCTCAGTAAGTCCTAGTGATCCTTCATATGTTGTTTCACCTAGAGCTTTGGTACAATTTGAGACCACAAGAAATAGTTTTACCTTTCCAAATTTAGCTCATCTTTTCCTCAAAGACACTACTGCTACTACGCCTACCCCAGTAATGAGCATGGCAAAAAATACACCTTGGACCTCATTCGTTGGTAAAGCACCACTATGAGTAGCATAGTGCCTACAACAATACCTACAAGTGTATATCAATCATATGTACCTACACCTCATACACCACCAAGTGTTTCAAGATCTCCACGAACACCCTATCCAAGCCCTTATTTCAATGGAGCCATACCAGCTGACATTAACACATCACATCCCACGTTTGCTATGCCTAGGGCCACATATATGAACTTCAGACCACCGCATTGCATAATACCATACCAAGCATGGGACCCAAGGACCACCCGTATGCCAGCCCCCATTCCACATGCAATCCCAAGAGCACCTCTGTCCACTATACCTGCTCACTTGCATGACTTGGCAACATTTTCCCAAGCTATCAGCAACTTGCTACCATACTATTCAAGTGACTTCCAAAGCCAACGTTGTCATTGTCTCCAAGGTTAATTTTTAGCCTTTCTAGTTGCCATGTTTTACGATAAATATGTGAGACTACAAAAAATACTATGATATAGCCCCAAATTTCAAGGGCAAGGGTGCCCATAAAAAATCAACTTTGATGGTCAAATCTCTTAAGAAATATATACATTGTCTTTTCTATGAGTCATAATCCCGAGATATCTATCCACAACATTGAAGGAAGATCCAAATAGCGTTTGGGATGTTCTTTTAGTTATTTTGAATACCAGTCTGGATAATAGTTCAATAATATTTCTAACTAGCACTTCCAATTTTTAACTTAGAGGCAGTGCCTTTCGGCATATGCAACCACTTATGCTCACACTTTGGGACTCTGGGTTGTTTTCACCGGGTGTGAAGGGAAGGCCTTTCTTTGGATGCAATTATGTATGCGCGCACTTTGAATGCCTTTGTGATTGCTTCTCTCTCTCTCTCTCTCTCTCTCTCTCTCTCTCTCTCTCTCTCTCTCTCTCTCTCTCTCTCTCTCTCTCTCTCTCTCTCTCTCTCTCTCTCTCTTATCTCCCTCTTGAATAACAGATCTTGAGTTCAACTCTCCTCATCCAGTTAAGGTCTCTTGGGATAGTTTCCTACGAAGTTAAAACAAACTTCTTCTTCTTCTTCTTCTCCCTCTCTCTCTCTTAAATTATTTTTCAATTTTCAACCTTCAAAAAAAAGGTTCATCAACATTTTTTGGGTTTTTTAATAAATTTAACATACACATCTTTAAACTTTTTTACTCTAATTTAACACTAACTTAACATTAAACATACATGAGGAAAACTTTCTTTCTTTTCTCTATCTACTTCAACACTAACTTAACATTCATGATTGAATCTACACTAATCTCATTTTCTCTTGCTCTTTTTACTCTCTTCCTAATCACACACCAAATAAGCAACCAAGCAAACACCTACGTGCTAATCACACACTCACAACAAGCAATCAAAGTGAGGGAAATCAAGCACTAAAGCAAGCAAACAAAGTGAGGGCAACCAAAAAAAGTGATGATCTTCCATAGGATATCCCCCACATTCTTAAAAATGTGCATTGGGTTGAGTAGATGATTAATAAGCAGGTTACTCCAATACGGGAGTTATGAAAAATAGAAAGTCTTTTCATGCTGGGTGGCTTAAAATCTCCTCTCTCTAGACACATGTTTTTTCCATCGCTCGCTTTCAGTGGATGCATGACGTTTTTGCATATGTTTGGTCCATGTAGCTCATGTCCTTTAGGCAAAAGTCTACCATGATCCTCATAAACTGCCTTGCCCAAATGATCAGAGCAGCGGAAGCCAAGTCGAGGACCACATGCCGAACATGCATGATTGCCCGAGTAACTCAAGCCTAAAAAATCATTTGCCAACCAAGAATAGCATATACGTGAGGATCTCAAAGATACTTACCTAAACACTCGCTAAAGCCTATCCAATTGTCCATGGTCCACATGAGAATGCCTTGCACATGGGCATTTCGTCTTCCGATTGGTTGGGACTGTCAACCACATCAATCCCTATCCACAAGATTTTGAGCTCTTCTATAAGTGGTGCCAGATAGACGTCCATGTTCTTTGCCTTGTACTTTCCTAGGACGGTCATGAAAACAATAGATGTCCCTTCTTCATAGCTAGCCATGGTGGAAGATTATAATTAGCCGAGAAAATAGGCCATGTGCTCCATGACAAACTACGTAATCCAAATGGGTTTACTCCATCCATTGCCAGACCAAAATGGATACATCAAGGCTCATCCTTAAATGTAGCTCATCTTTCCTCTATGTGCTTCCATGCACGAGAGTCAGCAGGCACCTACATCACATCATTTGTCAATCTAGTATTTGTATGCCATGTCATCAAAGCGGCTATAGACTTGCACCGGAACATGCTCTTTATTCTTGAAATGATAAGAAAATTGTCGAAGGATCTTTGCAGGGACAAATTTTCCTTGTGTGTTCCCTCTATACCTATTTGATCCACAATTGGGACACTGTTTCAAATTTGCATACTCATTGCAAAAGAGTATACAATCATTAGGATATGCATGTATTTTGTGATAATACAAGCCTAAGTTAGTAAGAGGAATTTTAGCGGTTTGACGGGTAGGGGGCATGTGATTGCCTTCCGGCAAGATTTGCTCATTGAGAAACCTGTCTTTACATCAACAAGTGAACACAGTGATCTTATTGTCGAACTTTAAATTGGGTTGATTCATGCTTAGGATATAGTACATTTACCTGAAAAGATCAGTGAAACTCGTGTCAGACCACCCATAGATAGATTGCAGATTAAGCATTGCCAAAGCGGTACGGAGAACTGAGATTTTTACACCATTGTAAAGTGGCATACATGTCGTTTACGATTATGATTATGGTATGGAAATCAGGTTATGGTTATAGTATGGCAATCATGTTATGATGATGGTTTTGAAATTATGGTATAATAATAATGTTATGGTTATGGTATGGCAAGCATGTTATGGTTATGGTTTTGCAATTATGATTTGGAAATCAGGTTATGGTTTTGCAATTATGGTATGGAAATCATGTTATGGTTATGGTATGGCAAGCAGGTTATGGTTATGGTTTTGCAATCAGGTTATGGTTATGGTTTTGCAATTATGGTATGACAATCATGTTATGGTTATGTTGTGGCAAGAAGGATATGGTTATGGTATGGCAATCAGGTTATGGTTATGGTTTTGCAATTATGTTGTGAATATCGTAATAGTTTTTGAATCATGTTATATTTATGGTTTGAGAATCTTCTTGTCGTTATGGTTACGGTTTTCAAATCATGGTACAATTCTTGCTTGAAAATGTTCATAACGTTATACTTGCGGTTTTCAAGCCATGTTTTAGTTATGGTTAGAATATCTTCATGTCGTTGTGCCTATGGCTTGGCAGGTGACATTATAGTTATGCTTGTGGAAACTTGTCATGTTTAAGCTTTTGATTTTGTGGTTTTGTTATGCTTACAATTTTGTTCATATGTACTGAATGTACCTCTCACTCTTCATCGTCAAAATGTAGGTGGAGTGCGATTTCTTTTCCACTCTTCCTTTGGGCAGAGAGGGTTGGTTCCCGACGCTACAATACATGCAGCATCAGTTCCCAACCCTCTCTGCCCAAAATTGTTTTTACAGGTTTTGGTACTGGTACAAGTGTCGAAATAGTTCTTGGTATATCCTTTGGAATACGCATCGGTATGTCCCTTGGTATAGGCAGTGGTATGTCCCTTGAAATAGGCATCAGTATGCGCATTGGAATGATATTTTTTTGGTGCTTATTTCAACAAGTATATTGATGCTCATTTCACCGTTTATTCTGATGATAGGTATACTGATGTTTTTATCAACGATACTGTTGATATCGATGCTTATACCAGGATTTTTAATTCTTAAAACAAACTTATTGCCATCAGTACACATGTAGATATTCGTGCGGCGTTTTGTAGTGTGTCGATTGAAAGACTTTCCACTGGAGGCTGAAAAACTGTAGCTCTACTCTGGCGCCAAACCCCTTCCTGCATTATTCCAGCTTAAGTAAAGTTATGGGGTTGGTTTGCTTCAGGTGGAACTCACCATTAAACACTCTTGTGTGGCCTATCCTATACCTAGAAACTCTTGTCCCAAGATTTTTTTGACTTAACCACATCCTCTAAAGGACCTTCCACTTTATGCTTATAATGTGTAGCTCTCCTAATGAGCTGAACCCCCTCTTGTATTATCCAAACTTAAGTATTGATCTTTGGTCAATATACATGCGGTGGAACTCACCCCTAAATACACTTGGGTTTAAGTTGATATTTTGAAGCAGTGGAAACACCTCCCTAAAACTTACTCTCAAAGGGTTAATAACCTTGGCATACTCGAGTACATGCCCTTTAATGTGGTCTCTCCTCTAGAGTGTGATAGGAGGCTCTCAGCTGGTTTCATCCCTACCTACTACTTAACAGTGCTATCTCTGATCCTCTCTCTCTCTCTCTCTCTCTCTCTCTCTCTCTCTCTCTCTCTCTCTCTCTCTGACATTGCCATAGGCTCATGCAAGCATCATATGGGACTTGTGTCGCCTGTACACTTAGAATTTGTGCCAATTCTGTAAGTTGAACCTTCAGGTGTCTTTGTCCGAACTCGATTGGAGGGTCCTCTACTTAAGGGTGAGGGGTGATCTTCTCGATCAAATCTATGTTAGACAGGGACTAAAATCAAGGAAAGGCATCTAGATTCTAGTTACTTCTAGCCTTTTGAGTTTAGTACTACTGGGAAGTTTTTTTTGAAAAAAAATGGTTATTGTAGATTAAGCATAGTGGAACTCTTTTTTAAGGCTATTGGGTGCTTCTTGCATGGTTGGGGAACTCCCACATTGGTAAAAGCTATTGTTGTATGAAATTTGTGATGGAGTCATGATACATTATTTACTGATTGAGATTGTCACTTAAAGTTTTAACTTTGGCCTTTACCGATCACTAATGCATAATAGCTTTATAAATCACCTTGTTAGCACTAGTTGGATAATGATCATGCATGTGACACATGTGTAAAATCTTAGATTTCATTCTTGTTTTACAAGAACCGCTGAAAACCTCAAGTGGTTTGGCAAAAAGGCTTCATGTCTTGACTTCTTTGGGATAAAATTGATAGAACACTTGGATCAGAAGGGGTGATGGCCTTGTGATCAAAACCTAATCTAATTGATAAATATGAATAATTTCCTTTAAAAATATGAAGTAATCGTTAACCTTAATACTTTCACTACATAATTTGAAGGACCTCACTTGGATTAGAAGGGGTGATGGCCTTTCGATCACAACTAAAAATGAATTTTAACATTAAAACACACACTTTACACTTGATCAAGAGGTGTAATGGCCTTCTGATCTAAAAAATAATGATAGCTTCATACCATTTTTTGTGAGAATGGATACTTGCTGCTTTTTAACACTTCATGGATGACATGGAGGGTTCACTATGAGTAAAACTACCATATCGTGTGCATTCAAGACATGTTTGTAAAACCCCTTATCTATGAATTTTGTGAGGAATATAATGTACCCTTTCTTTTAAAATCTGTAAGTTTTTATCAAATTTGAAAATATAATGTCCTTCTGTATATATATATCTGTAAGTTTCAAGAACCCTTCTGTTGAACTCACGTGACAAGTTACATTTTTCTTAGGTGACCTCCCCGGGATGGATGATAGGTATAAGTTAAAAAGGTCTTAAGTAGGACATGGATAACAAATAATAGGATTTGTTGACACCTGTAAAACGTATTCAAGGCTAACGAGTCTGTTATCTTCTTTATATGGATGCAGGTGAGGACTCTATCTTTACTTAGGATCTTTTTGGCCCATCACTGTTGAATCTGGCCTCTTTCACTTTAGAACCAGTTGTCCTTGACTATCTTATGTACAAAACACTAGAATGATACCTCATCCTTACTATGATGTACAAAAATGAATCAAAGATTGAGCCGTTTTGTGCTAATCCTTGTCCTTTATTTGAAGCCGGCTATCTTTTGAATTGTTATGTTCTTTTGTGTATAAGTCTAAAAACAACCACACACACACATGAGTACCCACATAACGATCGGCTCCAAAATTAGGTAAATTAATTATCACACTCTGCAGTATACGCCTCACAACACTCACACACACACACACACACACACACACACACATGTCATGAAAACACACCCATATTAATGTACATGCTCATACACACATATTGACATAACATATGTCACACACACACACACACACAAATATAGTAACACACTTGTGCACATGAGCAGTTACACGCATGCAAAAATATACATCTATTGATCCAGAGACATGCATCTAATAAAATCTCGTAGATCGTGCTGGTGCACATACACATGCATATTTGTACCCAAAAAAAAGCACGTACACTTGCAAAAGAACTAAAGAGAGATACACAAAGCATGCTCATCCACACAATAGATGCATACACATGCACATGATAAGCTTTAACACTAGAATGGTAACAGGACACTTTTATGTCCTTGGACACTTTTGTGTCCTGTTAAGTGACCATTTTTCTTGAATGAAAATGAATTTCTAGGTGCTATATATCCACAAAGTTGCCTTATGAGCTAAAACAAACTTAGCATTTTTTTTTTAGTATCGATCTCACCATTAACCTTACGCTTGCACAACATTTTTGAACCTAAACTGTGTGAAAAAACGGGTCCTGTTTTTGGCTTTTTTTCCATTTTTGGCAACTATACCACTCTAAACTTCATGTTTGTGAGGTTTAGATGGCTAGAGGTTAGGCCTTCATAGTTCTCAACATGTTTTGATGCTTGTAGGGAGAGCTAAGTGTTAAAATTGAAAGTTATGACCAATTTACAAGAATTGCATAATCCTGTTTTTTGGCCAAATTTAGCACTTTTATGATTTTTTTGGTGGCTTTCTTGATATCCAAATTAAATTTTGATTGTTTAAGTGTAATGTATAACATAAAGCTAATCTTCCTTGAGTTTTGGGGGACCTAATATGCTATATATCATAGTATATGATGATGGTTGAGTTTTTTGATTGCTGAAGAATACGATACATTTTAGAGTAGCAGGTATAACTTTCTCAATATTGCTAGTTTCTTAGGACAATTGTGTGTATTTTGTAGGTAGTAACCATATCTAATCATAGACTACAAACTTGGCTAGATATTGAGTAGTTTCTATGGGTTTCTAGAGGTCATAGTGCTAAACCCAATTTTTTCATATTTGCTGTATTTAGCACTTTATCATTGCCCCCAAGGTTCCAATTGTAAGAGATCCATTATCCTTTTGACATGCTCCATGGCTCCTTTTGAATCTAGAGTCCCAAAGGGAGCTAAGAAAACATGTATGTAGTATCTATATTGAGCGTGACTATAGAAACTTTGATGATAGGTCCGCAGAATGGCAAAAATGCAACTTTTTTGTACCTATTATTTTTGCCCAAAAAAAAATTAGTGAGGTAAAAGCAACCATATGTTTTGGTCACCAAACCATTGAAGTTAACGGGGCATTTTATCTCATGTCCTACAAAAATCTCCACTCTTATTTATATGCAATCAACCGTAAGAAATTGTTGTTTTGGGCAAAATGCACTGGTCCATCAACTTTGGAGGCTTGTAGTGACCAAGGGATGAGAAAAATTACAAGTTTCTCATTTTTTCCATATGTAGTAGTTATTGAACTATAAGCTCATGAAAGGATTTTTCAAAATGAGTGGATCTACTCTGGTTTTGGAATTTTTTCCCAAAACCCTGAAAGGACACTTTTATGTCCTGTTAGGTTACCATTCTAGTGTTAAGCAAGAATATTCAAATTTTACATACACACATGAAATTGATAGTCCAAATTTAGTCAAAAAAATATCAATCTTGGTATTATCTAACTTGTCTTTTCATGAGTAATCTCATGCAATTTCCATATTTTGAATTCGACCAAATCTGCAAAATCCCCCTCAAAATTATGTTTTTTTTGTTTAGCTTTTCTAAATTGGCTCCTCTACCCTAGTTGAAGCACATGCTATGGTAGTTGGTGAGTGCATAGGATTTTGTATGCATAAATACAGCTACATGAATCTATATGTGTGTGCATATGCATAAATTTGTGTATGTATGTGATATGCACGTGCACACACACACACACACACACAAGAAGTATGCATAATATTAAGAAAAGTGATTTTGTCTAAGTCTGTAAAAATTTATAAGATTAGTACTAGCTATGTGTGATAATTAGAGTTTTTTATATTTCTTTTTATGTTTGATCAATTACTGTTGTTTATTTAGTTTTGATTAAGTGTTTTAACTTACTTTTGTTTATTTAGTTTCTAAATAGTATTTTAAATTTGTAACTATTTTTAATCAATTGAGTAAATTTAATTTATTTTTTGATTTAATAAAGTCTAAATCATCTTTATTTTTTGAGGTTTTATGCTAATTAAGTAAAGAACTTTGTTAATTAAATGTTCTTAAATTAGTTAACTAGCTTTATTTAAATCTATTTTTGTAAGAATTTGTTCATTTTGTTAGGATCTAATATAAGATTAGGTTAAGGCTTTAGTACTTTACGACTACTTTAGGGTTTAGGTTTTATGATTAATTTAGAACCAATTTTAGGGTTACAATAGGGTTGAGTTAGTTTATGACTAGTTTAGAATAAACTCTATGGGTAGTTTAAACCTAGTTTTGGTGTCGTGTCAAGATTAACTTATGGTTAGTTTAAGATTCAGTTTAGGCTAGTTTAAGAGGTAGATTTAAGAGTTATCTTTGGGAAGCTAAGGGTTAGTTTAGAGGTAATTTAAATTAAGGTTTAAGGATTATTTTAGGTTTAGTTTAGGGATAGTTTAAGCCTAGAATTATTTTAGTATTTCAAATTATAAAAAGGATTTAAGATTAACATTTTAAGTTAGTTTAGGATTTAAATTTATGATTAGTTTAGGTTTACTATCTTCAATCCTAAACAATAATCCAGTTCCAAACAACAAATATAATCTTCAAATTTAGTACACACTAAAACCTAATCCCAAACAGTAGACTTACTCACAAACACTCTTAAGTCCAAATAATAGAATTTACATTTTAGACTTAATTCTAGGTTTTTCTTATAGGTCGAGGTTAAGTTTTTTTTTTTTGGGTGAAATTCTTACATTATGTGAGAGTGTTATAGTACTAAATCTAAAAAAAACATCATACGTGCATGCCAGACCAACCATGAGAGACAACACAACATAGACAACAACTATACCAAGTCTCGCTAACAAGGGAGCCACCCTAATACGAGATAAAATACAAAGACATTGATGAAACGCTCACTTTTTTCTTTTCTTCTTCTTTTTTATACAACAATCATTGTTGTGGCTAGAGTTTTGGTGTTTTAATGTTCCTTCTGGTGTCTTTTGGTGGCCATCACCTATGATTTTAAGCTTTGATCAACTTAAGTCACTTCGTAGTGCCTGCAGGTAGGCAGGGGATTGCAATCCGATAAGTTTGGAGCTTGAGTTATCTCTAGGGAGGTTTTCATTGAACCCTTGAGGCAGGTCTATGATTAGACTGCACCTTGGTGAATCGGTGTACTTTTCAGTGTTAGAATGCGAGACTGCTCATGCTTTATGGCAGGAATTATGTGACACTTACGAAAAGGATATGGCTAGCAATAAGGTTTTCCTCATGCAAAAACTTTTCAACCTTCGTATGAAGGAGTGAGCTAGCGTTGCCATCCATATCAATGATTTTGATTCTCTTTTTGCCCAGATTCATGCACAGTGCATGACCATTGATGATGAGATGAAAGCAATATTTTTTCTTTGTTATTCGTTCCCACCGTCTTGGGATATCTTTTGCACAGCTATTAGTAACTCTACTACTAATGGTACGCTAAAGTACGATGATGTTACTAGTGCACTTTTGTCAGAGGAGATGCGTCGAAAGACCATGACTAGCTCGCATTATGGCGAAGCTCATTATGTGCAAAGGAATGATAAGCAACATAAGGGCCGTTCTTCGCAACATGAGCCCAAGAAAGAGGGCAATAGAGATGCATCAAAGGGTAGATCAAAGTCTCGTGGTCGCCACAATGCTCAATTCCATTATTGTGATAAGTTTAGCCGCATAAAGAAGGATTGTTATGCTTGGAAGTGTGACAAACAAGGATTTAATATTTACATAATTACGAAAAACTTTGTGTGATCACAAGGTCTTATTGACACATTTATATGATGACACTAAACATGATCACAAAGAATACAATTAAGGGCAACCTAGAAACCCATTAAAATCCCGCCGAACTTTTCCATTTTCCCTGCGGGCCTACCGGGAATATTGAAAAGCTCGACGGGCCCGCAGAATTATATATATATACGGGATTGATCGGGCCCATTGGGTGTTATTTCATTACTTCATCTTCTAAGAGAGAGAGAGAGAGAGGGGGGGGGGGGGGGGGGGGGGGGGGTGGTCGTGTGGTAGCGTGCTCTACGTCGCAATGCGCGACAGTAGAGGAGTACCTGACCACATGATCCGGGTATGTGTTATCTATGTGTACGTGTTGTGTGGTAGCGTACCTTTTGTCGTATTGCATGACAGTCATAAGGTATCTTACCACACAATGGGAGTGTGTGCGTAAGCTGTTCTACGGAATAGTGCTTATCACGGGCTCGGGGGGTGCACTATGTTATCATGTTAATGTATAACATGAGTTCGAAAGGAGGGGTTTTTAAATGCAAAAAAAATTAGGCAATTTAACAGAGATACATTAAAATAAGGGGTTTTTAAATTCAATTTTGGAAAAAAATCCTAAAATAAGGGGTCATTTTATTCATTCAGACATGTTAAAAGAGGGATTTTTTTAATACCCCGCGAACGCACGTTATATAGGGGGGTACTAAATGGTGAACCCCCCGAGATCACGGGGGCATCACCTCGATGACGCGGGAAAGATGGTGTCCTTGTGGTAAGTATTGACTTACTGTCTGGGTACTACATCAGTAATGTGGCGAATCTAGTATCCTTATGGTAAGTGAACTTCCCTTCCCCTTTCCCAAAAAACATATGGCCATCGATCGGTAACGCGGCCATATAATGTTCATATGCAAGCCATTATTTCTCCTTAGATTCAGGCGGCAGTCAATCGGTAACGTGGCCAATAGAGTGTTGTTTGTTAGAAGCATCTGTTTTTGCATAAATGTGGCATTCAGGTTGTTAACCCGGCCGTACGAACGTCATATAATTTGTATGTGCATGTGCAGTTAATTTTTTAAGTATTAAATATATGAAATACTTGGTTGATAACACGGCTGTGAAGAGTATTTCATATACAAATGTTTGAACTGTTTGATTTTGTTGTTTTTAAGTGTCCATATGAAATTATATACCACTAATCATATTCAAAAGAATGCCTTATTTATCAATCATCGCTATTTTAAATGCTCCATTTATATAAATTATATGCAGTAAAGTATTTGCACACAATTTGCATGTTAAATATTCTTTTTAATCTTTTTAAAAAAACCTCACGCATCATCGCCATTTTTAATGCTTCATTTACATAAATTCTCTATAAAAAAGAATTTGCACACAATTTGCATGTTAAATATTCTTTTGTATCTTTTTAAAGAGCATCAATTATCATCGCTATTTTGAATATTACATTTACATAAATTCTTTGTAAAAAAGTGTGTGAACACAATTTGCATGTTAAACATTTATTTCTATCATTTTAAAGAGCAAGACATTCTTTGCAATTTTCTAGTCCCATTTGTATACTTCCAATGTTTTAAATGTTTTTGAAGTCTTTAAGTCGGTGTGTGCTTTGTTTGAACTAGTAAGTGCGCACGAAGAAAAATATAAGTTAAAAATTTAATATATGTTGAAATGTGCCATACTGTTATTATGTATTGTTTGACCTGAATTAAGTTCTTATAAACCACTTGTTTGATCTGCATTTTACACATGTAACAGATTGCAATTGTAAGCGAAGATTGTTTTCAATTTTTTACCAATATTTCCTTACACATTTCTTAAAGTCTACAAGTCGTGATTAAGGGTTTGCCTGAAATAGTGTGAAAGTGTTAGTGTCATTTGCAGCCATGAATGACTATTTGATATGCTATTTTTTATTGTCCAGTGCAAATATGATGCCAGATCAAAAGAAAAGTATTATGTGTGCCATTCGTAAAGAATGTATTTTGGCAATCTCATCATGTGCAGATGGTCGCATACAGTAGATTAGTGAAAGCGATGTCTTCATCAAAGACCTCATTAGCGCTATACTGGAGAACATAGAGCGCAGGCTGCGAGGTGAAGGCCAATACGAGTTGTTGATTTCAGGAAGGATTCAAGAATTTGACCCCCACCACAAGGTTAGGACAATGTTGGGCAATATGAAAGTATGTTGCAGAGACTTAAAGGAAGATATCCCACCTACCTGCGACATGTCAAAATCAGAGCTCTGGGATAAATTGTGGGAAGAACAGAAGGTAAAGATGAACCCTGTGAAAGTGCAGGACCAAGAAGCCTTACCCAAGAGATTGAAGATGGCCCAAGATGCGCAAGCAGCTTTGGGAGGTCGATCCGATGCCAGTGGCATCAGCACAATCATGCGCATGGCTTTGAATGCCAAGTGCGCTCATCTTGTCAACATCCCTCACGAAGCCTCGGTAGAAGGTATGAGGGTTGGAGTAGGGTTCTTTGGTGTGTGCACATTGTACACCATCAAAGGCATCTCTTTTTTTCCAAACCACATTACATATGTGGAAAAATGTTACAAGGGAGAGAGAAAGGCAAAATTTGATAGCTTTCAGACAAAGCAAGGAATGTAAACGCTTCCCCTCCATTGTAAGGTGCATTGGCTTTACTACCGAAGCTCCTTGGATCACAATATTCCCATACTACAATGGGGATATCATGGGCGACATGATGTGCCGCTTACCATTCGCTCACGGATTGTTCAGACGACACATGCACAGGCTACAACACGGCTGGAGGTCATTGCCTGCAGCAAATCTTCATGTACAAGAGATAGACATGGCACGGATCAAAGCAGTAATCGAGCAGATGCCAACCATTTGTCACGCCTTAATCGATGGCGTTGCGGCCGCCCACTCGACGGGGATAGTGCACAGTGACCTGCACCCGTTCAACATAATGTTGGACTTTACTCGCGCCAATAAACCCCACATTGTCATCATTGATTGGAGGATGATGCTTAGAATGCCAGCTAAGTGTGCTGCAATGGATTATCTGCATCCAAGCACACAGTCGGACTCTACAGTTTTGGAGGCACAGAGAGCAAGGGATGCCAAGATGGCTAAGCGATTGTGGATTGGTCCAAAACTATATGATCCACGGTGCACAGATGCATACACAAAAGCGAGCGACATTTATGCATTGAGCTATCTATTCGACATGCTGGCAGATTTTTGGAGTGCAGTTAGTAAAGTTTATTTTCCGGAAGAAGTTTTTCACCACCTGGACGAAGATGTTATAAGGGCTATTCGGATTAAAGTAGATTGTTGGATGAAGTTAAAAGAGCGGAAACAAAGAAGAAATGCTTTTGACGTTTTGATATTTTTCAAAGAACAATTAAAGGCAGACCCTAAACCTGACCAACGTCCCCTTGTTGAACTTACACCATCATTTTATCTGATCTAAATATTTTTATGAGCTACAGGTCCAGGGTATTCTATTCTTTATTGAAGTGTACTATCTGGTTTGAAGTGGTTCACCTAATTGAGTCAATTATCTTTAGTCATTTCAAATTTGTCATGTTGAGTATTGGTATTTCAAATTTTCCTTGTGGTTCAATTAGTTGCATTAGTTGTGGTTTGATTTAGTGGATTCTGACGTCTAATGTAGTGGACAAGAAGTTGCTATCTTTTGCATCTGTGAGACTGTTCAATTGTGAGAATATATATTTGCCAATGATATTGAATATTTATCTATATATTATTGCAGCATTAAGAGAAAATGGCCGATGAAGAACAAGATATTGGCACATTATTAGTGTCCGATGATCAACAACGAGCGGCTGTTAATGCATTTCAACGCATGAAATCTCTAGCACACGGTATGTCAGCACAACAAGCGACACACACTGCTCAAGGACTCTCAAAATGGGCAAATCCAAACCATATGCAATGGAAAGAGATCAATAAAGAAGTAATTGAAGGACATGATCAAGACAATATGGCCATGTGAGGACGCACGGATCAAGAAAGGAAGGTGGAAGGTTTTGAAGTGCAACCATGATGCGATCAAAGAAATGCTGAGAGGATTTACTTGGAAGTTTATGGCCATCCCATGCACAATGCAAATTGTGCGCTATATTTTGTAAAATTTTTATATGTTCACTTTGTGCAACAGAGACCATTAGACTTTTCATCAAAGGAGACAACTGTTGCCACTCATGATATAAGGGAGAGTTGTGTCACTTTCACCCGAGATGAGCTGGCATTGATAGTGGAAGGCACCGACCTACAGTTAAAGAGAGAGAAGGATATTTACACGACACAGTTGGTAGAGAAAGATGTAGAAATAACATGGCTTTCTATAGCCACCCAGACACCCCAACCCTCACAAGTCCGGATGGAGAAAAGAATTCACCGCTTAAGTCAGGACGTTCAAAATCTGACATAGCGAGTGAATCCAACACCTGTACAAGGGACACACATCAGCCACCTTGTCCTACATCCAGATTTGGTTCCCCGTCTACTTCAGATGCATCCTCTTCTTCCCAATGTCCAGTTTGCTACAAGAATTTTGGTGGATGGAGTGGATATTATACATTGACATGCGGTCATTATTATCACTTCGTTTGTCTTATTCATTTAATGCAAAATAGTAGCCGATGCACAGTCTGTTCACAAGATATTCCACAAGGAATATATATTATGTTTAGCATGGCAAGTGAGTATAAATTCAAGTAAGCCCGCCAAGATACCCCTAGCACAATTAGAAGTATGTTTGGTGAACAAGATGCTACTTCAGAGCAACACAATTGAGATCGACAAACTATGTATAATCGCAAAATATGAAGCATTGTATATGATCAAAACACATTTGAATACAAGGTCTTCTACAATGCTTTTTGACACGATCTTCATTCTACTCTCAAGCTATATTGAATCTGTAAAGTAGCTATATGGTTCTAAGTCTGAGTGTTGTGGTTCTCCTTGTATTTCAACCTCCACATCTATTATCATATTCTCTTCGATTTTGTCTATAGTGCATTGGGACACACCAACATTGAACTCTTCTTTGTCTTTGTTTTGACAATCATACAACCAGGTTGGCATTTTCTCCTCGTAGCTAGCGCTTTCCATGTGATTCAATATCTTTTCATTGCAAAACATATACACTACTTTTTTCGCTCTGTCTGCTAATAGTTTGTTGTGAATAGTTCTATGAACATACTTGTACATATTCTAGTTTCTCTCTGAACTTGAGTTTGCTGCACATTGTGCCAGTACTTTCATTGCAAGGGGACATAAGGTAGAGTAATGCTCTCCACCATTCATCATCCACCACTTCCATGCAAGTTGCTCTTTTGCCATTACCTATACAAAATCATTTGCAAAAGGACCTTCTTATAATCTAAATGCACTCATTTCTTTGATACAATTAATTATGTCATCAACGTTGGAGTAAAACGTGTTGACCACATGATAGAAATCGCTTACCACCTCTGTATTGGACATCAGATTTAAATTCCAATACTCTGGATCGAGCATGTAAGCAACACTATGGAGTGGACTATGAGCACTCTTCCACTTTGCATGAAAATACTTGACCAAAATTTTTTGTTGTTTGCCAGAGAATGGTAGTCGCCACTCCTTCTCTACTATAGACTCTTTCAGCTCTTTGGGATTTTCAAGACTCTGTTGGACTGACCACCATGTCATCCACACTTTACCCAAGTTTGGCACCCTTTGATCAAGATTGCAGATTGCGAACATAATGGGCATCATTACATGGTATGCATCCATTACACTCCTCCACCAAGCATCCTTGTTTAGATTGCCACGTAGACATGTAATTTTATCTTTCACTTTTTCTTTCTGCTCAAGCTGCCATTCATCAAAGGCCGTGCAATTGAATATGTCAATCACAGCGCATTTATTGCAGAGAATTGATTCCAAGGTATAAAAGTATGTGCAGAACCGAGTTTCAGCAGGAAGCTTCAACATCACTAACATGCAAATCCTATACAAATCGAGCACTCTTTATTTTTTCAAGATAAATTTCACAACCTGACGCGCTGTATCAATTATTTTGGCGAACCATGTGGTTTCTTTGCTAGTGTACCAATCTTTCAGCACCAAGTTTAAACTGTGCGTATTACAACCATTGGAAAAAATGTGTGGAAAGCACTTCTTTATTAATTTACTAGCGTTTTTACAATTATTTGCGTTGTCCATGACTACTTGAACGACATATTCAGCACTAATTTCTTTAATTACATTAATCAAGACCTCAGAAATGTATTTTCCACTTTTAATTGCACCATAACTATCAATCACCTTTATAAACGTTTCTCCCCTTACAAACCAGCAATTTTCTTCCAAGCAGCCTTCCAATGATTGCTGTCTACCATGACCAAAACACTTCCAGTAAAGAATATTGCTTTGGTGAGTGCAGCTTGTGCTTCTTCTAGAAATTGCGCTCAAAAGCTTTGATGTAATGATTTTGATGCATTTGACTAAGTCCGCCTTCATTGTGCCGCTTAAAAGGAACACTATCTAGAATTTCCTCTCCCTACGTAGGTTGTTCTCCATGGTTAGTTTGCATCACTACAGGATCTGCGGAGTTAATATTTGGCTCTGAGAACTCTTGACTCGAGGCCTCAGAGCTATATATGTGTTGTCTCTTACCACCCTTTTTGGCGAGCTCTTCTCTCAAACGCTTTGCAATTGCAGGTGCCTGAGGATGTTCACATTTCTTACAACTCTTTTTAACACTGCTCAAAAAATGATCCCTAATACGTGGTGCACCGCCTGATTTTGTTGTGTAACAAAATTTACATTGCCACTCCATATATCAGCCGCATATGTTGTGAGCATAATCCCACTCTTTGCCAGGAGCTTTTTTATTCTTTGGCTTCTTTGTACCACTTGTGCCCACATTTTGCTCCACTGCTTTTAAATTAAAACTGAAGACAAAAGAAATAGATGTTCAGTTTTTGAAAAAAAATTCTTATTCTCAATATATATTAAAATTTAAAAACCATTCAATATGAAAGTAACCATGATGCACAATATGAGATTTTCAATGCACGCTAGTCAATCCACATATCGATCACCTATATTGTGAGCAAACATACACATTTGTAAATAATAAGACACATCTAATTTCAATTGCTACAAAAAACAAACGAAAGCAATAAAATATATGATTGTCCATTTCATGCACTAATAATCTATCATAATACATAATGCACTCTCTGTATAAACCAATGCATGAACTAACACAAATAAATCTTTTATATAATCACTCAATTGAGGATTACTTGTACCCAGTGAAGGATTGTATCCCCCCCATGCAACCAATTCAATATATAAAAGCTATTTTAACCCAATTAAGGATTATAGCTCTTATATTGTGGAGTGACAAGTGTAAATCAACTCAAATCTATGATGGTGAAATTTGCAAGACTTCAAGAATCTTTATATGCCCAGTACACTAGTACAAGACATTCGACCCTTGACTATCGGCTCGTCATTTACATATGCTCATCTTCTAAAACCAATTACAGGCCTCATTTGGACCAATGGCTTCGCAATGAGCATGACAATCCAAGTTTTAAATTGTTTTCGTTTCGTACCTTTATGTCAGTAAACGAATTAAATTTTTTTCAGAAGTGGTTACTGAATTAAGAATCACGTTCAACCCAAAAAAAGGACCTGTGACTTTGTAACCTTAGGTCAATTCACAAGGAGATGACTATACCAGGCACTTGGATACACTCCCCAAGGATTTTCTCGCTAAAAGACCGCGGTTAGCACACTGTTTACTATGTATAATTACTCCCGCCAGGTTTTTTCATTTTCCCGGCGGGCCCACCGGGCTTCTGCAGATACCCAATGGGCCCACCGGGAAAATGAAAAAGCCCAGCGGGCCCCGTCGAGAAAAATATAAACCCCAGAGGGCTAACTGGCTCTATGGGTTTTTGCAGGTCATAATCAAAGTCACGTTAATAATTAACGTGATCACGTGATTTTCTTGTGTAAATACAGAGTTATTGTAATCACACGATTGTGATTACATGAATGAAATCCCTAGTGACAAAGAGAAGGGCAAAGATAAAGGCCAAATCATGATGATAAAGAGGAGAAACCAAAGAGTTCGGTTAAGATTGAAGAGCTGAACATAGTTCAGGATGACAGTGATGCGCAAGACATTAATATGTTGAGACTGAAAATAATGATGTCTTTATGATGCACAGGAAACTCTATCTTTGCAGAGTTCTATGCCAGCTGAACTCCTTGTTAGTGGTGAAGTATCCCATACATGGATTCTGATTCGAGTGTTCCGTTGCATGTCACACCTCATAGGCATTGGTTTACTACATATACGAGGAAACTATTGGCTCTATTACACTTGGTGGCAGTTACTCTTTTGAAATTGTTGGCGTAGGTGATATTGCCATGGTTATGGAAAATGGGATGAAATTTATAATCCATAATGTGCATCATGTTCCAATCTTGACACGCAATCGGATTTTGGTTGGATGTTTTGATGACATGGGTTACAAAGTCACTTTTCATCAGCAGTCTTGGCATGTTGCGAAGGGGTCATCTTTTTATAGGCCATGGTTCTAAAGTTGGTTCACTTTATCCTCTTTATGTATATGATAAAAACTGTGTTCTTTCTCTAACCGAGCTGCCAACCGTTGCTTTGTGGCATAGCTTGTCAGGACATGTGTCAAAGAAGGGAATGGAGACACTCTCTCGTTTGGGCTACTTACCGTCTTTGTCGTTTTCTAATGTTCCCTTTTGTGAGCACTGTCAGTATGGAAAGAAAACACAGACACATCATACACATTATTTTGACAAAGAAAGAAAACCCTTAGATCTTGTGCACAGTGATTTATGTGGGCCTATGCCTCTAAATCCCACGGTGGTGCATTCTATTATGTTACATTCATTGACAATGCAACACGGTATGTTTGGGTCTACGCCATCAAGTCTAAAGATGAGACCTTTCCTTGCTTCAAGAAGTTCTTATCTAGTGTTGAAACTCGGTCTGAACATCAGTTGAAAGCCTTGCACTCAGACAATGGTGGAGAATATGTCTCCAAAGAGTTTACAGACTTATGTTCAAGTAGGGGAATTAAGCATTAGTTTACAGCTCCTTATACCCTTGCACAAAATGGTCTTGCAGAACAAGCAAATAGAACCATCCAAGAGCGGATTATGTCTATGCTATCACAAGCTAATTTACCGCAAGCGTATACACAGTCGTGTACTTGATCAATAGATCACCAAATGCTTCATTACAGTTTCGTGTACCTTTGAAGCTATGGTCAGGACATAAATTGTCTTATGAAAAACTCTGCACCTTTGGTTGTGAAGCTTATGCACATGTACCCAAGGAGTTGCGTGCTAAGCTAGATCCTAAGTCCAGGAAATGCATCTTCATTGGCTATGGTGTAGATGGTCAATTTGGATATCGTTTATGAGATCCAGAATGTTGATTAGTGATTCGTAGCAGTGATGTTGTCTTTAATGAGACAAGATGCACAGACAGCCAGTGAAAGAGGTTGAATTCTGGAAAGTGACGTTTTTGAAAGTATCACCCCCTATTTAGTCAGCTCTCGATCCAATTACTATATAGGCTAGTACGATTTTTGATCAGCCGCGAAGATCTCAAAGAGTCTCACATCCACTAGAATGTTTTGTTCAAGGCATGGATTTTCTTTTGCTGACAGATAGTGGTGGGCCTTCTTGTTACAAAGAGGCTATGCTAGCCAATGATAAGGTTCAATGGGAACATGCTTTGAAGAGGGAGATGTCCAGTATTGCAAAGAATAAAACATGGGAACTTGTTCCATTGCCAAAAGGTAGGAAAGCATTGCCTTGTAAATGGGTTTACAAGAAGAAGATTGACAATTACAAAGCTCGTTTGATGGCCAAAGGTTTCAAGCAATAATATGGTGTCAATTTTCAGAAAATCTTTTCTCCAGTGGTCAAGATGACCACACAGAGAATGTTGTTTGCTTTGGTTGCTATTGAAGATATGGAGCTTGATCAAATGGATGTCATTATAGATTTCTTACATTGTGATCTCAAGAAAGAGATTTATATGCAGCAACCTAAAGGGTTTGTGCTAAAGGGCAAGGAATATTTGGTATGTAAGCTTTTGAAAAGTTTCTATGGCTTGAAGCAATCATCCAGACAGTGGTATCAAAAGTTTGATGCATTTATGTGTTCCCTATGCTATAAGCACAGTAATGAGGATCCATGTCTTTACCTGAAAAGACAACCCAATGGACAGCTTATTATACTTATCCTTTATGTAGATGACATGCTTATTGTTGCTCATTCCAAGGACATTGCTCACTTGAAAACCAAGCTGAAAAGTCAATTTGACATGAAAGATTTGGGTGAAGACAATCACATTTTGGGTATGATCATTACTTGTGACCATAAGAAGAGGTTGTTGTACCTTTCTCACAAAGAGTATGTGCACAAGGTTCTTGATCGTTTCAACATGTAGAAGGGGAAGGCTTTGAGTACTCCATTGCCTGTATATTTGAAACTTATCAAGAACGATTGTCCCAAATTCGCTGAGAAAAAAGTTGAAATGGCTAAGGTTCCTTATGCTTCAGCTTGTGGCAGTCTCATGTATGCCATGGTGGCTAGAAGACCTGACATTGCACATGCAATGGGAGTTGTCAGCAGATTTATGTCTAACCTTGGTAAAAAGCATTGGGATGTTGTCAAGTCGATTCTCAGATACTTGAGTGGCAATACAGATAGACAATTATGCTATGGTCGTGGACAATCATGCATTCAGGGATTTGTAAACGGTGATTATGCAGGCTGTGTTGACAGTTGTAAATCAACAACAGGTTGGATTTACACATTTGCTGGTTCTGCTATTTCTTGGAGATCGGTTCTTCAAGACTGTACATCCATTTCTACCACAGAGGCAAAGTATGTTGCATTGAGTGAGGCATGCAAAGAAGTTATTTAGCTTGCTCGCCTATTGAAAGATCTTGAATTAGAGCAACGTACACTAGTTCTTCATTGTGACAGTCAGAGTGCTATTGCCCTGGCTAACAATCAAGTGTTTCATTCCATAATGAAACACATTGATGTGCGTTATCACTTCAATTATGAATGCCCGGCAAACAAGAGCCTTGACTTAGTGAAGATTCCTATGTCAGAGAACACAGTGGATGCACTCACCAAAAGTCTCTCTAGTCATTAGTTTCAGCACTGTCGTGAGTTGATGGGCATTGGGTGAAGAGTGGTTCTCTTCCATTCTTATGGTCTCCCAAATTGTCCATCAAGTGGGAGAATGTTAGGTTTAATGGCCATGTGGCCGACCGCCCATCACTAACTGCTACTAACCCTAAGTGTACAGCTATACACTTGTGTGAGCCACTACACTAAGTACATGAGTATTGTGTCTTAGTGCGTAAGATAGAGAAGAAAGAAAGGGGGCACACAATATGTGTTGGCTCTCTCTCTCCAACCTGTGTGTGTGGCTCATTAGGAAATTTCGGAGGTCATTTGGAGGGCCTTCTAAGAAAATGTATTTTTTGCACTCTCTCTATACAAAATATGGCGAATAATAGAGGTGGGTCTTTTCATGGTAAAAGTTCAAAAAGTGTACTTTAAGTAGATTCCTTAATCTTCTGAACATTCGTTCGTAATGATTGAGGGATAATCTTCTTTTCAGTTTCATTGAATGAACCTCGTCAATATGGAGGGAATGAGGCTAACATGGAGGGACGAAGGCGCAGCCGCCTATTCACTTTCCATTAAACCTACACATTTGGCTAATGGCGCACTCCTCAAATGGCACAAATGTTACACAGAAACGATCCAAATATCACCTTCACATTGATTTGGACAATGAGTACCAACCATTGATTAAGCACAGTAAAGCAAACACACATATACCTCCCGCATCCATAGACATGATCAGAGCTCAGGGAGCTAAATACATAGATATCTGGACGAGAGGCTCTCTCTATCCTAAGAATCCAATGACTACTGCGTCTCCACCATTTGTCAATCCTACAAGCTTATTGACCTTTGTTGGAGATGGAGAAAAGGGCCTTCTGGGTTATTGTAAATCTCTTACAAGGGAAGATGAAACTTATAAGGGCATTCTCCAAGCTCAACAAGGTGAGATTGTTCGTCTTTCACATTTACATTCTACAGATCAGGTTACCATTTTGCAACACAATACAGAGGTACAGGAACTGAAAGGAAAGGTACGAAGTTGTCAAATGAAGGACACCATCTTGGGTGGTCGTATCCGAAAGAAGAAATTACGTAATCTTGAAACATTGCATGTTGCATCCGGAGGTCTCAAGAAAAGAATCCGAGCATTAAGGTGATGCTTCTTGGTTGGCTACATTGTCTTAGTTAAGTAATCTTTTTGTTTTTTCTTGTTATGCATTGTTTTCATGTGCCTAAATAGTGTTAGTGAAGTAATTTTCTGTTATTTACTTATGCATTGTCTTCATGTGGAGATTCAATCTATCCTGACAAGGAAAACATTGACCCCAAAGCCAATATAGGAAAGAGATTGAAGCCACTTATAAGTAGAATCCTGGCAGCAGATATAGTACATGACAAGAAGTTTAAGGTCCTACAACGAAATGTAGTGGACCGCTTTGTTTCAGAGAACTCAGTGCCTGCAAAAGAGATACAAGGCACACTTGATTCACTTGGTGTAAGCAAAAGAGGATATTCGGCTATACAAAAATCTGTCTCATCCATCTTTGTTAAGAAGGGTATAAAATCCAAACTTTTACCATCAGCCTCAAGTGTTTGGAAAGAGAGGCTTCAGCTTAACGAGGCACAGGGAGACTATCTTGGACAGCCCTTTCATATTAAAGCAACTTACAGTGGCCATGGAGCAAACATGGCATATGATGAGTTCAATAATATTTTTATGGACCTGCAGATGTTACAGAAGAGAATGGTGGAGTTTTACAACATCACATTTGAAGAGTCACGTGGGGTATTACATTTTGTGTTAAAACTGGATGAGTGTGAGCTTGTTAAAGAGAAAAAGCTAGAGCGTGTTACTATTACTTTAATGAATAGAGCCCTCTCAAAGTGTCCCAGTGATGATCCTTTGTATTTTAGTGTTCAATCGAAATCTAACATATGGTGGCTTGGTGCGTTTGAGGTAAGCGAGATTCTCAGCTAAGCTGAAATGTTCACATCGACTTAAGTCTCATTTATTTTGTGTTGCAGGTAAAGAAAGAAGATCATGAGATTCTATATTGGGTGCTCCATCGAACTATTATTCCGGAGGTGATTGATCGACAGACTAACCAGGGAGAGTTACTACGTCTAGATGGAAGGGGAGACTTTCAAGTTCAGTGGCATCTTGTAGGTGACCTCAAAACATTAAAGTGCCTGTATAATTGTGGAATGGGTATAGTGGCAAAGTCGTCGTGTTTGTTCTGCATGGAGCCTACAAAGGTCATGGACCCAAAGTGGTGGAGAAAAGCTCCAACACGTCACATTGAGGACCCTGCTTTTCGATCGGTTTTGAAAATACCACTTGTGAATGTCCACATCTATACAATGCATGCCCTTTGTAGAATTGTGGAGAAATTGGTCTACTTATATATTGGGTTTGCTTGGAAAATTAAGAACTCAGCAGAGCGACAAGTAGCCCTGCAGTGCTTAGAATTGGTACTGTCGGATATGGACCTTCATGGTGGCAATGTGAAAATCCAGCGGGATGAAAAGAGATCAACTGTTGAGAAGGATGTCCCATGCAAACCATCCATCGGTGGGGTGAAGGCACGGAGGTTTTTATCTAAACCCCAAGGAATACGAGATCCGAAGCTAACAAAACATGGAAAAATATATAACACACTTATGTTAGCAAGGTAGAGTATCCGAGCTGGAAAAAGCTACATATTGCAGTCAAAGACCAAGAACCAACTACTCGTAACGCGAAGGCTGAGGTTTGGCAATCAATAGACATCCTATTTTTGATGTGCGACAAAGATGACTGGTCACAAGGTGATATGAACAAGTTCAAGGAGAATCTCAACCTTCTCAAAAAATCGTTCAAGACAGCATGGACAGACACCCAGATTACTCACTACATCGTATTATGGTGTATTTGATTCTCTTTTATGTGTAACTATGTGAGTGTAAAACATTCTAACTAATCTGTTTTCATATCCAACACATCATTTTCAATCATTTACCATATTTTATACAAAAGTATGGGAACCCGGCAATATGGAATACCCAGGGGATGGAAAAGTCTCATTACATGGCGAGAGATGCTTATTTCAGGCACACACGACATGGTGGCTCTCGAATCAAGGGTAACAGTTTGAGAGAACTATTTGAATGGTTCTATCGTAGAATCATTCATCAAATGCAGGCAAAAGAAGTCTTGGCCTCTTCAGCAACAGCACAAGCCATCAGACATTTACAACAACAAAAAGTTAAAAGATCAATGGCATACAACAACTCCGGTGCTCGTGAAAGTTAACGAAGGTGGAGAGAGACAATGGTGTATGTGAACCACAAGTGGAGAAAGATACTCTGAGTGGATGACATTGTACAAAATTTTTGTAATACATGATCTTATACAATTGCTACTTGAAGTGTATCAAGATTTTGAAGGTTCAATTTTGTTTTTTGGCACATCACCCTTGTAACGAATCATGAGATGTTTTCCATACTCTAAAAGTTCATCTAGGTTTTGTCTACCAAGAGCTAGTGCCATTGTTGTGTAAGTGTAGTAATACGCTGCCCGACCACCTGTATAGCCCGGGCAGTAACCAAAACAATCTCTGGCAAACACTTTGTCAACAAGAATGACTTTATCTGCACTTTTGGGCAGCACGAGTCCACCCAAGAAGCGTGATAGTGTCTTTAATGTGTAAGTTGCTATTGAATCCTCTTGTGACATGGAATTGTGAAAAACTAATATTGGCGACTCGCAAAGCTTTGAAAGGTACTGCGCTAGGGCCGCATCCCTTCCACGATACTCTCGAGTCCGCCGTCGAAGGAAGTCATCCTTGTCAGCAATCCAAGACTGCACATATCATGTCTCAGTAAGTGACACAGACACACACACACACACACACACACACAGAGTTACCATGAAGCTCTCATCCTGCAGAAAGAGGTTTTCCTGCCAGGTCTACAAATATAGTTGACCCCTGACCTGAATGGTTAAACCAATCCTCCACTTCTTTGTGACTTCTTGATGGTCTTAGGCTTTGTCTTATTGCTTGGAAGGTGGCTTCATCAGGTAGTGTCTCCTTGTATTTTTCAGCTTTCTCAAAGCATCTTCGGAGGCATTCCATTGGATTGCTGGATATTTCCATTGCCTCATCATCACTACTATCCTCTGACACAAATCCACTCCTGTCCTCTTGGACTCTGGAAATGATAGCTAGGGAGAAGTCCTCCCTTAAATAAAAGATGCTTTGCACATCATGTAAAAAGATATAGGTCCTGTCTCCAATCCTGAAGTCATGCGCAGCAGGCAGCATCATCTGAGCATGCTTCTCATTGAAGTTACTGACATCCACAGGTAGTTTGATTTCTGTGGTTTTCACAGAGAGCATCTTACTTCTTTGTACTTCAATTGCCTCAACCTCAAGGTCGAATGTATCTTCAACCTCCTCGACTTCTTGTATATGTGTTGTCTCCTCACATTCTTCGTCTGGTGCTGCATCCTGCTCCTCTAACACCTCATCAGGATTCTGGATGAGGAATCCAAACAGGCTATTCAGGTAAATCATAAAGCCAAAGGATTCCTGAATAAGTTTGCACTCTTTTTGGTGCAAAGGGCAAGTTGAATGTCGGCAAGCAGGTGGTAATTCCCTATACTTCTTCAGTCCTTGTCCCTTTCCACCGCAATCATTTAAATGCACAACAGTCATACTGGGCAGAACAACCCTCCCTACCTGCACCATCACTTCAAATTTATCTCAGTATGACTGCAGGAATTCACTGTGCTGAGCTAAAAGGTCTTCAATATCAAATTTTGGGTTAAACATAGAATGAACTAGATCATATTTGTCCCCAGCACCACAAGATGTTGCAAAATCGAACAGCCTCTCATCAGTTGCAGCTAGGTCTTCCAGAGAAGGCACATCCTCTTTGGCTTTACCTTTACTTGCACAGGGAGTACTTTCTGGGAGATCTGCATCATCTAAGAAGTCTATATTCCTCTTTCTTGTATTTTTCTTGACAAGTATTGTAGAGGGTGAGGTACCCTTGTAGGGTGAGGGATCCTCTTGGCCTGGTGACCTCTCTGACTCATCTTCACCAATTGACTCTTCTTCATCAATATCCTGACAAAAGTCAACAGTTATTTTGGCAGAAACATTAAGTAGCTGAGCCTGCAAAGCCTAGAATCCCCGCACAAGCTCGGGGTTTGGTTTTAGCCTCGTTTGCCTACTGGACCTTAATCCTATTCATCAAGAACATGACAACTCTCTCTCTCTCTCTCTCTCTCTCTCTCTCTCTCTCTCTCTCTCTCTCTCTCTCTCTCTCTCTCTCTCTCTCTCTCGCCCTCGCCCTCTCTCCAAAGCACACCAAAAGACACACATAAACACACTCTCTCTCTGTCTCTCTATCTCTCTCTCTCCAAAGAACATAAACAAAACACACATAGACTCTCTCTCTCTCTCTCTCTCTCTCTCTCTCTCTCTCTCTCTCTCTCTCTCTCTCTCTCTCTCTCTCTCTTTGTACTAAAGGCGCGCGGAGACAAAAACATACTCTTTGCAACTCTCTACGCGCGCCTTTAGTACTATTGAGAGAGAGAGAGACAGAGAGAGAGAGAGAGAGAGAGAGAGAGAGAGAGAGAGAGAGAGAGAGGCAGGTGTCATGAATGTACTATAGGCACGCGGAGAGAGCTGCAGCCAGTATTTGGTTGTGTTTGCGCGTCGTTAGTACATCGACACAGAGAGAGAGGGAAAGAGAGAGAGAGAGAGAGAGAGAGTGTCTGTGTGTGGGTGTGTGTGTGTGTGTGTGTGTGTTTGTGTGTATGTGTGTGTGTGTGTGTGTGTGTGTGTGTGTCTATCTGTGTAAGTATGTGTTGAGGTGTGTGTGTGTGTGTTGAACAACAGTATGGGTTTTTCTTTGTTTCCACACACACACACACACACACACACACACAATTTGCTACCTATTGTTGGAAATACAGAGAGACAGAGTGAGAGATCACCTTTTGTTGGTGGATTTTGCAGAAACTCCAAGGGAGGTGTCTTCTCCATTGCTTTCTCTCTCTCTCTGTCTCTCTCTCTCTCTGACAGTAATGAGTCTCCTTCTCTCTCTCTCTCTCTCTCTCTCTCTCTCTCTCTCTCTCTCTCTCTCTCTCTCTCTCTCTCTCTCTCTCTCAAGAGGTCAGGCTGTGCTTCTCTCTCTGTTTTTGAAACATCCCTCTCTCTCTCCCTCTACCTCCCAGTGTCTCTCTCTCTCTCTGTGCAACTTACACAAATCCAACCACTCACGTGGCAAAGGATCAGTTTTCGCACAACTTCTTGCTTTGCCACTGAATATATGTACACAAGAGTTTAATTTCAGCAATCGAATCAAAGCATCTAACCACTCGAGGTAATTTTAGTAATGATTGGTATAACTGGAGAGTTAACCTCAACCACTACTGGATTTTATACACTTCTGATGTTCTGGATTAGGTCTGCTAATCTGGAACTTACTTCCCTTGGATGTCGGTCAATTTACCTGAAAAGTATTAATTCTGTCTTTGCTTCATCAAAAGGTTAAACAAGGTCCAAATTCACTTCTGAAAGAAGTTATGGAACTCTTAAGTCAAATGGAACATCACTGTATAACCTCAGTCAAATTTTCTCTTCACTAAGCTGCAGTAGACATCCTACGCATAGGATGTCTCTTGCTCTGTTTTGCATGGATTTTTGCACTATGGATTCCCCTTGATGTGCTGAGTCAACAACTGTTTTTACTTTTTGATTTGGACACCTATAAGTTGGCCAATGGATCAGAAATCTGTTCCGACAGCCTGATGTTGGTCTGATCAGTCTAATCAATTTGGACCAAAATTGACTAGGAGGCTTGCCTCAGGCTATACAACACACTGCTAGGCCTACAGTCAGTTTCTAGCTTGAATTTCTTGCTTTAGACATCCTACGCGTAGCATGTCTTTTTGCTCAAAATGGCTTCAAATGCAAAGCACAAACTCTCCTTAAGGTGCTGATCACTTTGGTACGCTCAAAACTGAGTTTGGAGTGCAAAATCACACAGATGACGCCTGTTTGACCCCAGACTTGATCCACAGCTCCCCCTTGATGTCAACAACCCAGTGGTATGCTTAAATTTTGATTTGGATTTTAAAAGTCCCCACTTTTAGCTATTCTAGCTTTTTTCAGTCAAAAGTGCTAAAGTCTGCTTGGAACCCAATTTTCTCACCCAATTGAGATAAAAACCTCTCTTAGTCACTCAATATAGCATGCAGCTCATGCTCATGCAACCATCCTATGGTTTTGGTCTTAAAATAATGCCTAGGCAAAATTTGGGTAGGATGTCTGGCAATTTCAGTCTATCTGGCCTTATCCTGTCAAGATATGGTCAAATTTCCACTTTCCAGGTGAAAATAGGTCACTTTCAGACTATCTCCCCCAAGCTCATCATGTATGGCTAGCGGCCATACACGATGAGCTTGGGGGAGATAGTCTGAAAGTGTGTGTGTGTGTGTGTGTGTGTGTGTGTGTGTGTGTGTGTGTGTGTGTGTGTGTGTGTGTGAGAGAGAGAGAGAGAGAGAGAGAGAGATAGAGATAGATAGTTCTATTATCGTCCTTGGAGATCAAATATGACCTATGGGACCAAATGAACATGTCACGTGGTGTGAGTGGAGGTCATAAGTGATTCTCGATGCTAAAAAATGGCTGAAATGAGTGTCGCAATAGAGAGTCCACATCGTGGTTGGGAGAGGAAGGTATATAAGGAGAGCTCATGGCTGAATATATGGGGAAAAGAGGACCTAATCTGGTCAAAAGCTGAGCACTCAAGTAGTGTGTGGTACTCACTCTCTTGCACTTGACGAGGGCATAAGGTGCAAAGTTGATGAGACTCCTCGCCACTACCCCAATGTCCTATCTCACAGCGTAGAGAATGGGAGCTAAGACGAATGGAGGCAATGGTGCGGATCGCACTCAATGGGATGGGCTCAAGGATGTAGGGACGGGTTTGGTTACCGCATTCAGAGAAGAAGAGAGATTTGTAGATTGGGGCAATGTGGGTGGTGTAATGGCTGAAGCGAGAACCTCTGGATTTCTCCAAAGCCGTGATACATGGGCGTTATAAGAAGGCCTTATTAACTTGGGAGTCGATCGACACATCCTTGACCAAGTGACCTGCATCCCATCTTCCAAACCATTTCTTGATGTCAAGCATCCACCTCGAACTTAGTATTTTGCTCTTGCATGTCTTTTGGACCTTTTGACTTGCTTCATATGTGATTCTAGGAAGTCGATACAAAGGGCTATGTTGTGTCTTAAGCATATACTCCACAACCCTTTTCAAGCCCAAGGCCTCAATGGGAAGCAATCCGGACTCAAGAAGTAAGAGCATGTAGGGTGTTTGTGTCTTGACTTGGAGAAATTTGATGAGAAAATGCTTTTGGACATTCTCAAACTCTTTCCAAGTAGACTTCCCAATGCTACCACCCCACACCTCCACTCCTTAAAGAAGCAACGGTGTCACCAATGTGTCAAAGAGGTACTTTTTGAGAGCCCAACACTTGATTTTTCCAGCATTGCACATATTCTCAAATGTATAATAAGCCCTCTTTTCAGCTTCCAAGCGATGCTTTCCGCAATCCTTCCATTTATGATTGGATGGAACCTCAAGGCCAAGGTACTTGAAGCTATCTACCACTTCAAGTTTCTCATTGTTGTATACAATGCATGGATTTTTGTCATTGAGGGTCTTTACAAGCATAACCTTGGTTTTGGATCCATTCACGATCAACCTGCTATGTAGGCAAAAGTGTTCCAAGACACTCATAAGCTTTTGTGCATCTTCTAAGGTATGTTCCAAGAGCACTACATCATCGGCATAAAGCAAAAGCATGATCACCGCATTTTCGATCTTAACCTCTTCTATGCCTTCTTATTGCATAAAATCAAGAACCATGCATTCCAACTCATCAATGAGTAGCCCAAAGAGGGTTGGGGAAAGTGGGCATCCTTGTTTGACACCAATGGTGCTTGCAAAAAATTCTGAAATTTCATCTCCCATACGTAGTCGACATATCACTTTTTGGTAGATGCGAAAGACTGCATTCATAAATTCTCTTGGCACTTGAAGGCTTTGCATACGTTTCCAAAGATTTCCTCATGTTAACATGTCAAAAGCTTTCTTGAAATTCACAAAGCAACAATACAACTTTTTTCCTTTCAATCAAGACGCTTCCATAAGGAGTCAAAGAGTGACAAGGTGATCAATAGTGCTATGATGCTTTCAAAAACCCGCTTGGCCTAGCACACGTTTGTCGTTCGTTTCAGCCCGTTCAGTTATCTTCAGCTCCATGATACATCCAAATAACTTTGACATCAAAGAACCAACCATTATAGTGCGATAGTTGTTCACATTGTTTACATATCCTCCTTTGTGCAAAGGTTTGATCCAATTTGTATTCCAATCATGAGGCATGCCATGTTGAAGTGCAAGGTTAGACATATTGCATATCCAATATTGTGTTTTCTTGCTTGTCCATTTAATCATTTCAGCCTTGACACCTTGAAGGTCCCCTGGCTTGAGAGTAGCAAGCTTCTCAAAGCAACATACATCTTCAATGGTAAAGAAGCGAGGCATAAGCGTAAGGGAGCTAACATTGGGTTGCTCATAGAGGTTCTTGCAATGCATATACATATCCTCAAGAGTCAAGTCACCAAAGCTCTCAACACGCTTGCCTTTTAGATTTTGCCAAAACTTACCACATGCATGTGCTTTCTCTTGCGCTAAAATAAGTTGTTTTTTGACTTCCCATCTTCTCCTCTTTTTTTGAACAAGTGCTTTGTATGTGCGTAAACGTTCCAAGTAAACTTCCTTGTCTTTGCTTGCATCCAACTTAGCAAGTGTTTTCAGGCTTGACTACATTCCATGTCCAACCATTTCTTCTTGGTGCTACCCTTTTTAGACCTTTTGCAAGACATGTGTTCATGAAAAGCATTCCTTCGCACAAGAGAAAATTACTTCTTTGAAAACTTTCCACTTGCATTCTAATGTTGGGCTCTCTTGATAATCTGTCATGCTTAACATTTGGTCCACCATATCAACATATATAGGTGCTCATTTGAAGTCTAAACGTAGGTACGAATGATTCACATCATGATTGGAGGCCACATGCTCCTGTCTTTTACCACACTTGAGATCAATACTTAGCATCCTATGATCTGATTCCAAATTCCATTCACCCTATGATCTGATTTGTGACTTGAAAATGGAGATGGTTTGTTGCGACGCTATCATAGACCTTGTACAAAACTCACCCAATGCTTAGTGACTGCTAAACATTGCCAACACACACACACTGTCTTAGGGTGTGGGAGACCTCTCACCACAATACCCTCTTACAATGGACACAAAATTGGCAATGAAAATACACTAAAACACTTTCTAAAACAAGATCAACCGATAGAAACTCAAAATACACAAGTCACCTTGAATTCACCAAATCGTATTGCATAAATGGAAGGACGAAGATTTGAACATTGAATCACGCCTTTGATCCACCAAACCTCAATTTATTGATGATGGAGGAGCATATACAATAGTGGTTTTGAGATTCTTGAACTCACGCTCTCTCACTTGCAATGTGTAGCTTGAAAGCTTCTCTCACACCAAAAGTGAAGCTCACAAAGTGGTTGCTACACCTAAGTCTCTCCTCATGTATAGAGTGTTGGAGTGCTATGTGAGATATTGGAGGTTGTTTACAAGAAGGAGAGGGGCCTATTTATAGGTTGGAGACCCTCATTAAGATTATTTGGAAATCCTAATTTACAAGCTAACAAATCAAGATTATGATTTTTCCTAGATATCAAAACATTGCGGGTCTGCTTGAGTCATGGATGTGGGCTCAAAAGAGAGCATTATTGATGGTAGATAAGGTGAAAGTAGAGTTTTAATTAAGGAGAGAGGGAGAGTGAGAGTTACTATGCACATGTATTGAGGTGAGGTGTCTTTTATGGTTAGTCAATGGCTATTTTGTGTTAGTATGTTAGTGTTAGTAATCACTAGAAAGTTAATGATACATTTACAATGGATAGAATGGGGTGGATGGTTGAATGAAGTGAGGAAATCCTTGTGATGGTGAAGCTTGAAGAAGTAATTACTTGTGTTGGTTCCCAAATGACTATCGATCATCTTCTTCATCTTCTCATCTTTACGCCACCTCCGCCAAGGTTGATTATCACGATTAAAATGAAAGTTGGTTGATGAGATATCTCAATTTGCAGAGGTTAAGCATGGTTTACATGCTGAATTTTATGTATATAGAGAAGGGGTAAGATGGAATTGTACTTTGGAAGTAATAGAGAGAGGCATAGAGATGGTGTATGTACATGGAGAGCTCATATGAGAGCTATGGGAGTAAGAGGGGAGGTTAATGGTGAAGAAGGTGAGAGAAACCATGGAAGGTGTAGGTTTGAGTGAGGGATTGAGAGGAATGAGTGTGTGTGTGTGTGTGTGTGTGTGTAGAAGTGTGGAAAGAGGTGAGAGAAGAGTATGGGCTACTTGTGAGAAAAGTGGACAGATTGGGGTCCACTCCAAAGATCCTATCTCACCGGTGGTTGCACCCAAAATCACCAGAAATTTTGAGGTGATTATTCAGCTCTTGTTCCACATTTTCTCTTTTGAACACCACTTCAAATTCGGAGTGGAAATGGATATAAAAAATCCCACCAAAATACCTATTTTTCTTCACAAAAGAGTCTTCAGTGGCCCCCCTTTTGTTGAATTTGCATATGGCTCCAAAGGTGAGCCCCTCCTTGCATGAGAGAATGACCTAATTGATTCTTAGGGGTTTGAAAATGTGCATGGTTGTGGATTATGCACAAATATAAGACATGGATATGATGAGAAAAAACTGGATAGTATATATAAACAATTTATGGAATCTAAAATAGTGTCAGCTATATATAAATATAAAATGAAAAAAAGAGATATATGAAAATATAAGGAATCAAATGAGGGGACTCTCATTTGTTTTTATTGAAGTATAGTTATTTATAAGAGATAAGAAAAAATACCTTTAGGAAATAAGAATTTAGTGAAAGGCAATGACTGATCGTCATGAAAGGTATTTTTGAGGTTTTTCCTTCGAGTGTATTCATACCAAAAATAAGAGAAGCTTGCATGAAATGATTTTTTATAGAATACATAGGTAAAAAATATTATGGTAATGGTGAGTAGATGTACATAGCATATATAGGAAAATAACACACACCTAGGTAGAAATATTTAAATAAATATCAAAATAATTATAAAAACTCTGTATATTTAGGCCTTACGTACAATGAAATATTTACACACAAATGGACCATAATATATTTTATTTTTTTGATTTTGTTTATTTTTTGGCTCAACTAGCCCAGTGACTAGCTAGCTGAGGGTTTTCAGAAGATATAGGGAAAGTCCTCTAACTCACACATGCCTGTGTACAATGAAAAGGTAAGAATAGCCATAGTGTTTAGGTGATTTTAGTAGGGTGAGGTAATTCACTATGGCAATTACGGAGAGCCGAAAAAACGGCTATCATTAGCCCTCCCCCAAGATGATGGTATATTCATGTACCATCATAGAGCGTCTTTTGCAAAGAGAGTGCTTTTGAGTCGTCTGTGATATCTGGTCCCTTGATAGGATTTTCATTGTGTGGCTTCTTGTCACACTCATGCTTCATGTAGCAAAACTTACATGAGATAGTCGCTTTTTGACAGTTCTTCGGTAGATCCTTTGGTAGAAGGCGACGCAAATAGGGCTTCAAGCGATACCCGTTTACCTTCCTGGAGTGCTCTTTACCATTCAAGTCCATAAGCTGATAGTAACTTGAATTGAAAGCCTTCTTGACTATGTATGGTCCTTTCTATCTAGTTTTAAACTTGGCATCAAAACGATTGTCAAGTCAATTGTCATACCTTAGCACAAGCTCTCCTTCCTTGATGCCTTTGTCCTTCAGTTTCTTGTCGAGCTTTTCTTTCACTTGTGTGGCTTTCCTCTTGTAGCACTCGTAAGTTGCTTCTCTTTTCCACTCAAGCTCCACTAATGTAAGAAGTTGATCCATCCATACCTCTTGATCATCTTGTGCACCTTTGCCATGAAGCCACATTGTTGGAATGTTGAGCTCGATAGGCTGCAAAGCCTCTTGACTATAGACCAAGTGAAATGGTGTGAACTCCGTGGCTTCCCTATATGTGGTTTGATATGCCCACAAGGCACCATGCAAGAAGTCATCCCATAATTTTGTCTTGTTTTGCACCATCTTTCTAATGATGCATGCAATGACACCATTAGCCTTCTCCACCAAACCATTTGACTGTGGGTAGTAGGGTGTGCTATGATGATGTATAATGTGAAGCTCTTCACAAAATTTTATGAGTAAACCTTTCTTGAACCCTGGACCATTATCCGAAACAATCTCTAGAGGTGTGCCAAATCTACAAAAAATATTAGTGTAGACAACCCTCCTCACTATTTTCCCATTTACCCTTGCCACACTTTGAGCCTCTACCCACCTAGTCATGTAGGCTACAGCCACTAGAATGTAGAGTTTACCATTATTTGTTCTAGGCAGAGGACCCATAGCATCAATGCCCCACTTTTCAAAGGGTCCATTTGCAAGCACTATTTGCCTCGGACCATGCACTAGCCTTCTATTTCCATTTACCTGACAATTGTGACAACTTTTACACCAATGTTGTACATCCATATGCAAGCTTGGCCAAACATATCCCGCAAGCAAAATCTTCTTCACGGTTAATGCCTCTTCATGCAAACCTTTTAGAATGGCTGGAATTTCCTCGATAGTTGGTACTCTTCTGTACTCTTGATCCTTCCCTCTTTGATAGAGGGAGCCTTCTAGGAAGAGATAGAAACTTGCCTTCTTCATGATTCTCCTCTTTTGAGCTTTAGTGAAGTCTTGTAGAAACTCGCCCTCCAAAATGTAGCCAATAATGGGAGCCAGTGACTCCAACCCCTGGTATCTTGGTTGCTTGACAACTTCTGTCACCATGCTGACCTGCACTTCTTTCTCAACACATGTAACTGCTTGTTGTGCAAGTAAATCGGCATCTTCATTTTGTTTCCTAGGAAAATTATATAGTTGCACTTCTTCAAATTGATTAAACAACCTACGAATGGCATGAATCTTTGTCCTGAGGCTTTCATTCTTGCATGCCCAAATGCCTAAGATTTGCTTCACAATGAGAAGTGCATCCCCCTTTACCATGAGACATTGTATACCTTGACTAATACACATCTTCAAACCATGAAGTAGTGTGCCATATTCTGCTTCATTGTTGCTAGTTGAACCCGGTAGATTGAACTTCTCTTTCATGACCACCTCTCCACTTGGGTTGGACAACACTAGCCCTCCCCCTGCTTTTCCTGTGACTCATCGAAAAGCTCCATCAAAGAACAAGGTAAAAGCATTAGGAATACTTTTAGGTGGTGGAAATGGTAGGGTTTTTACTTCAGGCACCTTAATTTCCTTCTCATGTATCCTATAAGTGAGAATCCCTGCTAATTGTGCATGCACACTATCTTCTACCTTGAAAGAGTATTGAAACTCTTGCAACTCCATAATCCACTTGGAGATCCTAGTACTAAGATTCATTTGAGATGACACCCAAGGGAATAAATTTTCTGCAGTAATAATTACAAAAGGTTTTGGTAGCAATTAGGATCTAAACTTTCTCACTGCAAACATGAGAGAAAGCATCATGAGTTCTGCCTCCGTGTAGCCTCTCTCTAAAGCATTCATGACCCTACTAGCAAAGTAGATGGGTCGCATCCTGGTACTGTGGGGATCTTGTTGTAATAAAACTGCACCAATTGTTTCTTTACCAACACTAGAGCTAACAAAGAATGTGTACTCCCAACAAGGAGGCATGAGTGTTGGTAGCTCTGACATAATGACTTTGATGTTACAAAAATATTCTTCAAGCTCATTAGACCAAACAAACTCGACTTGTTGTGTCAACTTTTGTAAAGGGTGAAGTAACTCCGAGGCTAAGTGAATGAATCATGACATATACTTCACCTTTCAAATGAATGATATGACCTCTTTGAGACTCTTCGGTGACAATAGCTCAATAAGAGCCTTTGCCTTTGAAGGATCCACCTCGATACCTTTATAGGAAACCTTGTGACCAAGCAAGATCACTTCATCCTCACCTATGTGACACTTGTCGGGGTTGAGTTGACCTCCCATGTCATAAAGCTTCTTCAAACCTTCTTCTACCCTTTGTAGATGTAATGATTTTGAACTATAAATGCAGAAATCATCAATGAACACCCTAATTGACTTTCCAAAGAATTCTTGAAACACCATGTTCATGAAACGTTGGAAAGTTGCAAGAGCATTTGTAAGGCCAAATGGCATGACTCTAAAAGCATAACAACCCCAAGGAGTGATGAAGGTTGTTTTCAATTGATCCTCCAATGCAATCCCTATTTGAAAGTAACCTGAGTAGCCATTACACACGGTGTACTTCTTGTGACCAGCTACTTCATTTAGTATCTCATCCTGAAATGGGAGGGGAAAGTGATCTCTTTTTGTTGCCTCATTGAGTGGACGAGAATCCACACACACCCTCCACTTGCCTTTTTTCTTGGGAGTGACAACAATGGGAGAGACCCACTCTGAATTCTCCACTAGATAAATGAAACCTACTGCTAGAAGCTTTCTTGCCTCCTTGAGTAGAGTCTGCTCCTTGATGACTCCTAGCCTTCGTAGCTTTTGAACTTTAGGTTTGGCCTCTGGATTTAGCTCAATCTTGTGTTGAACATCATCTACTTTATGCACGTCGGTGTAGTCTTTAGGAAAAAGCTTAGAAAATTTCCTTAACACACCTTTGAACTCCTCTCTTTCATCCTTTGTAAGTGTTGTAGACAACATGCCTTCTAACATTCCTTCATCTTCCACATTTTGGTTCTCTTGGGAACCTACCTCCTCCAAACCTTGACAAGAGGTCTCTTGGTTGGTTGGCTTAAACCTTACCCACATGACTTCGATGGAAGACTCCTCTTCAGTAATGCTGCCGCTACTTTCTTCTTCCGAAGTGTTATCGGTCCAATCTTCTTCCATTTCACTTTGAGATGATTCTTCATGGAGCTCCTCTTGGCGTTGCTCCTTCATGTCAAAGACAACCTTCTTATGATTGTCATTCCTACAAATTAATTTTCCACTCTCCCAATCCTGCAAAGATCGCATTTTCATTAGCCATGGTCTTCCTAGGATAAATGGATAACCACTTCCCTTGGTCGACATAACATAAAAATCCACCGCCTTCTTAATGCCAAAGGCCTCTACAAAGACATTTTTACAAATGCGTACACACCTAGCCTTGCTATTGTTTGCCATCTTGACTTTGATTTTGGGTGTCTCATGGATGTGCATGCCTAGTCTTTGCATGAGTCCCTCTGTCATGATGCAAATTTGTGCACCCCCATCCACTAGACCTTTCCTAACCAATCTTCCTTTGATGTAACAGTCTAGCATCGGCGTAATGTCCTCATTTATTTCAGCTTGTGCAATATTTACAATAGGCACACTCTCTTTTACCTTTCTCATAGTGCTAATTGCCCTTGTTAAATCCCTCCTAACTTGTGGACATAATGCAAGAAATTGAGACCATGAGATATCAGGACCCTTACCTCTCATGTCTTCCAACAAGTTGTACGGAGCCATACCATGTCCAAGAGGGAAGTCTTGGAGGTTGATACGACGTCGAGTCCTCTTGGTTTCCTTGGTCTCCTTTGCCTTCTTTTCTCATCCATGGTCACTTTGTGACGTGACTCCTTCTTTCTCCTTACCTTTTCCACGGCCACGCTTAATGCCATTTGCTTCCATGTCCACCTCATTGGAATTTGTCACCTCTACCACATGCACATTTGGGTCTGGCAAAGGTGGAACTCCTTCCACTCCTTGTGGAGGTGGTCTTGCTCCATTTGGCCTTTGTAGAAGCCGTGGTTGTTGACTAGTTCCTTCACCTGCATTCATCACTAGATAATTCAAGTTAGGTCTCCCTGGCTCCCCATGGGGCCAAGGACAATTATACATCCCATGTCCATACTCTCCGCAATTCCAACATTGCAAGACTCTCCTAGGTCGTGGTGGCTCTCGCTCTTCTGACTTCTTTGCTTGTCCCTTTGGACCTATAGCTTGTGCAAGGTGAATTGATAGGCTGCTTCAAGATTCATTTAACTTCTCAATCACTTCAGACGTTACCGCAAGAATCTCTCTCGATGTTGATGCTTGCAATTTTTCCTTAGGTCTAGGACCCTCTATTGGAACCTCTCCTCTTAGACACTTGAGTTTTCTATACTTCTTAATAGGTCTAGTTTCAGCTGCGTCAAAGGTAGCAGGTGCACCCGCCTCAAAATGGAACAGAGAGAGCTAGAGCAAGGGGAAGAGAGAGAGGAATGGATCTTGCCAAATACCTTATTTGTGACTTGAAAATGGAGATGGTTTGTTGCGACGCTATCATAGACCTTGTACAAAACTCACCCAATGCTTAGTGACTGCTAAACATTGCCAACACACACACACTGTCTTAGGGTGTGGGAGACGTCTCACCACAATACCCTCTTACAATGGACACAAAATTGGCAATGAAAATACACTAAAACACTTTCTAAAACAAGATCAACCGATAGAAACTCAAAATACACAAGTCACCTTGAATTCACCAAACTGTATTGCATAAATGGAAGGACGAAGATTTGAACATTGAATCACGCATTTGATCCACCAAACCTCAATTTATTGATGATGGAGGAGCATATACAATAGTGGTTTTGAGATTCTTGAACTCACGCTCTCTCACTTGCAATGTATAGCTTGAAAGCTTCTCTCACACCAAAAGTGAAGCTCACAAAGTGGTTGCTACACCTAAGTCTCTCCTCAAGCATAGAGTGTTGGGGTGCTATGTGAGATATTGGAGGTTGTTTTACAAGAAGGAGAGGGGCCTATTTATAGGTTGGAGACCCTCATTAAGATTATTTGGAAATCCTAATTTACAAGCTAACAAATCAAGATTATGAATTTTTTTGGATATCAAAACATTGCGGGCCTTGTTTGTCTGCTTGAGTCATGGATGTGGGCTCAAAAGAGAGCATTATTGATGGTAGATAAGGTGAAAGTAGAGTTTTAATTAAGGAGAGAGGGAGAGAGAGAGTTACTATGCACATGTATTGAGGTGAGGTGTCTTTTATGGTTAGTGAATGGCTATTTTGTCTTAGTATGTTAGTGTTAGTAATCACTAGAAAGTTAATGATATATTTACAATGGGTAGAATGGGGTGGATGGTTGAAGTAAGATGGTTGAATGAAGTGAGGAAATCCTTGTGATGGTGAAGCTTGAAGAAGTACTTAACTGTGTTGGTTCCCAAAATGACTATCGATCATCTTCTTCATTTTCTCTTCTTTACTCCACCTCCGCCAAGGTTGATTATCACGATTAAAATGAAAGTTGGTTGATGAGATATCTCAATTTGCAGAGGTTAAGCATGGTTTACATGCTGAATTTTATGTATATATAGAAGGGGTAAGATGGAATTGTACTTTGGAAGTAATAGAGAGAGGCATAGAGATGGTGTATGTACATGGAGAGCTCATATGAGAGCTATGGGAGTAAGAGGGGAGGTTAATGGTGAAGAAGGTGATAGAAACCATGGAAGGTGCAGGTTTGAGTGAGGGATTGAGAGGAATGAGTGTGTGTGTGTGCGTGTGTGTGTGTGTAGAAGTGTGGAAAGAGGTGAGAGAAGAGTATGGGCTACTTGTGAGAAAAGTGGACAGACTGGGGTCAACTTAAAAAATCCTGGCTCACAGGTGGTTGCTCCCAAAATCACCAAAAATTTTGATTATTCAGCTTTTGGTCCACATTTTCGCTTTTGACCACCGCTTCAAATTCGGAGTAGAGATGGATATAAAAAATCCCACCAAAATACCTGTTTTTCTTCACAAAAAGATCTTCAGTGGCCCCCCTTTTGTTGAATTTGCATATGGCTCCAAAGGTGAGCCCCTCCTTGCATGAGAGCATGACCGAATTGATTCTTAGAGGTTTGAAAATGTGCATGGTTGTGGATTATGCACAAATAGAAGACATGGATGTGATGGAAAAAAACAGGGTAGTACATATAAACAATTTATGGAATCTAGAATAGTGTAAGCTATATATAAATATAAAATTAAAAAAAGAGATATATGAAAATATAAGGAATCAAATGAGGGGACCCTCATTTGTTTTTATTGAAGTATATTTATTTACAAGAGATAAGAAAGAATACCTCTAGGAAATAGGAATTTAGTGAAAGGCAATGACTGATCGTAAAAGGTATTTTTGAGGTTTTTCCTTGGAGTGTATTCACACCAAAAATAAGAGAAGCTTGCATGAAATGATTTTTTATAGAATATATAGGTAAAAAATATTATGGTAATGGTGAGTAGATGTACATAGAATATATAAAAAAATAACGCACACCTAGGTAGACATATTTAAATAAATACCAAAATAATTATAAAAACTCTCTATATTTAGGCCCTATGTACAATGAAATATTTACACACAAATGGGCCATAATATATTTTATATTTTTTATTTTGTTTATTTTTTGGCTGAAATAGCCCAGTGACTAGCTAGCTGAGGGTTTTAAGAAGATATGGGGAAAGTCCCCTAACTCACACACGCCTATGTACAATGAAAAGGTAAGAATAGCCACAGTGTTTAGGTGATTTTAGTAGGGTGAGGTAATTCACTATGGCAACTACAGAGAGCCGAAAAAATGGCTGTCAACGTATTTGTGCGAACATTCATGTCTCCAAAGATAATGACTTCACGATGGTCCTTGTAATGAGCAATGTCTTATTCTAGTTCAACAAAGGACTGATCTCTATCCATATCCAAGCGAGCATAAAAGTTGGAGTCATAGTGAGGAATGTAGCAACCAACCACAAACATGACTTGACCATTTGGTGGGATGATTTTCAACCATAAGTAGCGTTTATACTTATCTTCTTTGACAATGGAAACATCTTTCAAACCCTTTTTGATCATACATGCTATGCCTCCTTGGCCTCTACGTTGCTTTGCATTTTTGGCCCACATCAAAGAATGCACACCATATTTGTCAAATACAAGAATTTGTTGCGCATCATGCTCCCATGTTTCAACAAGAAGTATCACATTGGAGTCATTGGTAAGCTCATCAATGCCAATTCGGCATTCCATGGATAGCCGTTACAATTCCAAAAGCTTATTTGCAAGCGTGAGTTGGTCTCATAGATCATGTGTCCCTATTTGTTGGATGCACTTTCATCCTCCGCGAGAGCGAGAGAGAGAGAGAGAGAGAGAGAGAGAGAGAGAGAGAGAGAGAGAGAGAGAGAGAGAGAGAGAGAGAGAGAAGAGGAAGAGATCAGGGTGAAAGAGGGAGGGAGGGACACTTTCAAAGGCATCATTATCGGTGAGAAAAAGAAAGATAAAGGAGCATGAGGGATAAAGGTGATGGAGGATGAGGGTCAAAGAGGATCAGGGTGAAAGAGGGAGGGAGGGACACTTTCAAAGGCATCATTACCAGTGAGAAAAAGAAAGATAAAGGAGCATGAGGGATAAAGGTGATGGAGGATGAGGGTCAAAGAGATTATGATCATGCTAGCAACCGGTCATTACCTTAATATGAACCAATCCTTTTTTACCTTCTCTTGCAACTCCAAAAAATCCATCGTCAACCCCTATTTATAGGCAATTTTGCTAGCAACGGATCGTTTCCACACACTCTCTCAAACTCATCAAGTGTGCCATGCCAAATTCACTCTCTCTCCCTCCTTCTTTCACACTGATGTGTCACTTCTCTCTCTTTTCATAGGAAAGATCCAATCTTGTGGAAACTATTGCAAACATATGTCAACATTATCATGTTGTGGCATATGCTACAATGTACATAGTGTGAAGTGTTTGCTAGTGGATGCTGTCATGTACATACCTTACCAGGGAGTTGTGGCCCTAGATGTGGTTCCATTGGTGTTTCCATATTCTAAATGATGTGAAGTATGATATTAGCATCTAAATATCTCAAGTGCATTATGAAGGCATACTTGTCTCACCTAGAAATTAATGCAGAAAATCACTGGCCAAAAATAGCAATTAGCATGTGCAATGATCAAAGGTTTATGTAGAGATGATGATAAGTGGAATCATGAATTATGGAATGATATGTAAGCTCAAGATAAATTTTTTCACAAATTTAAGAAATTTTCCCAAAAATTGCCACACTAGTCATGTTTCCATGACTCTAAGCAAGGGGGTGCTTTCTTATGGTTGAATATCAGCAGTGTAATCCTAGCCTGCTTCATCTTTATTTTCGAGTATGTGAGGGTGACAACTAAGGTTTAATATCCTCAAATAAGTGTGTGAGATTCACTATGCAATTTATTAAGCTTCCATTAATGTGTTTCATCAAAGAATTGAGTGAGGAAGTTAGGGTTATCCAATGGTCAAAAACTAGCATTGTATTTATGTAATTAGATGCAAGTCTACGTGAAATCATGAAACACACATAAGTTTTGAGTTGTATTCAAGCTTGTGTATGAGTGGAATTTCATGGATGAAATGAAGGTTTTCTTCATTGTGTTTCTCTCAAGAATACTTGCCTATTTAGTCTTGAACTCTCACAATCAATGGCCTAGTGTCTTCCTAGTTGTATCTCAAACTTCTAAAATACTTTTTGGTGGGCTTGATGCAAAACAAGCCAAAGTGGAGTGAGATTTCAAAGGCTTATATACAAAGCCCACAAGAAATGGATCAACAAGAACAACAAGGAGTGGGCTTTGGGTGCACTTTGATACAAATGTGATGCAAATATTTCAAGCATTTATATTATTTATTCTACATTAGCAAGATGCAAAAGGGAGAGAAGTATTTAGCACAAATGGAATTCTCTCAATACATGGACAAAATGGAACAATTTAATGGAAAGGAATTGTACAAATACCTTTGCCACTATGCCAAGTAGATAGAGCTAGATAGGATGTTTACAAATGATATGACAATTACTTTTGATCTTGTTGTTAGGAAATAAGACATAGCTAAATAGATAATTGAGTAGATTACTTAATGGAGGGAGACAGATTTACATACACGAGATTATAGAGTAGAGAGAGAGAGAGAGAGAGTACACACGATATACGTGGTTCACCCAATGTGGGCTACGTCCACGGGAAAGCAGCCACTCAATGGCTTTAGTACTTCAAAACAAGAAGTAGTTTACAAAGGGATTATACCCTTAATGGAGCTCCCGCCTTGCTTCACTCTCACCACCTCACACTCACCTTGTTGCATCAACTTCACACTAGGAAATGTGTGTAGAAATGGCCTCCTTTTATAGGCCAAAAGGCTGCCCTCTCTCATGAGAGGCAACCATGTGTAGCCGCCCTTGTGTAGATAAGTCCAAATTGGACCCTCCAATCCGCCCATGTGCGGCCGCCCTTGAGAAGACAAGTCCGCTTTTGAATTTGGCCAACGGCCATTGACTTCCGACCACCGGCCACCGGCCAACCGACGGTTGTTTTCCGACCACTTTCCGGCCACCGTCCGGCCATAATATTCCGGCAAAAAGGAATATTCTGGCGAGGGGAAAAAAAGTCTCAGGGGGCTTCCACCCTCGAGGACCCTAAAGTTGCCCTTGATTTTCGGCTGCCGTGAAAATTTTGGTTTCCAGTGAGTGATTTTCCTTCACACCCGCACGATGGCTTCTTCCCATAATGGGGGCCTTACAAATGTGCGCTTTTACCACAGAAAATTACAAGGGTAAATCAGGCTCCATACTTAACAATCTCCCACTTGGAGACTGATCTCCAAACCAAACTTGTGACTGATTTCCATTTTGGCTTCTTATCCTTGAATGCCGATTGAAGATGAGCAAAAGCTCAACTTCTCCTTGTTGACCACCTTTGTAAACATGTCTGCAGGATTTTCACTTGTATGTACCTTTCCTAGCTTTAGTTGTCCCTCTTCCAAAAGAGTGCGTATGAAGTGATATCTCACCTCAATGTGCTTTGTCCTTGAATGAAAAGCTGAGTTCTTCGCAAGATGGATAGCGCTTTGGCTATCACTGTACAAGACACAATTGTCTTGTTTGAATCCAAGCTCTTCTAAGAATCTGTGAAGCCACAGAATTTCTTTGCTTGCCTCCGTCATTGCTACATACTCTGCTTCCGTGGTAGAAAGTGAAACCACTTTCTACAGCTTTGAACACATAGCCAGTAGTGCTCCTTCGAGTATCTTTGTCACCTGCCATATCTGCATAAGCATACCCTTCTAGAAAAATATCAGTTCCTCCAAAACACAAAGCATTTGTTGTTGCCCTTTTAGATACCTAAGTATCCACTTCACAGCTTGCCAATGCTCTTTACCTGGGTTGTCCATGAACCTACTCACAAATCCCACTGCATGTGCAATGTCTGGCCTTGTCCAGACCATAGCATACATTAGAGAACCTACCGCTGCAGCATATGGAACTTTAGACATATAGGCTATCTCCTCTTGTGTCTTTGGACACATATCCTTTGTTAGTTTAAAGTGACCAGCCAAAGGTGTAGAAACCGGTTTTGCATTTTGCATTGCAAACCTTTCTAGTACCTTCTTGATGTAATCTTCTTGAGATAGCTTTATTGTCTTCTTCGTTCTATCCCTTGATATTTTAATACCAAGTATCCTCTTTGCAGCACCTAAATCATTCATTGAAAAAGATTTAGACAGATCCTCTTTTAGGTCTTTGATGTCCTGCCTGTTAGCACTTGCAATCAACATGTCATCAACATATAACATTAGGATGATGAATTTCCCATCTCCCCAATTCTTCGTGTAGACGCAGTGATCCAAGTTGCATCTTGTGAATCCATGATCCAACATCCATCGATCAAACTTCAAGTACCATTGTCTTGATGCTTGCTTTAAACCATACAAGCTCTTCTTTAATCTGCAAACCATTTTCTCCTTACCTTTTACTTCATACCCCTTTGGTTGAAGCATGTAGATTTCCTCCTCTAAGTCACCGTGAGGGAATGCCGTATTTACATCCATTTTCTCGAGATTTAGATCATGAGCAGCCACAAGGCTTAAGACAAGCCTAATTGAGTTCATTTTTACAACAGGAGAAAATATTTCATTGAAGTCAATACCTTTCTTTTGAGAAAACCCTTTTACCACAAGCCTAGACTTGTACCTTTTCTTCCCACCTTCTTCTTCCTTCACCTTGTACACCCATTTGTTTTGAAGTGCCCGCTTACCTTTCGGCAACTCAACCAATTCCCATGTTTGGTTGCGATATAGTGAGTCCATCTCCACTTGCATGCTCTTCGTCCATTCTTCTTTGGATTCATGTTGCATAGCTTCTTCGTATGATTCCGGCTCTTCAGAATCTGAGATCAAGAGATGGTTGAAGGAAGGAACAAACCTTTCTGGAGGTCTACTTGCTCTTGTAGATCTTCGGGGAATTAGGTTGAGGCTCCTCATTTGGTTGACGTTGTTGCACATTGTCACCGTTTGCAGTCCTTGAGTCTTCACCGTCCTCAAGCTCCATGTACTCATCACCTGTTTCTTTTGTTTGATTTCTTTCCAAGCAATCTTTGTACATATGTTGTTCGTTAAAAATTACATCCCTACTCCTTAAGATTTTACCATCTTCAGGATTCCATAGGCGATACCCAAAGTCACCTTCTCCATAGCCAATGAAGAAACACTTTTTGGACTTTGCATCTAGCTTTGATCTTAGGCTTCTATCTATGTGCATGAAAGCTTCACACCCAAACACTTTGAGAAATGCATAATTCACTGGTTTACCTGTCCATGCCTCTTCTGGAACTCCCCCATCCAATGCCGTTGAGGGTGACCGATTGATTAAGTACACAGACGTACTTACAACTTCCGCCCAAAGCTCAAGCGGTAGGCGAGCATGTAGCCGCATGCTTCGTGCTCGCTCCATGATTGTCCTGTTCATCCTTTATGAAATTCCATTTTGTTGAGGTGTCCTTGTGGTTGTCCTTTGCCTCTGAATGCCATTGCTAGCACAAAAGCTTTCAAAAGCTTGGCTGCAATATTCGCATTTAACCTTGGTACCTGTTTCATTCTCCACAAAGGCTTTCCACCTTTGAAATATGGAAAATACATCGGACTTATTCTTCATGACATAAACCCATGTTTTTCTAGTCGCATCGTCTATGAATGTTACATAGTACAATGAGCCACCAAGTGATGGTGTACTTGCAGGACCCCAAACATCAGAATGAACCAACTCAAGTTTTTTATTTTTTCTTTCATTTCCTGATTTTTGAAATTTCACCCTCTTTTGTTTACCATAAACACAATATTCACAGAACTCTAAGTCCACTTCTTTCAAACCTGGTAGAAGCTTCTTTGTTTGAAGGATTTGCATTCCTTTGGCACTCATATGCCCAAGCCGGTAGTGCCACACCGCACTGTCAACTTTTGTAGTTGCTACACACGCTGAAGGTTGCGTGCTAACAGTACACAAGTAAAGTGTACCGACTTTTTCTCCCTTGGCAACCACCAAACATCCCTTTGAGATCTTCCACCGTTTGTTTCCGAATGCAATGTTGTGACCTTCATCGTCCAATTGTCCTGTAGAGATCAAATTTTTGCGAAGAGAAGGAACATGCCTAACATCTTTAAGCTTCCATTCATTTCCGTTAGCAGTTTTGACAGAAACAGTACCTTTGCCGACAATCTCACAAGCTTCATCATCTCCCAAGTATACATACCCAAAATTACCTTTGGTGTAGTCTTGGAAATGTTGCTTGTGTGGTGTCGCATGGAATGAAGCCCCGGAATCTACTATCCAGGAATTAGACACATTGTCTAATGAGAGAATTAGAGCATCTTGCTCTACTTTACCTGCCACATTGGCCTCCGATGTTGACTTGTTGTCTTGAGACTCTGTCTCCTTCTTCTTCTTGGACCAGCAATCCTTCTTGACGTGGCCCTTCTTGCCACAGTTCCAACATTCAAGAACAGACTTTGTACGTGACTTGCTCCGCCTTGAGCGATCACGACCCTTTTGGTTTTTGAACCTCTCCTTAGGCCTTCCTCTTGTTTCCACTGAAATGCAGCACTTGATGATTCTCCTGTGCTTCTCCTTCATATTTCCTCGCTTAGGAGAACACCCACAACATCATCAAACTTAAGAGTATTAGTACCAGAGATAGGATTACTTACAGCCATCTCAAGGTTTTCCCAACTATCCAGTAGAGATAATAGTATAAGGAGAGCTCGCACTTCGTCATCGAAATTGATTTTCACCGATCGAAGTTGACTTATGTTTGTGTTAAAGTCATTTAGGTGTTCTGCAACTAAACCATTCTCTTCCATCTTTAGATTGAACAAGTGCTTCATAAGAAATACCTTATTGGATGTCAATGGTTTCTCGTAGAAGTCGTCAAGTGACTTCATCAAGTCTTCTGTGGTCTTCATCTCCGAAACATTGAAGGCCACCGTTGACGCCAAGCTTAACCGGATTGTTCCCAGTGCCTTTCGATCAAGGACAATCCATGCTTCATCTGCCATTGTTGCGGGCTTCTTCGCAAGACCGTCTAGTGGCAAATAGAGGTCCTTCTGGTAGAGATAGTCTTCAATCTGCATCCCAATGTTGGTAGTTATTGCCGTTGAACTTCTCAATCTTGATCTTCCCTTCCTCCACCATAACTCCCACTCAATTCAAGGAATCCTTTCCTTGAGATAATTTAGCTACGAGCAAACCTTGCTCTAATACCAGTTGTTAGGAAATAAGATGTAGCTAAATAGATAATTGAGTAGATTACTTAATGGAGAGAGACAAATTTACATACACGAGATTATAGAGTAGAGAGAGAGAGAGAGAGAGAGAGAGAGAGTACACACGATATACGTGGTTCACCCAATGTGGGCTACGTCCATGGGAAAGTAGCCACTCAATGGCTTTAGTACTTCAAAACAAGAAGTAGTTTACAAAGGGATTATACCCTTAATGGAGCTCCCGCCTTGCTTCACTCTCACCACCTTACACTCACCTTGTTGCATCAACTTCACACCATGAAATGTGTGTAGAAATGGCCTCCTTTTATACGCCAAAAGGGCTGCCCTCTCTCATGAGAACGCATACTCATAGCATGGCAAGGAAGCTAGAACAACAATCAAAGCCAAAATCTAGGCTAAAATTTTGCATGGCGTGACACCATCTCTCTCTCTCTCTCTCTCTCTCTCTCTCTCTCTCTCTCTCTCTCTCTCTCTCTCTCTCTCTCTCTCTGTGTGTGTGTGCCCCCCCCCCCCCCCCCCAGGCTGCAACTCTAATACCTAATGTGAAAGTGTGCAGAGAATGTGTGTGGTGAGTGAAGGAAGAAGAAGACACATAGAGCATGCGGTGGAGTGGAAGATGAGAAGAATACTCATACACACTTTATTGTTCTATTAAACCAATAAGTGAACTATGGTAATGATGGCTTGGACTAATCGACGTGTAACTTCAACACAATACAAAATTTATAATTTATAGCAATGTGATCATATGGTGTAACTAATGACTAATGCACTGGCTATATTCAAAAGGTTGATGCAATGGTTTTCTGGCCTTACCTAAATGACTTTGTTCTTGTGTTTTTCAATTATAGTCTAGTCTACTCAAAGAATGAGGAAGAGCATGAATTCCTCTTGAGGAAGGTGCTAGATCTTCTTTGACAACACAAATTGTATGCTTAGATGAATAATTGTATCTTCTTCTATCTAATGATCAAATACTTGGGATTTATCATTTCTCAAGAAGGTACCTTAGTTGACCTTGCCAAAGTTCAAGACGTTGTTGAATGGACCCAACCATATAATGTAAGAGAGCTTAGAGGATTCTTGAGGGTAATCAATTTTGATAATTGTTTTGTGTTTGTCACCATAAATGGTGGGAATGTACTTTAACATAAGAACCTCCTTTTAAATGAGATTTTTTAAACTTTTTTTAATACAAAGTTTATTTTATTCAATTAGTTTTTTTTGCAAACCTCACGATTTGTGAGAGGTTATATCAATAAGAAAAAACCATTACATTAGCACCATGCTCAAGTCGAGCCATGGCCATAGAAATTCCATAGGAGACAAATGACCAGGCTTTTCACAAGGAGTCCCAATCTTGCATACATCATATCATCAAAGTCTTGATGATATGATGACAACGATAGTCATTTGAGCTCTTGCCTTTTCCAAATTCAATAATAGTTTCCCTAATTTGTTGGATAATCTCATAGAACTTGAGAGATCCTAGATGAACACTTGGTAGTTCATAGCCTTCCACATATAATGGAAGAGGAAGAATATAGCAACTTGAGTACACATCAAAAGTGCTTCGCTTTTCATCCGTTTCTCTCCTAGGAGTAAATCATTATTGGAAAACCCTATCTTCCAAGTCCTTTGGATCCATTTGCAAACCTTACCTGATAGGCGTATAATCCCCAGTCACTCCTTGACTGGGTAGGGCAGGTCCTCCCTCACCATTTTGTAGCCCAAGCACCTATTGGAGACAATACCACAAGCTAGGATCTTGTACCCGAGTAGGGCCCCCCATAACACTTTCCATATAAAAATCTTCATTGACAAGGGAAACTATGGGTTCCAAATATTCTTTGTAGATGCCATCCACCAAGCCTCCATCCATTGCTTACCCCAAAGTTTGTTGAGGGGGGTGACGCAATCCACCTTGTGCATAAGAGCGAGGTATATGACCTTAGTGTGTGGTTTGAGGAAATGGCTACTTATTTCGGGAGTGAATCACAACACCTATAACGTTCATGTAGCACAACCTAGATCAACATAATGTCAATCAAGGACACAGATGACATGATAGGCACACAGAGGCAATCTCTTTAGCTTGTTAAGCTGAGACCATCCCAACATACAACACTCTAGAAGGCTAACTAAACCACAGTCAAGAATCTCACTGCTCTCAACTACACCACCCAACCCACATACACACAAACAGAAGGAAACTCACTAAACCATGTTAGAATCATCTATGAGTGCCTACGCGTAGCTTACGTTGCTATAATTCTAATAACTACTTGAAGGGGAGGCCCGCCAGGAGCACAACGTAAGAGGAATACGCACACACACACTCACCACCATCATTAGGAAATTTCGGAGGTCGTTTGGAGGGCCATATGAAGGAGAGAGAAAAATAGAGCGCGTCCAATGAGCAGGAGGGCTACGTTACATAGGAAAGTACGTGGAAAGACTCAAAAAATAGGAAAATATCCTAAAAACTTTCACGAATCTAGGATTGTGGCATTGTAACTTCCTTGCTTTTACCGAGCTGTTAGGTGCTTGTGTGGTCCCACTGCTGATATTCTCTTATGGTCATTAACGTACTGGAGGGTGACCATTAAGCCCGCACAAGATATTGGAATTCTAAAACACTTTCCCTCCATTAGAATGCTTTCAAAGTGAATCTCCCTCTACGAAAGCTTTTCTCTGAGAGCTATGGCTTCCACTTCTTCTCGCCCAAGAAGCTCTAGGTGTTTATGGTCTCTCACACCAACAACCAACAGCTGCACTTTGCCTAGAAGGCCAAGTAGTAGCATATCCTCAATTACAATATCAACTTCAATAAGTGCAGAGAACCAATGGGTTGGACAAAGGATAAACAAAGGTTCATGGGTCCTCATGCAACCAAGAAGACCCAAGAGGTCTAGTGCTGTCAATGTTTACCGCTCAGCATGGAAGGCCAGAGTGTTGGATTTCAAAGTTGAAATCGGCAAAAGATCTGTAACGGAAGTTCTTGTTCATGTTGGAATTAGGGTTGCAGAGAAACACACACAGCTTGGAGAAGACGAAGGAAGCTCAAGGCACACAATAGAGAGTGTGTTACTTAGTGTGCAATGGAAAGATCGATAGCCCTAGAGTGATGGGCGTATATACAATGCACGGGGGGAAAAACCTCCTAAAGAGGGAAAAAATGCCCCGGCGGTCCTAGTGTGTTCACACACATCACTACCACATGTATATGGTAACAAATCCCCCCTGGAGTGATGCGGTGAACGAGAGCTGGCACATGAGTAATGGGAAGTGCCATGCCCTGAGGACAGGATCAATCCACAAAGGGGAGTAAGCCCAAAGCTTTGCGAAAAGCTTCAAGCTTCTCACGAGACAATGCCTTTGTGAAAAGATCTGCAAGGTTGTCCTGTGTTGGCACATAAGCCAAGCTGATCTCTCCTGCTGAGAGCCTCTCCCTGACATAGTGGTAATGCACCTCAATGTACTTTGTGCGAGCATGAAAAATTGGGTTTCTCGCAACTGCCAATGCGCTCTGACTGTCAGTGTAGATAGTGTTGGCAATGTCCTGTCCAACACCCAAATCATCCATAAGGCATCTGAGCCATACACACTCAACCGTAGCTGTGAAGACTGCCCTGTACTCATCCTCACAACTCGAAGTGGCCACAGTAGGTTGCTTCTTGCTCAACCATGATATACATGAAGTGCCAAGCATGAAACAAAAACCACTTGTGGATACTCGCGTGTCAAAACAACCAGCCCAATCTGAGTCCAAAAAAGCATGTAAGTCTAGTGGAAATGACCCCCCTTGGGATAAAACGAGCCAAGATGTAAAGTGCCACTAAGGTAGCGGAAAATCCTCTTGACAGCCTGCCAATGCTTAGACCCTGGGCTATGCATAAATCTGCTGACCTGTGAGACTGCAAACTGAATATCCGGCCTCGTGTTGCATACATAAATGAGGCAGCCAAGTTTGATGAATTTAAGATCAGGAAGATACATTTTTAGAGACCAAAAGGTGGCAGGTGATCAAGGTAGCTTAGTGTCCACCGAGTAGAGCGTAACTCAGGCAAGGCTAGATCCACTAGCACCAATTATTGAGGAGGGTAGTGATACTGACACTTCATCAGACAAATCCTTCTTCATGATGGGTAGTCAACAGCTAGGAAGTTTCACCTATGATGGACCAATGCCAGGAGGAAGCACCTCCCTAAATCATTTGAACGATTCCAAGTTCACTGTAATCTTCTTAGAAGTAACAAACTCGAGGGGAGCCCTAGTTTATTCTGACTATCGAAGACGCAAGTGTATTTGTATTGAAGAAAGGCCGGCTCAGAGACTAGAGATAATTCGAGTCTATGATGATGGAGATAGATTCCACGACGAAAAGGGGAACCACTATCTGATAGTTAGTAACCCTAACGATTACAACAGATATGGAGATAACGTGGAAAAAGGAAAAATGGTTTCAGAAACTCAAGAGCCACCTCCAAACATTGATCGACCTGGAGCGCTTTTTATGTATGATAAGAAAACAACCAAGGTTTCAACTTATAATGAGAATGTGGGAATTTACAAGCATGAGAGCGAGGGAATAGTCTCTTAATTTCGTTGCAAAGAACCCTACCCAAACGAGTTAAGCAAAGACAAGGTTCTTTACTACCCAAACGAGTTAAGCAAAGACAAGGTTCTTTACTTATTCTCTGTCGTTGCAAAGAACCCTACCCAAACGAGTTAAGCAAAGACAAGGTTCTTTACTTATTCTCTTATGAAATTTCTATGGGGAAGAATATCGTTTTTGTTGATAGGTACAGGCGAGAATACAAACGTATTCTCCCAGAGGAGGTAGAAAAGGAAACAGTTCCAGGAACATCAACATATGTCCCCGATGAAGTGCCAAGAGCCACCTACACCCCTAGAAAGTTGACAAATCTCTTTTCAGAAGATTACGACGCGACCTCACATTCTACCCGACAGCAGACATTCAACAACTAGAGCCAACTAGCAACCCAGCCATCATTGCAGGCATGGCTTCAACAGAGTGCAACATTAGAACAAGACCAAAATTGAGATGGTTATTAAGCCGCACGAGGGCTAAGGGATTTACAAGAACCACCACTCTATTCAAGGTATCAAGGCGAGAGTAAGCCAAAAACTCAAGGGTCAACAGAGCCTGGAAGACCACCCATAGAACGAGTTCGAAGAGATGAACCATCTCTTGCAAGAACTGTTAGAAATTATGGCTTAGGAGCACCACTGGGAGAGGAACCCGCCTACTACCGAAGGCCGGAGGAGGTATATCGATTAGGACGAGGAGATCCAATGATGAGATTTGTAGACCATCGTAGAATTAGACCTTCTCAAGTGCAAAAATGGGTAAACAAGAAATACACGGGAAACAAAGATCCTAGGGATCATGTAGCAGCCTTTGTGCATGTAATTAGAGTTGAAGAGGTGTTAGACTTCTCTACCCAATTTGCAAGGTTTGGACTAACCCTAGAGGATGATGCTGCTACTTGGTTTGACTCTGTGGAGCGTAGAGACTTTGAGTCTATGGAGGAGGTGTTTGACGAGTTTATTGAGGAATTCTCACAAAGGGGAATAGCTCATAATACAGTCTCACAAATCCATAAATTCAAACAGAAAGACGGGGAATCTGTGTGAAAGGTAGCCCTACGACTAAAAAGATATGTTAAGTTCTGTCCTATGGAAGAACTGCCAACTCAGTCCAGACTTATGCTTATATTTATCCAAGGACTAAGGAACGCAGATCTCCAGAAGGACTTACATATGAAGAGGAGCATGACGTTAAATGAGTTAAATAAGGAGGCACTTTACCTTGTAGACAATTGTGCGGTCTACAAAGAGGGTGAGTTCAAGGATCTTGACGCTGATTCATCCTCACAACAAAGTGGAAGCAAGTCTTCTAAGATAGCACCGAAAGGAGAAGTAGCTGTAAGCCAGGAGCAGCTTGTAGAGGAAGTGCTAAAAAAGATTCACTTGTACGCCAAACCCCATGCTAAACAGCCCAAGTGGTGTGCTATTGAACAAAAATGGACAAACCATGGGACGGAGGAATGTTATTATAACAAGGGATATGTGAGAGAGAGACCTTACGCTCCCCAAGCTCAAGTAGCATCTCCTCGGTATCAAGCAGGCAACCTACCAGGACCTATAGGTGTACAGAGACCACAACCAGTGTTGGGGCAACAACCACCAATACCAGGATTACGACCAGTTGGCATAAGATACACACCAACAGTAACCAAATCAGAAGAGAAGGCTTTGGTGCCTATGAATGCATATTACGAAGATCCCAATGGATATGATGCAAATCCTGCCTATTATCCACCGGAAGAACCCACAACGCCAAAACCATAGAGCATGATGGGAAGTACAGGACCACCTACAGCTGCACAAGCAGCAAGAGAAGGAAGATATAGCTTGGATGAACGAACATTGTTGTTCATAGCCAACGGAGGCATGGGCGGGCAGAGACATGCATACCAACAAAGCGGAGCTCAAGGAGCACCTCAACAGCCTAAGGGACCCTGCTACAAGTGTGGTGGAGACCCTTGGCTAAGAGACTGTCCTCATGATGAAATCATTAGAGTCAACGCATATTGCACCAAGTGTGGAGTTACTCACTTGATTCTTGATTGCCCTAAGAACCCGAGCAAAGGAGCAAAAACTACCTTGAACATGCTGGAAGCAGTGCCTTCCAGTGGAGGGTCAGAAAACGAGACAATCATACCTATTCAGGTAGTAACACAAGCCCAAGCTCAAAGAATGACGAACGAACCCATAATTGAAGAGCCAAAAACCGATGCCCCAAGTTCAAAAACGAAAAATTAGAGAAGCACTTGGAAAGCTAGAAAGGCGCATATGAAAGCCAGGAGAGAACGAGAGCAAACGGTTCTATCCGAAGAGTTAAAACACACAAAGGATAGATTAAAGCGGTTAGAGGATCTAGCTAGCCTAAGCTCACACACTACGGCAACAATAGCACCCAAGGAATTAGCAGAACCCAAAAGTGCAGGATCAGGAGGATCGGTGTTGGCAGAAAAGTTAAATGAGCAGTTAGATGCACTTCTAAAAGCTTACGAAGCCAGACTCAAAAAGAACCAAACCCAAGAGCAAAGATGGATGACTTATCCATATGCTGAAATAGAAAAACAGAGGTTGGAAATGTGTCGAAAGATGATTGAAACAGCTCAATCCTTGATAGAAAACCCTCTTGGAAAACCTGCAAGTTGGCATGAAGTACCAGCTCCAACCCCTATCAAACCAACTTTAGAGAAACAAGTAGAAACGAAGGAGAGACTCACGAATGCCTCTGAGTCTAGGGGAGAGCCTATCATAGTGCCAAATACAATGGATGAGACAAGTGAGGGGTTCCAGCCTAAAACATTGGTAGAAATGGATAAGGATTGTAATGGTCTAGATGACCTGTGGAAGCAAATCCGTGATGCCAACGAAGCTAACAGGGTGAGTTACCACATGAACAGCACGAGAAAAGAGAAAAATGAGATCTTACCTCCTATTGAATAATTTGAGGCAAGATCACAAATGAACTTTGATATACATTCACAAGGGGGAGACCAGGGATCAATTAGTTCGGGGCACAGCCAACCAGACTCGTTGAAAACTCTACCCTCTTACCTAGGAGAGTATGAAGCCAAGCCTGAGGTGAGAGCAATCCCATTTCAAAGACTATCTTCTAATAGAGTGATGGATTCACAAGGGTTGATTGAGTTATTGTCCACTCCTATGGCATGCACAATCACATTAGCCGAACTCCTAAGGCTACGACCAAACATGAGGACCACAGTAGGCAAATGCTTAGAAAAATTTGGAGTGAAAGACCCCACCTCGAAGCTTCAAGAAGGGATCAGAGAATTGGACAAGCCTCAACTAAACACTAGGCGAGTACCTTTAAACAATGTTGGAGAGTATTGCGAGGGAGAAGATGGAAACACCACGCTACCAGTAGAATTCCAAGGAGTAGTTTCCAAAGCTCTTCTTGACAGTGGAGCAGGAGTCGCTATTTCCACTAAGGAAATCTGGAAAAAATGGAAAAAACCACCTTTGAGAGCTACCAGAATGAAATTCCAATTGGCAAATGGGTTCATGGAAAAGCCTCTAGGACTCTTAGAAAAAGTAATTGTCACTTCGTGCGGAATCGAGTATGAGCATATATTTGCAATAGTCAATTTCGACAAAAAGAACAATTACGAGATCATCTGGGGAAGACCATTCATGTGACAATAAAAGATGGTCCAAGATTGGGGTTACGACCACATATACCTCAGACATGGCGAGACAACAACCAAAATACACCTAAAAGACCATAGTTACAAAGATGTGAACCAGACACCAGTGGAAGAGTTTGATTCAGCTACATTAGCAGGGTCGGAACTCCCAGCATGGTTAGGGCAACAAAAAGAGCTATGGATATGCGGAGCTTCACATTGTGGGAGCTTCAAAAGAGAGGAATGCATCTTAGAAAGAGCGATTGAGAACAAGCATTATATTTTGGAACCTTTTCCTGAAGATGCCTTAGAGCCTCTGGAATGGGAACACATACTAGCAACATTGGATGTCTATACCATTACAGAGAGTCCAACGACAAAATTTTGCGATAAGGATGGCTATGATGTGCTACCCTATTACATGGTAAGCCTTATACCAGGAGGAGATGAGATGGTAGAACCACCAGAACAAGAAGAGTTTTATAACTCCTCTGAGCATCTGGAGATAAATAATGATGCAGATAATGAGTGTTCAGACAGCTCAAGTGAGCGTGGGGAGAAAACAGAGAATATCAAGTTTTATGATTTTGCCAATCAGCACCCTAGACGCCAGGAATGCTATAGGAGAAAACGAGCAGAAAACAAAGCGAGAGAGAACCCGATGCCCAAGATCAAAGATAAAACTCACTATCTAATGCTTGTCAAAGCAGAGGATTGTGTAAAAGACCAAATATCAGGAAGATTCTCGAAAGTTCGAAGGAAAAGAACGTGAGAGAAAATAAAACAAGTACAGAAAGCTAAAACAGAAACAAAATCACAAAAATCAAAACAGGAAAAAGCAAAAGACCTAGAGTGGACCAAACTGGAGCGTAAAAAGAAATACCAAGAACTGAAACGGTCATTACGAGAGGAATGGACTACTGAAGGGGAAAGTGATGGTAAGGAGGAGTCAGAAAAAGGAAACATGAATGTACCATCACACTATCGGAAATTCACCATCCAGGACAAAAAAATCATAATGAAACCACCAGTCAGGGAAAGAATAAACCAAGAATCTTACGATGGGCCAGAAAATGCAAAACGGATAGACCTCGCTGAACCAGGTGAGAAGCCTCAGCCGGTCTATATAGCAACTGACTTAGAGCCTGAAGAAGAAGAACGGCTAACACAACTTCTCAAGAAGTATAAAGATGTGTTTGCATGGTCTTACAAAGACCTCAAAGGAGTTGATCCATCGATATGCCAACATACAATCCTTTGAAATCAGATGCCAAACCTAGAAAACAACGTTCTTATACATATAATGACACATTTGCTAAATGAATCAAAGAGGAGATTGATAAGCTGATGGATGCGGAATTCAGCTATGAAATCGAGCATACAGATTGGGTATCACCCATTGTGGTTGTCCTCAAAAAGAACGGAAAGCTGCGAGTGTGTGTGAACCTCAAAAAGGTAAATGCAGCCACCATAAGGGACAATTATCCCTTGCCGATCACAGAACATGTGCTTGAGAGGGTGGCCGGGAAACGGGCTTATTCCTTTCTAGATGGGTTTTCAGGGTATAACCAACTGGCAATTGCAATAGAGAATCAACACAAAACATCGTTTGCCATAGAATGGGGAATTTATACGTATCGAGTTATGCCTTTTGGCTTAACTAATGCCCCAGCTACCTTTCAAAGGTTAATGACGCACGCGTTCAAAGAATACCCGAGAATATTCTTAGAAATATACATGGATGATCTTTGTGTACACTCTCTTCTATGTGAGGAACATATAGACCATTTACAAAAGGTATTTGTGAAGTGCAAAACATATCGAATCTGTCTTAATCCGGAAAATTGCATTTTTATGGTTAGACAAGGCCGCATCTTAGGACACATTGTCTCAAGAAATGGCATAACCACTGACCTAGATAAAATCAAAGTCATAATAGATCTGCCCAGGCCTACTAATGTAAAACAAGTGCAATCTTTCATGGGACACTGCGGATATTTTCGAAGATTCATATATATGCATGCAGTCATTGCACAACCTCTATATCGTTTGTTAGTCAGTTTCGACTGGACTGAGGAGTGTGAAACTTCATTCCAAAAGCTTAAGGAAAACCTTGTATCAGCACCGGTACTTAAAGCACCAGATTGGGAAAAGATATTCCATGTTCACATTGATGCATCTACATATGCAATAGGAAGTATTCTGGCTCAACCTAAAGACGGAACAATGGATTTCCCAGTTTGTTATGCAAGCCGACAGTTAAACAATGCAGAAAAGAACTACACAACCACTGAAGGAGAGGGGTTAGGAATGATTTATGTTGTAAAGAAATTTTGGCATTATTTGCTTGCAAACAAATTTGCGTTCTTCATAGATCATCAAGCTCTTTTGTATCTGGTAAATAAACCATGCAATACAGGGAGAATTGTACGATGGCTTATTATATTGCTAGAGTTTGATTTCACAGTGGTGGTCAAAAAGGGTAAAACTCATCTACAGGCGGATCATCTTTCAAGGATACATAACGGGGAAGCTCCTGAAGGAGTAGATGATGACATACCAGATGCTTATCTTTTCAATATTGAAATGATACCCAAATGATCTCAGGAAATTGTTAGCATTCTTTCCTTTGGAGGAAGGTTTGATAACAAGGAAGACAGATCCAAACAGCAAACAATTCGACAAACAAAAAACTTCCAATTGATTGCAGAACGGCTGTATCATCTAGGATCGGACCAAATTCTACGATTATGTATAAATCCGGAGGAATTTGAGTGTTATCTTGAAAAAGCACACATCTAGGATTGTGCATTTCATTTTTCAACAATAAAAACACACCAAAGACTGAAACAATTGGGGGTTTATTGGCCAACTATGTACGTTGACACACATGCTTATGTTAACAATTGTATTATATGTAGTGCCAAACGACCAGTGGATCACGCGACATTGTTTCAGGTAAACATTACACCTGCATGGAGTCAATATATCATTGATTTCTTAACCACAAGGACGTTTCCTGAAAACATAAAAAGAGCATGGAAAAGGGCTATAGAGCTGGAGGCTCGCGACTATAATTTAATTGGGAACCAACTCTATAAGCGAGGAAAGGACAATCAACTTAGAATTTCTGCAAGTGAAAGTGAATACCTGCTGATTCTAAAACACGCACATGGCGGAATAAGTGGAGGCCATTTTTCAGGCGATAAGACGGTAAAAATTGTCTTAACCCACAGGAATATGGTGGCCTACATTGCATATAGATGCTGAAGAGTTTGTAAAGCGTTGTGACGCTTGTCAACGCACCAAGGTGTCGATAAAGAGAGATGAGATGCCACTACAGCCAATGATAGGAGCAAGGGCATTTGCAAAATGGGACATTGATTTTGTGGGACCTATTTCACCCCCTGCATATCGCACCCATACCCAATATATCATTGTGGCTACGGACTATCTCACAAAATGGGTAGAAGCCAAGGCAACACAAAATGCAGATGCACGAACCACTGCACAATTCTTGTATGAGTATGTCTTTGTACGATACGGATTACCAATAGAAATTGTCAGTGATCGAGGAACACATTTTCTTAATGAAGTCATTGAATATCTGCTGGAGGAATTCATGGTCATACATAGAAAATCAGCTCCATATCATCCACAGGCTAATGGACAAGCTGAGGCCACAAATAAAACACTATGCACGATTCTCACTAAAATTGTATCAGAGTCAAGAACAGACTGAGATCAGCAGCTACACTCAACACTATGGGCATACAGGGTAGCTTACAAAACATCAATAGGAACAACACCATACAACATGGTGTTTGGTCTAAATGTTATATTACCCATAGAGTTTTTAATTCCAACTCTACGAGTAGAAAAACGCTTAGAATGGACAGGACATGAGCTCTCTTCAAGAATAGATGATCTTGAAAAGCTAGATGAACTTCGCTTACGAGCTGTAGCTTCGATCTATGCTAAAAAGAGAAGACAAAAAGAGTTTTTTGACAAGCATGTGCACACTAAAGAATTCAAAACAGGTGATTATGTACTTGTTTATACCTTGAAACAACATGCCAAGAAACTTAAAAAGCGAGGGATGGGTCCCTTTGTGATTAGTGACCTATCACAAAGCGGAGCTGTCAAGCTTGCTACGTTAGCAGGAGAAGAAATGCCAAATTGGATTAGTGGGTGTCGATTAAAGAAATATCATTTACCACTAACACAGGATATGCTTCAATAAATCCATCAAGAAAAACAACGGATGAAGGAGAAACAGCGGGTACGAGAAGAAGCCCAAGCAGAAGCAAAAGAACGCGTTGCAAAAAGACGGCTTCTACGACAAAGACAACAATGTGGATCACCGTTGCGAATCAATGCCATTTGACTAATGAATTTTGATGAAGACACAGTGGAGCCAATAATTGCAGTCAAAGTGGGTAGCAATCAAGTTGGATCGACGGCATTGCTTGATTCTAGAACTCAAGAAAATCTAATTATACAAACAAATCAAGCCCAAAGGTCAACTATATCCTACTCCACAAGTGTTAGAAAGTAGTACATCACATTCGTTGAAATCATTGGGTGGGATTATATTGCATGTACAAATACATCAATATATTTACCCACACAAGTTTTATGTGGTTGAGGATGAGAACACACAACACCCCATGTTGTTGGGACAACCTTGGCAAAAAGAGTATAATGTACAGATAGATTGGAATGAGGATGCAGTCAAAATTCAGCACACACAAGAACAACAAGTGGTAGCCTTTGCTCAGCAACCCCAAAAGAATCAGCTGCCAGCAATGCAATCACTGGATGAAGAGCCAAAAGGAAGGGTGCCACTAAAGAAAAACATGATACCCAAGGCTAACAAACAGGGAACTGCCAACCATGATCACTACAAGCATACAAAGCCACCGACCGTAGTGAAAAGATCAAAGTTACCAACATGCAACAAACAAGTATGGGTGCGGAAGGATAGACATGACGTGGTAGACAAACCACAATACAACAGAAGAAATCAAAAGGAGAAGACATTTCAACCAATAACCAAGGGAATAAAATAGATATGGATCCCAAAGAAAATGCTGAGCAACAACTTAAATACGACTCGCATTTGGTTCCTGAAACCAAAACAAAAGGAACTCCCTTCAGTACAAGCAACAACGGAAGGCAGGGACACACAACATATGAAACCGACAAACCGAGCTATGTGGATGCCAATCAGCAGCAAAACAATGACAACCGCGGAAGTAGCAATAAATCTACAAAAACCAACAAGGCAAAGCTACAAATGGAAAGCAAAAGAGACAAAGACTATGGCCAATTCAGCCAAAACAATTCTCTCCAAGGAGACGACTACGGCAGCGGAAAACCTCGCGACCGTTGCAAGAAAAACGATCAAACAAAGAGCGGTAGAGTTACAGCGTTTACTTGCAAAGAAAATCTGCCGACCAAAAGAACAAACAGGAAACCTCGACGGCGAATGCCAATAAGCATCTTTCTTATACCCTTCTCTTGCACAGCATTAATTTTTCCATGCATTGACCGAGTATGCATTATATAGGGCCACATTACACGGCCAAACATTAGCACAATTTTTCACTCCATGCACGGCACGTACACCGAGGTGATACCTTGTCGTCCGGGAGGGCTCCGGCTAGGAGGGGGGGAGGCATTCTCAATGCGGACCCAATGGTGAAAAAAGCAAAAAAGGGCATATTTTTTGACTATTTTAAGGGTTGTCGTTTGATTGTGAAATTTTCTGGACTAACCCAAGTACATATGCCCTTATACAGCATGAATCCACAAGTATATGGGGCAAAACGCCAAATCAAGCCCCTAGGTTTGTGTATATAAGTAAAAATAGCCATTTTTCGGGCAAAATATTGGTACAACGAAGAAATCCGGCAATAAAAATTGCATGTGAGTATATATAGTGTTTTGCAGTGATGTTTTTGATTTATTATGATTTTTGGGGATTTTATGGGTTTAATTTGCTATTTTCCTTTTAATTTTACTAATTTTTGGAAGAAAAACTTCAAAAATAGAAGAAGCAAGTGAAAAACGGTCGTAATGAAAAACAAAAAATATAGGGATGATCAGTGACTATAGGACAACCTATAGTACAGTGGGGGTGAAATTATGTGAATGGACCGGAAAGCGTGATTTGGCCAGATTTTGACCGAAACGTCAAATTTCTCGTAAACTGGGCAAATGGAGTCCAAATCAAGAAATTTTTGAGCCTAAACCGCATCTCGCAAGAAATTGGGAGCACATGTCAAATTTCATGAAAAGTGGTTAGGGGACCCCCATTAAGCTCATTTCCACTATTGACTTTTGAGAGAGAGGTTCTGCCAGCTAGAGAGAACGGAACTTCCAGCAGCTTCTACGATGCGCACGACTACCCGACAGGCTCCAGACATGAGAGGTAGGCTCACCACCTTGAGCTTTTCACGCATGTTTGTCGTTCTGTCGCGAAAACTAGCGTAGGGTTCACACAGAAAGCGGGCAATAGAGACCTACAAGTAGAAGTGGCCACCTAACGGCTAACCCAAAAGCAATGAGACTTCATCGGTAGCTTACCCTAGCATAGGAGACCAGTCTTGGATGCCCAAAGGCAGTAGAAAACCATCGGGAAAAACCCTAATTCCTAGAGACCCGCAAGAGGCCATCAAATGGGAAATCGACGGAAAGGTGCTCAAATGCTACCAAAATTCATGGGTAGGAGCATCTCGACATGCTTGACAAGTCTATGTAGCTCACATGACCAAAAGGTGACCCGAAGCGTCACTAAAATTCAGAAACGGCAACAGACACACAAAGCGTCAAATAGCTCTCGCGGCCAAACCGCATGTCCGTTTGCCACCAAACTTCACGAGCAGCTTTCCTAGACCATCAACAACCAAGTCCTATGGTGGTAGACCACCACAAGTCATGGAAGACATGAAAACGCAACCACAGGTTCTTCTAGAGCGACAAATTGCCACACGGAGCTCGAGTGAAGCCAAAGTCGACAAAAACCATACGGCAAGGATCCCCAAGGGATCGGGAAGTTATAAAGACCAACATCGAGAAATTTCATCGGAAGTCAGAAAACGGCTCGAAGGCTCTGGAATCCACACACGGAGTTACTTTCTATCTATTTGACTTTTTTGTTGAAATAGGGCTTAAAAGGGGACTTAGGGGGACTAAGGGCAGGCACCAGTAGCAATCTCCACAAAAATTTCATCAGGAGACATCCTACGCGTAGGATGTCTCAAGGCCATTTCTGGGTACCAACCCCAACACCTCTCATCACACAAAGTTTCTGAATAGCCTTTACATGCTAGCCACCAAGTTTCATCACATTTTGACAAAAATTGAGCTCATATGTATGAAAAAATGCAAAGTCAGGGCATAGAGGCAATAATGGACCATAGACCTACCAAAACTTGTCCAAATCACATGAAACTTGCACAATACATTCATGAGCACATTGCCAACCTATCTGTGTAGTCACATGCAAAAAATGATGAATAGACATCCTACATGTAGGATGTCTAAATGACATTTTTGGCCCACAGATGGTATTTTTTAATTCCAGATCTCTTCATATCACCTTCAAGAGCTCATATATCAAGTTTCAAGCCATTCCCATCACTTTTGGCCCCCAACACCTCCAATATACACTTTTTGAGCCCAAAAACACTACACATGGTCTTACCAACACTAATTCTTGTCCAAATCAAAATCCAAGAGCAAGGCCATGTTCCACATGCCAAGAGCTACCCACAGAACAAATCTCAAGCAATTTTGATGAAAAAGACATCCTACGCATAGGATGTCTCCAGCATGATTTTGACCTTCTGTACAAAAACTGACTTCATAGGAGTAGTTACCATGGTGCAAGGAGCCCATATGTTAAATTTCAACCCATTTGAATATCATTTGCCACCTGTTGTGGACATCCTACTAATTTGTGAGCCTAAAAGCCTGAATCTGTCCAGATATGCACTTTTTGGTTCCCAAACCCAATTCCAATCATATAGCCATGTTGCACAGGCCAAGGACCACCAACATGTCAAGTTTCACCAAAAACTGATGAAAAAGACATCCTACGCGTAGGATGTCTAAACGATAAATTTTGTCCAGAAGGATACTGTGAGCACATGCAGGGTTTCCCAAGTTCCTTTTAAGTTTTATTTTCAATTTTCAAGTCATTTGGATAGTTAGAACTCAGTTTCTCAGCTGATATGGAAAAAACGCTAACTTCGGACTACTGAGTGCAACAGGATCCATGGCAGCCGCAAAATCACTGGCCAAGAAGAAAAGGATGACAATAAAAGACTATTTAGAAGAAGTGGAGCCGTTTGTCATCCCAGAAGGAACTCTGAAGCCAACCAGCACATGGATTCAGGAGGATTTGCTAGAGTCAAATGACTTGAAGATCTACCAAGGTGTGTTCAAGGATAATGAAAGAAATACAATAGAGCTACCCATGCTACCTCGGGAGCTCAATGAGTTTGTCAGAAGCAAGATGGCAGAGTACCTGGAGAAGATAGATCTCCATAACTATTTTGAAGCTTTGCCAGCAGGAATCGACACCAAAAGAGTTTGGGAATTCGTAACTACAATCAAAGAAGATGGAGTGGCCAAAGTCAATGATCTGGAGGGCAAGCCGGACACTGTGATTGTAATCACAGAGAGAGTGGTGGCAGAAGCACTAGACCTCTCCAACAAAGGGGATAGTGTGACAAAGAGAAGAGATGAAGTCAAGGTGTACTCAGAAAAGAAAAATAACTATACCTTTGAAGATATTGCAAACCCTAAAGTGGCTATCATGAGCTAGCTTTACAACCAATATTTCCACATGTGTACAAAGCGGCCACAGAAGTACAGAATGCCACCTGGAACAATTGCCACAACCTTCACTTGGGCAATGCAGAAGAGCAAGCCGAAGGTGATCAACTATGCCGCTTATATCCATGACAATTTGGTGAAGATGGGCAACAAGAACCCCACCTACATTGTGCCAGGTGAGTTGATAACGAAAGTGGTTTATGGGGCATTGCACGCCAAGGGAAGATGGCCTGACCCTCCATCATAGAATGACTAGCTAAGGCTCAAAGAAGATAAAGAGGATGAACCGCCCAAAGCGCCCAGAGTTGCCACAAGATTGAAGCGCCGGTTAGAGACCGTGCAAGAGGAGCAGCCAGAGTTGACGAAAGGAAAGAAGGAATCTGTACAAGTGCCGATCAAAGAGACAAAATCACAGAAAGCGGCACGGTTATAAAGATTAATGGAAAGCTTCAGAGCGGAAAGAGAACTCAAGGGAGATTTGAGTGAGTTATGGAAGCCATCCCTGGAAGCCATGTTGGGATCATCCCGAAGGGTGCACAGAGATAGGTTTGAACATTATATCAAAAAAATTGAGATCCTGGATGCTACGGCAGAAAACATCCCTAACATCCCATTTACATAAGAAGAAGTGGATGAAGTACGTCGGAAACTGCTAGAAGAGCAGGAAGGCCAGGAAAGAGAGCGGAAGACCAAGGTGGACCGGGACTTCAAGAAGAAGCCACCAACTCCACCATCAAGCCCGGAGTCCAGCCCACCGCCATCACCACCTCCTCATAGCCCTCCACAAACCCAACAAAAGGAGGAGGAACAAGAAGATTTTCAGCAAGAAAAGAGCCAAGAGGAAGAGCAGCAAGAAGAAGATGAACAGAAAGAGGAAAAGATAGATCCAGAGGAAAGAAGGTTTAACACATTTCATGATCTACTAGCTGCGGGATATTCAAGAGAAGAGGTAGCTACAGTAGCATTTGACTTGGCAAGCACAAGGCCCAAAGAACAGATGCAGAGTCTGCAGTTAGTGGAACTAAAAGAAATGGCCACTGATACAGTGGACCTGCAGCCACCCACCAATGATTGGGATGTGGTGATGAACAAGCTAACCAGGCTCAGGGCACAATCAATGGCCACGGAAAGTGAGATGGCTAATCTCAAATCCAATGAAGTTCTGATCAAATCTGAAGTTGACATACTACAAAAACAAAGCCAAGGGCATATAGAGAAACAAGCAGAGCTGCAAGCCAGTCTAGCCACGGCATTGCAAAGATGCTAGGAGATGGAACAAGAGAATCAGGCAGCAGCTCAAAGACTGCAAGGAGCTGAAGACAAATACAGAAAACTCAGGAAGGCATTGACAGATGCAGAGAGGGAAAGGGACAACCTAACCCTACAACTTGCTGAAGAATCCAAGGAAGTGGAAGCCATGAGGAATGCCAAAGAGAAGGCAGAGATAGAGCAGGAATCTAACAAGGATGAGGTAATCGAGCTAAAAGACCAGATTAAAGTCAAAGATCAAACCATCCAATGGCTACGGGCATCTCCTGCCAGAGTCAGAGCTGCTAGCTTGACTCACACCACTTCAGAGACGGAGCTTTATGAAGAACAAATGAAAGACCTCCAAAAGGAGTTAACCTTAGAGAAAAAGTAGAGGCTGATGATGGCCAAGGGGTCAGTGGTCATGCAAACCCACATGGAAGAAGAGCACAAAGCAATGCAGAATGAGCTAGAAACCATCAAGAGAAGGCTCGAAGAGACAGAAAAGATTAATGCCGATCTGAACGACCTCCTTGTGAATATGTGAGAGCAAGCTGAAGCAGAAAAGAAGACATTTCAGAAGCAAATAGAAGAGCTGAGAGGCCAGCAGCAAACAGAAGAACAATTTAGCACTAGGCCAGCAGCCATGGAGGGAATAGACATAGAGAATGTGGCAGATCCAGTGGACACCACCATGCAAGAGGAAATCCTTGTAGGACCCTCTCAAGAGCCACAAGATCTGACACAAGAAGAAGAAGAGAAGCTGCAAAAGGCAATAGAAGTAGCAGTCAAAGACACAGCAAAAGAATCCTTTGAATGGGAGCAGAGGGTCTTTAAATCAATGACTATTCAGAAGATAGATGCCAGCAACCTACGGCGTGAATGGCTACAGCCCTCTCTCCCATATCCTCTGTTGAAATATGAAGCTACCACAATCAACAAGCGGATTAGAGACGAGCCAACAGTGCCATTGTACAAAGCAGACGTCTCCAAGCCTGAAGGGGTAAAGTTGATAGTCGACTCTCAACCCAGGTGGAGAAAGGCATGGCTGACAAAGTATCCACAGTATCTAATCCATCTGGTAGAGGCACCTAAAGTCATCAGAGATAACCTAAGTTTCTGTCCTCTACCAAGGATGCCGACATGGAAGGCCCATGAGCTATTGCAAAGAAGCCAACCTACTTGGCTAAATTACCCGAAGCTGTTAGGCTTGAAGGCAGGCGAGAGAATAAGTGTTCAATACATGGTGAAAACCCTAACGGGTGCCATCAAATTGTTCACTGGCTTGCCTGACCTATCTTGCATTATGATGAGAAAGATTTGCAAAACACTTTTGACTGTCTTCGAGACATTCAAACCAGGCCAGGTGACAGACAGTATCTTCTTCTTTCAAGATACATACAAATGTGCATACGATCTGTCTGGTCAGCCTTCCCACGAGGTGATACATGCATTGTATCAAAGGATCATGTTTTTGCCATCCTATCACCTCCACACCTTTGAAGAAGCTTTCTACATTGGCTTCTTCACAATCAGCACTGACATATTCGGCCCGACGCTACTAGCTCAACATGCAAGATATGAGTCACTGCTCAAGATGAGAGAAAGCCTAAGATGAAGAAGCAGCTCAACAGCCATGTCGGGGACGACATGAACAAGGAGGGGGGGAGTGTTAGAAGCTGGACACACCCTACGGAAAATGACTACTCGGCGGATTATTATTTTTGTAATTATTCATTTATTGAGAAAACCCGACATTTCACCTTTGTAAATATTGGGGCTTACAGAAGTTTCCATATTGTATCCCAGTTTTGACATTTAGATTGAGTAGATGGTTAAATTAGAACATTAGGGTTTGAGATCATAAGGTATTTATACCACTTTTTGACCTTAATGAAAAACCTTTTTGTCATTTTTAAAAAGTTTGAAGTCTGTGAGTGAGCGTACTGTGTACGAGAGAGAGTGAGAGCTTCATCTTGATGCTACGCGTGTACCAATGGTCGGAATCGAGTGTGGAGAAGTGCATTGTGTTGCCCCCGATGAGAGCTACACGTCAATACCTACATTGTGCGTGTACGATCCGGTTTTGCGAGCTTCATCTGGTGATTTGATGAGCATACGTTATCCGTTTTCGCATTTCAACATATCCACGCGTTCGCATTGAGTAGAGCTACACATTATGCACTTTAGTTTTCGAAAACGGCGACCTGCAAATTTCGGCCAGACATCCTACGTGATTTTGCACCGGGTGTTTTGGGTTGGGGTTTTGGTTCATAGACCTTAGGGAGAGCGACCTATTGGTGTTAGTAGGGTCTCCTTCAAGTTCTGTGGCGTTTCAAGATTGTTTGATGGGTATTCAGCTCTAGAAAGCGTTGTAGGAAGTTTCTTCTTATGCACTCATGAAGGCTGTAGCTTAGACATTGGGTAGAGACCTCTGTAGGAATTAGTTAGGAGTCAGTCGAGTGTAGATTGACACCCTATGCTTGCTTCCACGCACCTGCGGGTCGAGCTTCGTCCTTAGCTGACAAATCTTGTTAGGTGAGTTCTCGCTGTGCTGACATCCGTTGTGGCATATCCGTCCAACAATCTGCAATGGGTTAACTTGTTGAGTGACATTTGCTTCTCATTTTGTTAAATAGCCGGTCACCACCAAGACTGCAAGGACAAAACCAACACAAATTTCATCATCCGTTGTTGTCAGCCACTACACTAGTAGCCAACCAGTTAGTGTTGTCCCATCTCCACCTGTTTTGATGGTGGAAAAATCTAAAAAGGCTGCAAAGGGTAAGACAAAAGTGCAGGGAAGGGACATCTTCTGGTTTTGTGAGAGACGTTGTCAGCTTGGATGAGGATATCGATGACAGAGAGATGGAGGCTTACATGACAGCAGGGGAAAACACTGGGGGGAATTTCCCATTAACAAGGATGTCACTGCACAATAGGATATGTTGTTCAAGCATCTTGGGAATTTATAGGTGACTATAATCCTTTGTATTGACATTATGCAGTGACTTATGCAGATTGAGGTAATGGACATAATTTGGTTGTTGCAGGTAGAGCATGAAACTCCGTTGCCATGGGTCCCTCTATGCTGGTTGTTGAAACTTGAGAAAGCAAGACAGGTAAGTTGGGATTCCAAGTGTCTCCATCCACTAGCAGATACCTTTTTGTTAGAGGGATATTATGAGCCCAAGGGATCCTTCATATGCTCTATCAATGCACCGGGCTATCCTACGGTCGATGTTAACGACATTGTCATTCAAACATGGGATCCATTGTGGCGAATGGTCAATGAAGAGTTTGAGGCCGAAATCAAAGATACATGTTTGGGTGACCTTCGTGGAAAGATATTATATACGTGGGATGGGAACCATAGGTTAGCCGCTTGGATGAAAGTTCTTAAACAAAGTGAGTTTGGTTTTCTATGTGGTTAACTTGAATGCGCATTTTGGGGTGAATTAGGGAGTAATCTTTCCTATGATTGTAGACGTAGCCTCCTACGAGAAAGATATCAATTTGCATCCAAGGGTTTGTGTCAATCTTGTGGTGGTAGACTCTATAAATGAGGCTGACATGTTGAGCATAGTGATGAGTATAAACAAGTAAGTATCTTTAGGCAGGTTTGAATCAAGTGTTGCCTTATAATCAAATAATACTATCATCCTATGATTTCAATCCAATGTAGATTGAATGAGATGGGATATGTTGCAACATCCTACACTTATATGTTATGGATGGTGGGGGCTATGGGGCTTACTTCAAAGGATGCAATCATGGAGAAATTACCATGTGTGGTCTATAGTTGGATGAAGGCAGACATTGACAAGAGGGTAGGAAGAAAAGCATGGTATAATGTGCATGTGGCTCTAATGTCACAACTATTACATCCTGTGAGTGCCACTGTGGTTTTTTAACAAAATTTTGCATCAGATATTGCATCTCGCAACATACATTTATCAGTAATTCCATACATGCAGTAAAAGTACACTCTTGCATTGAAAAAGATCATCATCGAGAAGGATAGAATGCTTCCTTCAGAGTTTCAAAGAAATTATAAAAAGGCATTCTTTGAAACAGATGCACCACCCAAAAATTAACAAAACATGCATTGGCCTTTGTTGATCCAGCTTTAGGAGATGATTGGTGGAAGTTTTTTTTTTTGACCTCTCATGTGCTAGATAATATGGAATTGATCCTTGTTGGCCTCAATGCAGGACATTGAAAACAATTGAGTGGACCAGCCAACCAAAGTGGCTAACGGAAGAAAGATTATACGGGTTGACATGTGCGGTTCCTTTGCCTGTGAAGAAAACATTCACTCTCCGTGCAATGGCTTCTGATGACCAAGCAGATGTTAAGAGTTTAGACATACCACAAACAGGTGAGCACATTTTGGCCATTTCCCTAACAATTTACCTCTCTAGCTTGGCATGGAATCCAATTGTCATGGCACATGTTTTCACAACCTAGGAGAGTCAATTGTGTTCAGTGAGTGGTTGCGGGTTGAGTTCTTTTGGGCGTCGATGGCAAGAGAAGAAGGGAATATACACATCAATATCCGGAGTATACATTTGACATCCATGCCTTGTGTGGACCTTGATCCATTCATTGATGATGCCAATCTTACTCATAGAGGAAAGAGCTTTGCTTATGAGCTGGCACTAATATACACATCAATATCCGGAGTATACATTTGACATCCATGCCTTGTGTGGACCTTGATCCATTCATTGATGATGCCAAGCTTACTCATAGAGGAAAGAGCTTTGCTTATGAGCTGGCACTAATGAAAAGGGGAACTCAATCAGAGGTGGCCAAAGCGTTGGTGGACGCAAGAAAAAGATTCTTTTGCAGGTTCGATCACTTTATATTACTGCTATAAAAAAACAAAACATAATTTTGAGTCTTTGTGATTCTGTAAAATGTATTAGATGGTTGTGAAAGCGTAAGTTCAACATCAGAGGTGTTGCAAGCTTGCAAAAAATGTTTGAGATCAATAAACCAAAGTAGGTGTTCAACCCTTTGCAAGTGGCCTGCAACTTCAAGGGAAGAGCATACCAAGACCTACCTTGGTTCTTAGAGTATGATGAGGGATCTTTCCCCATAAGCGAGGAAAAAGCACACAACGACGCTGTGAGGGAAAGAGAAGAAAGAGCACGTACAGGCACAAAAATGTCCACAGCAGTAGATTCTAGTGTGCAATTGCCTCAAGAAAAAGGATTTGATACAACTTCACAAGTACCATCATTTCCTGAATAAAAAACTCTTCACTTAGGAGCACCGTCACCGTGGTGGCATTTCATTTTCACTAAGCAATTTAGCTTTGTTATGAAGATCGAACAATCCGATCGCTCTTTCAGCTCACAACAAGAGGCTAGAATGAAAGAAAAACGTGAGTTCTATTGATGTTCGTACGAATCATAGTCTTGATTATTTTGCTTGTTAATATGGTCTTGTTGTTCAGGAAAAAGAAGTGAGATGTCTACAAAGGAGGTAGTAGACTTCGCCACACGAGTCTGGAAACAGAAATATTGCATGTCTCGGACTTGCCACTAGTTACAATACCATCTACTGGTAATTATTCATCTCGAGTGAATGGTTGTTTAAGTCTGATTCAAGAGCTTGCTTGCTTAGTATATGTTTTGGTTTTGCAGCTGGCGGTAACGAGCATGTCTAGATTATGCATCTTGGCTAGGACAAGACACAAGATGACTTGAAAAATGCGTTGTTGAGCAATGGCCGGTCTCATGAGGGTAGTGGAGAAGTGTCTGATGCACAATGGAATCATCGTTGATTCACCAATGAACACATCTATTATTTTCCTGCCATCAAATGTGACTGTGTATGGGCTGTTTGAAACAGAATTCCCTGATTGGAACAAGATGGAAGCATGACATTTTGGACAACTCGTTTTCCTTGCATTGGCAACAGCCGATGATAGAGGTGTGTTCATGGTTGTTTGTCTCAATTATGGAATGGTGCATGATATGGCATCAACTGCATCAACTGTTGGTTGGCAAGAAGATCACTAGAATGTGGTTGTGTGTAAGACACTTGTTGCAAGACAAAAAATTAGAATCGTGCGCATGGTGTTGGTTCCAACTATGAGAAAAGAGCAGACTTGGACTTCAGAGGCCATTGACATTCCATCAGATGATGTTTGATACGATTTGTTGCAAGAGGATGATTGGACACGAGAGGAGGAAGGGACACCAATGCGAGGTATAGTCCATCTTTCATTGGCTCTAAGTATAGTTTTCCTTTGCCCTGTTACTAAATCCTTTGACAAATATTTGTTGTGTAGGGGGTATGGAACGTGGGCATTGGTTCCTTTGGCAGTTGCTTGCACAATACACCAATGAGAATGACGTCATTCAATACAAGGGTGATTGTGACACTTGGCCTTAATGGGTAGCCAAATGGGCCGTATGATGACAAATTTTGAGAGCAATGAGGATGTCTCCAGGAGACTAAACATTTTTTTATAGATGCAAGCCCATCGACTTCGAGAGATTTAGGAGCGAGACAAGAGACTAGTAGATGAGGTCGAGCATTCCCTGAAGGCAGTGTCTCTTGTGGAGCCGCATCCAAACATTGTGGAACAGGATCCACCAGCCCATCCCATGGAGTAGACTAACAACAAGATACCTCACATTTTGTAGACGATGCTATTTGAGGTCTTCCATTGTATGCGCATGTTTTGAATATTCTATATGAATAAATAGATGTGTTTTGCTTGCTCGCAAATACTTGTAAAGATGGCTTTTGCTTGTTTTCATAAACCAGATCATTTACAGTGAAAGAGGATGTTCAAACTTGTCTGTTTGTTGTTTCCTATGTACTACGTGTATTTTTGGCTATTTTTTAAGGTCAAATAAACACTATGGGTGTCCTAATTATGTGCTACGTAAAGCAGAGAGAGAGCTATTTTGTCTTTTTGACTCAATACACTAAAACGAGCATAGAGAAAGCTTTTAAAAAAATGGCAGCTCTATTTTTTAAGAAAATCTTTCTCAAAAGATCCCTCAAAAAGCTTCCTCCACTCCCCTACTCCCAAAAACCCAGAAGACAAGAAAAGTATCGCGGAAAATGAGTGAAGAAGCAAAAGCAAATGAGAGGAAGACCTATGAGGAATAAATGCATTATTTGATGCTCATAGGAGAAATAGATTGCATCAAAAACAAGGTCACAAGGAGATTTACAAGACCTACTTCAATAAAGACAAAAATCTTAAGAAATGAAGTAAGTCAAAAACCAAAGGCACAACTGAGATGTCATTTAGGATGAAACTGAGCGTAAGCGAGAATATAAAAAGTTGAAACAAACATTGAAAGAGGTTTGAACAACATAGGTGGAGGGTGAAGAGGCCTCATACACTAATCAATTTGATGTACCCTCTCAATACAAGAGATACATGATACAAGATTGAAAGATAATAGTTCAGCAACCATTGCAGGAACTTAAAGAACTAGGGACATCTTACAATGATCTTGAAAATCCAAGTGCTTAGATTTAACTGAACCAGGAGAGGAATCAAAACTTGTATACATTGTCACTGACCTCACTGAGAAGGAAGAGCAGCTATTAACAACCACGATCAAGGAATATAGAGATGTGTTTATGGTCCTATAAAGATCTTAAGGGTGTAGATATAGACATCTCGAAACACATAATACCCCTTAAGAGTGATGCAAAACCTTGCATGCAACATCCCTATACGCATAATGAAACATTTACAAAGAAGATCAAGAAGGAGATAGACAATCTTAAAGAAGCTGGGTTTATCTATGAGATTGAGCACACTAGATTGGGTTACCAATTGAGGTAACACCCAAGAAAAATGGGAATTTAATAGTATGTGTGAATCTCAAGTAGGTAACACAACTATGATAAGAGACAACCATCCCCTGTCTATTATATATCATGTGATAGAATGAGTTGTCAGAAAGGAAGCTTATAGCTTTGATGACGGATTTTCAGGCTATAAGCAGCTAGCCATAAAGCTAGAGAATCATCATAAGATAGCTTTTGCTACAGAATGGGGCATATTTTAATGTCAATTAATGCACCAGCCACATTCCAAAGACTGATGAGCCATGCTTTTAAAGAGTATCTAAGATTATTCTTAGAGATTTACATGGATGACTTATGCGTGTACTATTTATTGAGGAATGAACATATAGAACACTTGAAAAAGATCTTTGAAAGTGAGAACATATCATATCATATTTGCTTAAATCTAGAGAAATATGTCTTCATGGTAAGATAGGGAAAGATTCTAGAACACATTGTATCCAAAAATAGTATCTCTATGGATCTTAAGAAGATTCAAGTGATTATTGCTCTACCAAGACCTAAAAAAGTTAAGGAGGTACAAGCCTTTATGGGCCATTGTGGATATTATAGACAATTCATCTATATGTATGCAAATATTGCCAAAGCCCTCTACTCCCTTATCACAAAATTTGAGTGGACCGATGAATGTGAGGAAGCATTCCAGACATTGAAGTAGACATTGATTTCTACTCCAATTTTGAAGGCTCTGATGATTGGATAAAGATTTTCATGTCCACATAGACTCATCAGCTTATGCTATGGGATATATTCTAGCACAGCCTAGAGAGAACGTCATGGATTTTTCTATATGCTACTCCAACAAGATGTTGAATAGTGTAGAGAAGAATTATACAACCACCAAAAGAGAAGGATTAGGGATGATTCATGTTGTGAAGAAGTTTAGACACTAGCTTCTCACAAAAAAAATTGTATTCTTTGTGGATTAGCAGGAACTATTGTACTTGGTAAACAAACCTTGTAATACAAGGTGTATTGTTAGATGGTTCATTATATTACTTGAGTTTGATTTCACAATTGTGGTGAAGAAAGGAATTACTCATAAGAGGGTTAACCACTTGTCAAGATTGACTCATGGGGAAGGACCCATTGAGGTTGATGATGACTTGCCTGATGCATATCTTTTTTACATTGAGATGGTACCAAGGTGGAGTGAACACATTATACATTTGCTTACCATTGGATCATTACCAATTGAGGCAGCTATTCATTGAGGAGACTAGGTGTGTATTGGCCTAAAATGTGGAAAAGTATCCATGACTATATTAGTTCATGTAATGTTTTTGTAACCAAATCACCTATGGAACATGTGACGTTGTTCAAAGTCACTGTAGCACCCAAATAGAGCTCATACATTGTGGATTACCTAACAAAGGGAACCTTGTCGGAAGGGTTGATCCAAGCAAGGGATTAAATCCATTCAAGCTAAAACGGAGAATTATGTGTTGATTGAAGATCACCTCTATAGGAGAAGAGGAAAGGACGATCAACTACAATTGTGTGCCACAAAGTGCATATACATTCCTATCCTAGAGCAAGCTCATGCTGGATAAGCAAGTGAACATTTTTCTGCTGACAAAACTGCAAAAGCAATTCTTGTCGCAAGAGTTTTGTGGCCTACCTTGTTCGTGGATGTTGAAGCTTACGTGAAGAGATGTGATGAATGCCAGATAACAAAGGTGCTTATGCAAGGAGATGAGATGCCTCTACGACCAATGATGGAGACAAAAGCATTTTCCAAATGGGGCATAGATTTTTTAGGATCTATAGCACCTCCAACATATTGTACACATGCTCAGTACATCATAGTAGCCACAGACTATTTGACCAAATGGGTAGAAGCAAAGGTGATACAAAAGAATGATGTGAGGAAGACATCACAATTCTTGTATGAGAATATGTTTACAAGATATGGCTACCAATTGAGATAGTTAGTGACAGAGAGACTCGTTTTATAAATAAGGTGATATAATTTTTGCTAAATGAATTCATGGTAGTTCATCGCAAATTAGCACCCTATCACCCTCAAGCTAATACACAGGCTGAGCGCACAAACAAAATCTTATGCACAGTGCTCACAAAGATAGTAAGTGAATCAAGAGCAGATTGGGACCAAAAGCTACATTCATCTTTATGGGCATACAGAGTGGATTACAAAGCATCAATTGGAACAACGCCTTTTAATATGGTGTTTGGTTATAATGCCATATTGGCCATATGTTTATTGATTCCAACGTTTAGAGTAGCAAACAACTTCAATTGGAGATATACAAGCAATATGAGATGTTAGATATTCTTGAAAGCTAAATGAGACACGCTTAAGAGTGATCGCAGATATTTATGCTCAAAAAAGACCAAGAAAGAATTTCATGATCAACATGTGTTTAATAATTAGTTCAAAAGGGGAGACTATATGTTAATCTACACCTTGAAAAAACACTCTAGGAAATTAAAGCAGTAAGGAAATGGCCCATTTGTGATTCATTATTGAAGGTTTATGGAGGGTATAGTAATGTGGCATTCATTATGTAATCATAATGGAGAGAGAGAGAGAGAGAGAGAGAGAGAGAGAGAGAGAGAGATTAGTTATAGCCAATGCATAAGAGACTAGAATGTACACACACATGCTTGATTATTAAAGGGGAGGAGTCGTGAGCACAGTGGAAGAGGAATACGCACGCACACACTCACACACACACCACCATAGCCACACACAGGTTGGAGGGGGAGAGCTGACACGTACTATCTACCCCCTTTCTTTCTTCTCTATCTTATGCACTAAGGCACAATACACATTGTACTTAGTGTTAGTGGCTCACACAAGTGATAGCTGACCAGATTGTTAGCCAAGGCAATAGCACTATGACTGTCACAATGAACAGCTGGTGTTCACTGCTCCAATCCAAGATCTTTCACTAGGCGAGCAAGCCAAATAGCTTCTTTGCATGCCTCACTCAATGCAGCATACTTTGCCTCTGTGGTAGAAATGATTGTACAGTCTTGAAGAACTGATCTCCAAGAAATAGCAGAACCATAAAATGTGTAAATCCAACCTGTTTGTTGATTTACGATTGTCAACATAACCTACATAATCAATGTCTACAAATCCCTGAATGGATAACTCTCCCCAACCATAACATAACTGTCTATTTGCACTGCCACTCAAGTATCTGAGAATCGACTTGACAGCATCCCAACGCTTTTTACTAGGGTTAGACATAAATCTGCTAACAACTCCCATTGCATATGCAATTTCAAGTCTTGTAGCCACCATGGCATACATGAGACTACCACAAGCTGAAGCATAAGGAATCTTAGCCATCGCAGCTTTTTTCTCAGCAGATTTGGGACAGTCGTTCTTGCTAAGTTTCAAATATGAAGGCAATGGAGTACTCAAAGCCTTCCCCTTCTGCATGTTGAAAGGATCAAGAACCTTATGCACATACTCTTTTTGAGGAAAGTACAACAACCTTTTCTTGCGGTCACGAGTTATGCGCATGCCCAAAATGTGATTGGCTTCACCCAAATCTTTCATGTCAGCTTGATTTTCAAGTCAGCAATATCCTTCTTGGAATGACCTGCAATAAGCATGTCATCTACATAAAGGATAAGCATAATAAGTTGTCCATTGGGTTTTCTTTTCACATAAATACATGGATCCTCATTACTGCACTTATAGCCGAGTGAACGCATAGATATCATTGTCTGGATGATTGCTTCAAGCCATAGAGACTTTTCAGAAGCTTACAGACCAAATGTTCCTTGCCTTTTAGCACAAACCCTTGAGGTTGCTGCATATAGATCTCTTCCTCGAGATCACCATGTAAGAAAGCTGTAATGACATCCATTTGATTAAGCTCCATATCTTCAGTGGCAACCAAAGCAAGCAACATTCTCAGTGTGGTCATCTTGACCACTGGAGAAAATATTTCCTGGAAATCGACACCATATTCTTGCTTGAAACCTTTGGCCACTAAACGAGCTTTGTAATTGTCAATCTTCTTCTTGTAAACCGATTTACAAGGGAATGCTTTCCTACCTTTTGGCAATGGAACAAGTTCCCATGTTTTGTTCTTTGCAATACTAAACATCTCCCTCTGCATAGCATGTTCCTACTGAACCTTGGCTAGCAAAGCCTCTTTGCAACAAGAAGGCTCACCACTATTTGTCAGCAAAACAAAATCCACGCCTGGAACAAAACATTCTGGTGGATGTGAGACTCTTTGAGGTCTCCGCGGTTTATCAGAATTCGTACTACCCTGTGTAGTAAGTGGCTCGGGAGCTATCTGGGCAGGAGTTGATACATCGAAAAATGTCACTTTCCGAAATTCAACCTCTTTCACTGGCTGTCTATGCATCTTAGTCTCATTAAAGACAACATCACTGCTACAGATCACTGATCAACTTTCCGGATCCCATAAACGATAGCCAAATTGACCATCTAGACCATAGCCAATGAAGATGCATGTCCTGGACTTAGGATCTAGCTTAGCACGCAACTCCTTGGGTACATGTGCATAAGCTTCACAACCAAATGTGCGGAGTTTTTCATAAGACAATTTATGTCCTGACCATAACTCCAAAGGTACACGAAATTGTAATGAAGTATGTGGTGCTCTATTGATCAAGTACATATAGCTGTGTATAATTCTTCAGCCCAAAATGCTTGTGGTAAATTAGCCTGTGATAGCATAGACATATCTGCTCTTGGATGTTCCTATTCATTTGTTCCGCAACACATTTTTGTGTAGGGGTATAAGGAGCTATAAACTCACGCTTAATTCCCCTACTTGAACAAAAGTCTGTGAACTCTTTGGAGACATATTCTCCACCATTTTCTTAGCACAATGCTTTCAACTTATGTTCAGACTAGGTTTCAACGCTAGATAATCTGAATTTATTGAAGCAAGAAAACGTCTCATCTTTAGACTTCATGGTGTAGACCCAAACATGCCGTGTTGCATCGTCAATGAATGTAACATAATAGGACACAAAGCAACAGTTGGCATCTCGACTTTTATCAAATACATAAAGAGGACAAAGCGAACCAACTTTAGAACCATGGGCTATAATAAGATGACCCTTCGTAACATGCCAAGACTGCTGATGAAAAGTGACTTTGTAACCCAAGTCATCAAGACGTCCAACCGAAATCAGATTGCGTATCAAGGCTGGAACATGAAGTACATTATGGATGATAAACTTCACCCCATTTTCCATAACCATGGCAATATCACCTACGCCAACAATGTCACAAGAGTAACTGTCACCAAGTGTAACAGAGCCAATGGTTTCCTCGTATGTAGTAAACCAATGCCTATGAGGTGTGACATGCAATGAAGCACCCGAATCAAGAATCCATGTATGGGATACTTCACCACTAACAAGGAGTTCAGCTGGCATAGAATCTGCAAAGATAAAGTTTCCTGTGCATCATAAAAGACATCATTACTTTCAATCAACATCTGAATATCTTGTGCATCATTGTCATCCTGAACTATGTTTAGTTCTTCAATCTTAACCAAACTCTTTGGTTTCTCCTCTTTATCATGATAATATTTGCCTTTACCTTTGCCCTTCTCTTTGTCACACTTCCAAGCATAACAATCCTTCTTTATGTGACCAAACTTATCACAATAATGGCATTGAACATTGCGACAACTACAATACTTTGATCTACCCTTTGATGCATCTCTATTGCCCTCTTTTTTGGACTCATGTTGCGAAGAACGGCCCTTATGTTTCTTACTATCTCTTTACACATAATGAGCTTCGCCATAATGCGAGCTAGTCATGGTCTTCCAACACATCTCCTCTGACAAAAGAGCACTAGTAACATCATCGTATTTTAGCATACCATTAGGAGCAGAGTTACTAAGAGTTGTGCAAAAGATATCCCAAGAGGGTGGCAACGAACAAAGCAAAAAGATTGCTTTCATCTCATCATCAATGGTCATGCGTTGTGCACGAATCTGGGCAAAAAGAGAATCAAAATCATTGATATCCTTTTCGTAAGTGTCGCCATAAAGCATGAGCAGTCTCACATTCTAACATTGAAAAGTACACCGACTCACCAAGGTGTAATCTAATTGTAGACCTGCATAGCTCATCAAGCTCCTCCTACTGAAACTGAGTCATGGGCATATCTTCAGGTCTAGCTGCATAGGCAATATGCAACTTTTTCTTCTTTTGGACAAGCACATCATGCATTTGGTTCTTCCAAAGCTGAAAATTAGTGCCATCAAACTTCTTTATTTCATAATTGTCACGGTCTTTGCTAGTAGACATGGTGACAAAACTACCAAAAGATTCTGGGAAAATTTTGGCAGAATCTCCTTTGTATTTAGGACAATGTCAACCAAAATACGAGACAAAATGACCAAGTATGTCACTCACAAAGCATAAAAGAGGGCAATGCCTCTCAAAAGCACATTGTATAGAGACCTGTTGAGGTGCATAAACTATCAAAGTGACCATAGACCACCAGCTCAGCGTCAAAAGCACCTATACCACTCTATACATGTCCTATGGCGAGGCCTTGTAAGGGATGCTCCAACTACTTGTATCACCGAAGGTATCTCCACATTTGAGAATACTCCAACTCAATGAAAAGCTCACGCTATTGACCCTCAACAACGTAGTTATGCAGAAAAACGTATAGCCAAATATCAGAAATGGCTATCTTCCGGACCAAGTCTCAGAAATGGTCGGGACTGCCATACTAGCGAAAAGATGGCTCCACAAAAGCGTACAATGGTAGTATCCACAGACGTACAAGTTTGTCGGGACACTCAAACAGGCATCAAAAGCATGTGCATGCAAATAAACATCCCTACAGGGAGTCAAACCGCTCTCAAAAGAGCTCAAACACTGTCAACATATGCATGTACCCATAAACAATTGCTCCCACTAGAACCAGAGTATCGCAAGCACTGAAACCTGTAGCCTGTGAGTTGATGCCGATATCGTAGCCGAAGCCGAGATCGAGGACGAGAAGCACAGAGAAAGCTAACCAAGCTGCTCTATGTACATGTACATGTACCTGTACCTGTACATGTACATGTACCTAGACAATACCTCTATGTACATGTACCTGTACATGTACCTTACCTATACATGTACCCATACCTGTACCTTACATGTACATGTACCTTACCTATACATGTACCCGTACCTGTACCTTACCTATACATGTACATGTACCTGTAGTCAAAGAAGACAATGCCATCAAACTCCCACTCTATGTGTGTGTATGAGGCCTCTCCGAAAAAGGCTACACACTCCCGAATGAGCCGTGGGTTCTCTAGATGGAAGAGACTGCAACAATGGTACCTATAACTGGCTATGGAAGCTCTACAACACAAACTACCAAAAGAGGGCTGAAAACTTTAGCTCTTGAACTGTAGCTCGAATGGGGTTTTTGATGGCATGAATGGCTTCGAAAGGGGGTAAAACCCTAGAATGCCTGTTGGAAACACTCTTGGAAAGCTGAATTTGTCGATATCAAAATTGGAACCATGTTTGCACACTTGGGAGTGCGCACGTGCGCGGAAATGATTTCAGAAATGAGATGGCTCTGATACTAGATGAAGGGGAGGAGCCGAGAGCATAGCGAAAGGGGAATACGCACGCACACACTCACACACACCACCATAGCCACACACAGGTTGGAGGGGGAGAGCCGACACGTACTGTGGGCCCCCTTTCTTTCTTCTCTATCTTACACATTGTACTTAGTGTTAGTGGCTCACACAAATGTATAGTTGTACACTTAGGGTTAGTAGCAGTTAGTGATGGGCGGTCAGCTACATGGCCATTAAACCTAACAATTATTTTACTAGAGAAAATTATTACAAAGCTTATTATATAAGCATAGCACCTAGTGCTTATATATATCCAAAGGTCACTTGACTCTTCATGAAAGGAAAATATGCCTCTTGACCATTCTATTTGGCTCTACACATGACTCTTGGGGCATCACATGCTACAAACGGGAGTCGTGGCACCCCTGCAAAATATACAAATACTATGCTATATACAACGAAATACACGAATCTGCATACCTGACGCATCCACTAGCACATAATCTGCGATGTACGCGAGCAGAGAGAGACATCAAGTAAGAGAGAGGAAAAGAACATGCGCAGACGCACCTCCTAGAGCGGAGTGCTACGCCTGGCACGTCGAGAGAGGAGAGAAGAGAGGAAGAAGAATGAGACGGACACTGGGTGCAATCTCCCCCCGTGCAAGAGTGACCATTTCCCTCTTGCACGTATTTGTTTTATAGATTTCTTCAATGGTCAAATTGGTTACAAACTGGCCGGCCGGTCATAATTGGCCAAAGCTCATAAAAGAGCACTTGAATAATAAAATGTACATGATATACAAATACATTTTCATAGGCCAAGCTGGGTCTAGTCTTTTCCACCTGTCAGCTGTAATAAATCATAAAATATAATTTCTATAACATACCTCTCCGTTGGAAAGCAACTGACCTCAGTTGCGAATATAAAAATCTGCAAACAATACTTGTCAAAAACAGTGATTAGTATGTTGTGTCAAAAACATCACATAATAAAAGAAAAATTTATGAGACTAAACAACATTAGCTTATGCCTACCGTCATCCACATACTACCTATTCTAGTGTCCCATACCACTAGAATAAGCAGTATATGTCATACCCTGATGAATCAGGATATCCTTGGTCACACTCATCATCAGTCTCATAATGTCGACTCTCATCACATAAACACTGCCGTGATAAAGTAATCATTAGATACCAAATCCCAATCCAGTTCCAATTCCACAATATAATTCCAAATCCAAATCACTTTCATTCTGTACCCGGGTAACAAAATCATACCAGTTGCAGTGGTGGCCAGTCACTGCAGCATGATTTTGTGATTGGTGTTGCCTAAACTGGCGAATCTACACCTGATGTGCTGCCTAAATCGGCGAATCTGCATTTATACTTGTGAATCTGTAATTTTTCAGTGTGCTGCCTAAGTCGACGGATCTGCACAGATAACTGGTGTTGCCTAAATCGGCGAATCTACACCAAGATGAGCATTTACACACTGCCTAAATCGGCGGATCTGTGTGCATGTGACCAATGGACTAGACAAGACATAAAAAGACAAAACATGTACTACCTGTGGGACACCGCATTGGAGTGTAGTTGAGTAGAAGAGTAGTTATAAATTTTTTGTTCACTAACTCAAAATACCGCAACTCATATAAGTAGCTGCATAGCTTAATGCCAAATCCTTTCAATAGAAATTACATGCGGTGCAAGCACAAGCCAGAACTTTAGGGATTCTTAATTTCATATGCCATAAGAAAATGCAAGGAAGTAGAAGATCCTTTTTTTTTCTTTCAAATTGTCCAATGGTATTATCCTTATTGCAAACTGCTTGACGTTGTGTCCTTAAATATATGCACCAACAATATAAACTTCCCAACAAGTAGAGAAGTGAGTATGATTGTAGGAGTATGCTACGGGATGTCATTGCAGTATAGGCAGACGAGATCTGTTGCGTACGTGATGTGATCTTAAGAAATATGATAGCCGTATATATATATAGGAATGGATTCATTAAGGAGAATTAAAATACCGTGGAAAACAACGAGAAATTACGTACCTGGAGGTTGTTTGCAAAAGTGACTAGTATCCAAATCGGCAAATGCTAAACAATTTCTTGAAAGCAAAGGTCAACAACAAAATTCATCATGTGAGTAATGTTATGCAAGTTAGAACAAACCAAAATTCAAGTCATACAGATGGATGTCAGATATCGGCGAGGTGGGCTGTATATGTGGGTAAGTGTTTAAACCATTGATTTTTTTGTCGCAAGAAGATTAATAAAATTTCACCAGTGTTATTGAAAGTAGTTAAAATAGAAAAGCATCGGCTAGATTCCATGCTTTTCTTCACGTAAATCGGCAAAGCTTTATAAGTTTTTGTGTAAATACTTGAAAACCTTTGAGTTTTTGACCTAAACACACAAAAAAAAAGCTTTAGGTGTGCCCTTATTGTCTTTAGTTAGAAAAATTGTTTTGGCAAGCCCTAACTCGATCAACAAACATTGCTATGAGTACTCTGATCCAAAGAGAATTTTTCATGAAAAATTTCGTAGGAACTACTTTCGATGGTCATCTTTGAATGGATACAACAAACACCAAAATACCAAGAGACATAGCAGCGCTTATCTCCACCTTAAATATAGCGCGTAGCCACGAACATCAGCTCCAAGCAATGAAAGATCATATAGAGCACTTACAATATGTGTGTGTGTGTGTGTGTGTGCGTGTGTGTGTGTGTGTGTGTGTGAGTGTGTATACGTATATCATCAGAATTGACGAGTGAGTGTGTGTGGGGGGCAAGAGGTCATTGAACTGCGAGGCTGGGGAATACAAAGGTAGGGTCCGTAGCATGGTTGCAGTCTTGATATCAATCACGGTTTAAAAGGGAAGGGGGAGAGGGGGGAAAAGAGATAGAAATGTAATGAAATGGTATATTAACCATCGGCAAAAGGCCAAAATTACCTATGAGAGCAAACTAGTACAATCCTTGTGTATCTATTCCAGTGCCTGGGTATAAAATAAATTAAAGTACATTAAAAGATTAAAACTAAAAACCGGCAAGCGCCACATCAAAATTACCATGATTATCGTCAGTGTACGTGGATGCTTAGCATTGGGCGTTGTCTGAGAAAGGATTGCATTGGTTTCTGAAGAGTGTCCTCAATGTTTGTTGTTGTAAGGAGTCGTAGTGGAAGAGGAAATAGAGATAGCGAAATAAATTGAAATGTTTTATATTACTCATCTTCAAAAGACCATGGGATCAAGCTCAGACAATCCTTATGCATCTAACCCAATGTTTGGATACAAAAAATGAAGTACAGTAAAGACTAAATTGTAAAAATACTAAACCTAAATCCCAAAAAAACAGACTTAATCGCCATCAACATCGTGGATGGCCGAGGATGCGTGGCAGTAGAGAGCGTAATGATAGAGAGTATTGCTGCAGCCAAGGAAGAGCTACGTCAATGACCGCCTCTAATAATGTGGATGTTTACTTATAGAATGACACATTTGATTGGATTCAATAAATATGCGGGGCGGTTTTCATCACAAACTGACAATGGATAATTTACCAGTGTTTGTTGTAGCACAGGGGCTCAAATTCTTCAGAAGTGACTGGATGAAATTTTGGGAGCATTGTGTTGCTCATCGAGGCCCAATGACACTATCTCTATTGTGGTGGGCAACTGTTGGGCTTCAGAAGTCTTATAGTGCTAGTGAGGAGGTCAAAGAAAAGCATAGGATAGGCAAGAAGTCGCGACGATAGAAGCAAGCACTTTTTGAAAAAAATAAATAAGAAAATAATAAAAAAATACATGGCACAATTGGGGATATGACCAGTAGGGATGAGACATGTGAGGAGACAACTGGTGCATATTTTCATGAAGCCTTTCTGGCAGACTATAATTCCCAAGCATGCAGCCCTTGTAGACATGACAACTGGATGGATGTCAAGCAAGTGCAGTAGTACGGAACTCTGCCGCCAATCGCAACGTGTCTGCCGCCATCAAAAGAGTGACTAAAGGCGCAACAGTTTCCAAATAATCCAGCTAGCTCCTGGGTTGCCAAATAATCCAACTAGCTCTCGGGTTGCCTTCATTGAGTCTTCCTTGATGCGATAAGTACAATAGCCAGGTGAGCGCTTGCACACCCTTAGGTCAGCGCCCTTTTTCTGCCTTCGTGGCTAGCTTTCAGCCCTGTTGTTTGTGGTTGGTGCCAGCGGGTGGCCGTCATGCGAGCCTCGTGGGAGGCAGCTTCATTGGCATCGGAAACTGCCGACTTGCTGGAGCAGTTACCGGTTGCGGACTTTGGTACCATGCAGAGGCAAAAGCTCAATGAACTGACAACGTGAAAGTAAATTGCCAGGTAGAGGAGCTGCAGGCTGAGCGCTGGGCCCAGAGGATGATGTTGTAGGCCCAATAGCTTTTACTGATGCAATATCCATCGAGCAGTGGTACCGCGGCATCATGTGAATGCATGCAAGTGTGCTACGTGCATTCTTTGCGCTCCCATCTATGGACGAGAAGGAGAGAAGGGCCAGTGCATGGGTGCTCAAAAGAGATAGAGAAGGTGAAGCATCTGAAGTGTGCTCGTCATGGAGAGAGAGTGAGAAGGAGAAGGCAGCCTCAGAAAATACGGGCGCCGTTGGTTGTTAAGGGAGAGAGTGGGTAGAATTAGCCGGCGGAACTGCAGCGAGTGAGTGAGATAGGGCTAAAAGCGCCAAAGAGGATGAGTGGTTGGGCGACACATGCACAAGTGACTAGTGAGGGTGGCTCGAGTAGGCAGGAAGAGTCAAAGACTGCATCTTCAAGTAGAAAGGGAGAGAAAGGTGGTTGAAGCCCTGGGAGGCTGAAAATGCATGCCGCTGCTTGTGAGGGAGAGAATGCCGCTGGTTTGTGTGGCTGGGGGACGCCATGCTACAACTACGCATGAGGAAAAAAAAAACTTGGCGACTGTACCACAACAGCCAGTATGTCACTCCAAGAGTTGAGGGCAGGGTAGGTAGGAAGAAAGAGAGAGTCTGCGTGTATGAGCGCCTATGTGTGGGGTGGGCCATGCAAGGGTGGTTGGTCAAAATTGCGCCCATTGCATGGCTGCTTCGGGTGGTTGCTGTAGAGAGAGAGACTAGAGAGAGAGAAATGGTTGGCGGCCAGCTTATTGCATGGAGGAGCTATTCTGAGATTGCTAACGTGAGGTCCTGTCCGAGTCGCCCTCTGCATGGTGTCGCTGGCAACAAACGAGAGAGGATTGTGGAAAAGAGGCTGCATGGGGTTGGTTGGCTGCTGTAGCAAGAGAGAGATGGACAGTTTTGGTCGATTGTATGCAAGGGAGAGGAGGGTTAGCAAATGAGTGTTGCGCAGCCAGCTTGGGTGGGTAGGGGACTGGAGACAGACAGCTTGGGACCTGCAATATCGTCTGGTAAGCCAGGTGTTATAGGTGCACGCAGCGTTGTGTGTAGGACCCAACCGAAAAATGCCTGCAGCAGTCTCGCTTAATTGGTTTGCCAGCGTCGAAAAAAAGCAGCAACGTTTTTAAAAATATATATATTTATATATTTATTACTATGATTATTTATTTTTTTTAAAAGATTCTCCATGGTCTCGTTTGGGGTAATTTATCATGGGTCGCAATCTCTTTGTTGCGACTTATCGAACGAGTTCGAGGAATGCCATAAACTCTTGCTGCCCGAGCAATGTAAATTTTTGTATATGGCCATCTTCCCATTATCTGGAGTAGCCTTTCCTTCATGATTATTCATAGTGTGGAGCGAGCCCATGAAGCTCTTCAAGCTTGCATATTGCAGGTATAAGGGTTTAACTTAAACTCTCTTGTCATAAACCTTAAAAGCATCCACAAAATACTCGTCATCCTTTCTCGTTCTCGCGTATCATTGTAGATTAAATTTAATCTATTCTATTAATATGTTTAATTAACGTAGTTATACTAATAAGCACTATATCATGATAATAAACAAAGGATTCTCTTCAATTTCTAAAAATCACTATCTATCTCATTTAATCGACATTAATTAGTATAAATTGAAGCAATTAGCAAAAGCTACAGGCAGAAGGAAATAAAACACTTAGCTGTTACGTGTCAAAAATCTTCAGTGTTGGAGCGTAGCCTACGCTCTGATACCACTGCTACAAACGGGAGTCGTGGCGCCCCTGCAAAATATACAAATACTATGCTATATACAACGAAATACACGAATCTGCATACCTGACACATCCACTAGCACATAATCTGCGATGTACGCGAGCAGAGAGAGACATCAAGTAAGAGAGAGGAAAAGAACATGCGCAGACGCACCTCCTAGAGCGGAGTGCTACGCCTGGCACGTCGAGAGAGGAGAGAAGAGAGGAAGAAGAATGAGACGGACACTGGGTGCAATCTCCCCCCGTGCAAGAGTGACCATTTCCCTCTTGCACGTATTTGTTTTATAGATTTCTTCAATGGTCAAATTGGTTACAAACTGGCCGGCCGGTCATAATTGGCCAAAGCTCATAAAAGAGCACTTGAATAATAAAATGTACATGATATACAAATACATTTTCATAGGCCAAGCTGGGTCTAGTCTTTTCCACCTGTCAGCTGTAATAAATCATAAAATATAATTTCTATAACATCACATGCAACCACATGGGCTATCACATGATACTATAGACATGGCACTTACATGGCAGTCTACATGGATAGGGTGATTTCCTACAGTACAACAAGCCCCACACCTCAACAAGCCTCCCCTTGTGGGTTTTGTTGCATTGATCACACACACTCCTCCCCTGAAAATACACTAGGGGCAAGTACACAATTTTTGTCTCCCCATGACGCATAGGCTGTCGGCACACAAACCTCCCCTAGAACAAACTAGGGTATGGAACACAAAATCTCCCAGACACAAGGTGGGATACATGAATCCTCCCCTACAACACAAATGAGGAAAGTACAAATGATAGTGATTCACAATACATCATTGTAAACTATGCCAACTTGAGTTGTCAGTATCTTCATCACTAGAATCTTCAACAAAAAGGTTGATTTTGGCTTTGCCTTTGTCTTTGTACCACTCTTTGTAGTTGCTCTTGGTGTTGTTGTTGGAAAAATTCACTGTCTATCATTGTGCCTACAATATTTGGTAGCATGATTCTTTTGACCACAAGTTTTACAAGGGTTTATTTCATAACAATCTTTCAAAAGGTGGTTGTTTCTCCCACAGTGGATGCACTTAAGACTTTTCTTTTTGTTGAAATTGCTTGATGTTATCGCATAAGCTCCAGTAGATTCACTTGTGCCTCCCTTTATTTTCTTCTCATGATGTTGCAAAAAAATAATCACATCTTCAAGGTTGAGAATTCCTTTTCCTTTAGTACGGTGACAATTTTTCCATAGTCTTCATCAGGCAAGATAGCTACTTGGATCTTCAATTTCTACAAGACTTTTAATGTAGGCAAGTTGGGTGCAAATGCTCTTGAGCCGCTTTATGAGTGAAGCAATATCCTCCCCAAGCTCCATAACTAGGATGTCGAGTTGCATCTATAGGGATATTTTGGAGTGCTTTGCAATGGCTCTAAAATGCCGCTCTAAAGTAGTCCAAGGCTGGTGTGTTGTGGTGCATGTTAAGTATGGAGCCTGATTTACCCTTGTAATTTTCTGTGGTAAAAGCGCACATTTGTAAGGCCCCCATTATGAGGAGAACCATCGTCCGTGAAGGAAAATCACTCACTGGAAACCAAAATTTTCACGGACAAGAATCAGAGGCAACTTTAGAGGCCTCGAGGGTAGAGGCCCCCGAGACTTTTTTTCCGCCGGAATATTATGGCCGGAAGGCAGCCGGAAAGTGGTCGGAAAACAACCGGTCAGTTGGCCGGTGGCCGGTAGTCAATGGCCGATGGCCGATGGTCGAAATTCAATGCCCGGTGGCCGGTGGTCAGAAGTCAATGGCCGGTGGCCGGTGGCCGAATTCAAAAGCGGACTTGTCTTCTCAAGGGCGGCCACACATGGGCGGATTGGAGGGTCCGATTTGGACTTATTCACACAAGGGCGGCTACACATGGCTGTCTCTCATAAGAGAGGGCAGCCCTTTTGGCCTATAAAAGGAGGCCATTTCTACACACATTTCAGAGTGTGAAGTTGATGCAACAAGGTGAGTGTGAGATGGTGAGAGTGAAGCAAGGCGGGAGCTCTTTCAAGGGTTTAATCGCTTTGTAAACTACTTCTTCTTTTGAAGTGCTAAAGCCATTGAGTGGCTGCTTTCTCGTGGACGTAGCCCACATTGGGTGAACCACGTATATCGTGTGTACTCTCTCTCTCTCTCTCTCTCTACTCTATAATTTCTAGTGTGTGAAATCTATCTCTCTCCATTAAGTAATCTACTCAAAAATCTATTTAGCTACGTCTTATTTTCTAACAACTGGTATCAGAGCAAGGTTTGCTCGTAGCTAAATTATCTCAAGGAAAGGATTCCTTGAATTGAGTGGGAGTTATGGCGGAGGAAGGGAAGCTCAAGATTGAGAAGTTCAACGGCAAAAACTACCAACATTGGAAGATGCAGATTGAAGACTATCTCTACCAGAAGGACCTCTATTTGCCACTAGGCGGTCTTGCGAAGAAGCCCGCAACAATGGCATATGAAGCATGGATTGTCCTTGATCGAAAGGCACTGGGAACAATCCGGTTAAGCTTGGCGTCAACGGTGGCCTTCAATGTTTCGGAGATGAAGACCACGGAGGACTTGATGAAGTCACTTGACGACTTCTACGAGAAACCATCGGCATCCAATAAGGTATTTATTATAAAGCGCTTGTTCAATCTAAAGATGGCAGAGAATGGTTCAGTTGCAGAACACCTAAATGACTTTAACACAAACATAAGTCAACTTCGATCGGTGAAAATCAATTTCGATGACGAAGTGTGAGCTCTCCTTATAATATCATCTCTACGGATAGTTGGGACAGCCTTGTGATGGCTGTAAGTAATTCTATCTCTCGCACAAATACTCTTAAGTTTGATGATGTTGTGGGTGTTCTCCTAAGCGACGAAATGCGAAGGAGAAGCACAGGAGAATCATCAAGTGCTGCACTATCAGTGGAAACAAGAGGAAGGCCTAAGGAGAGGTTCAAAAACCAAAAGGGTCGTGATCGCTCAAGGCGGAGCAAGTCACGCACAAAGTCAGTTCTTGAATGTTGGAACTACGGCAAGAAGGGCCACGTCAAGAAGGATTGCTGGTCCAAGAAGAAGAAGGAGACAGAGTCTCAAGACAACAAGCCAACATCGGAGGCCAATGTGGCAGGTAAAGTAGAGCAAGATGCTCTAATTCTCTCATTAGACAATGTGTTTAATTCCTGGATAGTAGATTCCGGGGCTTCATTCCATGCGACACCACACAAGCAACATTTCCAAGACTACACCAAAGCTAATTTTGGGTATGTATATTGGGAGATGATGAAGCTTGTGAGATTGTCGGCAAAGGTACAGTTTCTGTCAAAACTGCTAACGGAAATGAATGGAAGCTTAAAGATGTTAGGCATATTCCTTCTCTTCGCAAAAATTTGATCTCTACAGGACAATTGGACGATGAAGGTCACAACATTGCATTCGGAAACAAACGGTGGAAGATCTCAAAGGGATCTTTGGTGGTTGCCAAGGGAGAAAAAGTCGGTACACTTTACTTGTGTACTGTTAGCACGCAACCTTCAGCTTGTGCAACAACTACAAAAGTTGACAGTGCGGTGTGGCACTACCGACTTGGGCATATGAGTGCCAAAGGAATGCAAATCCTTCAAACAAAGAAGCTTCTACCAGGTTTGAAAGAAGTGGACTTAGAGTTCTGTGAAGATTGTGTTTATGGTAAACAAAAGAGGGTAAAATTTCAAAAATCAGGAAATGAAAGAAAAAATAAAAAACTTGAGTTGGTTCATTCTGATGTTTGGGGTCCTGCAAGTACACCATCACTTGGTGGCTCATTGTATTATGTAACATTCATAGACGATGCGACTAGAAAAACATGGGTTTATGTCGTGAAGAATAAATCCGATGTATTTTTCATATTTCAAAGGTGGAAAGCCTTTGTGGAGAATGAAACAGGTACCAAGGTTAAATGCCTCAGATCCGACAATGGAGGCGAATATTGCAGCCAAGCTTTTGAAATCTTTTGTGCTAGCAATGGCATTTGGAGGCAAAGGACAACCCCAAGGACATCTCAACAAAATGGGATTTCGGAAAGGATGAACAGGACAATCATGGAACGAGCACAAAGCATGCGGCTACATGCAGGCCTACCGCTTGAGCTTTAGGCAGAAGCTGTAAGTACGTCTGTGTACTTAATCAATCGGTCACCCTCAACGGCATTGGATGGGGGAGTTCTAGAAGAGGCATGGACAGGTAAACCGGTGAATTATGCAGTTCTCAAAGTGTTTGGATGTGAGGCTTTCATGCACATAGATAGAAGCCTAAGATCAAAGCTAGATGCAAAGTCCAAAAAGTGTTTCTTCATTGGTTATGGAGAAGGTGACTTTGGGTATCGCCTATGGAATCCTGAAGATGGTAAAATCTTAAGGAGTAGGGATGTAATTTTTAACGAACAAAATATGTACAAAGATTACTTGGAAAGAAAACAAACAAAAGAAACAGCTGATGAGTACATGGAGCTTGAGGACGGTGAAGACTCAAGGACTGCAAATGGTGACAATGTGCAACAACGTCAACCAAATGAGGAGCCTCAACCTATTCTCCGAAGATCTACAAGAGCAATTAGACCTCCAGAAAGGTTTGTTCCTTCCTTCAACATTCTCTTGATCTCAAATTCTGGAGAGCCGGAATCATACGAAGAAGCTATGCAACATGAATCCAAAGAAAAATGGACGAAGAGCATGCAAGTGGAGATCGACTCACTACATCGCAACCAAACATGGGAGTTGGTTGAGTTGCCTAAAGGTAAGCGGGCACTTCAAAACAAATGGGTGTACAAGGTGAAGGAAGAAGAAGGTGGGAAGAAAAGGTACAAGTCTAGGCTTGTGTAAAAGGGTTTTCTCAAAAGAAAGGTATTGACTTCAATGAAATATTTTCTCCTGTTGTAAAAATGAACTCAATTAGGCTTGTCTTAAGCCTTGTGGCTACCCATGATCTAAATCTCGAGCAAATGGATGTAAATACGGCATTCCCTCACGGTGACTTAGAGGAGGAAATCTACATGCTTCAACCAAAGGGGTATGAAGTAAAAGGTAAGGAGAAAATGGTTTGCAGATTAAAGAAGAGCTTGTATGGTTTAAAGCAAGCATCAAGACAATGGTACTTGAAGTTTGATCGATGGATGTTGGATCATGGATTCACAAGATGCAACTCGGATCACTGCGTCTACACGAAGAATTTGGGAGATGGGAAATTCCTCATCCTAATGTTGTATGTTGATGACATGTTGATTGCAAGTGCTAACATGCAGGACATCAAAGACCTAAAAGAGGAGCTGTCCAAATCTTTTTCAATGAAAGATTTAGGTGCTGCAAAGAGGATACTTGGTATGAAAATATCAAGGGACAGGACGAAGAAGACAATAAAGCTATCTCAAGAAGATTACATCAATAAGGTACTAGAAAGGTTTGCAATGCAAAACCAGTTTCTACACCTTTGGCTGGTCATTTTAAACTAACGAAGGATATGTGTCCAAAGACACAAGAGGAGATAGCCTATATGTCTAAAGTTCCATATGCTGCAGCGGTAGGTTCTCTAATGTATGCTATGGTCTGGACAAGGCCATACATTGCACATGTAGTGGGAGTTGTGAGTAGTTTCATGGACAACCCAGGTAAAGAGCATTGGCAAGCTGTGAAGTGGATACTTAGGTATCTAAAAGGGACAACAACAAATGCTTTGTATTTTGGAGGAACTGATATTTTTCTAGAAGGGTATGCTGATGCAGATATGGCAGGTGACAAAGATACTCGAAGGAGCACTACTGGCTATGTGTTCACGGTTGGAGGCACAGCAGTAAGCTGGGCTTCAAAGCTGCAGAAAGTGGTTTCACTTTGTACCACCGAAGCAGAGTATGTAGCAATGACGGAGGCAAGCAAAGAAATTTTGTGGCTTCACAGATTCTTAGAAGAGCTTGGATTCAAACAAGACAATTGTGTCTTGTACAGTGATAGCCAAAGCGCTATCCATCTTGCGAAGAACTCAGCCTTTCATTCAAGGACAAAGAACATTGAGGTGAGATACCACTTCATACGCACTCTTTTGGAAGAGGGACAACTAAAGCTAGGAAAGGTGCATACAAGTGAAAATCCTACAGACATGTTTACAAAGGTGGTCAACAAGGAGAAGTTGAGCTTTTGCTCATCTTCAATCAGCATTCAAGGATAAGAAGCCAGAATGGAAATCAGTCATAGGTTTGGTTTGGAGATCAGTCTCCAAGTGGGAGATTGTTAAGTATGGAGCCTGATTTACCCTTGTAATTTTCTGTGGTAAAAGCGCACATTTGTAAGGCCCCCATTATGAGGAGAAGCCATCGTGCATGAAGGAAAATCACTCACCGGAAGCCAAAATTTTCACGGACAAGAATCAGGGGCAACTTTAGAGGCCTCGGGGGCGGAGGCCCCCGAGACTTTTTTTTCGCCGGATTATTATGGCCGGAAAGTGGTCGGAAAACAACCGGTCGGTTGGCCGATGGCCGGTAGTCAATGGCCGATGGCCGGTGGTCGAAAGTCAATGGCCGGTGGCCGGTGGTCAGAAGTTAATGGCCGGTGGCCGGTGGCCGAATTCAAAAGCGGACTTGTCTTCTCAAGGGCGGCCACACATGGGCGGATTGGAGGGTCCGATTTGGACTTATTCGCACAAGGGCGGATACACATGGCTGTCTCTCATAAGAGATGGCAACCCTTTTGGCCTATAAAAGGAGGCCATTTCTACACACATTTCAGAGTGTGAAGTTGATGCAACAAGGTGAGTGTGAGGTGGTGAGAGTGAAGCAAGGCGGGAGCTCTATCAAGGGTTTAATCCCTTTGTAAACTACTTCTTCTTTTGAAGTGCTAAAGCCATTGAGTGGCTGCTTTCCCGTGGACGTAGCCCACATTGGGTGAACCACGTATATCGTGTGTACTCTCTCTCTCTCTCTACTCTATAATCTCTTGTGTGTGAAATCTATCTCTCTCCATTAAGTAATCTTCTCAAAAATCTATTTAGCTACGTCTTATTTTCTAATAGTGCATTCATCTAAGTAGTGCACAAAGTTGTCCCCAAGTGATGTAAGAAGGATACCAAGTGCCTATTCATCTTGGGCATGAAATTGTGCAAGGCTTTGGTGTGTCTCTACCCTTTCACTCTCCCCCAATAGCTTGATAACACTCCACAATTGCTTCTTCATCAAGTACCCCTTGTTTTGGCTTTCCATGTGTGGAAGTCCTGGCCGGTAATTTATCGATTCCTTTCTCTCCCATTGTGGTGCACCGCCAATGTGCAATGTGGAGAAGGTCTTACCCTCTTGGGGCAGTGTCTAATCTCCAAACAAAGTGTGAGTGGTAGTGAGGTTACAAAAGGAATTTACAAATGTTTGTTCCAATTGTGAAGTCACTCTTCACTTTTGTGAAGCTCCTCTTCACAAATGGTGGAAGAATTAGAAGCTCAAGAAAGTGTTGCTTTTGAAAGTGCCAAGAAAAATGCCTTGTGAAGCTCTCGAGTTCCCATTTGAATGCTTGGAGTGCGTCCTTTTTTGAATTTTTAAAAAAGCGCTTAAGCAACCCTTTACCTTGGTTGAAGCCTTTGAAGCTCAAAGGTTCGCAAGGAAAAGCTCTTGAATTGAAGAGAAAATGATTCTCGTGTTCGGGCCCTGTTGTGGGAAAAGTCTCCAAGCCGGGGATGTCCGAGTGTGAAGCAAAAAAGGGCTTTAGCCCCTTTAAGCCTCAAGGATGACGAGGCAAGGGCATCTAAAGAGCTTGGCAGCAGGTTCTTGCATGCAAAACCTTGGTTGAAGCCTTTGAAGCTCAAAGGTTTGCAGGGAAAAGCTCTTGAATTGAAGAGAAAATGATTCTCCTGTTCGAGCCCTGTTGTGGGAAAAGTCTCCAAGCCGGGGATGTCCGAGTGTGAAGCAAAAAAGGGCTTTAGCCCCTTTAAGCCTCAAGGACGACGAGGCAAGGGCATCTAAAGAGCTTGGCAGCAGGTTCTTGCATGCAAAACTATTGGGCAATGGGCATGGAAAGTTTATGGTGAGGAATGGTGGGTGGGATTTTAGAGTAGCAAACAAATTTTTTTGATGATGTTGTGAACACTTATTGACTTTCTGCTGCAAAGCACAACATAGGGCCAGGTACAAGGATACCACCAATGATGACAGGGGATTATCAATAGCGCAACATGGAGTGAGACCAGTAGGGCATTGACATGTATTACAACTATGGGCTCCTTTGGTAATCAATTGTTGGAGATGGAAGCCAAGCACTGAGCGGGTAGCAATTTTTGAGCTGAAGCGGCACTACGTGCAGAGCTGGAGAAGATAAAAGGGCTCACATATTTGCCGATTTTTTGAGGGTGGTAGGGGACACTCAAGACAATCTGAAGCAAATTGGATTGGCTTCTTGCTATGGCACGGTATGTATTGTAGACTAGAGTTTTTGCAATACAACGTGGGCCCGATGGAGGATGATATGGATGTTGAGCTAGTTGCAACATCTAGACACAATCCAACAAGCTAATGGTGCTTGAGCAAGTATAGACCTGAGAGATGGGGCAGCGCTCATTGATGGCAACAATAGGCAGAGCCATATGTGAGCGTAATTGAGAACCTTAGCTCCCCCTTAGCTTAGGAAATAGGTATGTTGTTTGCAGAAGCAATGCCGGAGACAGTGATGGCACATGACATAGGAGGGGAGCAAAGGTGTCGTGAGGCAATAGGCAGTGTCATGAAATCTAATATCTAACCAACCCAAATGATTTTCTCATATTAAACTGATCATTTAATGTGGGAGAATAAACGGGAACAAGGGTTAGAATATAGACATGTGATTTTAGACCTATCTCAACTCGGGGCCAATGGTAAAGGGTGTCCAAATGAGAGATGGTATGTCAAAGAGAAAGGCTAGCTAATGGAGCTTAAATACCTTAGGGTTAGCTTCATTAAAGAACTCCAAAGGTTAGTGTTAAAAAGTCCATTGACCTTAAGTAAGCTAGGGTTGAGCTTGAGGTGGGAACCCAGAGGTGGGAACCCAGCCCAAGCTTGAGGTGCTTGTCGTGCTTGCTGACTAAGGTGCTTGAGGTGCTTGATGTGCTTGATGACTAAGGTGCTTATCATGCTTGATGATTAAGGTGCTTGAGGTGCTTGTCATGCTTGCCGACTAGGGAGCCAGAGGTGCTTTAGGAACACTACCCAAGCTTGAGGTGCTTTGTCATGCTAGGTGACTGTGCTTGGGGGTAAGGTGACCAAAAAGTCAAATCCCATCCCTACAAGAGAGGGGGCGATCCCTAAAGCTATGGGGATGAGAGAGAACACACACACACACCCTCACACAAGGCAAGCTTGATACAAAGAAAGCAAATGGGACACTTGTCAAGTTCCTCCTCATGTTGCCCTCATGGTGTGCCTAAAGCCTATTGGTTGGCCTCCCAAGGAGTCCAATGACAAATTAGTTAAATTAATTAATTGCTTTTGCATTTATCAAATCCTCTCTCTCAAAGGGGAAAGGGGGACACTTGTCCTAAGACTAGCATGCTTGCTTGATATGCCTCTTTCTTGTGATTGGCTAGGCCTGGAGGGGTCCAATGAGCTTCAAGCATGAGCTACAAGGGGGGGTTGACCAAGGAAGCTAGGGGCATGCTTGGGGGGGTATACTCTCCCACACACACTCACACACACTCTCATGGTGTGAAGTGCAAAGTGCAAGAGCTCCATCTCCTTCTCCAAGCAAGTAGAGAAGTTGAGAGACTACACCAACTGTTTGCGGGTCGCCGCAACGGACGTCCATAGCATAGGTCTCAAGCATCAACATAAAATTATCGATACAGGGGAAGCGACTCAGATGAGGCATGGAAACTCACTAGGATGTCAACCCTAATGAAGTGAACTCGAAGAGATGCAACTACTAACTCTACAAGCAAATCAATCGCACTAAAGCCAAGTAATCTGCCTATGTCCTTCTACACAGCTTTACTGTCATCACGCCCGTTCACCATGCAAATCATATCGAAATCGCACGAAACTTGAAGGGAAGCTACAGGGGACTATCAAGAACATATCCTATCACTGTCACAGCATTCTGGGAAGGTACAACGATCGTGATAGTTTGTCCCAAATTACGCAAAAACAGTAAACGGATGATCCTAAAGGGTCGTTTTTAGGTCCTTAAAGCCTCTTCTAAGGTCAAAACAACATAAAATACGCATATAAATACTCAAAACAGTGATTTAAGGCCTAAACGGATGCGTTTGAAACCTTCACCAAATCTTGAATGCTTATACTTGAATGAAAGAGCAGAGTAAGAGGAACACAATGCAAGAAACAAAACTGAATTTGGATTACCGTAGCCACAGAAGCGATGATTACAAGTTGGAGCAATGAGGTAGCTCTCTGTGCGTAACGCAATAGTCACTCATCTTCAAAAAATAATCTCTTACCCACTAACCTTAGTGTATTATATACCTAGGGCTTTCTAAACTGGCCGGCAGCCAACTTCTCATGGACCTTTACATACATCATTGGAAAAATTACATCTTTGACATAGACGATTGACATTAGGCTTTTACAAGGTTTAATGTATTAAACATCGGAAAAATAATGTGACCACATCAAAACTTTGGCCGGCTGACCCAACGGGCGCCTTGGCTAGGTGGGCACTTGTATGTTGTTATCACCTCCAAACACTCCCCCCTTCCTAGCTCGTGTCTTCTTTTTTATGAGACTCCCCCCTTCCTTGATTGAGTTATATCTGGCATGTTTTGCTTGTTCAAATGGGGTGCCCATTTGCCTTTGATTGACGAACATGTGTTCTTTGTGATTTGGATGTTGTGGACGAGGCATTTGTGCATGTTGTTGCACATCCTGCTTTACCTTTCCATTTGTGAAGTTGGTCGATGATACCTGCTTCCACTACAAGAGGTTGTGTGCTCTTGTGACGCTGTTAGCGACGGAAATACACTGGGTTTTTATAACCCCCGGCGTCGCTAATAGCGTCGCTACGAGAGCGTCGCTATATGCGTCGCTATAACCGTCGCTATATAGCGACGCTCATAGCGACGCTCATAGCGACACTTATAGCGACGTTTACACAGAAGTCTATAGCGACGCTACAGAGCCATAAATAGCGACGGTTATAGCGATGTCCGAGAGAAAAAAAAATTTGGTGACAGGGCATTGAATGCCCTGCCACCCATCAACCATATTGTACTTGATTCACTTTTTAAAAAAAGTGCAAGGGTAGATAATAGACCCAAAATAGTCACCCACAAGACGCATTGTTTGCAAAATTGACAAGCGTATAATTGACAATTGTACACATCATAGGCAAAATGAATTGATTGGCAAATGTAATAATGACAATTGTACAACATCATAGGCATAAAGAATTGATTGGCAAAATGAACTGCGGTGACAAATGTAATAATATACATGGTTCAAAAAGACGTATAAAATCCGTCTCATGATACATAAGCTATGAGAAACCCTAAACTAATGCTATCTAGCTACGGCTAAACTGACGTCGTCTAGTCAGACGTCTCATCGTGTCCAAGCGGCGTATCTGTCGGATTCTGCAAAAAAAAAACAATAAGACAGCTTTCAGTAAGTATAAACATATAACGACATTTATAAAACAATACAAAAAATAGAAAAGAGTAAACCCTAATACTAACCATGCCGCCGCGAGAACTGAGAATGTCCATCAGGGCGTTTAAGCCCTTCCTGCCTGTGTACTCGCGCTCGTACGGTGTGGGATCACGTCCTGTCATCGACCACTGTCAAAACATACAAAGAATTCATTATGTTAGAATTAAAAAACTCATAAACCCTAAACTATCGAACATAAAGAGCAATGCGAAAACACTTACAAAATCGGCCTCAAATGATGCCCATCCACCGCTCCCCAAGTGGTGCGAGCTCCCTGCCTCTACTCGCGCTCTGGTTGCATCCTTTTGCTGGTTCCACTTGTCGGGATTCTCGCGCGCTGCTTTCTTCGCATTCTTCCAATCTTCTTTGGCCAGCCAATCTGGCCTGTTCCACCCATGCTTGATTGCTTTTTGCACTTCGGAACGCTTGTGTTTGCAGTATTCGCGCATTCGAATCTTCATCAGGTCTTCATTGAAGCGTTGATCCTGTGTTGGAACGGGAAACTCATCATGAAGTATGCTGATGACTCTGTTTTTTAAATCACTTGGTACTTCACTCCATTTGTTTAGTATGTAGTGTCTAAACAGCTGAGAGCAAAGACCACGCATGCGCGAGATCACCTTCTTGCCGTCATCATCCATGATGATGCCGCCGCTGAAGTCCACGGAGTAAGGCAAGCCCTCTGGCCGGTGACGCGTGAACCTGGGTGTCCCGGCAGGGGTCTCTAGCGGCGTGTCGATGGGGGTACGGACGTCAGGTGTCTCCACCGGCGTCTGGGCCCCGAAGCGAGGAGTGTCGAGTGGGGTGGCCCCTGGTGGAGTAAGTAGAGGTGTGTAGCTGCTAGGAACAGTCAGCCGTGCAAAACCTGGCGTAGATGGCGATGCTGTGGCTGGTGTGGGGGCGGGCAAACAAGGGGAGGGTAAAGAGCCTCGTCGAACACGAGGCGGTGTGGAGGCATCGGTGGCGGAATCCCCACAACAACCGCCACCGCCACCACTAGAGCGCCGGTGTCTAGATGAGTGTGAAGCTCGTCTCGTTGACGTCGAAGCTTCGGAGCGCGTCGAATGCTCCGAAATAGAGGGAGATGCGGATGGAGTAGGAACGCGCGATGATGCGCCAGAGCGATGACGCTCCACGTACCACTGTCTCTGCTGCGGTGACAAAGAAGAAAGAAACTCCTCATCATCCATACCTGCATTAAACACACAAATATTTAAACTTAATATTGAATGAATAGAGTAGACAATGACGCAAAGACCATTAAATACAATGACGTAATGACGCATATAAATACAATGACGCAATGAATTGAGTGATAGAAGAGGCAAGTCGAAAACTCAGAATTTTCAATCAAAAGATGTGAGCGCGAGTAGAAAAGAGCGTTATACACCATGGAAGGTACTTAGAGAGCCAGAGCTTTTACAACACGGAGCAAAATTGTTCAAATACAATATTTGTGGCTTTAAGAGATCTCTCTCTCATCCTCGCATAACTCAGCATAACTTCCTATATCTATATGGAGCTCTCCGTTTAAACACATATCCTCTGTTTCATTTTGTAGCTCCTCTGCATGCACCCCATATAGAGTAGTAGCATCTTGATGCTCGTCTGGCACCACTGCAGCGGCTTCTGATTGAGCATCTTCTCTGATCTCCTCCATTGATGCCGTTGTGATTGGCACATGGTAGCCTTCATACATCCTTGCACTACGAGGGGCTACCTCTATGACGTACCACCAATTTGATGTAGACTTTGTAGGATGAAATATTACCTGCCAGAGCCACATAACTTACATGAGAGCTTTCAAGCACATAACTTGTAAAAGGGGGATGTTAACTATTTACATACTTACTTGTTCACAATGCTCGGGTAGTACGAAAGTGTCTCTTAGGTCAGTCCATTTCTTAGTAGAATCCACCTCAAGAAAACCAGACTCTCCTCTACGCACAGTAGCGTTGCGACCCTCCATGATTATATTGAACCATTGCACGTTGAACAAGTCGACAAAAAATCCTCTGTAATCGATCCTCAAAATCTCTTGCAGCGTGCCGAAGTAAGTGAGTTCCGCCACCACAGGATCTGCATCAGAGGAACGTCGTCGACTAGACTGTTCAAATTTTGCCATGATTCCACAATCTTGAGTAAAACGCTTTTTGTCGATTTGTTCCACCCTAAAATGTCGACCTTTACACCATGCTTCTGTGTATGACTTATACTACAACGAACAAAGATTATGAGTGACCGTTCAAACGTTTAGAAATAAAGTCACTAGCTAGTCGTACATTGCAAACTTACCTTGGTTGCACAACCCCGAGAGTACTCCCACTCTTCCTCAGTCACTTCGTCACCGCATTGTTGTGCGCTTTTCAATTGGTTGTGTAACCATCTTAAGCTCATGAAGGTTGGTAGGCTCTCCAGAACCGTCGGATAGTACATCGGTGGTCGTCTTCCCCGTCTTCACTCGATTCGTGCCCTTTGTCGCTCTTGCTTTGCATCTTCATATTGTGAAATCCACTTTTGCATCATTGGATTGTGAAGCATGCAAAATCGGTTGATTTTAGCCTCTAGATCTTCCGTCATCTTCTTCTCAACACCGAGATTGCACATGACAATCCCAGATATCCGCTCATCATCTATGGTTCGCCATAGCGTGTCCCGGGCTTTATCAAATCCGTCTAGCCACTCTCCAATGTACACTAGGGACTCTGATACCAACCAACCTTCTGCCATGCTACCCTCCGGACGTGCCTTTTGACGCACATATCCCTTAAGCGTTTTCATGAAACGTTCTAAGAAGAACATCCATCTGGAATGAACTGTGCCAGCTATTTCCACCTCATCAACTATGTGAACAAGAAGATGCACCTGAATGGTTAGCATGGTAGTAGGAAAATGTTTCTCAAACATGCACACAAGCTCGGCAGCATTTAGTTTGGCGAATGGTATGGAGTCTACGTTGATCTCCTTTTGTGAGATCCATTGCACCAGCTTTGCAAGTTTGTAGATTGTGTTACGGATGTCGAGAGACAAACATCCCTCAATGGCAACCGGTAAAATAAACTGTAAAGTATGTGCAGCAATGATATTAAAGTCCACATTTTATGCAATGATATAAAAGTCCACTATGAACGTACCTGACACATTTTATGCCAATCGTGTGACTTCAAACCGGTAAGCTTTCCTTCTTTAGTAAAACACGTTCGGAGCGAGTGCATTACGCCAGTGGGGGTCCGCAAAGATCGAATGGTCTCTTTTACTTTGCGTTCTTGGGCTCCTCTGAAAATCCATGGTGCTTTAGGGAGTTTTATCGATCCATCAGACGCTGTTTGCGGCCAATATTGCTCCATACGATCCACATTTCTAAGGTCAACTCTGGCTCCCAAAGTATCTTTCTTACCGGTCAGATGGTCCCATAGTAGATTACCCACATTCTTGAATATGTGCATTGGATCGAGCAAGTGATTGATCATGAGTCGGGGCCAGTATGGTAACTCGTACCATAGAGATAGTCTCTTCATCCCTGGAGGCAATCCGTCATCGCACATCTCCTTCTGCTCTAACCATGCTTGTGCAGACATCCTTGGTGGCTCTCTTCCCAAAAAGCCGTCGCGTAACACATGATTCTCTGGAAGATACGCTTGATGACCTTCGTAGATTTGCTTCTTCAGTGAGGGCGCCCTACGTGCATTCAGTCTAGGTCCACATGTGACACATGCTCTGTATCCGTTTGTTTGAAGCCCTGCATGTATACACATGATAATAGATCAACTATGGGAAAAAACAAGATTTACAGTGTCTGAGTGAGGAGTGTCAATAGATCACCTGAGCATTCTGTTAGCCCGGGATAGTCATGCATGGTCCACATTAGAATGCCTCTGATCAAAGCATTCCGTCGTCCTGTGTGTCGGCTCATATCCACCACCTCTATTCCAATCCACAATTGTTGTAGCTCTTCCAATAGTGGACGAAGATACACATCCATATTCCCCACTTTATATCGCCCTGGCACAATCAAGCTTAGCCATAGGTGCCCCTTCTTCGTAGTCAACCACGGGGGAATGTTGTAGTTGACGATGCCAACGGGCCATACACTGTAAGATGTTGATCTTTGACCAAATGGATTTACGCCATCCATAGCCAGGCCTAAGCACAAATTTCGAGCTTCCCTGGCAAAATCCGACCATGTTCCATCTATATGTTTCCAGGCTGCGCAATCTGCAAGAATTCGTAGCACACCATCCGAAGATTTATTCTCCTCATGCCATGATGCTAGGGCGGCCATGGACTTACATTCGAAGAAATGCTTGATGCGAGGAAGCAGAGGAAAATGTCGCAAAACCTTTTGTGGAATTTTTGTCCCGTGGAGATCTACTCGATATGTTTCGGAATCACATTTCGGACACTTCTCCATGTCTATGTATTCCCCTCTGAAAAGAATGCAGTCATTAGGACAAGCGTGGATAGAATTGTAATCCATCCCCAAGTTTCGCAAAATCTTTCTTGCTTCATCTCGGGAATCTGGCATCACATTGTCAGCTGGTAGTATGTGCTCTTTAAGCAATCTACACAACATAAAAATACGATACAGTCGTGTAAAAATCTATCAGATCATTATACATTTAGAGTTTTATTAAAGTAAACTAATTGTAATAGATCACCTGAAAAGCGCTGTGACGCTAGTGTCACTCCATCCAAACTTTGCCTGCATGTTGAGAAGAACCAGGAGTGCTTTCAATCTAGACATACGTGCTCCATTATACAATGGCGTATCGGCTTCACTTTTCATATCATCATAGATAAGCCTTTCTGAATCCATGATCGTCTCAATCATTTCATCAATCTCGGGCTCAAACATTGCCTCGTTGGGAATGTGCTCTGCATGATCATCCCCCGAGCTGTCAGAGGCTACATCTTGTGGCCTCACATATGCTACTTGACCAAAGTGCCTGCGAACACGTCTATTGGGTTGCAAGATTGCTGCTTGTTGGCCAGCGTCAAAGTCCGACGAGTTATAATTGGCAACAACTCGATCTATAATAGATGGATCGAACTCCAAATTCGCGAACGTGCTGCAAAGAAACACGGCTTGTCCATCGCACAGCATGCTTGCATTGATTACAAGGACATAAGACCCTCGTTGAGAGATAGGTGTTTCGGTTGGACGGTCCCACATCCTCGTCACTACTCATAATGAGGATAAAAATCTTATAACCTGGACAACAAATTTAATATTCTATTGGCATTCTTTGTCTTATCTCTCTCTCTCTCTCTCTCTCTCTCTCTCTCTCTCTTTACCTCACATTCTCTAGTCATGTCCAATCCCCGCACACCTCGGTCTAGAGGTGCACGGAGATCAGAACCACCGGGTTATAATCTCGTCTTTATTGGTCAATACCTATATTTGTGGGTACAAGAAATCTATAGACCCACGTCTACATGATACTGCATGTAGTGGACAAAACCCCTTTGCCTCTTCTCTAGCTGTAGCACTTCACAGCATCTTAACATCTTTTCACAGTAGATCTTTTCACTGTTCGTCTAACTCTAAACCCTAAACCGTAAGTAATTCTTGCGTGGACTCGATCTAACGTAAATAAGCGTAAATCTAAATAAACGTAAATCTAACTAAAAATAAACCTAAATCTAATTTAACGTAAGTCTACATCTAACCTAATCTTTAACGTCTTTTGGGATAGTTTCCTACGACGTTAAAACTCTCTTCTTCTTGTGTGTGTGTGTGTGTGTGTGGGGGGGGGGGGGGGGGGGTAAACCTAAATAAACCTAAGTCTAATCTAATATAACATAAATCTAAATCTAACGTAAATTATGTTATATTAAAAACAAAGAACTAAACTAACAGGGATTATAAGAACCTTAAAACTGATTTAACACATAATTTTTCACATAACTCGGCAAGAGTTGGCATTCTCATCACTAAAGATGTGAGAGTTAACTTCCGGCGGTGACGCTGCCTCATCTCCATCCACATCTGACGACAGCAATTGGCCCTTTAGACCGTTCTTGCTCTTGTTACTAACTTTGAAGTTGTTGCTGAATGACTAGAGGTTGTCTAGATGGTCATTGTGTCGGGGATGTAGTGACTCTTGCCGCCCTGAAGATCCACCTTCTTCCCTATCTTCTGAAGACATTTCACCAGTACTTTTGGATCAACGGAGCCCACCATGAGTGAAGGGAGCAATACTCTATATTCCATTGAGGGCTTTCTTCACCCGCTTCATGCAGGCATCGCAGTCTATGGAGACCTAAATCTAATCTAATATAACGTAAATCTAAATCTAGCGTAAATAAACGTAAATCTGATTAAAAATAAACCTAAATCTAATCTAATTTAACTTAAATAAACATAAATCTAATTTAACGTAAGTCTGCATCTAACCTAATCTTTAACGTCTTTTACGATAGTTTCCTACGACGTTATAACTCTCTTCTTCTTGTGTGTGTGCGCGTGTGTGGATGTGTGTGCCAATAAAAAGAGATAAATGGTATAACCTTTCTATCACCCATGCCAAGTATGATAGATTGGTTATGCCATTTCCCTCTTGAATAATAGGTCTTGAGTTCAACTCCTCGTCAGCTAGATCTTTAGGTCTTTTAATTTTAATTAGTTTCCTACGACGTTAAATTAGTTTCTCTCTCTTTCTCTCTCAATGTGTGTGCGTTTTTTTGTTTCTGCATGTTTTTTCTCTCTTTTCCTCTCTCAATGTGTGCGTTTTTTGTTTATGCATGTTCTCTCTCTCTTTTCCTCTCTCAATGTGTGCGTTTTTTGTTTATGCATGCTCTCTCTCTCTCTCTTTTCCTCTCTCAATGTGTGTGTGTATTCTTTGTTTATGTATGTGTGTGTGCGTTTTTGTTTATGTTTGTACTCTCTCTCTCTCTCTCTCTCTCTCTCTCTCTCTCTCTCTCAAAAACACTATGTGTGTGTGTATGTGTGTGTGTGTGAGAGAGAGAGAGGGAGAGAGAAAGAGGGGAAGGGAACATGAGAGTGAGGAGAGGGAAGGAGCATACCTGGCTCTCCTTCCTCTCCTCGTGTGTGTGTGTGTGTGTGTGTGTGTGTGTGTGTGTGTGTGTGTGTGGAGAAGAAAGAGAGAGAGAGAGAGAGAGAGAGAGAGAGAGAGAGGGAGGGAGAGCGTTACCTGCTCTTTGCTTGAGGGTGCCAAAAAACTCAGATCTGAGATCTTTTTTGGGCGCTCTCTCTTATTTTTTTAGCCCAGTCGGCGTCGCTATGAGCGTCGCAAATTTACAAAGAAATTTGCGACGCTCATAGCGACGCCGGGATTTTTTTTTTTGAGCGTCGTTGTGTGAGCGTCGCTAATATGAATAGCCTCTTGTAGTGTTCTTTGGATACTTTGCCTCCTGGTGCAGTTGACTTTTTACTAGAGCTCGTATCTCAAAATGTTTGAGACTTTGACGTGTGTGCACTGGCATCTCCAATTTGATTTTCTTTCCCACTTTGTCAATAGAGCTTTGTTGGTATCTTTGAAGATAAGAGCTGCTCTTGTCGAAGCGTAGTTGAGAACAGTGTGGCCCCACTATCTCTTTGAAGATCGTGTAACAAATTCTTTATTGGTTTCATTTGATGGAAGGAATATATACAATAGAATAGTGATGGGTGTTTCTAAATTAGGGTCTAGAACCTGAATGACCAAAGGGAAAAACCCAGTAGGAAAAAATGCCTTTGGTATACGCTCTTATTGGGCTTGACCACTTGGAAGTTGAGTACCTGTTTATGCAAGGTGAGTTCTTGGGAGAAATAAAGTAAGAGTGCGTAATGCAAGCGCCAATTATGGGACATTCTATATGCACACAAGAGTTCTTTCAAGAAAATCATGCGGTGTGAAAAATGAGTTGTTGGGTGCTTCAAGGAACAAATGTAGCACATGTGATATCCAAGGACATCTCAATAGCTTCCACATTTCCAAGAAGGGTTTTTGATGTTGAAGCTTCTCCACTCATTACTCACTATGCATAGTGCGTGAGTGTCTTTTGGACTCTCTTCTTCACTTTACCAAACTTAAAATACATAGACTTGGACTCTTATGCTCACTTATACCAGCATGAGCGACACAACATAAAGATGCTCAACTCCTCCACCTTGAGCAGTACCTAGAATATCTAAGACTCTTAGACCACAAAGAATATTACTTGAAGCTTTGGGACTAATGCTTTGCTCATTTAGTGGCTCAACTGCCCGACTCTTGACTTTTATGCCATGTATTTTTAATGGCGACTTGGACTTACCTGTTCATGGCCTGAAACCCAATGCCATAAGTTCTTGAGATTAAGGCCTCTATCATTGCTTTGGTCCCTGGATGCCACCATCTTTTCAAGTAGGTTGGCATACTTTGACTCCTCTAGCTTCTTTTGTTGCATGGGATGTTCCGTAAGGAGGCCGCATTGTTGTACCTTTACTTTTTCATCTTTGTGAGGAGCCTGAGTTTTCAACAGTGGTTTTGGGACCCACTTTGTTCTTGCTCCATGAGTTGCTCCCTTGACTTGATGGACACTAGGCTTTTGTATCCATACTTGGCTATTACCATTGTGAAAGCCTTGCTTTTGTAGTTGAAGATGAGGGATCCATTTTGAGGTTGTTTCTCCCTTGGTTGTGCTTAGTCTCCATTGGCTCTTTGTTGTTGTTGATTGTCTTTGTGTGGGGTCCTTTGCTACTTGGTTGGTCTTAGTGGCTCTAGGTTGAGCAACTACTTTGGGTAACCATATTTGGGTGTTACTTTCATAGAATCCTTGTGCTTCAAGTAGCTTGACTAGAATCATCCGTTGCTGCATCTGTTTGTGTTGGGTAGTTTCGTTGAAGTTTGACTTTGGTACCCATACTTATTGTGTTGCTTTCTTGGAAGGTCTTTTCTTCTGTCCTTTTTTGTTGTTCTTTCTCCTGCTTGAGTTGTTTTTATTTCGTTGATAGCTTGGCTCGCTCATTGTAGAACTTCTTTCTTGAGGTGAGTACATACAGGCTGTTACTTTAGGCTTTTTGGCCCAAACATTAATGCTTCCTTGGAAGTAGCCTTGAGCAGTGATTGACTCATTTGATGCTATCCACCCTGTCACCTTTTGTTGTTGTGGTTGAACCCGTGTTTCATGTATCCAAACTGGGTCTTTGACTTGGATGTGCACTTTGGATACCAACACTTGGTTGACATTCTTCGACTTCTTCTGGATGCTTTTTTGTGATGGAAACTTTGGTTGATAGACTTTTTGCTTTGGTTTCCATTGCATTGTTGATAGTGTGGCTCTTGATGTAGAGGCTTCGTGGGAAATTTTATGGAAGCTCGTTGAAGGTAAAGTCGTCTTGCGAGGTTGATATACTTCAATGTTTACCTATGATTTACCTTTTTCTGTGATGGTTGGCGATTTCTTCTCTGCATGCATTTGAGAAGCTTCATGGAGTTGTTGAAGCTTTTGATTGTTGTCAAAAGAAGATGTTCCTCCAGCTTTCTGTCAAGACCAGACTCTCTTTGATATGATGGCAGTTGATTATGTGGAAAGTATCTTTATACTCCCCGGTACTCAATTTGAGTACAGCTTCTGCCACTCCAAAGCTAGGAATCGGCATTTTTGAACTTGTGTAAACTGTTTCTTCTAGCTCATTGATTGGTGGCTTTACCATCATGATCCACGTTCCATAAGTCATTAGATTATTTGTTGCTTTCGGATCTATTGCAGCCGAACATGTAACCTTGAGCCCTGTTTGTCCGCATAAATTGAATTTGATCATCGTAGGAGATAGTCCATCTTCTTCTTTGTCCGTGTTCTTCTTTTGATCTTGTGTTTGTTGAAGATTTGTTGTTGAACTTGGAAGTTTTTCTCCTTCATCTACTTCATTTGCACTTTTTCTGGAGTTGGCTTCTTTGAAACAACTTTTGTTGTTTCTCCATGTATGTCAATAATGACATATTCTTGTGGTTGCTTTGCTTCCTTCGTTTTCAATTTTGCCTCATGCTCCAGGATGTAGCTATCTGTCTCACTTTTTATGCTTTCACACTCACAAACTTCATTAGCTTCCTTCAACACTTTCAACATAAAACATGAAACTAGGTCGTAGCCTTCTTCATTACAAAACTTGGTTGGAGTTAGCTCATTTACACACACATCCAAGGTTGCCAATATTTGAGTCCATCCAAATGGCTCAAATAATTGCTCTGGAAAGGGTTCCGGTATGTAAGCTTCATCTTCCATTGATCTTTCTAGGATGCAATCCTCCTTCATTGAGCTTCCACACTTCGAAGCACCACACATCCAAAGTTCTTGTTTGGTTTGTAGCCACGCAGGTATCTCTTTCCCATTGACTATAGTAGAGTCGATTTCTTCTAAAGGAGTTCTATTCACATCTCTATAGCTATGGTCTTTTATGCTTATTTTTGTGGTGATCTTTTTATGTCTCAAGTAGATATAGTCATAGCCCCAATCTTGAACCATCTTAAGTTGACACATGAAAGGTCTTCCTAAAATGATATCACAATTGTTCCCTTTTCCAAAATCTACTATTTCAAATGTATGTTCATATTCAATTCCACAAGAAGTCACAATAATTTGCTCTAGGATACCCATAGTTTTTTCCGTGTATCCATCTGCAAGTTGCAGCTTCATTCTAGTTTTCCTAAGCGCTGGTCTACCCCATTTTTCCCAAATGTCTTTGTGGCTATGGCTACTCCAGCCCCACTGTCAAGTATAGCCAATGTTTTAACTCCTTTGTATTCCACAGGTAAGGTGGTGTTTCCTTCTTCTCCTTCGCAATATTCCCCCACCTTGTTTATTGGCACAGGTTTAGCGTTTGCACTTTCTTGTTGAGTTTTGTTTGATTGTTCATTTGAGGGTAGATCTTGAAGAGGTATCTTTAATCCCATCTTCCCCAAATTGTTGCCTACTTCATCCCATACATATGGTCTAATCTTAAGCAGTTCAGATAGAGTAATGGTGCACTGTATTGGAGCTGACATCAACTCTTGCATACTCTTTGTATCCATCATCTTGGATATGGATTTCCTCTGAGATGGCACCACTCTAGTCTCCAAGTATGCCTCATGTTCTCCTATGTATGAGGTTAAGGTCTTCAAGGACTCTGGTTTGCTTTCAATTGAAACTTCCGTCCCTGCATCTCCATTTAGAGATTGAATGTCTCCCTGATAGACTTCATGCCATGTATTGACCTCAGTTATGGGTGCAGATTGGAAAGTCGCACTTCCATCTTTTGCAATTCTAATTGCTTCCCACAATTCATTTGGCCATGGCTCATCTATCTCTGGGACATGTGCCATAAATTGTGATCTTGACCTTGCATCATTAGTGGTGTTGGCCACTACTTGATCATCAAGTTGAATTTCTAGGTTGTTGGTTTCTTGTGTTGCAGTCTTTGCTTGCACATCCTTTTGGGATTCTAGCTCAATGTTTCTTTGAGTTAATGATTCAACAACCTTTGCCTTAGGCATTTCAAATCCAACACTTTTTGGTTTTGTTTCTGGAGGTGAAATTGGTGCTTCAGGCTCCATCATTGCTTGTGCAGTTTTTAACAATTCCTTACACATTCTTAACCTCTCAGTCTCTACCTCAGCATGAGGATATTTCATCCCTCGTTGCTCTAGGGTTTGGCTGGGTTTCAATCTAGCCTCATATGCTTCCAGTGCAGCATCTAATGGCTCTAGGACTTTGTCTACCAACACAGATCCTCCACAAGACGCCTTCCTTGGTTTCTTATCGCTCACCACCATTTTGTTTTCCCGTTCTTGTTTTAACTGCTCCTTTGTCTCTTGTAATTCTGTTTGTAGTGCAGTTTGGTTTGTAATTGTTTTTGCTTTAATTCTATCTCTTTTGGCTTTCCAAGATTTTCTCCCAGTCCTCACTGGCACACTTATTGTTTCCCCTTGTTTGGGTTGTTGATCTTTCTCCTCATTAGCTTGGTCCTCAGCATTTTCTTTTGCTTGGGCTCTAGTCACTACCTTCACAGGAATTTTGGGTTCTGCCTCTGATCCACTTGGAGAAGGTACACTCCCACAACATTCATTGTTGTTTCCCCTGTTTGTTTGGGTGTTTTGGACAATTTGGAACAATGTGTGTAATGGCACACTCCAAACAATATCCAATTATCTCTACACGAGAACAATTCTTGGCCCAATGTTTACCTCCACACTTGTAGCATGGTCCATCTTGTTGAGTCACTGGTGGCACAATTGATGTTTGTTCTTGCTTAGCCAGAATGGTATCTGGTCTACGCTCTTGATTGGCTATGAACATCAGAGTGTCCTCATTCAATGAATAGAGTTTTCTCATAGGTTCTTGCCCTAGCCTAGGTTGTGATACCTCAGCTCTTTGTAAAGCCCTTGATACAACCCTATTTTGAAATAATGGATGATTTGGTAATGGCATTTGTTTTTCTATTTGATGTCCAAATAGTATCCCCCTCGTGCAGGTTTGATTATAGTAGCACTCACTCATCTCATGATTTGTCCATTTTTGCTCAATGGCACACCACTTTATTCGTTGTGCTACTTGCACTTCTAGCTCATCTATGTTGGTCATTAATTGAAACATAACCACTTGCCTTGTGTTGGTTTCACTAGATGCTAAAGGAGCATTATCCATAGTGATCTTTGTATCACCAATTTCCTCGCCATAGGCTTTACAATTGTCAACTAGGTATAACGCTTCTCTCGTGACTTGTTCAAAGGAAGTACATCCTTTTAAGTGCAAATCTTTCTTGAGAGTTTCATTTCTCAAACCCTCTATGAAGAGAATTGATAATCTTTCATCCTGTGGTAACTCACGTTCCGGACATCTCTCTATATATTGTTTGAAGCATAGCGATGCTTCCTTCACCCTCTCATCTTCTTTTTGCTTGAATGCATAGATTTGGGACACTGTGTTATGCTTGATTCCCCTTTTAGAGAACTCCGCAACAAATTCTTGTAACAGTTGTTCAACGTTTGAGAAGGCATTTTTGTTTAACGGTTGGAACCAATTCAATGCTATCCCTTCCAAGGTTAAGCCAAATCCCTCAAACTGTGTATGAAAATAAAATACTTGTTCGGCTCTTAACACTTGTTTGAACAAGGATGCATGTACGTATGGATCCCTTAATCCATCATACTTCTTCTTGACACATTTGGCCAATTGATATGGTCTCATTGGTTCTGGTTCAACCATGTATCTTAGCGTGTTGGGGTCTCTCACAAAGACATCCCTCGTTCCTTCTTCTCGTCTTGGAGCAAATCTTGGTGGAATCCCCTTTGAGACATGTTTTGGAAATGTTGATGGATTTGTAAGTCTAATTGGTGGTCTCTTGGTTCCACTCAATGAGGTAGGAGCTACACTCCTGTGAATAGCTATTTTGGATGTTTGAGGTCCATTTGATTCCATAGTTTCAATGTTAGCTTCTTGCAAATCAGTCTAAAAAAACCCTGGTACGCTTACACTCGGTTGAAAGTAGTAAACAGAGATTGGAGTACCCATGTATGTATATCTTTCTAGCTCAATTGGGTTGATAAGTTTGTACTCTCGTCCATACTTATCTACCATTAGAACTTGCACTCCCTGGTCATCTGTGTATGTGAAGGCATAGAGGTTCTTGTAGTCTGTCAACTCTTCAATGATGGAATTTAAACATCTATAGAAGTTGTTTTGATCCCCAATAGGTAACCTATAAAGGCCATCATAAGTGTAATCCGTTAGAACTCTCGTGGCTTCATTGGTTTTGATGAACCTCACGTTGGGTTTGTTGATTAGAGGATGCTTCTCCTCTAAGTCTCCAGCAATTTCCACTTTTGCTCTTTTAAACTCCCACATTTTAGTTGATTGGTTTGGCTTCCAATGAGCTACATGATCACTTGACAAATATCCATGAGCCATGCCTTGAGGTTTGGCTTGATATGATTGATAAGCCTCATGGTCTTGTGTCAACCCACTTGTTATAGGTGTTGCAGTATTTCTAGTTGTTTGTGTAGGTGGCATAGCTCTGAGTTGAGTGGGAAACCTTAATGATGGATGAGTTGTCATGTTTAAGCCTCACTCAATACTCTCAAGATGGTCCTTGATAAGAACACCTTGGCTTAGTGCACACAATCCCTTTTTGCCTCTGGTCAAGTCTCTCAAAAGTCGGGAATTTGTGACTTTTTTGGTCTATGGAAATTGGTTTTGGGTAACCTAAAAGTTTGAAATTACGAAACCAATTTGAAGTTGTCTATCAAAAGTTAGAGCAATTTTAGTGAACTGCACTTGAAACAGCACTCAAAACAGTTTCAGGATCAGGACACAAAGAGATTTTGTGCTTGTATCTTGGCTTTTAGAGGGTATTTTTCACTCAAACTTGAGATTTGGGATGTACTCAAGTAGGTCTACAAACTTATGAAGTCAGATACCCCCACTATGTAGAGGTACACCGACCGCGATCGTTGACCCCATGTCACAGATTTGGAAGATTTTTGCACAGTAGGTAACCCTTGATGTCTTGATACCAAGTGTCTTTGTATTTTTGAATTTGGAGATGTTTTGACCAATGAAAACCCAAATCCCAGGTGGTTTTGCGGTTATTGGCCTAATTGTATAACTGGGACTTTTGACCACTTTGTTTTGCTTTTTTGACCTTGCTTCTTTTGGAAAATATGTTGCACTAGATGTCAGCTACCTACTCATAAATTTTCAATCCAAAATGTCACTGGGGTACACCGATCGCGATCGTAGTTCCAGCTCCTTTTTGCATGAAATTTTAGGAGTTGATAGACATGGGTATGATTAGTCTATTCCCAAACCCACTTTGCATTTGGATCACAAAAACTTGAATTTTCTCAAAATTTTGGTCTGAAGGATCAGTGATTAGTGTTTTCCCTATTTAACAACTGTCTTTTGGTTTTTTGACCTGGTTCTTTTGAGAAAGTTGTTTGTCTAGTCATCAGCTACCTACTCACCAAGTCTCAACTCAAAATGTCACTATGGTACACCGATCGCGATCGTACTTTCGAGCCCAAATTGGATAAAACTTGTGGATATGGTAGACAATGATGTGTACAGTCTACTCCCCAAATCTTTTTGAATTTGGACAAGAAAAAGTCAAGTTTTTACCAGATCTTGGTCTGCTGCAGTGGTTTTCTATCTGTCTGCTGTTTTGGTGATTTTTTTTTGAATTTTGAAAACTCCTGGTATCTTATATAACCTAGGTGTATGTGTGGGTCCAATCTGGGTCAGATCTGGCACTGAGGTACACCGATCGCAATCGTAGTTTGGAGCCCAAATTGGATGAAACTTCACCAGCTTGTTCACTAGGCTATTTTAAGACTACCTGCCAGACACTTTTGTATTTGGACTCAAAAAAGTCAAGCTTTTACCAGTTCTTGGTAGGAAGTGTCTGTGTTCCTGTATCTGTCAGTTTGACTTGATTTTGGTGTTTGTTTTGGGATTTGAAAGCTATCTGGGGTTGTCCTCTATACAGGCTATCCCTCTATATGGTTTCTTCCCAGTTTTGATGTGTTTTGGTCTACTGAAAGTCAACTCCTATCCTAGTTTAGCAGTTTTTGACTTAGATCTGTATTCGGTGGTTTTGACCTGTTTTTTGTGGTTTTTGACCCTAGGTCCTTTAGACTTTTATGTTTGTATACACCTGAGGATCCCACATATGAAATCTGGTCAAAATCTGGCACTTAGGTACACCCATCGCGATCGTAGTTCTGAGCCCAAATTAGACCAAATTTGGCATGCTTGTAGACACTGATGTTTTCAAGCTATCCCCCAAGTCTTTTTGCATTTGGATCACCAAAAGTCAAGATTTTACAGTTTCTAGGTCTATCAGGCTAGTTTTACCCAAGTGGCCTGATTTCCTTGATTTTTGATGTTTTTGGGTGTGGTTGCTTTAGACAAACTTGTTTGGAATCTTATCATGAAGGCACATGTCAAATCTTGTACAATTCTGACACTGTTGTACACCGATCGCGATCGTAGTACCAGAGCCAAATCTGATGAAATTTTACAGGCTCTCTCTGACAAGTATTTCCCAGTTTTGCTGCTACCACTTTGTGATTTGAAGCAATTTCAGCTTTGTTTGGTCAGATTTTCAAAATTTCAGAGTCTTATGGCCTTTTTGCCAAAGTTATGGTTTTCTGTTGTTTTTGACTCTATCTTTTGCCCCAAATCTGACTGGAATGTGATTTACTTATCCTACTCCTAAGTACAGAAATGAAAGAACATAAGAAAATGAATCAAACAAAACAAACAGGATAAAAAACGGATGATGGCTCAATACTCAATCAATACAAAGAAATTTGAAGAGAAAAAATGCTTAAAGCAACCTCACTCATAACTCCCTATATCTCTCAAGAGTAGATCTAGCCAGTCCCCTGACCCTAGACTCCACTAAGCACTAAACCCCTGTCTAGATGCTTCACTAAAATGTAAATGGAATGGAAATTATCTTTTGGAACAATAAGAAAATGTTGAATACGCACTCGGTCACTCATCACCTAAGATTCATTCCCCGACAACGGCGCCAATGTTTGCGGGTCGACGCGACGGACGTCCATAGCATAGCTCTCAAGCATCAACATAAAATTATCGATACAGGGGAAGAGACTCGGATGAGGCATGGAAACTCACTAGGATGTCAACTCTAATGAAGTGAACTCGAAGAGATGCAACTACTAACTCTACAAGCAAATCAATCGCACTAAAGCCAAGTAATCTGCCTATGTCCTTCTACACAGCTCTACAGTCATCACGCCCGTTCACCATGCAAATCATATCGGAATCGCACGAAACTTGAAGGGAAGCTACAGGGGACTATCAAGAACATATCCTATCACTATCACAGCATTCTAGGAAGGTGCAACGATCGCGATCGTTCGTCCCAAAGTACGCAAAAACAGTAAACGGATGATCTTAAAGGGTCGTTTTTAGGTCCCTAAAGCCTCTCTTAAGGTCAAAACAACATAAAATACGCATATAAACCCTCAAAATAGTGATTTAAGGCCTAAACGGATGTGTTTGAAACCTTCATCGAATCTTGAATGCTTATACTTGAATGAAAGAGCAGAGTAAGAGGAACACAATGCAAGAAACAAAACTGAATTTGGATTACCGTAGCCACAGAAGCGATGATTACTGTTGGAGCAATGAGGTAGCTCTCTGTGCGTAACGCAATAGTCACTTATCTTCAAAACATAATCTCTTTCCCACTAACCTTAGTGTATTATATACCTAGGGCTTTCTAAAGTGTCCGGCGGCCAACTTCTCATGGACCTTTACATACATCATTGGAAAAATTACATCTTTGACTTAGACTTGACATAGACGATTGACATTAGGCTTTTACAGGGTTTAATGTATTAAACATCGGAAAAATAATGTGACCACATCAAAACTTTGGCCGGCTGACCCAACGGGCGCCTTGGCTAGGTGGGCACTTGTATGTTGTTATCACCTCCAAACACCAACACTCTTGGCTATGGAATGCAAATCCAACCAAGAGCCATGCTTCAATGCTTAATCTTGACATCTTCTCCATCTTCATTACTATGCTATTATATATGCTAGCAAGAACAGTGATTATAAGTGAGGAACTAATTATTTCTCCTATGAAATGTTTCTTCTTCCTCTTCCCTACCCTGATTCCCTGCTAGCTCTCTCCACCTTCGAAGGTGTTTGAGGCCTTGGGACGGAGGCTTGGGATAGTTAATGCTTTTTACAAATTTCATTTTATGCTCATGATGCATGAAGCTTTCCATCTTCATAGCATCACCTAGGTCACAAGGAACACAATACCAAGTCTCTCTTGATGGGAGAAACTATAATACAAATGCCTATTGGAGGGGGGACCGGCTCCACGTAAATCTGGTCCTCAACTGTTGTCATGTTCTCTAAACTCTCTCTCTTGCAAAAGTATTGTACATGCCACGTTTACTAAATGCTATGTTTATGTTGCTACCATCAATTAAGTTCACCCTCTATGCTCACAAAGTAATTCCACAAAAGTGCTATCTCTAATTTTCGCTACTCTCAAAGTTCATAGGCCATTTCCATTACATTGGTATCAAGCATTTGTTTTCTCTTTTCTTGCTTAAGAAGAGAGGTCCTTAAGTAGCCTATAAATGGTTGATTCTGTTAATTATATTAGGGTAAGTGGACTGGGATCTATTACCGGTTTTGTTGAGGCCACTATGTGGGATATGGTGCACACCTCGAGAGCTCTGGACTTAATAATGGGGTCTTTTTAGACTTGCCTACGGCTTTACCATTATTGAGACATAAGAAGTCCAAAAGGAGCTAGCCCGCGGCAATTCTGTAACATTAGACCCACTCCACCACTCTCTATAATTAACCACTTCAAGCCGTGGGTGTAGATACTTAAGTGCCAATTTTCAAAGGCTAAGAGGAGTGTAAACTAGGGTTTTGAATTGCCAAAGCATACACTATGTAAGTACATAAATTTTGTTAACATGGCTGACAATAACCAAGAGACTAGAATGAACATTGATAAATTTGATTTTTGCACATGAAGGTGAAGTTATGGGCAACCCTTCAACAACTTCGTGCGTATGGGATTTCCCTTTCTCTCCTAGAGGAGAGCAAGCTGAGGAGGCTTCTTGAAGAGACCCCCAAAAGAAGAGACTCTACCATACGAGAGGAGGAATCCAAAGAGCAAGAAAGTAATGAAACTTTAAGTTCCTCTGAAGATGTGGCTCCACGAAGATGGCAGTCTAGACGATCGCCAACTCCTCCCAAGAGGAAACGTTCAATCCACAGTCCTTCTCCTCGTCACTCGGAAAGGGAAGAGAGGAAACAAAGGAAGAAAAGGGCAAGAAAGAGGTCACCCTCTTCTCCTTCTTCTTCACCTTCCTCCTCTTCCGATGAAAGCTATGGTTATTCTCCTAGAGAATACAAGAGGGGAGGACATCGCAAATCATACCCTGCATGGCGAAGGTCACAAAAGCTCAAGAAGTTCAAAGAGGGAGGAAAGATATCTCTTTTCTCACCTATGATGGCACCTTTGGTGCCATCGACAAAGTATTGGCCTTCATCGAGCAACAAGTTGATGCGGCCTTTGGAGACAAGGGCTTCACAGAGTCCTCCAATCTACGCCATGTAGCTATGCACTTCCAAAAATCAGCTTGTCAATGGTGGGCTAGCCTTCGTTGCAATGTCGAAGGCCCAAAGACATGGAAAACTCTACAAGTTTCCATCATGAAGCAATCGCTTGCAAGAGATGCAAAGGACAAAGTGCTCACCGAATGGCACAGTTTGAAGCTTCTCTCCCATGAGTCTATTCACAAATATGTGGACAAGTTCTAGGACTTACATCTCAAGGCTAATGTCTTCCAAAATATAAGACTTTGTCGAGAAAAAGCAAAAAAAATTTGCGGGATTACCTGAAGAGATGGCCGAGTATGTCAACTCCCAATGGACTGGTTCTATTACCAAAGTAATCCACCACACTATGGTTGCTTTGCGCATCGATTTCCAACAAGGGGCTAGACGGAATGTCAAGCCCATGGAAAATAAAGACAAAAATGATGAAAATGGGAAAACCAATACCCAAAATTCTTCCCAAGGCAATTCCAACAACAACAACAACAACAACATTCGGTCCAAGGAGAAGGGAGTTTAAAAAGGTAAAAAAAAACTCTCTCCTGAAGAGCTTGAAGCTTTTTGCAAGGACCATAAATGTTTTAAGTGTGGGGCGTAAGGACATGGATATCATTCTTGGCCCAAGAGAAATGCTCGCAATGAGACTCCTAGCGCTTCCACCATCGAAGCTCCAAAAGAGGATGCTCATTGCAAAGCTGCACCTCTCTCCTATGCTTGGTGAAAGGTAAGGGAGCATGATGCCTTCATCTTGTTTGACCCTGCCTCTACTCACAACTTCATATCACCGGAGTGGCCACCAAGTTTGGAATTCAAGCTTTTGAAATGGGAGATGCTATAACGGCCGACACTACTTTCAAGGGACAACAAGCCTCCATTACTCCCTTGATTGGGAAGTCAAGGCTTCATGTCCAAAGCTATGTCAACAAAGAAGACTTTTTCATCTCTCCTCTTCAACATGAGGATGCTACCCTAGGGGCACCATGGTTCAACCACATGGCTGCCAACATGAAATTCCCTCTGAAAGGAGAATCTACTTCATCTACAGGGGAAAGAACATGTATATAGATGCTAGTGAGTTTGGTCATACCATACCACTTGTAAATCCTCTTGATTTTGATAAGTCAATGAAGAGCTCAGTTTCTGCGTACATGATTATTTTCAAAGAGTCCTAATGTTTTCTCAAATGTAAATGATAGGAATCAAGAAGAGCTAGGCTTGCCTAATTTTCTAAAAGGATTTCAAGATGTGTTCATCGATGATATCCCTATGGAATTACCTCCAAAAAGAGGGGATGATGACCATCGAATTGAGCTCCTCCCAGGAAGCTCACGGCCTAACAAGCCTCCTTATCGAGTTTCCCAAGCTCAACAAGAGGAGATCATGAGGCAAGTACAAGAATTGGTTGGCAAAGGGATGGTGAGGCTTAGCTCCTCTTCCTTTTGTTCTCCAGTCCTTTTAGTGCAAAAGAAAGATGGTACATATTGTATGTGTGTGGACTATTGAGCACTAAATCATATCACTATCAAAAACACATTTATGTGCCTCGGGTAGAAGATCTATTTGATAAGCTACAAGGCTCTACCTACTTCATTAGGATTGACCTTAAAAGTGGCTATCATCAAATAAGGATGGTGGATGAAGATATCCTAAAGATCGCGTACGTACAACATTTGGCCTTTATGAATATCTACTCATGCCTTTTGGCTTGACTAATGTACCAATCATGTTCTATCGATTAATGAGGAAAATTTTAGACCCTACTGCAAATTCACTGGAGTGTTCTTTGATGATATCATCATCTAATCCAAGTCCTTGGAGGAACACAATCAACATCTCCAAGTGATTTTTCAAGCATTGAGGGAGAACCAGCTTTTTCTCAACCAAAAGAAAAGCGAATTTTTCCTTCAAGAGATTCAATACTTAGGTCATATTATCTCTCAAGATGGTATCCGTATGGATCCATCAAAACTAGAGGTAATAAAATCATGGCCTAATCCAAGGAATCTACATGAGCTAAGAAAGATTATTGGTATGTGTGCATACTATAGACGCTCCATAGCTAAATTTTCTCAAATAGCAGGACCATTACATGACTTAACCAAGAAGAACGTTAAGTATTCATGGAGTGCTAAGGAGAAAAATTCTTTTGACATGCTCAAAGAGAAGCTTACCTCCCAACCAGTCCTCATGCTTCCAGATCTCTCAAAGCCATTTGAGGTCCAATGTGATGCTTGTGGTGATTGCCTTGGAGCGGTCTTGCTTCAAGAAGGGTGTGCCATAGCATATGAGATCCGAAGGCTCAATACGGATGAACAAGTCTTGGGCATTTATGAGAAAGAGCTTTTAGTTGTTCTACATGTCCTATACACATGGAAGCACTATTTATTGAGAACTCCATTCATTTTACAAACACACCACCAAAGTCTCAAGTACTTCATGACGCAAACCAAGCTTTTTGACAAACAAATGAGGTGGGAAAATTTTCTTTTGCAAATTAATTTTCATATTGCTCACATTGCTGGTAAGCACAATCAAGTGGCCAATGCACTTTCACGACAGCCAAAAGTTAATGTTGTGGCTATAGCTACTCACAATGATCTCTCTTCTATGATAGATGAGTATGCTATTGACCCTGACTATAGAGACATAATGTCAGCCCTTTCTTTGGGGAAGAAAGAGGAACCATTCACCTTGCAGGATGGTTATCTTCTCCACGGCAATAGGCCATGTGTTACCCACTCCCTTCGTGAGAAAGTCATGTATGAATCCATGCTCCTCCATATGCGGGGCATAGAGGCATTCAACCTACTCTCCGAGGAGTAGAGACGTATTTCTATTGGCCTACCATGAAAGTGGACATACAAGAGTATGTTTCAAAATGTGTGGTATCCCAAAATACCAAGTATGATAGAGAGAAGCAACCTGGATACTCCAGCCATTGCCTATCCCAAATTCACCATGGGAAAGTATATCCATGGATTTCATCTTTGGATTATCCAAGTCCTCCAACCATTGCCTATCCCAAATTCACCATGGGAAACTATACCCATGGATTTCATCTTTGGACTACCCAAGTCTATCCATGGGAATATTTTCAAACACCATGGATCACCAACATCCATCGTGTTAGGTAGAGATCCTAGAATGACCAATAGTTTCTGGAAAGTTCTCTTTGAAAATCTAGGAACAAGATTGAATTTCTCTTCGGCCTATCACCCACAAACGGATGGCCAAAGTGAGATAGCCAATCTTACGATACTCGATCTACTAAAGAATTATGTTACCAAAGTAGATCAACGCTCACAATGGGAAAAGTACTTACCTCTTGTAGAGTATGCGTACAATAATATTGTACATACATCTACGGGAAAAGCGCCTTTCAAAATCATTGAGGGAAGACCTAAAAGTCCCTTGCTACTCAAAGTACATGGGAAGATCTTCGCTGCCGATGAGTATAGCCGTACTTACAAGAATCTTTCCAAAAGATTAAGGAGGCTATATCCATCTCTCAACAAAGGCAAAAAGCTACTGCTGACAAGCACAAAAGGACCTTAACGCTCAAAGAAAATGATTGGGTCTTACTAAGGCTCGATCAGGCAAACGACGGGTAAAAATCCTATGGGCCATCAAAAGTATTATGCTAAGCTAGCAAAAAGATGCTATGGTCCATTCTAAATCTTGAAGCCCATTAATGAGGTGGCTTATCAAATCAAGTTGCCCAACCATTGGCTCATACACAATGCTTTTCATGTGAGCCTACTTAAGCCCTACAAAGGAGAGCCACCAAGGGAACCAATTATTGAAGACCCTCCAAAAATTGAAGATCAAGAAGAGGTGCTACAACCTGAAGCTATCCTTCGGCATGAAAACAAGGTACTACGACATTGTAAGATTATCCGATCGACAGTATCTAATTAAGTTCAAAAATTATCCTTTTGAAGATGCTAGATGGATGCAAGGAATATAGTTATAGTATGAACCTTGTCAATGCTTACAATACTACACACGAGTAAGCAAATGTACAAATATCTTTCAAATGATCAAATTTTTTGTCTTATAAGACTAATTCTCTTTTTATTGTGAAAAATAAAAATAGTATGCATGCTTAGAATCATGTTTGTGATGACGACGTCTCTCAAACACCAAGTAGAATTTGTCACTCTACTTGGGAGAATGAAATGGACTAAAGAGCAGACATGCTTGCGGCAGCTATGTCTCCCAAGCACCAAATGGATTAGTTATCCATCTTGGAAAGATGTCATAGAGTAAAAAGGGATCCTCTATCTGCTAAGCAAGATTGACTAATGACTAAGGCTTTATCTCTTCTACCTCATAGTAGAGAACGACTATGATTTCAAGAGAGAGGTAATGTCATAAAATCTAATATCTAACCAAACCAAATGATTTTCTCATATTAAACTGATCATTTAATGTGGGAGAATAAATGGGAACAAGGGTTAGAATATAGACATGTGCTTTCAGATCTATCTCAACACAGGGCCAATGGTAAAGGGTTCAAATGAGAGATGGTATGTCAAAGAGCAAGGCTAGCTAATGGAGCTTAAAGACCTTAGGGTTAGCTTCATTAAAGACCTCCAAAGGTTAGTGTTAAAAAGTCCTTTGACCTTAGGTAAGCTAGGGTTGAGCTTGAGGTGAGAACCCGGCCCAAGCTTGAGGTACTTGTCGTGCTTGCTGACTAAGGTGCTTAAGGTGCTTGTCGTGCTTGAGGTGCTTGATGACTAAGATGCTTGAGGTTCTTGTCGTGCTTGCCGACTAGGGAGCCTGAGGTGCTTGTGGGAACACTACCCAGGTTGCGGTGCTTTGTCATGCTAGCTGACTAAGGTGCTTGGGGGTATGGTGTCCAAAAAGTCAAATCCCATCCCTACAAGCGAGGGGACGAGCCCTAAAGCTAGGGGGATGAGAGAGAACACACACACCCTCACACAAGGCCAGCTTGGTACAAGGAAAGAAAATGGGTCACTTGTCAAGTTCCTCCTCATGTTGCCCTCGTGGTGTGCCTAAAGCCTATTGGTTGGCCTCCCAAGGGGTCCATTGGCAAATTAGTTAAATTAATTAATTGTTTTTGCATTTATCAAGTCCTCTCTCTCAAAGGGGAAAGGGGGACACTTGTCCCAAGACTAGCATGCTTGCTTGATATGCCTCTTGCTTGTGATTGGCTAGGCCTGGAGAGGTCCAATGAGCTTCAAGCATGAGCTACAAGGGGGGGTTGGCCAAGGAAGCTAGGGGCATGCTTGGGGGGTATACTCTCCCACACACACACACACACACACATACTCTCATGGTGTGAAGTGCAAAGTGCAAGAGCTCCATCTCCTTCTCCAAGCAAGTAGAGAAGTTGAGAGCCTACACCAACATGCTATGGAGTGCAAATCCAACCAAGAGCCATGCTTCAATGCTTAAGCTTTCCATCTTCTCCATCTTCATTACTATGCTATTATGTATGCTAGCAAGAAGAGTGATGATAAGTGATGAACTAATTCTTTCTCCTATGAAACGTTTCTTCTTCCTCTTTCCTACCCTCATTCCCTGCTAGCTCTCTCCACCTTCGAAGGTGTTTTAGGCCTTGGGACTGAGGCTTGGGATAGTTAATGCTTTTTACAAAGTTCATGTTATGCTCATGATGCATGAAGCTTTCCATCTTCATAGCATCACCTAGGTCACAAGGAGCACAAAGATTGTATTGTACCAAGTCTCTCTTGATGGGAGAAACTATAATACAATGCCTATTGGAGGGGGGACCGGCTCCACATAAATCTGGTCCTCAACTGTTGTCATGTTCTCTAAACTCTCTCTTTGCAAAAGTATTGTACATGCCAAGTTTACTAAATGCTATGTTTACGTTGCTACCATCAATCAAGTTCACCCTCTATGATCACAAAGTAATATCACAAAAGTGCTATCTCTAATTTTCGCTACTCTCAAAGTTCATAGATTTCCATTACAGGCAGCGTGCCAAATAGCTTTGACTTTTAGCATAAACTCCGTATACGTTTTAAAAATATCCCTTTTGAGAACATCTCCCCACACACACACACACACACACACACACACACACACACACACACACACACACACACCCCTAAATATGGACTTTTAAAGAAAATATATTTCTCCACACACAACTAATAACAACTATTTGAGGATATCTTTGGGCTTCACACACACCTAATATTGGCTACACACATTTAGTGATTTAAGGCTTGTAATTAAGCAATCATGATGCACCCAAATTGAATGCATAAGAGCTAATGCCGGAGATCTTGAAGGAGGAAATGCACACATGTGAATTGTATGAGATAATTTGCAATGCAAGGGTTGATTGAGTTGATTATTATGTGGCAAAAGAACACATACACATGCGAATTTATAAACCTAACAATGAACTAGTGGAGCTCTTAATTAGTTTTAATTGCACTCACGAGGGTAGTGGCCCATGGGCGTGCCCTCAATGAGGTAATTAAAAGCTTATTAGAGGCATGAATGATGATTGTATGTCAATGAGAGGGTGCCAAGCAATCTCAGCATAGGGAAGTTGAAATACCTAAAGAACTATGACCATTGGCTCTGATAGCATGTGAAAGGTTATGGAGGGTATAGTAATGCAGAAATCATTCTAATGATAATAGAGAGAGAGAGAGAGAGAGAGAGAGAGAGAGAGAGAGAGAGAGAGAGATTGGTTTAAGCCAGCATACAAGAGATTAGAATGTAAACACACACACTTGATTATTCCACTAGAGAAAATGATTACAAAGTTTATTTTATAGGCACATCACCTAATGCTTACACCTATCCACCAAAGGTCATTTGACTCTTTATGAAAGGGCAATCCGCCTCTTCACCCTTGAACCTTTTATTTGCAAAAATGACATATCACCTAAGGGAGCCTTAAAGCTTGCCACATTAGAGGGAGAAGAGATTCCCAATTGGATCAGTGAATGGAGGTTAAAGAAACATCATTTGCCACTAACCACCAAAATGTTGAAGAAGATCCACAAAGCTGCTGAAAGAAAGAAACAAGCCAAGCTAATAAAGCAAAGGCTCAGGAGGAAGCTAAACTGAGGATTTTAAAGCAGAAAGAATGAAGAAACAACTTGCAAATTCAGTCACAACCAAAAATAACATCTCCTGCAAGAAAAGTAATTCAGATGGAACATAATTGGCTTGGTGGCATGGATGTACGCATCAAAATACAGCTTCCAAATATATCAAGAAAATGTGCACTTGTGGACACATGAGCAAGAGTCAATGTCATAATTATTCTACATAGAAGAAGATGAAAAATGCACCACTATTGACAAATTAGATGGAACTAAAGGCTGCAAATCGAGGGAAGATTGTGAGCTTTGGACAAATTAATCTGCCAATCACCATTGATGGCCATCAATGCCCACATTAGTTTTATGTCATGGCAGATACAGATATCAACAAGGCAGTCATCCTATGTATTCTTTGAATGCAGACATACAAAGCAACTCCAGATTGACAAGAGGATGCATTAAAGTTCATAATAAATGATACATCTTACGTTACTCCACTAGCAAGAAGTGATCACTTGTGAGACGTACAACCCATCGTTACAAATCCACAATAAGTGATAAAACCTACGCCAATACAACATTTCAACAAACAATCAACAAGGCAAGTATGGGTAAAGAAATCAGTCGTGGTTACCAAACCTAAACAAATATGGATACCCAAGGCCACAACTCAAAAAGTGGCAACCGAAATGAAACGGCATAGTACTCCTACAAAATCTCAACAACCTCAAAGCAATTATACTTGGCAGTGGCAACCAAAGCGACAGTTGAAATCCACAGCAAGCCCCAACCAAGTACCAATGGATTCCAACGAACACTCAAACCCATATGGAAGGTCTATCTAACGGCATCCATCATCTACATCACTGACAGGTGCGACAATCGTCAACGATAGTGCCACCACTGCAAACAACGGGTGGCACCACCTCTGTCACCATTGCACATCACCATGTGTGCATGGGCAACGAAGAGTGCAAGACCACCATAGCCTCGAGCTTTCAAGGTGCCTCCCCACATTTTGTGATGCTAATGACCCCCAACATCCCACCATATATACCATGGAACCTTTCATCCATTGTGGATTCTCTCTATGCCACGTGGCATTCACAACCTCTTTCCCCCTTGAACCTTGAAAGTAAATTTAATCAAAAGTGACCTCCTAAGGTTTTTTTACCCATTATTTGTCCAATTTGAGCCCAAATTGAGTGCAATAAAGTCCAATCGTACCTAGAGCTTGGTGACCTTCACCTAAACACTAGAATTGGCCCGCAGATCGACAGAGGACTCCCACAACCGCATCAAACTAGCACACACTCGGAATCAGGCCTGGAAATTGAAGGGTGCCCTTGTCCTTCCTAGGGAAGGGGAATTCCCTTAGTTGGCCTTCGGAGAGGAAGGGCCATCATACACTTTGCCCGTCATCATGCAAGGCAAAAATGCACCAACCCGTCACTCGATACCCCTTAATTTTCTTGCTCCTATGAAATATTCACTTGCTTTTGGTATATCTTTTGTTGTTCCATACGTAAGAGGAGCTAGCATTAGGTATCTTTAATTAAATTCTATGGTTAGTAAATTTTTAGAGTATTGGTATATTATACTTTAGCTTTGTTTGCTCCTCTTCCCCCCAAAAGCATCACCATTAGTTTTCATGTCTCTCTCTTTCTCTCTCTCTCTCTCTCTCTCTCACACACACACACACACACACACACACACACACACACACACACACATCTTGGGAGCACTCACTTTAGCCAACATGTGCCACAAGAAGAGTATGCAAGAGTGTGCAAGTTTGAGGGACATTTGTGAGGTGAGGCCCTCTGACAAAAGGAAGAGGAGGGAGGCAATTCAACGAGGTAAGGCCCTCTAAGAGGAAGAAAGAGGAAGGTGTCTTGGTCAATGCCTATTGCAACAAAGGCATGGACACATGATCGAGGAGTTTGTGCAAGGGTAGAGGCTAGGGGCCAAGATGTGGTTTGAGATTCTCTTGGCATATAGTGGCCCTTCAACGGGCATGCTCCTACTTGCATGCTATAGCTGCAAGTAGGAGAGAGGGCAGTGGGTGGCGCAAAGAGAGAAAGAAGTGTACATAGAAAGTGTTCATCTCTCATGTGAAGCCATGCAGAGGCCATAAATGTGGAGAGAGAGAGAGAGAGAGAGAGAGAGAGAGAGAGAGAGAGAGAGACTTGCTTCCTTGAGCCTCAATGCTATCTCCTCATTTCCTTTAAAAGATTCATGCCTAAACTCAATTGTAGTCACACATGCGCTAGAGGCTAGGACATTAGAGGAGGAGCTTACAGGTAGCTAGATTCTAGAATCATCATGCACGTTGCACACATCACAAGTCTGGTTGAATCAAACTTTGCATTGCAAAGCATCTACATCCGTATAAAAAGCATAACTAGTGAGCTGCCTCTCTCAAATCTTGTCGCATTTTGATTCTTTGAAGGTCTTAATTAAAAATAACATATAAAAAGTGTTCTCTTCTTTGATTTAGGTGGTGGGATTCAAATTTTAATAAATTTAAACTTATATTTTACCACCTTAGAGCTTAGGCTTTGTTTTTTTTTCTAATATATAAGCAATGCTCAATAGGAGCTATTTAAATTAAAGAAGAAAAACACTACAAGTGTCTTGGCTTTTATATGGACCCACAACCCACCATTACAGACCATGAAAACCCCATGTGCATCACATGCCACAAGGAGCATAAACACCATAAAGACTAGGATCTTACAAACAATATATTTAGACACAGATCTTGAGCAGCGGATGCCACCACATCGAGGTCCTTGCCACCCCACCCCAACATGTCCAATGGATAGGAAGACAAAATGACACACGACAACAAATTATAATCTATCGGAGAAACTTCCTACCACCACAAAGCTCAAACTAAAACGAGTCGATCCTGAATGCAACACATCCGAGTTACACCTTAGAACTTAGGCTCATGTTTTAACTAAGCAACCTTCTACTTTGATTTTTTTTGGGCTATTTTATAGAATTTATCTTTGAAGGGCATTTTCAAAACTTGCGCTTCCTAGTGAAGGCTTATTTTCAAAGGACCCGTCTATTGGGAAGGGGCCTCTGAATGGCATGCTCTTCACTGGGAAGGCCTATCACAAAAGTGCCATGCATGTGCAGGCCTAGACCCCTAAGGAAGGGTGGGAAGGGTTGCAATTTCCAGCACTGCTCGAAATGCATAAACCTTGATATCTAGACCAAATTTAGTCGTTTCATACTTGTTTTGGACCTGATTAGAGCCGGATAAAATCTGGCTTGATATTGGAATCGAATCTCGGCTACTTGACACTGTTTTTCACATAAAAACTATCAAGGCACCATTTGTAGCCGCATCTTCACACACATCAAGCACCGCAGTGTACTAACATGATAGAATTGCACAAATGCCATCCGATTTGCGATTTTCTCCCAATAAATAATATCGCATCCAGCCAACCAAGTTAAAACCACTTAATGTTCTTTCGTATTCTAAATATCTAGTTCTATATCTTCTTCATGGCAGACGTAGAAAGTGCATTAACTCTCCTCACTTCTTTAATAAGACTGTTAAGAAAATCGGGAAGGCAGCAGGTGTGCAGCTTCTCACATGTGGCAGAAATCGACAAAACATATTCTTTTGCAAAGTTGCAAGCTTTGCCGAATCGAGAGAGAGAGAGGGAGAGAGAGAGAGAGAGAGCAGCCCTCATCCCTTCAGTGAAGGGAGCAGAGGTAACTGTCTCTGAGAGAGAGAGAGAGAGAGAGAGAGAGAGAGAGAGAGAGAGAGAGAGAGAGAGAGACGGCGTGTCATCTATGTGATCCTGCGTCAATTTCCATCAACATGCTTCCCCGGGGTTAGTGGACCTTTCTTTTGGAACCCATCGGCAATTTCCATTATTTATGGGTAGATTTCTTAAAATGCACTATTTTGTATTGTAATCATGCAAGAATTTCTTTGAATTATTTTCAAGATGTAGCCATGTCATAGGCATTGTGGGTTTCTGTTGCCCCCATTGAAGTTGGCTGTAAGTTCTTCTTTAGATTGGGGTGACTTCATTTTCAACACTCTAGCTGAGTTCTCTGCATTGGGTCCTCAATTCGGTGCATTTTGTTCAAGGGGACAAGGGAGGAGTTGTCTAGAAGGGCATTTTGTTACCGTCTTTAACATTTTACTTCATTGCTAATAATCTTTTGTTTCAGTTGTTGTGAGCTATCTGGGTTTTCACATTTGTTCGAGACTGCCTCATTAGCATCTATACACAGGTGTCATGTATGCAAGTGAATTTCTTTTAACCTTTTGTTAACTATGCAAAATTGTACCTGGATCTTAAAGTTGGCAGTAAACAGTTCGGGCAAAGTAGTGCTGGCCTGTGCCTATCAACTACATCAAAGGGTTGGAATCTTGATTGTTAGTGAGAGTGCACTTTAAGGCTTCAAAAGTGGGCAGGTAAGAGAACAGACAGACAATTATGAACAGCGAAAAACAAAACAAGTTCCCTTTCAGGAAATTTTAGGCTGTGGAAAATTTGGCTTTCCTTTGGATGCGTTTTATTTGATTCCTAGGAGTGACTCCCTAATTCGTGAGTGGGTTAGATTATGAGAGCATTGGTTAGGTGACTTCCATTGCCATGCTCTCCGAGAAACTTTCTAGAGCCCTCTACCTATAACCCAAGCATTGGCAAATCACCACCCATTTGTCCTTTATATAGACCAAGCCTATATATAGCCCCTTACCTTCAACTCCGTTTGGGATCATGGGCATTGTCTCCCACAGATACTATGTCAGCTGAAACTACTTCCATATGCGTATTTCTTGTAACCGTTTCATCATTGTGACTAGCAATGCATAAGATATGCACAGGATCATGGAGAAAATCCTTACTTTGAATTTTCTCTGGCTAACCCCACCATGACATAGATTGACCGCCACACATCAACATGAATGGACTAAAGCTTGGCGCTACATGCAGAGATTGTTCTAAGTAAACTCTTACCTTAATTAGTCTTGGATGATTGGAGGTACTTAACCGAGCATAGGGTTGTGTGCAATCAATGTGATCAACGTGAGATTATCGCCACTGATTCACCAGCGATAGCGCGAGCATCAGCAACCATACTTCGTTGCTAGCAAAGGGAATTCATTGCTTGTGTGTGTGTGTGTGTGTGTGTGTGTGTGTGTATATATATATATATATATATATATATATATATATATATATATATATATATATATATATATATATATATATATATATATATATAAAGATATATATATGTGTGTGTGTATGTGTGAAACCGGCCCGTAGGGCAATAGACTGTAGCTTTCACCCGAACCTTTACTTGATAAACTTTACGACACAAAGGAACTTCACGAATAAGCTTGTAATTGGAATTTAACACTTCAAAACAAAACACGGCTTGGCAGCTAGAGGGCTTCCAAGTACGACACGCTGTTGGCCCCAAAGACTTGCGCCCCTTTCGGTATTTCTTTATTCTTATTACACTTGAGAAAAACTTGTAAATTTCTACAAGCTGTCCCACTTTTATCGGGCTGAAATTTCTGTACTCTAACCCGATTTTGGCAGCATAACCACAGTAGAAATCTCCACGGACAAAATTCCAAGTAGACAGTGAGTTTCTACGCACTTTGCAAAACCTGGCGAGAAATTACAGCACCCTAAAATCTTTGTTTTTGCCCTCCAATTTGCACCAATACACATGTTCGGTGATTCCCTAGCTTCTCTGAAGCTCCTGGGACCTGTAGGCATCAAAACTGGCCAAAATTCTAAACCTACAAAAACTTACACCAAGCTGTAATTCTCTGTTTTGTGCTCCGGTCCGTGTGCCAATCACTCTTGTGGGTAGCCCTCGAACTCCCGCACTTGTAGGGTCACTTTTCCTTTGAATTAGACGAGATTCCTCGCGGGAAATATCTCTAAATTGTCCTGTTTAAGCACCCAAGGCTTTCTCGAGGCTCCCCTTGCATCACCTTGCAGTTTAGGTGCGAAACCCTAAACCTGCAGAAAAACACAGCAGGCTGTAATTTTCTGTTTCGCATTGTTTTGAGCGGAGTAAACATGTCTACGCGTGTGTCAAGAGCTCTCGCACGCAATGGAATAGTTCCCCTGTAAATCGGACGAGTTTTCACGTGAAAAAACTCTCCGTTTTCGCATTCCTTCGCAATGGAACTGTGCATACTTGAAGGGGATTAGCAATTAGCTAATCCGGTTCCTGTACAAAAGGCTCTTGCCTTGGCAAACACGCATAAACCCCCATAACTGTACATGGTCATTTGAGAAGCCCAATCAAAAGTCGCTTTTACAAAGGGCTTCTTTGCTGAATTTTTCTTTGGCTGGCCACCTTCACGTTGCCACAGAATCCACTGTCTTTGTTTTTGAGCCCTTTAGGCAACCCACAACAATACTTCTCAATCTGCTCTGTCAATGTCACAAACTTGTAGGAAGTTACTGAAAGCAATGCTTTACAAAATTTCTTCCGATTGTACTCCTCTTAGCTTTTGCAAGTAGCTGCGTTGAGCTGGTGCCAATGTGTAATGACATTGGCTTCAAATTCATTTGACAACCATGCAGATGCAAACATTTGCTTGAAGTAAACCCATGTGGCGGGTGTGTCACAAACTGCTGACGTGTCAAAGCCGTGAAGAATGGAGCCAACTTACAGATGCTGGCCGAGGGGCCTAAACCCTAAGAAGAACAAGTAACAGAAGAAGAAGTCCTACCAACTTATGGGGACCCCGTCCGACGGGGCCCCAAGTGACATAAAGGATTGAAATAAAGCAAGACCCACACACACACAAACCCGGAAATTGCGTTGACATGATGACGTGGCAGAACTATACGGATTTCCGTGTTTCACGTTGACAGTGTTGACGTGGGAGATTTCCGCAAAACGCGCTGACAGTGCTGACGTGGCAGTTGTATGGAATTCCGTGATTTACGTTGGCAGCTTTTTTGGCATTGCTTTTGGACCAGAAGCTTTTGAGTTTGAAGTCTTCATGTAAATTGCCTTTCATAGGCCAAGGCCTTTAAATATGGCTAAGGCTCATTCTTTGGCATGCTTCTTGAAGAAGGTGCAGAGTCTGGAGTACCGGCTTGTATTCTGGGGTGGAATTCCTCCACTCTGTGTCACTCTCTCTCTCTCTCTCTCTCTCTCTCTCTCAGTTCGATTGTTATTGAAGTGCTAAACGTTTGTTCAGTCTGTTCTTTTCTAGTGCCCGTCTTGTGACAGTGGTATCAGAGCATCAGGCATGTGCTTTTCTGAAAGCATACCGGTCCTACAAAAGAGCAGACAAAGCTATTGGAATTTTACTTGAAGTATCTTCGTGTCTCGACCCTGGACTTACTAGTCACTCCCACCCTTACTTCATCGCGCACCGGGCGTACTCCCGTCTTCATTGCTCTTTCTTACAAGGCATAAGCCATAAAGAACCCAAGACATGGATTCAATAGAATATTTGCAGTTTCTGCTCAACGAACTCCATGACATTCTTTCGCGGCATCCTTAGCAGAATTTTTCGATTCTGCAAAGTTTTCAACAATTTTTGAACTACATGTTACCCCCTCTGATGCCCCAGGTGGTACCTCCTCTTCCGACATCAGAAAGTACGAGAGCTTCCAACTGGCAACCTTCTCAGCCTTCTTTTCCGATCGGGGAAGTTTTCAGGAATATGGTGCAGCCATCTGACCCTGATCCAGTGCAACCGCCTTTGCCACCGCCATTCCCCCCACCTCCACCACCACCACCACCGCCACCAGGCTACAATGGTTGGAGCCCATATGGATACCCTTATTATCCATACTCGGGATATGCGTCTTACCAACCCAAAGATTTCAAAGATGACGGCACGACAGTCAAGTTTTTCACTTTTTCCGGGGTGAAAGATCGCACGAAAGCATTGCAGTTTCTAAAACAATTCGATAAGATCTATGCTTTGGGGAACTATACAGAAGAATTAAAGATTTCTTGAGCAACTGGATTTCTTAAAGATAATGCTATGCAATGGTGGAGTTCAATCGCGACACAACCGCATGCTCCAAGGACCTGTCAGGCTTTCAAGACAGTTGTTGCACGTAGTTACATGGCTTCTATGTTTGAAATACGGATTTTGGCAGAGTGGGGCAACTTGAAAATGCTTGTCACCGAAACCATGGACCAATATAACCAAAGGTTTCTCGACGTGTACCTTCCAGTGTCCTTTAGATCTGCTCCCTTGGAGGCCCAATGCGAGCGATACACCATTAGACTACCATCACCATTGCAGGAATATTGTCTATCCAAGTGAGTCTCTACCATGCAAGAACTTATGGACCATGCCGTGGTCGGCTACAAACTGATGAAGGGAAAGCTAGAGTTTACCATAGAAGAATCTCCGGCAACTAACCATAACTCTCGGCAACAACAAACAAATTCTCGAGTCTCGTGAAAATCAACCGCAAAGGCCTCGTTTGACGCCTCAACAACGAGACACCTTACTACAAGAAGGCTGATGCTTTGGATGCTTTCGAACAGGGCATACTCATTCTAGTTGTCCCAAACGCACTGATAGACTAGAGGAGCTGACGCTCACACCAACGGTCGACAGAACCCCAACGCCACCTCCTGTTAAGAGAGCTAGATCTGCTATTGGACTAGGTCCTGATATTTATGGCATATGCCCTTGAGAGTACAAATGAATTGTGTCGAGCATATGGCAAAGTCAATGGCTTCAAAGCCCTTATTTCTTTGACCCCGGAGATACAAAGAACTTCATCCATCCAGAATTCTTAAAGCAGATGCACTTTGATTATGATGCAGAGGGTGGAGAAATTGAAGCTGAGCTAGCCACGGGGCAAACTCAGAAAGTGGTACTGCTCATTGGTGCTCTTCCAATGACTATTCAAGATTATCATGGAAAAGCTGATTTCCACATCATGAAGTTGGGCAATTGCGACATTCTCTTGGGCATGCCTTGGCACGACGAGAATGATGCGACTCTCTAGGTTCGGAACCGAACCATCATCGTGATGCAGAAGGACAAGCTAATTGTCCTCAAAGTTTGGTTGTCCGCACAAAACCTCGAATGAACTCTCTACTTGTTTTTCTTTATAGCTAGAAAGTATCATTTGAAATTTGTTTGAAATGGATGGTATTTGTTTTGAACTTGTCTTGGTGCCGATTTGAATTGTTTGACTCTGGTTTTAATACTGGTTTCAATGATTGGTGATTTTACTCCCGGGTGTAGTGAGAAATGATGTTTGAGAATGCCTGTTCATTCTCATGGCCCGGACCCTTGTGGTTATTTGCGGGGGGAGTATTGAATGATTGAAAAGTGTTGTTGTGACTCCCGGCTTGGACCTGGATGGTTATGTGGGAGGAGTATTAAAAAGTCTGAGCAGTGGTTACTCTCAGCACCTCTAAACAACGTAGGCTGCGGTCTGGGGGGGCGTTTGGTTGTAAAAGGCCTCTATATCTTCCGGCCCGGACCGTTTTAGGTTATGCGAGAGGAGTGATGAGGGAGTCGTTGAATATCTCCTTGCCCGGGCTTGTTAGGTTATGCGGGAGGAGTGTTCATCGGTGACTTTATGTTTCTATGTCTTGTAACATGCATATGTGAACATTTGTGTTGCATTGTGATTTGCCAACCACTGAATATTCCTAATTGGATGAGATTGCTTGGGTATGTAATTTTAGTGCATCAAGTCACCCGTGGAAGGTGCGGTCTGGGTGTGACGGCTAATTTTACTACGCCGGAATATCAAGAGATCCGATCTGGACGAAAGGAGAAGCCAACTCCTTGATCAAAAGAGCCGAAAGGAGAAACCAACTCCTTGATCAAAAGAGCCGAAAGTAGAAGCTACCTCCTTAACAAAAAGAGCAAACTGATTGTCCCTCGGAATGTCCCTCGGAAATTTTTGAGCTAACTTGAGTTGTTTTGTAGATATGCTGTAATCGCGGACGATTACTCTCTTTCAAGAAGGGGAGATGTCACAAACTGCTGATGTGTCAAAGCCGTGAAGAATGGAGCCAACTTACAGATGCCGGCCGAGGGGCCTAAACCCTAAGAAGAACAAGTAACAGAAGAAGAAGTCCTATCAACTTATGGGGAACCCGTCCGAGGGGCCTAAACCCTAAGAGGAACAAGTAACAGAAGAAGAAGTCCTATCAACTTATGGGGACCCCGTTCGATGGGGCCCCAAGTGACATAAAGAATTAAAATAAAGCAGGACCCACACACACACAAATCCAGAAATTGCGGTAACATGATGACGTAGCAGAACTGTACGGATTTCCGCGTTTCACGTTGATAGTGTTGACGTGGCAGATTTTCGCAAAACGCGCCGACAGTGCTGATGTGGCAGTTGTACGGAATTCTGTGATTTATGCTAGCAGCTTTTTGGCATTGCTTTTGGACCAAAAGGTTTTGAGTTTGAAGGCTTTCATGTAAACTGCTTTTCATAGGCCAAGGGCCTTAAAATATGTGCTAAGGGCTCATTCTCTGGCATGCTTCCTGGAGAAGGTGCAGAGCTTGGAGTATCGACTTGTATTGTGTTGATGCAATATAAAGAAATACCGAAAGGGGCTCCAAGGTTTGGGCCAATACACTCTGGGGTGGAATTCTGCCACTCCGTGTCGCGTGTCGTCTCTCTCTCTCTCTCTCTCTCTCTCTCTCTCTCTCTCGCTATCAGAGAGTGGGCATGAGAGAGCATGGTACTCACAGGTCAGAGCATGGTTTGAGGGACACGGTCTTGACATGGAGAGCCTACCACCATTCCAGTACGACCCCCACTCACCATATGTTCACCTCTCTCGCAGTGAGAGGAACTTGGTATTGAGACAGGATCTGTGGCAGCTATACACTAGGAGAGTCTGGGAGTCATCTGGCTTGGGGACGAGGATGTCAGATTACCGAGACCAGTTTCTCACCATATTGTCTGGGGGGTTCATACAGAGACCACGCTATATGGACACATATATGCCACATAGCTCACGGGTGGCGATTGGTCAGCTGAGAGTGGCTTCACACAGGTTAGAGATTGAGATCGGGAGACATACTGGTGTTCCCAGGGAGGAGCGAGTCTGCAGAGCCTGCACAGAGGAGGTGGAGAGTGAGGAGCACTTTGTATGTAGATGCAGAGCATACACTGAGATCAGAGGCAGGTATGAGGCCTTATTCAAAGGACAGCCCACTCTCCGAGAGATCATGGACTCTCGAGATCAGAGACAGCTCGGACGTTTCTTACTAGAGATACAGAGCCATCGGGACACACTACTACAGCCACACACAGCTACACAGACAGAGGGGAGACAGTTGCAGCTCACAGACTTCTTTCAGAGGATTGCCGCCCCTCCCTCACCAGACACTCAGAGGGGAGTGACACTCCCACAGGCGGAGGTGAGCCGAGCTAGACGACGACCACGAGTCACAGGCTACAGGGGCGCGAGCTCCCACCACCGACAGATCGAGGAGATCCGAGCCCGGGAGCGCCGTGCCACTGAGGAGCGAGTAGCTCAGATGAGGGCCGACCCGACAGCTTTCATCCGGGTAGCCTTGGCACCAGCCCCGCCCATGTACCACGTCTTACATCCCCCCATTAGTACAGGATGGAGCTAGATAGCTTGATGCATTCTCATGATTGTACTACCTTGAGCATATAGACATGCATATACCCCTAGAGATAGAGCTCCATCCCTCCTCAGATACTCCACTACCTACATTCAGTTCAGTTTTGTATCAGTTTTGTTTCATTTGTCTTTCCGATAGACGGATGACATACACACCATGTACATTTGATTTGTCTCATAGGCCGATTTCGGCCTGACATAGACGTTAAAAATCTTTCTTTCTTTCTTTCTTTCTTTTCTCTCTCTCTCTCTCTCTCTCTCAGTTCAGTTGTTATTGAATTTCTAAAAGTCTGTTCAGTCTGTTCTTTTTTATTGGCACACGGTGACCGTCTTGCGACAGGGTGCCTGTCCTTGCATCAACAATGTCGTCCACCATAAACGCTCATTTCCTTTCAAGAAAGTGGGAACTTTGCTGACCTTGGAGGCCTCTGTAAAATTACCCCCTGTATAAGCCATATCAAACTGCTGGAGGAAATCTGCTGAAAGTATCAAACTTCATAGCCGCACCACTCTCTTTGTGTGGTTTTGGCTTTTCCAGCACTCCTAAATTATAATAGGGAAGTGTGTGCAACATGGGTACAGTGGTATGGCATCATTTGTGCCCCTTGGCCGTCGACATTTTGGTTTACTAGTGCCATATTTGTCGGCTGGTTGGAAAAACTAGCTATACCAAAAGCAGCATGTGGCACCCCAAGCTGGCTCTGATGACACTAGAACCCTGGCTGTAAGCCGATGTTACCATACATGGGTGCCACGTGCACATCTAACCCTATGTGCATGTGGACAAGCTGTACCTACTTCAAGGGTTTAGGTAGCGTAGGAAGTGTTCTAGCACCTTTGTGAGCGTGTACGCAGGACATGCATGTCCAGGCACCCTTTGATTGCACAACCCATGACCACTAGCATCATTATCATTACCTCGCACATTTTACCAAACTGCGCGTGAACCACCTCTTAGCAGGCATTTTATTAATAAGTACTTTTCATTTACCCTTGTTGGAATGTAGGTAGGGCAAATGGCTAAAGGATCTATATAAGGAATCCATGGGGCGCCAGTAGAAGCCAGAAGACACAGAGGAAGAAGACCAAGGAGCACAAAGCAAGCAGTGCCTCGTAGTACCCAATTCTCTGGCATTTTTCTCAGCCACCATTAGTGTTTTGGGGAAGCAGCGTTTTCAGCTAGCAGTGTTTTGCTCTCCTTCGATGTACCGCTGCAGTACCATCCCAGACCAGCCTCGTCTCGCCACGGCTAGTCTTTTCCCCGCGACAAGATCAGCGTTTTCAGTTTTCAGCCCATAGACCAACCAGAGTTTTTCAGTTTTCAGCCATTCTCATCATCATCGGCAACAGATCAGCCCATTAGCTTTGCCGCACGATCCCGATCTCATCAGCATACCTAGCGTTTTCAGATTTTAGCAGTTCAGCCCTTAGCTTCGATGTCATCCTCGACATCATCATCGTCGTCGTCAAGTACCTAAAGAAAATACCTCTCTAGCAATAGAGAGGGGGGCCCTTGGAGAGGGGTTTGGGACCCCTTCTGGTGTCGTCTCCTCTCTCTCTCTAGCACTCTCATGCACTATTCTCTCACAGTTTTCCACTCTTTGTTTTGGTCATTGCACATTCTCTCTCCAAGTAAGGAAGGCTGTCCTTTCCGCTAAGTAAAAGGAACCTTGAGCACTCATTGATCACTCATCTTGAGCTTGTGTGAGAGAGAGAGAGAGAGAGAGAGAGAGAGAGAGAGAGAGAGAGAGAGAGAGAGAGAGAGAGGAGGGAAGAAGAAGAAGAAGAAGAAGAAGAAGAAGAAGAAGAAGAAAAGAAAACGGCGGTGGTGTAGGGGAAGAGGGGGCGATTAGCCCCCTTGACTACCAAAGCATAAGACATGTCAATACAACGTATGTAGTGGGTATTCCCTTGGCGAGGCTTGGCCCCATATACGTGAGTGCCCAAGGGGGGTCGAGGAGTCCAGATAAATGCCCCACGACCCATCATACAAATATATGAGTGTCCCATGGTGGGTGCCCAGCTCAAGTGGGCGGCCGGACAAGGAATAACCTAGACTATGGGTGGCCAGCTCGGAGACACTAGCCGTACAAGGAAGTGTCCTAGACCTGTATGAAGCAGCAGAGTGGTGTAAATTCAACTCCCCCTCTCAACACCAGATGGGGTTTGTTCACCAGATGGTGAACAAACCGCATGAAGTCGAAGATGTGAGGCTAATGATGAAGATGTCTGCTGCAACTTGCAATGTTGTTTGAAGGATACTCCATGAGTGTAGCAGCAGTCTGGGGTGTCCCAACCGCCAAGAAATCTCCATGGTGTGATGCCGTTGAAGAGGGGGAAAGGGGAACACACCCAACACACAATACAATGCCTCGCTATAGCCCAGGGTATATACTATACACAGCGTCCCAATCCACTAAAGTTCACCTTCAAAACTCAACACTATCCGCAAGCAAACCACCGCCTACACACGACCATACGCACACGCTTTGCAATGCACCAAACAGACCCAATCATTCCGCTCTGCCCAATTCATAGCCTTCCACACGCACACAGCCCCTCTCTATTTCTCTTTGCACGACAAACCTTGGGGGGACACACACACACCGACACACGTTCGGAAACACATGCACACAAGTAGAGAAGAGAAGGGGGAATGACGCCAAGAGACAACAGTGATGGCTTTCTTTGCATACACACACAACCGTATACAACCAATCCCTTGCCGGCACAACCCTCGGCAAAAAACTTCAAATGGCCAAAAAAGCCCCAATGGCTCCGAAAGAAAGCAGCATTGGCCAAAAAGCCTAATGGCAAAAAGCAGCATTGGCAAAAAGCCCCTGAAAAATCACGTGCACCTCCTTTTATAGAGGGGGCTAAGTCCAAAAAAAGAAAAAATGTGCTCCTCAGTTGCTCGTGCATTCAACTTTGAGTTCACTTTGGTATTTTTTGTGCATTGCTTACAATTGGCATGCTTATGTAGCTCTTTCCTTGCATGGGGGGACATTTTTCCATGTTCTTTGCCCGCTTGGCTCGCCCTTTAACATGTGCCCACTTTGGGGATCTTTGAACTCTCTCTCTGTCACAAAGTGATGACGTGGCGGACAGCAAAAACCCTAATTTCTGCCAGAAACATTAAAATTCTTGCAAACCCTAATTTCTACCAAAAACTATAATTTTCGGAAATCACGGAGGTGGATTTTTTTTTTTTTTTGGGATATTTTTGAGCGACGCAAATCTTAGCTTTTGGCCAGAAAAGCATAATTGCTTTTTATTGCTCTCATTGAGAGAGAGAGAGAGAGAGAGAGAGAGAGAGAGAGAGAGAGAGAGAGAGAGAGAGAGAGAGAGAGAGAGAGAGAGAGAGAGAGAGAGAGAATTTGCTTTTGCTTTCAGAAACTCTCTGTGAGAGAGGGAAAAGAGCTTTTGTTTTCAGGGCTTTTGATTTTGAAGCTTTTGGGGCTCTGCTTTTGGGCATCCCTTGTAACCTTTAAATAAGTGGTGAGGGCTTCACTTCTCAGAGCATCTGGACGCAGAGTCTGAGAGTGAAACCCTAGCCACTCTCTTGTACTTTGATTTGATTAATATAAAAAGAAATACCGAAAGGGGCACCAGTCTTTGGAGCCAATATCTCTAGGCACGGAACTCGGCCGGGCCAGTGTACATCTATTGTGATCTGTGACTTGTTTTGAAGTGGTTATTTGGTGCTGTCGCGGTTGATTCTTGACTTGGAGTGTCCAAGTCTGTTACAGTGGTATCAGAACACGGCCGATTTCTCTTCTACAGGAAATCCGATCCTAATTTTTTTTTCCGCGGCACCTATGGCTTCACGCAAGGATCAGTCGACTCCCTCTGCATCTGGATATGCGGGCAGGGATCACAACGAAGATTCTGACAGAGAGTATGGCCCGGCTCGGCCTACTCAGGCAGAGCAACGAGAGATGAAGCGTCGTCGATTGATCGGCGATGCAACAAAGATGATGCTCAGTTTTGCGAAGGATCCGAAATTGGCAAAATATATGAGTGAGACTTCTTTTCAGAAAGTGCATGAACAGTGGCAAAAAAAATCACTACACCACCAGTGAAACCCGCTCTCAAGAAACTTTCTGATCACAAAGAATATTCAGAGAAGGAATTACAAGAGGTGGTTGATGTACGGATTGCTCAGCTTTTTGACGTGCAAAAGAAAGCCAAAAAGCACGGCAAAAAGCAGAAGAAAAGCACTGACTTCCCGGGATATTTGGGTCGTCAGTCGACTATTGACGAGGCAAAGAAACAGAAGAAGCGTGTTCGAATTGAAGGAGTACCCAGTTCTTCTTCTTCTTCTTCTTCTTCTGACAGTTCTTCTAGCTCTTCAAATTCGAGCGAAGAAGACAGAAAAGGTAAAAAGCAAAGCAAGAAACAAAGCTTCGGAAAGGGCAAGAAGAAGGCTACATCTCGCCCAGAGACTGACAGTTCTACTAAGGACTCGTCTACAGACAGCTCAGATTCTGATGATGGAAACTTCTATGGGAACAAGAAGAATTTTTACAAAGCCAACCAGTATGACTTTCTCGAAGATAAAAGCAAGAAAGTCCGAGAGTTTAAGGAAGATGGCCACTCGATCGAGTTTGATATCTTTTCAGGATACTCAGATGCTTCGAAGGCTTTGTCGTTTATACAGCAGTTTGACATTGCTTTCGCGGGAGGACGCTATTCACAGCACTCCAAGATTCGGAGAGCTACCTCTTACCTTAAGGGGAATGCTTGTACTTGGTGGTCCATGCTTCTTTTAAACAAGACTGCGCCAGTTAAATGGTTGAAATTCAAAAATCTTTTTATTCTTCTTGGTTGACGCAAGAGTATGAACGAGATATACGAGCTGCTTGGAACCATCTTCGGATGACCAAGAAAGATACAATCAATGCTTATTGTGAAAGATTCTGGAGCTCTTTTCTACCCGCCTCTTCATTAAAGAAGATCTCGTTCAGAGAACAAATTGAGCGGTTCACCTTGGGTCTACCTACAGAGATCCGAGATCACTGCTTGGAACAGAAGTCAGCTTCTATTCAGGAGTTGATGAGTCATGTGAAGCAGGGCTTTGCCATTCACTCTGGCAGTCTGACCTACCCCACAGATGAGAACATGACACAACGAGCCGAACAGACTTCTGGGAATGAAAGTAGAAAGAAAAAGAGCAATCCAGAGAAAAAGGATGCACGACCCAAGCTTACTTCTGAGGAGAGAGCTTGCTTCATCAGAGAGGGGAAGTGCTTTGGATGCGGGGAACATGGACATATCTCCGCGAAGTGCCCTAAAAAGGCACAGAAAGAACATAATGATAAAGACGACGACAGGCCTGAGAGTTCGAGAGCAGCCGAGGAAGGTGGCAGAAAAGGCAGATAGAAAAGCAGAACTGGTACCACATGGCGTGGGACCTGCATTAAATCTAATGAATGAAAGTACAAACTTTGCCGCTTTTGGGGCAAAGTGAAGGATCAGGAAGCTCTTTTGAAGGAGCCAAGGCCAACTTCTTTTCACTTGGAATTGGCGGCTCGATTTGGAATTATGCCCGACAGACTGACGCCACAGGCGAAGGTAGTTCGACTGGCACCCGGATGGGATGTTGCCATTACACCGAGCATTGGCAAACTTCGTTTGCAATGACAGGGGTGTTCAGGGCACGCGAGTGACGTTCTACTCAGGATCCCTTGGTACCACAAGAACTACGCCGTGGTTGACTACCAGGCCGAGAAAGTGACTTTGATAAATGAAGGGCTTAGAGATTGTACTTGATGAACTTTAGTTTCTTACTATTCTTTTGGGAAAGAATTGAATGATGGATAAAGGTTGAAAATGTTTTGACCTGATCAAAAGAACGCCAAGATTTTTCTTCACACTCATGTTGATTGCTTTTCAGAGGGCCTGAAGATCAAACCATTGATCTGATACCTGGAAGCACGCCACCGAACCGGCCACCTTACCGTGTGAGCCGAGTACAGAATGAAAAGATTATGAACCCAGTGAAAGACCTCTTGGAAAAGGGTTTTGTCAAGCATAGTACTTCACCGTATTGCTCTCCACTGTTGTTGGATTTGAAGAAAGACAGATCTTGGAGAATGTGCATCGATTATAGAGCTCTCAACAAAATCACCATCAAGAACAAATTTCCGATTCCTAGGATCGATGATATACTCGATAGGTTACAGGGATCCTCGTGCTTTAGCAGGATTGACTTGAAGAGTGGATATCATCAGATCAGGATAGCGCCAGGAGATGTCTACAAGACAGCTTTTCGGACGACTTTTGGGTTATTTGAGTTTTTGGTGATGCCTTTTGGCTTAACCAATGCTCCTGCGACATTAAACTGGATGATGGACATGATTTTTCGAGAGTACAAGCTATTTGTTGGCACTTTCTTTGATGATATCATTGTTTTCTCCAAGAATGAAGTAGAACACAGAGATCATATGCTTCAGAGATACATTTTTTTTTGGGACACTTTGTCTCCGCAGAAACAGGAGTGCAAATGGATCCGGCCAAGATAGACACTATCCGTGATTGGCCCGATTTGAAGAATGTCCATGAAGTTGAAAGCTTCTTGGGACTGTGTTCGTACTACAGACAATTCATTTGAAAGTTTGCAGAGGTTGCTTCCTCTTTGCATATCTTGATACAAAAAGGAGTCCCTTTCTCGTGGGGATCCACAGAGGTGACTGCCTTTCAGACATTGAAAGAGAAATTGACTACAGGACTAGATTTGACTTTGCCGGACTTGTAGAAGTCATTTGAAGTATTTTGTGATGCTTGTGGTTGTAGTCTGGGTGCGGTCTTGATGTAAGAAGGCCATGTCATAGCTTACGAGAGCCGTTTGTTCTCTAGGCCGGAGATGACAACACAGATCTATGAGAAAGAGCTTTTGGCGGTTATCCATGCTCTTACTCAGTGGCGGCATTACCTACTCGGAGCGGATTTTACTGTCTTTACAGACCAACAGAGTTTGAGCTACTTCTTGCCACAGAAGCAGCTTTCGAAAAAGCAGATGTGGTGGGCGAACATCTTGTCACAGTTTCACTTCCAGATTGTCCATGTGCAGGGACAGAAGAATGTGGTGGCAGATGCTTTGTCTTAGAAGCTGTTGGTTCTGGCTTTTTCCGTGATACATCATAGGAGCTTCGGGGATATGGTCGATCGGTATGCCACAGATACAGATTTTGCAGATATTTTTCACACGGATACGGGATGAGTAGATAGTAGCTCGATACTTCCTCTAGGAAGGCTACTTGATGAGAAAGACTATGTTGTGCGTTACATAGCCGTTGAGGGAAAAGGTTAAACCTGAATGCCACTGTCCACCTTTTAGGAGTCACCGCGGCATTGCTACCACCATGAAGGGGTAGAGAGATACTTCTTTTGGCCGAGACTCAAAAAGGCTGTGGAAGAGTTGTGCGCAGTATGCCAGAAGGTCAAGTTTGACAGGCATAAGGCACAGGGATTGTTACAGCTTTTACCCATACCCACCCACCCCTGGGAAGTATTGCAATGGATTTCATTTTTGATCTCCCGAGAACACAGAATGATCACAATGATTTTCCGATTACATGGCACGTCTGAGACGATTGTCTCCGACAGAGACCCCAGATTTATGAGTTTGTTTTGGAAGGCAATTTGGGAGAATATTGGCACGCGGTTGCAGTTCTCGTCATCGTTTCACTTGCAGATTGACGGGCAATCTGAGATTGCCAATTCAGTGGTTTTAGATTTATTGAAGTCTTGTATCTCGGATCAGAAGACTCAATGGGAAAAGAACTTACCTTTGGTGGAATTTGCTTACAATAACAGGATACACTCTTCGACGGGGAAGACGCCATTTGGGATTGTGGAAAGTGCTGCGAAGGTTCCATCCTTCCTGAGCACGAAAGATTAGATATTTGAAGCGGATGAATATTCGCGAGATTGGATACGGCTTTTGCCAAGGTTCACGAGACTTTGCAGAAGTCTCAAGAACGACAGAAAAAGGCAGTGGATCGCCATCGTCGCGACTTGAAATTGAAGGAGGATGATTGGGTGCTCTTACGTTTTGAGAAGGCACGCCTAAGAAAGAAAAAGGGAAAGGAGAGGCTTTTTCCAAAGCTTAGTATGCGATACTACGGACCTTTCCAGATAACTAAAAAGATAAACGATGTCTCCTTCCGGTTGAAACTGCCAGATACTTGGAGGATTCACAATGCATCGCATGTGAGTCTCTTGAAACCTGTTAAGGGTGATGTGCCTGATGATTGGGAGCCTGATGAGCAACCTGGAGTGGAAGAAAACGAGGAGATCCTTGTTCCTGAACAGATTTGGCACATAAGGATACGAAGACTAAAGGTAAAGTCCGAAGGCAGTTCTTGGTTAAGTTCAAGAACTTTCCTGCATTTGATGCGAAGTGGATGGAGGAGGAGGACCTATCAGATACTCCTCGGATTGTGAAACTTTACCTCGATGTTTTGGTTTAGCATAGTCTACTCCAAACGGAACCCAGAATTCAGCTTGGCCGGAGATCTGGTGCAGTGGGATGCACAAGAGGGAGTCACTCCGCTCCCCTGTCAACAGATGCCTCGATTTTGATACTAAAGTCACTGATAGGGATACTGATAGCTGACAGTATTCTACTGGATGACTTTCTGAAATGGAATTCTTGATAATGATACTGATTTGTTCTTGACTTCTTTTGAGTGCAGGAACTGATAGACGAAATGACTGCAGCATTTTGGTCTGATTGATCTCGAATGGACATGGTTGCAATAGGGGTTAGTCAATCGGACATCGATGAGGTCCCGATTGGACCTAGATGTGATTGCTAGCTACATTGCCGATAAATCATGGTCTAAGATTCGAATGAATTTTGAATGTCATGTGATGTCCTGTGATGTCTAGTGATGTCTTATGATGTTGTGTGATGTGACTGTCGATTTTGTACATGTGCTAGATGTGTGTTCCTAGTACGTAGGTACTAACAGTCAGTGTTTGCTAAGACGGTTTATGGCTTTTGTCGGTTTTGCAGGCGTAATCGCGGTCGATTACAATGCTTTCAAGAGGGGGGTATGTCACAAAGTGATGACGTGGCGGATAGCAGAAACCCTAATTTTTGCCAGAAACCCTAAAATTCATGCAAACCCTAATTTTTGTCAAAAACCCTAATTTCCAATCGCGGAGGTGGATTTTTTTTTTTTTTTTTGGGGGATATTTTTGAGTGACGCAAATCTCGGCTTTTGGCCAGAAAAGCATAATTGCTTTTTATTGCTCTCATTGAGAGAGAGAGAGAGAGAGAGAGAGAGAGAGAGAGAGAGAGAGAGAGAGAGAATTTGCTTTTGCTTTCAGAAACTCTGTGAGAGAGGGAAAAGCGCTTTGGTTTTCAGGGCTTTTGATTTTGAAGCTTTTGGGGCTCTGCTTTTGGGCATCCCTTGTAACCTTTAAATAAATGGTGAGGGCTTCACTTCTCAGAGCATCTGGACGCAGAGTCTGAGAGTGAAACCCTAGCCACTCTCTTGTACTTTGATCTGATTAATATAAAAAGAAATACCGAAAGGGGCATCGTTCTTTGGGTCCAATATCTCTAGGCACGGAATTGCGCCGGGCCAGTGTACATCTATTGTGATCTTTGATGTGTTTTGAAGTGGTTATTTGGTGCTGTCGCGGTTGATTCTTGACTTGGAGTGTCCAAGTCTGTTACACTCTCTCTCTCTCTCTCAGCTGACTGCCGTGGGATACCATCCCCTATATGTGCTGGGGTCCGTCCTTGAGACTCTCTCTATGTCTCTCATTTGACGCGGGACACCCCCCATAGCACTAGCGATGTCGCTAGTGGGGGGACCCCTTTCCCTCAAAACATTTGGGCCCATGGCGGACGCGTGAACATGCCCCAGCCGGGCACATCGCCACGTCATCACATTGTCATTAACTGCCCACAGGCGTGCCACCGGCCGCCACCTCAACCAAAAAACCGCCGGCGTTGCCGCCCAGCAGCGGGCGCACAACGCCTGAACAGAGCCGTCGACAGGGTTGCCACAGCCCACGGGGTGAGGGAGCTCCCCTCTCTCCCCCTTTGTGTAATGTAAGTGGATTCATGCTCTGGCCTATATAGGCTCCTATTTCCACCCATGTGGGATAAATAGCTCGCCACGTGGTGCCCTCCTGGGTTTGCCATCCCCCAAGCCTCACAAAAATTCAAAAATTTTACCAAACCTTCGAACCTTTTGCCCTTTTTTTTCCTGCTTGCCAACTATCACCTGGTGATCCAATCTCCGAGCCTCAATGCTCGGGCAAAAAAGCACATGATTGGCTCCGCACTCCTCCAACTTTGCCGCACTTCAAGATTCCCCAAGACCCCGACCCGAGGCTGCAAAAAGTATGAGAAAACCATCTGTAGCCAAACTTGAGCAACCGCCGACTTTGACCGGCCATAACTGGCAGTCCGTAACCCTGTTTGACAAGCAGTCAATTCTTGTTAGCTCCATACACTGCATAGCATCTTCTCGAACTCTGTCGAGGCCCAAAAAACGCTAGATAGCACGACTCCCCATGCGATCAGGTGGGCACCAACCCGGCCCTTGACAAAACTTCAAACGGCCAAATCCAGCAATCCATAGCTTTAATCTGCAATCTGAAAAGACGGGTATGCTCATAACTCGAGCACTACGTGTATATACATTGACATCCACTTGGGCCACCTGTCCCCATTTGCCCTTCCCGACGAGAATCTGCAATGCATTGTACCTTCGAACTCCAATATCTTGGGCTCCGTAGCTCTGTTTGATGAGCCGTTTGGATCTGCTCCTTCAACACCTCAAGATCTACATTTCTAGGTCCAAAGATTGCACCTTGAACCTCCTTCATCTGCTACCCAAATTAGCCCCTTTTAGATTCCTTCTTGGCCTATAAACCACATCAGCCTCACATATCTGCTACTACCTGTCTGCCCAGGATCTTTATAGCTGCTCTAGCCCTTTGCTATGCATCTGCTAGCCTGCATGTACCTGCCCATGCCATCTTCTACGGTCGACCAACTTTGGCTGCACCATCATTGCCCAGCCCCTAGTTGAGCATTCATGCTCGACCAAAAAAGAGTTTTTTTCCACTTCTAGCTGTAAAACCTGTCACACACTATGAGAAAACCAAAACCATATTTACATAGTTTTATTGCAGCCTACTGCCAAACCTTCAAGTGGGTTACCCCACCCCCTGCATCATATAGCTTCCACCTGGATCAAATACCTGCCATTGGTGTCTTCCACCCATTTGTAACATCACCCCATAGTGCCGTACCCTAGCACATAGACCATCATGTGTGTAGGCTGCTGTCACGGGGACGTGGCAGCTGCTAACTATGTCACGAGGACGTGGCAACTGCTAACTTTAGTTGTTGGTTTCTTTCCAATGGGTTTTGTTTTATTTTTGAGACCCTCTTCTTAAAGTAGCAAACGGTCGGACATTGTATGGCCAATGTGAACGGTAGTTTCACCCGCAGATGGGTAGTGGTCGGCACTGGAATTCGTATGGTAAGAGGATGTCTAGGATCAGAGCAAGATCATATAGGTCCCCCTGTCGCACTTGGCAAGTTGGTGGATACTAGGAGTGAACTCAATAAAGGCCTAAAGTCAAGGTGTGACTACCAACAAAAAGTATTCGACAGTTGGGCCACATTGCACTTTTGGATGCGGTCCCAATGAGGATAGATGGTCAGATGACCACAGGGAGCCCAACGGAATCATTTCCTAAAATTTAGGGAACTGCTATTTTGGGCCACGAAATGTGTTCGCGTCATTACCTCCGGTATGACTAGGGGAACACTTTACAACTCTGCCGCGAAGTCAACTGGGCAACCGGTCGGGAGATTTTTAGGCGGCAACCCCGAAACGGGAAATGGCTTGTAAATGCGCAAAGTGTCAATTTTTCATGCACTTCTCTCCTACAAAAAACAGGGCGCTGATTTTTAAGCTGGGAAGAGGCCTCATTTATTCTCTGTCACACAAGTTAAGAGCTATGTAGTGCTTCCTTTCCCTCTTATGTACAGTACGGTGCCAGGAGTGATGCCCTGCACGCTACGCACTGCTCTCTCTCTCCCCTATGAGCAGTATGTTATGCCCCTCTAGTGGGCTTTTCATTTAACCAATGTACAGTTATGTGGGTTCATGCGCGATTGCCGAGGCGAGAGCCTCTTGCACAGGTATTGGATTAGCTAGCGGCTAATCCCCCGCAGGTACAGGTAAATTCGGAGAGGTTTCACGTGAGAAATCTCGTCCGATTCAAAGGGCAAGTAGCCCTACAGATACGGGAGCTCGAGGTCTTGCTACAGATGCGACCGGCACGCGAAACGGAGCCCAAAACAAGGAATTACTATAACCGGCCTGTACAACGTAGAGGGCGGTACTATTTCAATTACCTGTTAACTTTACACAGAGCATTGAGAAGGAAAGAGAACACAGTTGCGTCCAGCGACTAGAATGCCACTGCGCACACGAGACCGACACCCTGTAGGCCCCAAAGACTCGCGCCCCTTTCGGTATTTCTTTATTCAAATTAAGGTAGACGATCTGACCACTTAGCACAAGCTTTCACAAAGCTGTTCAAACCTGGCGAGGGCTGATAACGCAGGTTTTCGACCTGATTTTGGCAGCATAACGACGCAAAAACCCCTGTAGGTCAAAAGCACCTGTCTAGGACGGATTCCCTTGCTATCTGGAAGCTTTCTGGTGAGCTGTCACAGAAATTCAGCGGGCTGTAATTCTCTGTTTTTCACTGCCGAGTGCCCAAAAGCATGTACACGCATCCCAAGGCTCTCACTAGGCTCCCCCGGGGTTCCCTTGCAGTTTAGGTGTGAAAAACCCTAAACTTGCAGAAGAACACAGCAGGCTATAATTCGCTGTTTCGGATCGTTTTTAGCAGAGCGAACACGCCTACGCGTGTCCCAAGGGCTCCCGCACGCAATGGGACAGTTCCCCTGTGAATTGGACGATTTTTCATGCGAGAAAACTCTCCGAACTCGCAATCTTTCGCGATGGAACTGTGCGTACTTGTGGGGGATTAGCAATTAGCTAATCCGGTTCTTGTTCAGAAGGCTCTTGCCTTGGCAAACACGCATAAACCCTCAGAACTGTACATGTTCATCTGAGTAGCCCAACTAGTGGGGCATTACCATATGTGCCAAAGGGGAGAGAGAGATGCACGAGAGCAAGTCATCGCGCTACATGAGACAGAGGAGAAGGCAAGCTTTCCATTAAAGCTGTAGACTTGCACCCACTACTCACACACACACTGTAGGTCACTTGCATGAGCAAAAATCAGCCCCAGCCTCAAATGGGCGCCCCCTCCAGCTGAGGTGTCCTGCAAATGGCTCTACAAGTGCCAAGTGTCCAGTTTGCCCCTTTGAGTTAATTCCCTAGTTCCCACTCACTTATAAAGTTGTAAGTGACTTTCTGAGTGGCCCAGATTTCATTTGGCGGGCACACGCTTCCATACTCATCAGAATTCAATGCTAACTGGCCCGACCAGTCCCCGATTGACCGACCCAGACTCCCGATGTGAGAAACCTATTCGGCCACAGCCGTTTCACACTGGCCATGCAATGTCCACTTGCACCTTTTCAAGGGTCTCGGGGAAACAAGTAAAAATAAAAATAAATAAAAATATCTAGTACTTATTTATTGAAGGCAACAGGAAAAATACACCTCCTGGTGACAATTACAGCCCTGCTGTGTATTTTTGCAGGTTTAGGGTTTCGGCCCTAAACGTACCCTAATACCCCCAGGAGGCTCGGGGACGCGAGGGGACTGCTTTACAGGTGATTTGGCGCATTTTCGGGGCAGAAAACAGAGAATTCAGCGTGCTGCAGATTCTCGCCAGGTTTTGCAAAGTGTCCGTATGCGTCGGGAAAGTCATCCATTGCGTGGGGATACTCATTGTGAAGCGTCCTAGTATAGTTATGTTAATGAAATCGGGCCAAAACAGGTGTTTCTTAGCTTAGATTGTGCGGGGCAGCTCGTAGGAGATCACAGGTTTTATTCCCTCTGCTAAAGAATAAAGAAATACCGAAAGGGGCGCCAATTTTGGGGCCTACAGGTTGTCAGCGTCTGCTCGGAGCATTCTAGCTTCTGAGCCGTGTGTGTACTTAGGTGTTAATCCCCGTTACAGGTTACCTTTGCAAAGTACTTTGTGTGTGTCTAAAGTAAAGAATTTCGGGTGAAAGCCAACGCCTACCGCCCTACGGGCCGGTTTCATGGTTCCGTTGCCGGGACATCAATCACTTTTTCCTCAAAGAGTGAGCCTCGGTTGTTTTGGGTAAAGACACAGAGTGCAGAAATGTGGGATTACACTATGGCCGACAAGGGGAAGGGCATTATGAAAGAGGGTTCCTCTTCAAAGGACATGCAAGAGATCCCTATGGTTTTGAGATTGGCGAGAGCTCACGTCCACGTCAGTCTGTACCTCCTGTCAACGTGAATGTCCCTCCAATAGTACAGGGCTTTATGACTGGACAACTTGAGGATGATGCGTTCAAGACTCGGTTAGTTGCCGCGGTGAATGTCTTTTCGCAGCTGGTGCAGAATCCAAGGTTTATGGAGTTCTTGCAAGCGCCACCAGTGCAACAGCAAAATAGGCAACTACGCTGCGTACGGAGCTTGTTGATGCTCAAGCCCAGGTACTTCATGCGGCTCAGAAGGAAAGGGAACACTCGCATGTTGCGGAATCAGGGGCTCCAAAACAGGTTCCTCGTGTGCTTGAACAGGTGGCTAGAATGCCTAGTCCACAGGTTATGCCAGTTCAGCCCGCCACCTTTCAGAGCCAGCATGCTGTCTTGAATGGACAGGGAATTGGATACCAGGCTATGCACCCAGTTTTCCCACCACCCACGGTACATCCTAGGTATTTCGGGGGTGGATCAGTGTTCCAAAGTATGGCTGGTTATGCGCCTGGAAGTCAGCCGTACATGCCAGGGATAGTGTTCGGGGGTATGCAAGGCATCATGCCAAACCCCATGTATGGTAGTATCGGCATGCAGCAAGGTTTTCATTGCAACCAGGGCCAGTTTGGGGTGCCACAGGGTCATTTTGATATGGCTGGTTTTTCTGGACAGCAGCTAGATATCGCACCTTTGACGCAAAATGTCAATGGCCAAGATGTGCCGATCATGCCTACTACAGTGCCCATGTTGCAAACCAATCCTTATGACAACTTGGGGGCACTAGAGAAGCCGAAGGCTTACAAAGAAGGTGGTGCAGCTGTAAAGTTCAGTACCTTCAGTGGTCTCGAGGATAAGACAAAGGCCCTCACGTTCCTCCAGCAGTTTGATACAGCTTATGCGGGAGGGAATTTTATAGAGGCCTCAAAAGTCAGGAAAGCTGCCACTTTCTTAAAGGACAATGCGCTTACATGGTGGACGACATTGTTAATGCAAGGATAGGCACCCGCCACTTGGGTTTACTTCAAGCAAATGTTTGCATCTGCTTGGCTGTCAAATGAATTTGAAGCTGACGTCATGATAGATTGGCACCAGCTTACTTCAGCTTCGTGCAAGAGCTTGCTGGAGTACAATAGGAGGTTTTGTAAAGCGTTACTCTCAGTGACCTCCTACAGATTTGTGCCATTGATAGAGCAGATAGAGGAGTACTGTTGTGGGTTGCCTAAAGGGCTTCGTGATTAATGTACAAAGTGAAGTGATAGAGGGACTAGCGATGGGTGTAGAAGAGCACACGAGCAAAGAGAGAGAGAGAGTGCGAGCGCTGTTGTAGAGAGAGGGAGGAAGCGTACGATTTCTTATTGTGTTTCTTGGGCACACAACTAAAAGCCCTATGTTTTATTATTATGTAAGGGTACAAACTTATGACCATTTAAATGGCCTTTGGGTGTGAACACACCCAAGTATAAAAGAATAAATGAGTAAGAGAGGCTATAAGAGGGCCTTTAGACCCAACAACCTCCCACTTAAAGGCCCGATGTGGTACCTTTAAGTAACTCCCTCTAAGTGTAAGCAATGATGATGTTGTGTCTTAGCAAGACACTTAGTGAGAACATCTGCAGGGTTATCCTGTGTCTTGACCTTTGTCAGTGTGACAAGGTCATCATCCAATACTTGTGGTATAAAATGGTACCGCACATCAATGTGTTTGGTACGAGCATGGAACATGGCATTCTTAGCCAGGCATACAGCACTCTGACTATCACAACCAAGCACTGGAGCATATGCAGGAAGACCAAAGTCTCTGACCAACGTGCCAAGCCAAATAGCTTCCTTAGAGGCCTCTGTGGCTGAAATATATTCAGCCTCTGTAGTGCTCAGTGCCACAATCTTCTGTAACCTTGAATACCATGAAATAGCACCTCCAGCAAGTGTGAATACATACCCACTGGTAGACTTTCTACTGTCAAGATCACCTGCCATGTCCGAATCACAGAATCCCCACAATGATAGTGTACCCTTGCCATAACATATACATGTGTCCAGTGTACCTTTTAAGTACCTGAATATGCTCTTCACTACCTCCCAATGTGGTTTGCCGGGATTAGACATGAACCTGCTAACAACTCCCACTGCATAAGCAATGTCTGGTCGTGTAGCAACCATGGCATACATCAATGAACCACAAGCTGAAGCATAAGGAATGCCTTTCATAGCATGAGCAGCTATATCATCTTTTGGGCAATCAAGCTTGCTAAGCTTTATGTGCGTAGGTAAGGGCACACCAAGAGGCGTAGCATCAGCCATATTAAATCTCTCAAGTAATTTCTTGATGTACTTGTCTTGAGAAAGGAATAAAATACGCTTCTTTCTATCCCTCCTAATACGCATACCCAAAATATGTTCAGCTGCACCCAAATCTTTCATCGAGAAAGCTGAATTCAGCTCCTTTTTCAAAGCATTCAAAGTCTCCTTATGCTTGCAAGCAATCAACATGTCATCCACATATAAGACTGGCACAATAAGACTACCATCAGGAGCCTTTTTAGTGTAAAGACAGTGATCTGCTTGACTGCGTTTGAAACCATGATTGAGCATAAAAGTATCAAACTTTTTGTACCACTGTCTAGGAGCTTGTTTCAGCCCATACAAGCTGCGTTTTAGTTTGCATACCAAATGCTCTTTCCCTGGAATGACAAAGCCCTTAGGCTGCAGCATATACAACTCCTCATCCAAGTCACCATGAAAGAAAGCAGTGATCACATCCATTGATCAAGCTCCAAATCCAAGATAGCACATAGAGCAAACAACACACGGAGAGTAGACATCTTCACTACAAGTGAGAAGATTTCCTGGAAGTCAATGCCTTCCTTCTGTGCATAACCCTTGGCAACTAAACGTGCTTTGTATTTGGGTTTGTCATCAACACATTTGATCTTATAAACCCACTTGTTAGGAATAGCTTTCCTACCTTTGGGCAAATGCACAAGCTCCCATGTATTATTTGCATACAGTGATTGCATCTCAGATTTCATAGCAAGCTCCCACTTACTTTTGTCGTCACAAGACTGGGCCTCTTTGTATGTAAGAGGCTCTCCCTCATCAGTCAACAAAACACAATCCAAAGATGGCTGAAACCTCTCTGGTTGACGTCTCTGACGTGTAGATCTCCTCACCCAATGATCTACATTTGCCGGTAAAGGGTCTACATCCTCAGGAATGATTCCGTTATCATTTAGCGACTGATTTGCAGCATTTATACTCCGTTGTAAATCATTTTCAGCCTGCTGGTCATTGTGTTCTACCCCATTTTGTGCATCTATTTGTTGTCCATTCTCTTCTGGTTGTTGCACAAATGGTTGCTGCTCATTTTCAGCATCAATAGGCACCATATTTTCAGCCAAGGAAGGCTTTATGGCTGGCTGGTCATTATGAAATTTGACCCTCTTTTTATCATGGTCTACATGTGTAGCATTTTGGAGCAATTTAGCCTCATTAAATACTACATCTCAGCTGCGTACAACCTTCCTGTAATCAGGTAGCCATACTCTGTAACCCATCTCACCCTCATCTCCATAACCCATGAAGATGCCTCTGATGGATTTCATGTCTAGCTTAGTCCTCTGATCTACAGGCACATGCACAAATGCCTTGCAGCCAAAAACACGCAAATGTTCATATGAAGCAGGTTTGCCAGACCAAACCTCTTCGGGGATGCCATTGTCCAAAGCACGATTTGGAGAACGGTTGCATACATGAACTGCAGTTTTCAAAGCCTCTCCCCAAAATTCTTGCGGAAGATTAGCTGTGGACAACATGCAACGTATCCTCTCACAATTGTGCGGTTATATCTCTCAGCCACGCCATTAGATGATGGATTATAAGGGGCTGTTAACTCCCTTTTAATACCATGCATCTCACATAAAACAGTAAATTCACGTGATACATACTCTCCCCCATTATCTGTTCTTATGGCCTTTAACTTGAGACCCTTTTGTGTGGTCACAAAAGCAGGAAATCTTTTAAAAGCGTCAAAAACATCACTCTTGTTTTTAAGTACATACACCCAAGTCTTTCTACTGAAATCATCAATGAAAGATATAAAATAACGTGCACCACCATGCGAGTTCACAGGCATAGTGCAAACATCTGAATGTACTAAATCAAGAACATGCAACTTTTTAGAGACACCAGACGAATAAGAGAACTTCACTTGTTTACCATAGATACAATCTTTACAAAATTCAAGGCAAGGACCTTTTACATCAAATCTCCCAAGAGAGGGAGAACCTGTAGTCCTTTCTCACTCATATGGCCAAGTCTCTTATGCCAAAGTTCCATTGGACAATGAACTTCAGCCATAGCAACAAACTTGCTAGGTAAGGCCTTGCAGTGCAAATAGTATAAAGTTTCCCTTTTGCTGCCCTTCACAATCAACATAGAACCCTTTTGTATTTTCCAAGAGCCACCACCAAAAGTAGTGAAGTAGCCCTTTACATCCAGCTGCCCAACTGATAGCAGACTCTTCTTAATGCCAGGCACATACCTAACGTCATGCAAAACAAGTTCTTGGCCATTTTCCAAAGCCAAGTAAATGGTGCCAACACCCTCAATGTCACATGCATAGTTGTTACCCAAGTAAACTTTACCCAGGTTACCTGCAGTGTATGTGGCAAAAGACTTAAGAAGAAGTTCCATGAAATGAGGCACCACTGTCTACTATCCAAGACTGGGACAGCCCATCATGTGTTGAAAGCAAAGCGTTAATAAGATCTGGCTTCGTGATATACATATCACTTGCCATAGCTACAACATCATCAAAGACACTCGAAGCTACGACAAGTGCTTCGTCCACATCAACAATTTCCTCTATGACCACACTAGAGGCCACATTGGCCTTGCCAACATCCGTGGAAGAAGAGGAGGTGTCATCATCACCTTTAGCATCTTTTGCATCCTTCTTCTTCTTACCTTACTGCTGCTTCTTCTTCCTCTCAAGCTCTTGCTTGTAAAATCTGCAATCAGGCTTTTTATGCCCTTTGCGTCCACAATGATAGCAAGTTATATCTTGAGATTTTCCCTTGCTCTTACTTCTACTCTTGCCCCTGTTAGCTACATTGTTCCTTTTCTTTGACCCGCCCCTTACATGATAAGCGGTGCCACTGTCTTCACCACTGGCTTTCCTCCTAATCTCCTCTTTGAGAATGGAGCCTCTTACACCATCATAGGTTAAAGCAGCATTGTTTGACAATGACACAACAAGCGCTTCCCAACTGTCAGGCAAAGTCATCAAAAGAAAGATAGCTTTTAACTTGTCATCAAATGGTTGCAGCCCTGAATCTTGAAGTTGACTCAAAACACCTGTAAACGCATTCAAATGCTCAGATGCAGGCTTTGCCTCATCCAATTCCATGTTTACAAGTTTCCGCATGAGATGAACTTGATTCACAGGAGTTTTATTCTCAAACGAACTAGTCAACTTCTGCCAAATAGCATGTGCAGTGTCAAGACGCTTAATATTAGTAAGCACATCATCTGACACAGCCATTTTGATATAAGCAATAGCCTTTTTGTTCAGCTTTGCCCAATCTGCATCTGACAAGTTTTCAGGTTTTGCTGCGAACAATGCATCTTCGCAATCTTTAAGGAATAGAATGCCTTGCATTCTTTCCTTCCACAAATCAAAGCCAATGCCATCAAATCTTTTGATTTCCATCAAAGACTTTGACTCACTGCTACTTGTAGATGCATTGGAAGCCATTTCGATGCAAAATAGACCAAAAATTCATTGCTGTAATTTTATAACAGCAAGCTGCAAGTCGCAATTTTAGCCTCTTACAGGCTCAGAGAACACTATAGAAGTGCAAGGAAACGTAACACTGGGTTACAAACACTTTATCCAAAGTGTACAGCAATAAAAGAGAGAAATTTCAGTAGTAAATATTGAAATTTCAGCACACACATGAAGCATACATCTTGTGCATGAATGCTCCCACTTCAACAGTAAAACCAAAGTGCATTTGCAACAACCTCAAACCTGCAACTGAGGTAAAAGCTGCTGAAAATACACAGACTCAATGGGAAGCATCCACAAGTAAATACATGTGTTTATTGTCACATAAACCTCCTGTATATGTGAGAGAGGTCTCAAACTCTGCTCAATTGTACCACAAATTGTAATACATGACACAAAATGTCTAGAATTGCATCACATTTGCAAAAGCCCCAAAAGTTACTGCACAATTTGTTGAAATTTCTGAAAAAACAGCAAAGGCCCTCAATTTCTCAGCTCGAATCCCCGAGAATTTCTCTTGTAATTACACCTATAGGCGTAGACTTGAATAATCTTGCTCTAATGTGCAAAACCCCCAAGTTTAAAGTGACAATTTGCTGAAATTTACTGAAAATTCAGCAAATAGGGCAAAATCCCCAATTCTCCGGGTGGATTGGTGTTGCCCAAAGTGTCCCAAATGTACCTGTAACACTTGTGCTTGCTGTAATTAACAGAAACAACCTGTTTTTGAAGAAAAATAGCCCGAAATGACCTGTTTTCAACATGTTTTCAGCATATAAGCACTTGTGGGCTGAGGTATTGTCTTCCCTGAGTCCGAGGAGGAGAGAGAAAACATCTGCGCTTGTTGTTTTTAGAGAGAGAAAACTACGCAGGAGAGAGAAAATGAAGATTTCTCGCGAGGGAATTCGCGCGGAAGTAGAGAACTTGGCTCTGATACGAGCAGAGAGAGAGAGAGAGAGAGAGAGAGAGAGAGAGAGAGAGAGAGAGAGAGAGAGAGGGAGGAAGCTACGATTTCTTATTGTGTTTCTTGGGCACACAACTAAAAGCCCTATGTTTTATTATTATGTAAGGGTACAAACTTATGACCATTTAAATGGCCTTTGGGTGTGAACACACCCAAGTATAAAAGAATGAATGAATGAGTAAGAGAGGCTATAAGATGGCCTTTAGACCCAACACAAAGAAAAGAGTGGCTACCCTCACTCAGCTTATGGAAGTTGCGAACACTGGTCTTGCCTTGTTGAAAGGAGAGGACAGTGGATTTCTGAGCAACGACAAAGGAGGGCAGCAAAAGAAAAATTCAGCGGAGAAGCCCTTTATGAAAACGGCTCCTGATGCGTCACAGGGGTCAGAAAAGGCCACCAAAGACAAGGATTCAGCGGGGACTTCTGGAGCGCAGGCAAAGAAACAGAAAAGGAAGCCTTTTGTACGCAAGTCGCTCGAGGAAAAGAAGGTCCTAATGGCTGAGAACAAATGCTTTATATGCGAGCAGCCTGGTCACTTTTCTATCAATTGTCCACAGAGGAAAAGACCAGCTGACTCAGAGGATAAAGAAGACGAGAAAGGCAAGAAGCCTAAACCCATGGCAGGTTTAGTGTCAGACATGGTGGGTGACAGGCCCAACACAGATGCTAGTGAGTTATGCAGGGCATGGGGTAAAGTTAGGGATCATACGGCACTCATCTTCTTTGATCCAGGTGCCAAAGCAAACTTTATCTCACCAGAGTTAGCTATGAAGTTGGGCATCAGAGTTGAAGAGATGGGGTACACAGCAGAGGCAGGGTTGGCATGTCTTGGCTACTCAGAGTGTGTTACTCCCATCATTGGAAAACTGCGTCTGCATATTCAGTCGTATGTGGACACAGTTGAGTTTTACATCATGCCGTTGGAAGGTTGTGACGCCTTGTTGGGGATCCCGTGGATGTTCCGAGTGCATGGAGTCTTGGATGCCTACAACAAAAAGATCACTCTATAGCATAGGGGCAAAACTCACATCTTGGATGTAAAGCTTAAAGGAGAGTCAGTCCCTATTGTATCTGCTTCTGCTATCACTTCTGTAATAAAGAATCATCTTTCTGTGTACTTGATTTTTGCACGTGATGTCTCAGATAGTGATCAATCAAATTTATCTGTGTTGAATAAAGAAAGGTCAGCATTTTTGCAAAAGTTTGGTGATTGTTTTTCTGATTCATTACCGCCGCAATTGCCGCCAGAGAGACCTGAGGACCATTGGATAGATTTGGTGCCTGGGTGTAGTCCACCAAATAGACCTTCCTACAGGGTTAGTGCGACGCAACAGAAAGAGATTATGGGCCAGGTTGAGGAGTTATTAGAGAAGGGGCTGATTCAGCCTAGTTCTTCACCCTTTTGCTCCCCAGTGCTCCTAGTGCAGAAGAAGGATGGCTCATGGCGCATGTGTATTGATTACCGTGCGTTGAATAAGAATACCATCAAGAATAGGTTTCCTATTCCTAGAATTGATGATATTCTCGATCGTTTAGAGGGTGCTGCAATTTTCAGCGAGATAGACCTTAAGAGTGGGTACCATCAGATTCGTATAAGGCCAGAGGATGTGCACAAGACTGCGTTTAGAACGACATTTGGTCTTTATGAGTTTCTAGTGATGCCGTTTGGGCTAACAAATGCTCCTGCCATGTTCAATAGAATGATGGACCAGATTTTCCGCTCGCATCAATACTTTGTTGGGACGTTCTTCGATGACATGATAGTGTTCTACTTGTCAATCCTAAGAAAAGTGAACTCTTCCTCGAAGAGATCCACTTTCTGGGCCACATAGTCTCAAAGGATGGTGTTAGAATGGATCTCGCAAAGGTCGAAGCTATCAAGACATGGCCAGACTTGAAGACTACGCACGATGTCAGAAGCTTCTTGGGATTGTGTTCCTACTATAGAAGGTTTATCAGAAATTTTGCCGAGATAGCATCGCCTCTTCACGCTTTGCAAAAGAAAGAGGTTACTTTTAGATGGACCCAAAAAGAGATTTCAGCTTTTAGTCTCGTAAAGGAAAAGTTGACTTCAGATCCAGTTATTGTTTTGCCATATATCAGGAAGTCATTAGTGGTCCAGTGTGACGTGTGTGACAGTAGCATTGGAGCAGTGCTAATGCAAGATGGACGGGTAGTAGCTTATGAAAGCCGAATTTTGCAAGGGCCAGAGAGGACTATGCAAGTCTATGAGAAAGAGCTCTTGGCCGTGATTCATGCGCTTTCTAGTTGGAAGCACTACCCCTTAGGTGCTGATTTTGTTGTCCAAACAGATCATTCTTGACACAGTCAAAGTTATCCAAAAAACATATGCGATGGGCAAACATTCTTTCCATGTTCCACTTCTAGATTATGCATGTGGAAGGCAAGAAGAGTTGTGGCTGATGTGTTATCAAGAAAGCCACAAATTTCAGCTGTGTCAATTCCTTATCATCATGAGTTAGATGACATGAAGGAACAGTATACTGCTGATGAAGATTTTGCAAGGATCTTTGAACAGTTACAAGAGGGGCAACATCACGAGCACTACCTCCTCAGAGATGGTTTTATGATGATGCATGGCAGACTTTGTGTCACTAGGCCACTACGACATAAGGTCATGGAAGAGAGTCATGTCCCACCGTATGCAGGGCATCGTGGCATTGATGCAACAGTTAAAGCGGTAGAGACATTCTTCTATTGGCCTACCTTGAGGAGAGATGTGGATGCCTTTGTGCGAGCATGCATAGTTTGCCAAAAGGTCAAGTTTGACAAGCAAAAGGCACCAGGGTTGTTACAACCACTGCCGATTCTGGATAAGCCATGGGAAAGCATTGCTATGGACTTTATCTTTGATCTTCCAAGAACACCAATAGGGAATGATGGTATATGGACCATTATCTGCAGGTTTAACAAGCAGGCCCATTTTATCCCTGTCAGGAAGAAGATAAAATCTGATCAGATGGCACGCTTGTTCATGTACAATGTGTTGAAGTACCATGGTATGCCACAATCGATTATCAGTGATCGTGATCCTTGCACGACCAGTTTGTTCTGGAGAGGATTGGTTGAGAACATGGGCACTACTCTCAAGTTCTCGTCTTCGTTTCATCCACAAACTGACGGACAGTCAGAAGAGGCTAATTCTACTGTCTTAGATCTGCTGAAATGCTATGTGTCAGATAATAAGGGCAAGTGGGAACGGTATTTGCCTATGCTTGAGTAACGGTGCATTCGTCTACTGGCAAAGCACCTTTTGAAATTGTTGAAGGCGGCAAAAAGGTTCCTCCCAATCTGCATTCAAAGGACAAGATCTTTGAGGCAGATCGATATGTTGAGAATATGGATGAGATGTATAAGAAAATTAAAATTGCCTTGGAGAAGACTCAGGCAAAGCAAAAAAAGGCTGCTGATCATCACCGTCGTGAATTGCTGTTATCACCTGATGATTGGGTTCTGTTAAGGTTCGAAAAGGCAAGGTTAAAGAAGATGAGGGGCAAGGAACGGTTGTTTCCTAAGCTCAGCATGCGTTACTATGGGCCTTCTCAAGTGCTTGACAAGATCAGCGATGTGTCTTACAGGCTGAAATTGCCTAATGCATGGAAGATTCATAATGCGTTTCACGTAAGTCTTCTAAGACCCTTCGTGGGTGATGTGCCGGAAGATATGCCAGATGAGGATCAGCCAGAAGTTGAGGAACTTGATGAGATCCTGGTACCTGAGCAAGTTTTGGGACATAAGGACAGAAAAGTTAAAGGACAAATTTTGGTGAAGTTCAAGAACTATCCGCCTATGGATGCAAAGTGGATGGAAGAGCATGAACTGTCAGAGTCACCAAATGTATTGCAGCTTTACCTTGAAGCCTTTGGGTTACAGCCTACTTATGCCCCAACCCGACGTGTGCAAAGGAGGGGTAATGATAGAGCTAGTACATCAAATGTACATATAAATTCAATGGAATAGATGGAAATGACAAAAGTATGAAGGTCTCATTAAGTCATTTGTATCTATGTGTTATGACCTTTCTTGCGGATACATGCGATGATAAAAGAGTGTTAACAGCACAAGATCATCAGTGGTGTGCATTTATGGTATGCAATCGAGGACGTTTGCGATTTCAAGAGGGGGGTATGTCACGGGGACATGGCAGCCGTTAACTATGTCACGAGGACGTGGCAACTGCTAACTTTAGTTGTTGGTTTCTTTCTAATGGGTTTTGTTTTATTTTTGAGACCCTCTTCTTGAAGTAGCAAACGGTCGGACATTGTATGGCCAATGTGAATGGTAGTTTCACCCGCAGATGGGTAGTGGTCGGCACTGGAATTCGTATGGTAAGAGGATGTCTAGGCTCAGAGCAAGATCATATAGGTCCCCCCGTCGCACTTGGCAAGTTGGTGGATACTAGGGAGTGAACTCAATAAAGGCCTATAGTCAAGGTGTGACTACCAACAGAAAGTATCCGACAATTGGGCCACATTGCACTTTTGGATGCGGTCCTAATGAGGATAGATGGTCAGATGACCACAGGGAGCCCAACGGAATTATTTCCTAAAATTTAGGGAACTGCTATTTTGGGCCACGTAATGTGTTCGCGTCATTACCTCCGGTATGACTAGGGGAACACTTTACAACCTGCCGCGAAGTCAACTGGGCAACCGGTCAAGAGATTTTTAGGCGGCAATCCCGAAACGGGAAATGGCTTGTAAATGCGCCAAGTGTCAATTTTTCATGTGTCACAAAGTGATGACGTGGCGGACAGCAGAAACCCTAATTTCTGCCAGAAACCCTAAAATTCCTGCAAACCCTAATTTCTGCCAAAAACCCTAATTTTCGGAAATCGCGGAGGCGGAATATTATTATTATTATTATTATTTTTTGGGAAATTTTGAGCGGCGCAAATCTCAGCTTTTTGCTTTGATTTGGGAGAAAGAAAGAGAAAAAGAGAACTTGCCTTTTACTGACTCTCATTGAGAGAGAAAGAGAATCTGCTTTTGCTTTCAAGCTTTTGGGGCTCTGCTTTTGGGGCTCTGCTTTTGGGCATCCCTTGTAACCTTTAAATTAGTGGTGAGGGCCTCACTTCTCAGAGCACCTGGACGCAGAGTCTGAGAGTGAAACCCTAACCGCTCTCTTGTACTTTGATTTGATTAATATAAAAAGAAATACCGAAAGGGGCGCCAGTCTTTGGGGCCAATATCTCTAGGCACGGAACTCCGCCGGGCCAGTGTACATCTATTGTGATCTGTGATTTGTTTTGAAGTGGTTTTTTGGTGCTGTCGCGGTTGATTCTTGACTTGGAGTGTCCAAGTCTATTACAGTGGTATCAGAGCACGGCCGATTTCTCTTCTACGGGAAATCCGATCCCCGAATTTTTTTTTCCGCGGCACCTATGGCTTCAGGCAATGATCAGTCGACTCCCTCTGCATCTGGAGATGCGGGCTGGGATCACAACGAAGATTCAGACAGAGAGTATGGCCCGCCTTGGCCTACTCAGGCGGAGCAAAGAGAGATGGAGCGTCGTCAATTGATTGGCGATGCAACAAAGATGATGCTCAATTTTGCCAAGGACCTGAAGATGGCAAAATATGTGACCCAGACCTCTTTGGAAGAGGTACAGATGGAGTGGCAGAGAACCACAACACCACTCCCGAAACCCGCTCTCAAGAAACCTTCTGCCTCCAAGAAAATATACGGAGAAGGAACTGGAGAACGTGGTTGGTGCACGGATTGCTCAGCTTTTTGACGCGCAAAAGAAAGCCAAAAAGTACGGCAAAAAGCAGAAGAAAAGCACTGACTTTCCAGGGTTATTTGAGTCGTCAGTTGACTTTTGACAAGGCAAAGAAACAGAAGAAGCATGTTCGATTTGAAGGAGTACCCAGTTCTTCTTCTTCTTCTTCTGACAGTTCTTCTAGCTCTTTAGATTCGAGCGAAGAAGACAGAAAAGGTAAAAAAGCGAAGCAAGAAACAAAGCTTCGGAAAGGCAAGAAAAAGGCAAAGAAGGCTACATCTCGCCTAGAGATTGATAGTTCTACTGAGGACTCGTCTACAGACAGCTCAGATTCCGATGACGGAAAGTTTTATGCGAACAAGAAGAATGTTTTTTACAAAGCTAACCAGTATGACTTTCTCGAAGATAAAAGCAAGAACGTCCGAGAGTTTAATGAAGGTGGCCACTCGCTCAAGTTTCAGGATACTCAGATGCTTCGAAGGCTTTGTCTTTTATAGAGCAGTTTGACATTGCTTTCGCGGGAGGATGCTATTCAGAGCACTCCAAGATTCGGAGAGCTGCCTCTTACTTGGTGGTCCACGCTTCTTTTAAACAAGACTGCGCCAGTTACATGGTTGAAATTTAAGAGGCTTTTTATTTCTTCTTGGTTGATGCAAGAGTTTGAACGAAATATATGAGCTGCTTGGAACCATCTTCGGATGACCAAGAGCGATACAGTAAATACTTACTGTGAAAGATTCTGGAGCTCTTTCTACCCGCCTCTTCATTCAAGAAGATCTTGTTTAGAGAACAGATTGAACAGTTTACCTTGGGTCTACCTACAGAGATCCGAGATCACTGCTTGGAATAGAAGTCAGCTTCTATTTAGGAGTTGATGAGTCATGCGAAGCGGGGCTTTGCCATTCACTCTGGCAGTCTGACCTACCCCACAGATGAGGCCATGACACAACGAGCCGAACAGACTTCTGGGAATGAAAGTAGAAAGAAAAAGAGCAACCCAGAGAAAAAGGATGCACGACCCAAGCTTACTCCTGAGAAGAGAGCTCGCTTCATTAGAGAGGGGAAGTGCTTTGGATGCGGGGAACATGGACATATCTCCGCGAAGTGCCCTAAAAAGGCACAGAAAGAACATAATGATAAAGACGACGACAGGCCTGAGAGTTCGAGAGCAGCCGAGGAAGGTGGCAGAAAAGGCAGATAGAAAAGCAGAACTGGTACCACATGGCGTGGGACCTGCATTAAATCTAATGAATGAAAGTACAAACTTTGCCGCTTTTGGGGCAAAGTGAAGGATCAGGAAGCTCTTTTGAAGGAGCCAAGGCCAACTTCTTTTCACTTGGAATTGGCGGCTCGATTTGGAAATACGCCCAACAGACTGACGCCACAGGCGGTGGTAGTTCGACTGGCACCCGGATGGGATGTTGCCATTACACTGAGCATTGGCAAACTTTGTTTGCAATGACAAGGGTGTTCAGGGCACGCGAGTGACGTTCTACTCGGGATCCCTTGGTACCACAAGAACTATGCCGTGGTTGACTACCGGGCCGAGAAAGCGACTTTGATAAATGAAGGGCTTAGAGATTGTACTTGATGAACTTCAGTTTCTTACTCATTCTTTTGGAAGAGAACTGAACGCTCGATAAAGGTTGAATATGTTTTGACCTGATCTAAAGAACGCCAAGATTTTTCTCCACACTCATGCCGATTGCTTTTCAGAGGGCCTGAGGATCAAACCATTGATATGATACCTGGAAGCACGCCACCGAATCGGCCACCTTATCGTGTGAGCTGAGTACAGAATGAAAAGATTATGAACCCAGTGAAAGACCTCTTGGAAAAGGGTCTTGTCCAGCCTAGTACTTCATCGTATTGCTCTCCAGTGTTGTTGGTTTGTAAGAAAGATGGATCTTGGAGAATGTGCATCGATTATAGCACTCTCAACGAAATCACCATCAAGAATAGATTTCCGATTCCTAGGATCGATGATATACTCGACAGGTTATAGGGATCCTCGTGCTTTAGCAGAATTGACTTGAAGAGTGGATATCATCAGATCAGGATAGCGCCAGGAGATGTCTACAAGACAACTTTTCGGACGACTTTTGGGTTATTTGAGTTTCTGGTGATGCCTTTTGGCTTAACCAATGCTCTTGCGACATTTAACCGGATGATGGATAGGATTTTTCGAGAGTACAGGCTATTTGTTGGCACTTTCTTTGACGACATCATTGTTTTCTCCAAGAATGAGGCAGAACACAGAGATCATCTGCTTCAAGTCTTTCAGGCATTACGAGATCACACGTTAGTGATTAATGCAAAGAAAAGTGAATTTTTCCTACCAGAGATACACTTTTTGGGACACATTGTGTCAGCAGCAGGAGTGCAAATGGACCCGGCCAAGATAGAGACTATCCGTGATTGGCCCGATTTGAGGAATGTCCATGAAGTTAGAAGCTTCTTGGGACTGTGTTCGTACTACAGGCGGTTCATACGAAAGTTTGCAGAGGTTGCTTCCCCTTTGCATACCTTGACACAGAAAGGAGTACCTTTTTCGTGGGGACCCACAGAGGTGACTGCCTTTCGGACATTGAAAGAGAAATTGACTACAGGACCAGATTTGACTTTGCCGGACTTGTAGAAGTCATTTGAAGTATTTTGTGATGCTTGTGGTCGTAATCTGGGTGCGGTCTTGATGCAAGAAGGCCATGTCATAGCTTACGAGAGCCGTTTGTTCTCTAGGCCGGAGATGACTACACAGATCTATGAGAAAGAGCTTTTGGCGGTTATCCATGCTCTTACTCAGTGGCGGCATTACCTACTCGGAGCGGATTTTACTGTCTTTACAGACCATCAAAGTTTGCGCTACTTCTTCTCACAGAAGCAGCTTTCGGAAAAGCAGATGCGGTGGGCGAACATCTTGTCACAGTTCCACTTCCAGATTGTCCATGTGCAGGGACAGAAGAATGTGGTGGCAGATGCTTTGTCTCGAAAACCGTTGGTTCTGGCTGTTTCCGCGATACATCATAAGAGCTTCGAGGATATGGTCGATCAGTATGCCACAGATATAGATTTTGCAGATATTTTCACACGGATACGGGATGGGGAGACAGTAGATGGATACTCTCTTCGGGAAGGCTACTTGATGAAAAAGACTATGTTGTGCGTTACATAGCCGTTGAGGGAAAAGGTTATGACTGAATGCCACTGTCCACCTTTTACGGGTCACCGCGGCATTGCTACCACCATGAAAGGGGTAGAGAGATATTTCTTTTAGCCGAGACTCAAGAAAGACGTGGAAGAGTTGTGCGCAGTATGCCAGAAGGTCAAGTTTGACAGGCATAAGGCACAGGGATTGTTACACCCTTTTACCCATACCCACCCGCCTCCTGGGAAAATATTGAAATGGATTTCATTTTTGATCTCCCGAGAACACAGAATGGTCACGATGATTTTCCGATTACATGGCACGCCTGAGACGATTATCTCCGACAGAGACCCCAGATTTATGAGTTTGTTTTGGAAGGCAATTTGGGAGAACATTGACACGCAGTTGCAGTTCTCGTCATCGTTCCACTTGCAGACTGACGGGCAATTTGAGATTGCCAATTCAACGATTTTAGATTTATTGAAGTCTTGTATCTCGGATCAGAAGACTCAATGGGAAAAGAACCTATGTTTGGTGGAATTTGCCTACAGTAACACGATACACTCTTCGACGGGGAAGACGCCATGTGAGATTGTTGAAAGTGCTGCCAAGGTTCCATCCTTCCTGAGCACGAAAGATTAGATATTTGAAGCAGATGAGTATTCGCGAGATTTGGATATGGCTTTTGCCAAGGTTCGCGAGACTTTGCAGAAGTCTCAAGAATGACAGAAAAAGGTAGCGGATCGCCATCGTCACGACTTGAAATTGAAGGAGGATGATTGGGTGCTCTTACTTTTGAGAAGGCACGCCTAAGAAAGAAAAAGGGAAAGGAGAGGCTTTTTCCAAAGCTTAGTATGTGATACTACGGACCTTTCCAGATTACTGACAAGATAAATGATGTCTCCTTCCGATTGAAACTGCTAGATACTTGGAGGATTCACAATGCATTGCATGTGAGTCTCTTGAACCCTGTTAAGGGTGATGTGCCTGATGATGGGGAGCCTGATGAGCAACCCGAAGTGGAAGAAAACGAGGAGATCCTTGTTCCTGAAGAGATTTTGGCACATAACGATACGAAGAAAGGTAAAGTCTGAAGGCGGTTCTTGGTTTAGTTCAAGAACTTTCCTGCATTTGATGTGAAGTGGATGGAGGATGAGGACCTAGCAGATACTCCTCGGATTGTGAAACTTTACCTCGATGTTTTGGTTTAGCATAGTCTACTCCAAACGGAACCCAGAAACTCAGCTTGGCCGAAGATCTGGTGCAGTGGGATGCACAAGAGGGGAGTTACTCCGCTCCTTTGTCAACAGATGTCTCGATTTTGATACTAAAGTCACTGATGTCTCTTTGAGCTTCAGGGATACTGAGAGCTGACAGTATTCTGCTGGATGACTTTATGAAATGGAATTCCTGATTATGATACTGATTTGTTCTTGACTTCTTGTGAGTGCAGGAACTGATAGACAAAATGACTGCAGCATTTTGGTCTGATTGATCTCGAATAGACATGGTTGCAATAGGGGTTAGTCAATCGGACATCGATGAGGTCCCGATTGGACCTGGATGTGATTGCTAGCTACATTGCCGATAAATCATGGTCTAAGATCCGAATGAATGTTGAATGTCATGTGATGTCCTGTGATGTCTGGTGATGTCCTGTGATGTTGTGTGATGTGACTGCCGATTTTGTACATGTGCTAGATGTGTGTTCCTAGTACGTAGGTACTAACAGTCATTGTCTGCTAAGACGGTTTATGGCTTTTGTCGGTTTTGCAGGCGTAATCGCGGTCGATTACAATGCTTTCAAGAGGGGGGTATGTCACAAAGTGATGACGTGGCGGACAGCAGAAACCCTAAAATTCCTGCAAACCCTAATTTCTGCCAAAAACCCTAATTTTCAGAAATCGCGGAGGCGGAATATTATTATTATTATTTTTTTGGGAAATTTTGAGCGACGCAAATCTCAGCTTTTCGCTTTGATTTGGGAGAAAGAAAGAGAAAAAGGGAACTTGCTTTTTACTGACTCTCATTGAGAGAGAAAGAGAATTTGCTTTTGCTTTCAAGCTTTTGGGGCTCTGCTATTGGGCATCCCTTGTAACCTTTAAATTAGTGGTGAGGGCCTCACTTCTCAGAGCATCTGGACGCAGAGTCTGAGAGTGAAACCCTAACCGCTCTCTTGTCCTTTGATTTGATTAATATAAAAAGAAATACCGAAAGGGGCGCCAGTCTTTGGGGCCAATATCTCTAGGCACGGAACTCCGCCGGGCCAGTGTACATCTATTGTGATCTGTGATTTGTTTTGAAGTGGTTATTTGGTGCTGTCGCGGTTGATTCTTGACTTGGAGTGTCCAAGTCTGTTACATCATGCACTTTCCTCCTACAGAAAAAAGGGCTCTGATTTGTAAGCTGGGAAGAGGCTTCATTTGCTCTCTGTCCACAGGTTAAGAGCTATGGTGTGCTTCCTTTCCCGCTTATGTACAGTGAGGTGCCAGGAGTGATGCCTTGCACGCTACACACTGCTCTCTCTCTCCCCTATGAGCAGTATGTTATGCCCCTCTAGTGGGCTTTTCATTTGACCAATATACAGTTCATGCGCGATTGCCGAGGCAAGAGCCTCTTGCACAGGTACTGGATTAGCTAGCGGCTAATCCCCTGCAGGTACAGGTGAATTCGGAGAGGTTTCACGTGAGAAATCTCGTCCGATTCAAAGGGCAAGTAGCCCTATAGGTGCGGGAGCTCGAGGTCTTGCTACAGATGCGACCGGCACGCGAAACGGAGCCCAAAACAGGGAATTACAGCCTGCTGTGTATTTTTGCAGGTTTAGGGTTTCGGCCCTAAACAGACCCTAATACCCCTAGGAGGTTCGGGGACTCGAGGAGACCGTTGTATAGGTGATCTGGCGCATTTTCGGGGCAGAAAACAGAGAATTCAGCGTGCTACAGATTCTCGCCAGGTGTTTCGCAAAGTGTCTCTATGCGTCGAGAAAGACATCCATTGCGTGGGGATATTGACTGTGAAGCGTCCAAGTACAGTTATGTTGCCGAAATCGGGCCAGAACAGGTGTTTCTTAGCCTAGATTGTGCGGGGCAGCTCGTAGGAAATCACAGGTTTTATTCCCTCTGCTAAAGAATAAAGAAATACCGAAAGGGGCGCCAATTTTGGGGCCTACAGGTTGCGGCGTCTGCTCGGAGCATTCTAGCTTCCGAGCTGTGTGTGTACTTAGGTGTTAATCCCCGTTACTGGTTACCTTTGCAAAGTACTCTGTGTGTGTCTAAAGTAAAGAATTTCGAGTGAAAGCCAACGCCTACCGCCCTACGGGCCAGTTTCAGCAGGCCCATAGTTTACCTTCAGCACTCCAAGCATCCCTTTGCAAACTGTCTACTCCATACCAAGCAGCACCAAGCATACCAACATCCAAAAAACATGTACCTAACAGCGAGCTCGAACACGTCTGACCCTCCCTCCCAACCAAGTAAAGTGGAGGCCTCAACCATAGGCCCCTGCACCTGCTGAACCATCCACCGCCTAGCTTTATCTACCATCATATTCATCAACCATAGCTCACATACTGTCAATGGAAGGAAAGCCACTGCCTGGGATTCTCCTTGATCCACCACTGGACATGTCTGCTGTACCATGGAGCCCTCCTGTTGCAACCAGCTGCTCTTCATGGTCAAGCAGCTCCACTTGCCTGTCAACTTCGGTTGCCTGTGCTTCAATCACCTCTTCAACCGTTGCATCATGCTCTGCCAAGGTAGAGAGAAATTCTCTCGACACTGCATCCTCTTGATCATCATCCATGGGTTGGGCCACATTATCCCTTGCGGCAAGAATTTGCACCATCTCCATCTGCATAACTCCATTGGTGGGCATATGCCATAGACTCCTCTATTTGGTCTCCATCAAGCACAATGGCTTGCTCACCATGTCATCAAACACATAGTAAGGCAGTTTAAAAGAACTTGGATTCCTAAAGGTTCTTCTTCAGACCGCCTTCTATCCCTGGAATCAATCCAGTTGTCTTGCACAACACTATTTCTAGTAGAGTACAAGGTCTCCCTAGGGCTTCAATCTCTAGAATTGAGAGTGATGACCCTTCAAACCATAGAATTTTTGCCTATAGAGATTTCAAACGGAGATTGATTTACCTATCTAGAGCCATGGAATTGGGTTCTTTTTCTTATAAATTATTTGAAAGGTATAATATAAGGATCCTATTTAAGCTCTTGTATACCCTTGAGAACTACTCTTATGAAGATTTGGAGTTAAGAGAGTCTCATAGTACTCAACTTCGAGTACTGTTAGGCAAATTTCTGAAGTCCAAATGTCCTAGTATGAAAAATCCCTTGGTTGGAAAGAAAGATTTGTTGATAACTATCTTTACCTCCCTTGACTTAGACAAGATTGGATTAAACTCTATTTTGAGATCTCAAGAAGCTTTGGATGCTCTCCCTCCTTGTGTGAGAAAGGTATGGAACCATCCTGTCGTAGCTTTCAAATATGTGAAAACTGTAGGACAAAAAGCTAAAAAGCTTTCAACTATAGTGACATAGGACGTAATCTTAAAAAGCAAGAAAGGCTAGCAATCTCAAGTATTGATTGCCCTTGTAGTAAAATTGCCTTTTCTTCTTACGTAAATGGAGCTTTGGGTCATGTAGTTACTGCCGATTGTTCTATCCTTCCTTCGGATTCCTTAAAAGACCTTTTCTCAAGAGGTACTAAATATAGGCTCCCTTCCTCAAACGACTCTTGCCTTCTCAAAGCCATAGAAAAAGGAATTTTTAGTTTCCTAGTAAAGTTTGAGGAGTCTTTAGGAGTTCAAGGTATTTTTACCCATTGGAAGTCTGTAGTCCTCAAGAAAGCTTCTTTGAAATTAGCATCTTGCTCTCGGAACGTTTCTTTAGGAAGGAATAGCTTATCTTCTTCTGATCGTGATGCTCTTAGGAAATTTCATCGTGATTTTGTAATCTCTTATGTAGATAAGTGCCCTAATAACTTCGTTGTTACGTGCAAAAAGTTCTATTTAGAATGCTTGTTAGGTAAAGTAAACTCTCAGACTTACATTGATTGTGATCTTTCAATGCAAGAGGTTATCTTGAAACATCAAGATTTTTGTAAGTCTTTTGGTTTCAAGTGTCATCCTAAATTACCTTTTTTATATACCGTTTGGAAGTTCCACAAGAACCCTATAAAGCCTAGATTTATAGCTGCTTCTTGTAACACCTCTTTGACCGAGGTGTCCAAATGGCTTAGTTATTGTTTCAAAGACTTTTTACCTAGCGTAAATGAATTGTGGAAAAATATGCTAAAGGAAGCAGACGTACCTACCGATTCAAGTTGGATTTTAAATGATTCAGTAGGTGTGATTCGTGTTTTAAAGTTTTTGAACTCTTCAAGAAGCCTTAAGGAGAACTCTTCTCCTTTATGTCTCCAAACTTTTGACTTTACAACGCTATACACGAAGCTAAATTTGGAGGACCTTAAATTTAGAGTCAAGTCTCTTATTTCAAAAGTTTTTGCGTCAAGCTTGAGAAGGATAGGTACAAGGCATTGCTGGTAGAAAAGTCAGCCTTGAACTTTGACTTCTTATGGCTGAAAAGTAAGAATGTAGATGTAGACAAAGCAAGAAAGAGATTTACGAGGATTGTAGATGACATTGACATCATATCTTGGTTAGATTTTCTTTTGGACAATTTATATATAACCATCGGCGACTCTCTTTTCAAGCAAACAATTGGTATCCCTATGGGCACCAATTGTGCTGTTTTTCTTGCTAATTTCTATCTTTTTACTTATGAGTTTGATTTTATGGAGCGTCTTGTCCTCGCTAACACGTGCCCAATATTTTTGCACAAGTTATGCAATGTAAGACGCTTTGTAGATGATCTTTTTGTCCCCGACGTTCCTTCTTTTCAAGATTTTATGTACTTGAATTCGAGTTCTGTAGGCGGAGGAATTTGTCCCAAGGAGTTTTGTGAACTTAACTGTACCACAAATAGTGATTGTTGTGCCTTTTTAGACCTTAAGATTTTTCAGACTCCCTTGGGATTAGAAGTAGATATCTATGATAAGCGCCTTAAACCAGAATATGCCAACCTAAAAATCATCCGTATGTCTCACATTTCTTCGAACATTTCTCTTTTAGCTAAGTACGGTGTCATTTGCTCTCAACTATTTAGATTTTCTCGTCTTTGTTCTAGTAAATCTGCTTTTGTTGTTCAATCTTGCCATCTTATTTCTTTACTAGTTCATGAAAAACGTTCGTTCATTTTTGCATCGTAGTAAGTTTATTTTTAATGTTTCTTCCTTTGGAATGTTCAAGATAACTAGTAGGAAATTCAATAGAAGTGGGGAGCTAAAAAGCCTACTTATTGTTTGACTTAATAACACCTTATGTTGTTGTTTTGATCTTTAGCGCTTCGAATATTTTTACTATAGCTTGACAAATTGCTAGCCTTTATCATGGCTGAGTATGCCCATCACCTCCGGAGGGTGATAGAAACTCAGCTCGTTGGTTTTGTAGAGTACGTTCAAAGCATGAATGAACTCTATATAAACCTGAACCTACTCTTGGGCACTGACGACGTGACTAGGGATGTCACAGCTGTTGTCCAAGCTATGCATGATAAAGGTGATAATCTTATTCTTCCTGTTTGGACAAGCAGCGAAGTTGAGATCACATATTGTTAAGTTTGGTTCTTTGCTCTTCGTAGGTTTGTAGTAGTATTCATTTTTCGATTTTGTATTTAGCTTACCTGAGGACTAAAGAATGTGTTCCATTAGAAGTTGTTGTGTGAAGTTTGATTTTTAGGATTAAGTTTTTAAGATGTCTCATCCTTTTTTGCTTAAAGTTGAGTACCTGTTTTAAGCCAAGTAAGTTGCGTCAACTTATTTTACACATATCTTTTCTAAAAACATTTTTAAGTTAATAATGTTTTGTTTTATCTAGTTTTGTTTCGTAGCAAACAAAGTGATTTAGTTTGTTCTGTTTGTTTGTTTTTGTTTTTCTTTCCTTTCTTGGTTCCTTGCTTTTATAGTTTTATGAGTGATTTATTCCCTCTTATAATTCGTGAGTTCAGACTATTCTGAACTTATGAAGGTATACATAGTAAGGCAGCTTTACCTTTACCAGCTTAGGTTCGTCAGACTCCGTCTCCTTGCCATAGGATGTGGACTCATCCGCTCTATCCTCTTCGCTTGTCTCCCAGCAACTCGAGCTTGCATCTTCATCATCACCGGCATCATATACCGACTCCGCATTTGCACCTTCCTCTGCTTGCTGCTCCACAAATGCTTGATCATCTCCATGACTTTGCACACTTTCTTCATTTGCTTCTGAACCCTCGGTATCTGCAACCTGATTGCACTCTGCTACCTTTTCATGCAAAGTTTCACCAAGAACCGGCTTTACCTCTTTAATCCACACTGGAACCTCAACATCTGCTACCACTTTTGCACCTTGGTTCAATTCAACATGGAGCTTCTCCTCGTTGACCAACTCGTCCACCCTCGGCACATGCACATCGCCAACAACTGGAAACCTCCAAGGAACATAACCAACCATAGGCTTTACCTCAATAGGCTCTGCACTTCGAACAATTGGAACCGCCTTTGGTCGGACCAAAGAACACTCTGCTACTGCCACAACAGGCATATAATTTGCAGGCTTCAACAAGGCCAATTCCAGCTTCCGCTTTACCTTTCAACTGTTCATCTTGGCCAAATAGACCGTGTCTTCATATGTATCAGCACCGTCTTCCGCCTTTTCTCTAATCCTCGGATGCAAGCACTCTAACAGCTTTGACAACTTCAAATATTGATTGCCTTTTACCCTAGTATTAACCTCTAATTGCTTCCAACAGGCTTGAAACTGCTCAATGAACATAGAAAAATCCATACCCACATCCTGGCCTACCGCCTTCAGCTTTGCACCAGCTTCTTCTGCAGTAATCACCTCTCGAAACTGCTCCAAAAACTGACTCTGTAACTCTTGCCATGATCCTCGATCACTGCTCTTTAAAGTTTAAACCATTGAACCAAATCTTGGCCCGTCCGCGCATCAATAGCGGCACTGTTTGAAGCTTCTCCGCATCCGTCAACATATGCATCGACAACAGCCATAACTCGAAATCTGCTAACCAATCCTCGGGGTCTTCAACGCCCGTAAATATGGGGCCAAAACCTGGCTTTACCATCCCTGTCAGCTTCAAACTCTGCCACCGAACACTTTGACCATCAGCCAATCGCTTCTTCGGCTACCAAACACCGCTTTAAACCTCAAATCGGATCATTAGACAGCTCCTCAGTGAGGGCATGAGAATATGGAGAGGGGAACACACCCAACACACAACTCAATGCCTCGCTATAGCCCAGGGTATACACAGCGCCGCAATCCACTAGAGTTCACCTTCAAAACTCAACACTATCCGCAAACAAACCACCACTCGCACACGACCGTACGCACACACGCTTTGCAATGCACCAAGCAGACCCAATCATTTCGCTCTACCCAATTCACAACCTTCCACTCGCACACAGCTTCTCTCTATCTCTCTTTGCACGACAAACCTCGGGGGGGCACACACGTCGACACACGCCCGCAAACACGCACACAAGCAGAGAAGAGAAGGGGGAAGGGGGAATGATGCCAAGAGACAACAATGATGGCTTTCTTTGCATAGACACACAACCGTTTACAACCAATCCCCTGCCGGCACAACCCTCGGCAAAAAACTTCAAATGGCCAAAAAAGTCCCAATGGCTCTGGAAAAAAGCAGCATTGGCCAAAAAGCCTAATGGCAAAAAGCAGCATTAGCAAAAAGCCCCTGAAAAATCACGTGCACCTCATTTTATAGAGGGGGCTAAGTCCAAAAAAAGAAAAAATGTGCTCCTCAGTTGCTCGTGCATTCAACTTTGAGTTCACTTTGGTATTTTTTGTGCATTGCTTACAATTGGCATGCTTATGTAGCTCTTTCCTTGCATGGGGGACATTTCTCCATGTTCTTTGCCTGCTTGGCTCGCCTTTTAACATGTGGCACCCCACTTTGGGGATCTCTCTCTCTCTCTCTCTCTCTCTCTCTCTCTCTCTCTCTCTCTCTCTGTGTGTGTGTGTGTGTGTGTGTGCTGACTGCCATGGGATACCATCCCCTATATGTGCTCGGGTCCACCCTTGAGACTCTGTCTCTCATTTGACGCGGGACACCCCCCATAGCATTAGCGATGTCGCTAGTGGGGGGACCCCTTTCCTTCAAAACATTTGGGCCCATGGCGGGCGTGTGAACATGCCCCAGCCGGGCTAACTGCCCGCCACGAGCCGTCGCCTCAACCAAAAAACCACCGGCGTTGCCGCCCAGCAACGTGCGTACAGCGCTCGAACAGAGCCGCCGACAGGGCTGCCATAGCCCACGGGGTGAGGAAGCTCCCCTCTCTCCCCCTTTGTGTAATGTATATGGATTTTTTCTCTAGCCTATATAGGCCCCGGTTTCCACCTGCATCCTCCCATGTGGGATAAATAGCTCGCCACGTGGCGCCCTCTTGGGTGGTCACCCCCCAAGCCTCACAAAAATTCAAAAATATTACCAAACCTTCCAGCCTTTTGCCCTTTTTTTCCCTGCTTGCCGACTGTCACTTGGTGATCCAATCTCCGAGCTGCAATGCCCGGGTAAAAAAGTACATGATTGGCTTCGCACTCCTCCAACTTTGCTACACTTCAAGATTCCCCAAGACCCCGACTTTGACCGGCCATAACTGGCAGTCCGTAACCCTGTTTGACGAGCGGTCAATTCCTGTTAGCTCCATACACCGCATAGCATCTTCTCGAACTCTATCGAGGCCCAAAAAACACCAGATGGCACGACTCCCCATGCGATCAGGTGGGCACCAACCCGGCCCCCGACAAAAATTCAAACGGCCATAACCAGCAATCGATAGCTCCAATTTGCAATTTGAAAAGACGGGTATGCTCCATAACTCGAGCACTACACGTCTATACACGAACATCCATTTGGGCCACTTGTCCCCATCTGCCCTGCCCGGCGAGGATCTACAATGCATTGTACCTTCAAACTCCAATATCTTGGGCTCCGTAGCTCTGTTCGATAAGCCGTCTGGATCTGCTCCTTCAACACCTCAAGCTCTACACTTCTAGGTCCAAAGATTGCACCTTGAACCTCCTTCATCTGCTACCCAAATTAGTCGCTTTTAGAGTCCTTATTGGCCTATAAACCGCATCAGCCATACATATCCGCTGCTTCCTGTCTGCCTAGGATCTTTATAGCTGCTCTAGCCCTTTGCCATGCATCTGCTAGCCTGCACATACTTGCCCATGTGATCTTTTACGGTCGACCAACTTTGGCTACACCACCGTCACGATCAGTGTAGCAAACTACTGTACTCCGCCGTTATAGGGTGAAAATACTGCGTAAAGGTCCTGAACTGAGTGTTAAAAAAAACAACTCCTTGTTGTGAAAGGAGTGCCAATAGACTGCAAGTGTCCTGCCCAATAGGATCTGTGGTGTCTGTAGTCAAATCGTCTGGAGAAAATGGGGAAGGCCAGGAACCGTCATGAGAATGATCGGAAGCCTGTCAATGCATGAACCTGTAACCCACTGTGGCTAGGTGGCTAAGCCGTGTAAAAACTCCAAGAAGGCCAGGAAAATGTTCTTCAAGTACATGGGTTTAGACTCCACACTTCTCTCTTTTCTACCTAGCCTTCTCCCATTGTTGTTTCTGTACTAGCCAGCCAGACCAATACTATGGTACCTTGACCTATATCAAGGATGTCTTCAAGCCAATTTATCTGCGCCGTAAACGTCCTTCGAAACAAGGAAAGCTAGACTAAATAGTCTGCACTGTAGACGCTACCGTAATCTGCAGCAGTCATCGATAGATTGTACAGATCACCACCGGATGGTATCGTGTGAGTAGGTAGGTAATTTAAGATGAGCGGAAAGCCAGAACTAACAATCTGCACTGTGAAGGGCCTTTGAGAAGAGGTGTGGTCGGATTAAGCTGTCTGCACCGTAATCATCCTGTATGAAGAAGGGAAGACAGACTGAGCAGTTCGAATAATCTTTGAGAAGAGGAAAGGCTAGACCAATCTGTCTACACCGTCTTGCCTGTATTTCTTGCCTCAAATCCTCCGGTGTCAACCAAAACATAATCCACGCTAACAATGCCTCCAAACAGCATCTCGATGTGGCTCTCAATGTGAATGACCTGGGAGTGACCTACTATCCAGGTCGGGGGATAAGTCTGTTGTAAGGTTACCGAGGGTGAGTGTAAGCAACTCTGAAGGTAGCAATGCAAATGATCAGGTGTAAGGTGCAGTGGCTCGGATTTTGAGGTGAGTACCTGTAGGACCAACTCTTGCATGCGTTGGTCTCTCTGCGCCTCATGCTCTAATTCCAAGGCTGCTCGTCGTTCTTCGGCCGGTATGCGTTGAGCTTCGCGTGCTTTCTCACGCTCAAGTTCCATAGCTGCCTTTCTCTCTTCGGCCGCTAGCTCACGCTCACGCTCCAAGGCTACCTTTCTTTCTTCGCGCTTGCGATCCAAGTTTTCCTTTCTTTCTTCGCGCTCGCGATCCAAGGCGGCGTGTTGCGTCTCTTGTTGTAGCATCATGTCCATCATCGACTTGACCAAAGCCTCCATAGGATTTGGTGCAACCCCTGGCGTAGTGGGGAAGGGGGAGGGTCGGAAAAAAATCCTCCTGGTGGGGAAAATTCTTCGTTTCCACCTGCACTCTCATCACCATCACCGCTTCGGGTGATGACCACTCTCATCTTGGGTACTTCAGTTCTCGAGGAACTTGGGGTCTTGAGGTTCTTGGGTTCTTGAGGTTCTTGAGCTCTTGAGGTTCTGTAGCTTGCAATCGGTGTTTGAGAAGGCTTTTCTCTTACCTGAGCTCGACTCTTACCTGCGGGCGCACCCCTTGGCGGCCTTGCACTCACACCAAAGTTGTTTTTTTCCACCTCACGTCGATTGGCGGGCCGCTAAGTGCATGGTTAGCTCTCAATGAGTGAAAAGAGGAACAAGGGGAGGCTGGACAAGCCCTTCTTTTTTGGGTTACCTGCCACTCTTCAAAAACACGATTAGGAATCGACACGCTTAAGTAAACTTGGGTTGCGTGCGACCGCAACAAGAAAAAAAATAATTTCGCGCGGTTCTTTCCTTGAGTGATACAAAACAGTGCCAAAGCTCTGATACCAATGTAAGGTGCAGCAGAAGTGAATGTTGATATTGCTCAAGATGAGTACTGAATGTCATGCTGATGATCATGCTGTGTGCAACCAGAGGATATGCAACTAATCTGAGTGCCTGGACATGCACGGCTTGCTCACAGGCTTACAAGGTGCCAGAACACTTCCTAAGCTGACTTGAACCCCAGACCTGAGATAGCTGGTCCACATGCACATAGGGTTAGATGTGCACGTGACATAAGGAGTGTAAAAAAGCAACTGTACAACCATCCAAGCCAAGCTCTGGGTGACTCGGATGTAGTCGCGGGATGCTTGATCTCCCGCATCTCGCGGGTAAACTCTTCAAGAGAGTCCGAAGCACTGAAGTTCCACTCTAGTCTGTAGATCCAAGCAATGAACTTGTCCAAGAAGAGATCCAATATCATCTCCCTAAGTCCATGTAGATGCTTCATTGTCAGCAAGTGATTTGGCGTGTCGAGGTCAAGTGGTAAGTGTCTGTCCACCCAAGATGGTGGTGTCTTCTTTGGAAATGTCGGAATCCCATACGCCATGAGCATGGCCATATCTCGTGTGAATTCCTCTGACGAGTGCATAGGTGTGTCCATAGCAAACCACAAGTCACCACCCCCTCTTGAGTGCGCAACCACCGAATGATGGATGGAATGAATGGATCTCCCAAGGATTGTACGCCCGTAGATGATCAAGCCAACGTCGAAGATACCGTGTACTGAAGCAGTTAGTGAGAACGCACGGAAAACCACTGGATGGTGTCCTGGCAGGAGGTAACCTCATCCTATGTGAAAAACACAAGCCAAAAGGCTGCTGTCCACCCAAAAACGCAACTGCGAGGTGATGAAAATGCTGCTGTCCAGCGATTTTCAGCGTGTTCGTACGCTCTCGGCACATTTCAAAGCGGTGCAGAGGGTCTAGAAAGGGTGCAGCTGTATCTGTGGAGCCGTAAGAGGGCAGCCAATAGTAGTATCGCCATTGGGAAGATCGAAAATGCAGGTGGCAAAGGGTTCCATCGCGATGAAACGCTGTCCCTTGAGTGGCGCCACCCCTTCATCTTCTGATCGCTGGCTGGTTGCATCGTTCTTGGACTCAGTAAGGAATAGATATTTTGGAGGCTCATCGTTTTAAATATGACCTTAATACTTCCTGTGCTCCTCAATGGGAGGGAGTAGTGTGTTCATTGCTTACTTGGTTGGATCTTGAGGCTATAACTAAGATTAGTTTAACATTGAGTATTGGCACGTTCTTGAACTCGGGAATGCATATACATCTGCGAGACATGTGGTTTTTAATATGACCTTACTACTTGTGCTCCGCTTACTTGGTTGGAACTTGGGGCTGTAACTAATATAGTTTCTACATTGAGTATGGCCATGTTCTTGGACTCAGTAGGACATAGACATTTGGGAGACACGTGGTTTTTAATATGATTTCTGTATTATGCACATCCTCTACATATGAAGCTTTCATATAGATTCTACAACGCTTTCCATTGTGACAAAGATCAATGGTCAGCAGTGGTGTTGCTTACAGTCTGGCAACCAAATTTATGCATAGCAGCATGCAACTTACAGAATTTGGTGCTTCAAGGAGATACTTATCTTTATGATGCAATCATTCCTTTTTTGCAGGGTCCATAAGGAAGGTGAGTGACAGTTCTGGAAGTAGGCCAGTATCCAAAGCAAAACAAGTCATACAGGTTTCACATTTGAATGGTAGAGATCATCGGCTCGGCCAAGACGGCTCATCAAGTGAGTTGGGCGTCTTTGCGGCTATGTGACAGTCGAAAAAATTTGATGGCCTGTAGTGTGTACTGGCATGCATGTGTGCTTTCAGGCAATATGATCTATGGATGTGTCTGTTCCTTGTCTGTCATAGAATTTTGTATGCATTGGAAATGCTAAGAGACAACCATGTAGAGGGCTTGCTGAGTGAGTTGGCCCTATATTTTTCACTGGGATGTATGTATTTTGGGGGCATCATGGCATGGCTTACATGTGTGGCCTGCTCTTTTTTACTTATTTACTTGGTAATTTCTATATGCATATTTGTATGTATGTCAACAAAGATTAGATTGGCTGAGCAGCTTGTCTAGTGAATTGCGCAAGTCTTCGCATAGAAGGAATCATAAATAATTACCATCCGCCAATGTTCTTGAAGGCATGAGCGTGCTTTTGGGGCATAAGGCACTTTGTATGCATGTCAACCTTAATGTTTGTATTTGCTGTTTATTTCTGCATTTCAGTGATTGAACTGGCAATGGTGGCTTCTTCAAGTCTTTAGACAAAAATAAAAAAAATATAAAGAAAATAAAAAATTATAAAGCTAGTTATTAGCAACTCTATTGGCAAACGTGCACAGATACCTGCAAATGCATGTGATCTTATTTTTTTGTACTTAATTTTTACACTCTCTAGAACCTTAGTTTCTAATTTGCTTGTTTCTTTAATTGTGCTTCTTGTCGCATAATCTCATCTCTTGAAACACGCAGGATTGGCATTGGATGGCAGGAGTGTAGCTGCTGGTTTGAGAGAGCCAGATTTTGTACATACCGTTTCGAATAACTATGGTGCACCGATGCCAGGCCGTTCGTCGCAATTGGCTCCAAACTTGTCAGCATCCATGGATAGTGGAAGTATGGATTCTCCGTCACTCGGCAGTGATTCAGTCATGATAAATGCTGGCACTAACAGTGCTGAATTAAGGAATCACAATGTTGAAAGTCTTGGGGATGATCTTGAGTCTCCCGATTTCGCTGGGTCAGTCCTGGTTCTCACCTGATTTGATAAGGGCGAATTCACATTTTGTTAAGAAGTGTTTGTTCTGCTAACAGGAGAAAGAAGAAGAGAGGTTCAAGGTCAGGCCCGCCTGGTGAAAAGGGTGGAAGAGGACTGCGTCATTTTAGCATGAAAGGTCTGCATTTCTGGCCTTTGGCACTTGTTTGTACACCTTTTCTCATGCTCATCATAGTTGTTTTGCAGTTTGTGAGAAGGTTGAATCCAAAGGACGAACAACTTACAACGAGGCAAGTGCCGTGGTTGCCTTCGCTTCGCTTTGTTGTTACAGTAAAATTTCTTCTTATTTTTGTGCATGTAAATGTTTGTGGGCTCATAACTACCTGATGATCATAGCCATAGGAAGCATAATCCATTTCTGGATGCTACTTGTCTGTCTGATGTTGTTGAAGCCAATTACTTTGTGAGACAGTTAGGAGATTTGTTTGAGAGTCAGTTTAGAGAGGCATTTAGGAGATTTGTTTGAGGGAAGTTGGTTTGGTCAGAGAGATGTGCATCCCTCGACTGTTGAGGTGGACGACGAGTTAGTCCCTCCTGCCTCTCTTACAGTTTGGTTGTGCGGTGGATCCGCATCCTTTTTTGAGGCACACCTTCAAAGTGGATGCGGATGATTTTGGAGGTATGGCCTAGGGGTTTCACAGTCCCTTGGCTTTTGTGAGCTGCCATAGGAGGTTTTTATAGCGGATGCTTTATATCAGTCAGGTACTCAACATTGTAATTTGTGGTTTTCGCTACATCGCCCGAGGTGGACAGAGCTTTGGGCAGATTTGTGTGGACTTGATCACCATCTAGATAGCTACATTTCACCACCGGATTAGAGTATCTTTATCCCTAGTTGTATCCTATGGTTTGATTTGGGATTTTGCCCCCACGATCTCTCTAAGGATTTTCCCCATTTTCTTGTATATGGACCTATGGTCGATTTTATCTAATGCAAGGGTCAAAGCCCCACTTTTATTGCCAAAAAAGAAGGAGAGAGAGAGAGAGAGAGAGAGAGAGAGAGAGAGAGAGAGAGAGAGAGAGAGAGAGAGAGAGAGAGAAATGAAATGAAATGTTATATTAACGTCTTCAAAAGGCCAAAGTGACCTATGAGACCAGAAAGTTACAATCTGGTGGATCTGATACAAAGTCAGAGTTAGAGTAACAAGATGACAAAAATGAAATGACAAATGTCACAATAAAATACCATGGAATCCTAAACTACTAGGTGTGAACTAAGCAGCTAGCCGGGATAGCTAGATCACAAGAGATCCAGCATCGGTCGGTGGCAGATCTCATCAATCTCCTCCATGGTCAGTAGTCTGACCGGGCTTCGTGCATGTCGAGGCAAAGTGATCTGAATCCTCTGATGCAGCCTCCGCCGATGCTGTGTAGTCCTCCGCAGTTGTGGGTGTCTGGATCTCCCCAGCTCAGTCGCTCGGTCAATCAGTGTGCCTCTGGTGTGAGACGACGTTGTTGTGGTAGTAACTCCTCCGGGTGTCGAGTGGTGGCAGCTCTAAAGAAATCTGTGGTCTGTCTTTGAGACTAGCTAGCCTCTCCTCTCATCAGGCTCTCTCTGTGTCTGCGTAGCTCGAGCAAAAACAAACCCAAGCATCTCTGATCCTCGTACTGCATGACTCTGGAGAATGGTCCAAAGCCCTCTCTGAACAAGCAATGGAAGCGGCCTCGTATCTCGTAGTAGACGGGGCAGTGGCATGTGTAGTGCAACTCTGTCTCAGGCTCGATGTCACACATGGGGCATGTCTTGCCCTCTGCTGGTACTCCGCTGTATCTCCCAGTCTCGATCCGCAGGCTGTTGTGAAGATGTGCGTATCTTGCCGCCGATAGCACATCGTATCCCATGAGACAAGTGGGTGTCCATGTATCTGGGCCTTGTCACAAAACCATCAACCGTAAGCTGGAGGAGATGCTCTCTGTAGAAAGCCATCTTCGTGCCCAGCTCCCGTGCTGGCTGTATCCATGTCCTCCTGGTGTCTAGCTGAGTCAAGTCGTGGCGGATGAGCCTTGGCGGATGAGCCTGGTGATCTCGGACTGTGTAAGAGTCAGAGAGGGTGCATCCACAGAGTACTGGAAGGGAGGCAATCTGTCTATGCTGAACCTATGCGCGTGAAACCATGATGTCATCTCCCCATACCAGCATGCTGTATCTCCCTGCATGGCTAACTGTCGAGAGGACTCAAGTGCAAGGCGGGCATATCTGTCTCTGGGAAGTTCCCACATGTGGTGTATGAAGGAGACAGATCTGGTGAGCGCCTCAACCACTAGTGGGGGGGCAGCTAGCTCTGCTCGAACAATAGCACGTGGTACAGAGGTCTTGGCTCTAATGAGCCGCGAGATCATAGAGACCAGAGGCTTCTCCATGTCCCCTCATCCATCACTGCGGCCTGTCCTCCCGTGATGATCCAATGAAGGTCCCAAATCTCAGCTCCATAAAGCAACGAAGAAGCCACCAGAGTGTCAAAGAGCCAGAGCTTCGTCCGAGGCTCCTGAAACTGAACCTGTGAACACATCCTTTCCAATCTACCCAATGCTGCATGGGCTCTGGTCAGTCTAGTCTCTGTTGCCCTCCTCAATGAAAATGCTGGCCCACTAAAAACCACTCCGAGGTAAGTGTACGCATCTGTATACTCCACAGTCTCCTGGCCGTATGTGAATGCTGGTGCTGACCTCCTGATCCACTGTGGGGTGGTATTAAATACCATGACCTTGGTTTTACCAAGGTTGACAGACAAACCACTTTCCTGAGCAAACCTATTCAAAGCATCCAAGTGACGTTGCATCCCATCCGGAGAGTCGGAGATCAACACAATATCATCAGCATATAACAATAATGGAATCCATGTCCCTGCCAGTTGTGCACCTCTATCACCATCTCTCTCAATGTAGTCAGAAACCTCATCCACAATGCACATACATACCAAATAGAGTAGGAGAGAGCGGGCAGCCCTGCTTCACCCCAATAGTGGAGTGAATCGGTGTGGATAGACCCTCTGAGGTGCGTACCTGCCCCACTACTAACCTGTATAATGCCATGACCCCCCAAATGAGCTCTGTGGGTACTCCCATCTGCTGTAATTTGCGCATCAATCTAGCTCTAGGCACTGTGTCAAATGCTTTGCGGAAATCCACAAAGCTACAATAGATCCGTCTCCCACGCGATATACCCTCCTCAATGATGGCTCTGAGTGTCAAGATATGGTCAAGAGTAGAAAAACCCCTCCTGAACCGTGCCTGCCTGGCTGCGCGTATCCCCTCCCTCTCTGCCCATCTACTCAGCTGCTGCTCAAGAATAGATGCATACAACCGTGCCAATGTGTGTCCAATCATGATAGTGCGATAATTCCCAGGCTCCATAGGGTCTCCCGACTTGAAGATAGGTACAATAGTAGATAGGCTCCAAGTATCAGGCAAGCCCTCACACATGGCACGGTTAAACATCACTGCTAGAAGCTCTGCTAGTAGATCGCTGGCATGCGTGAAATGCTCAGCCACTAAACCATCATGATCGTATGCTCTCCCAGTCTTCATCCTGTCAATGGCCTTCCTCACCATCTCCGCGGTGAAAAAAGCACATGTGTGTGGGCATGGATCGGGAGGGTCGGGAAGGGGGGGGTTGCTCAGGAACTGTGTACAGAGATGATGCGTACTGGCCCCAGTCCTATGTAGAAGTGATGGTGGGGGGGGGAGAGTGCTCTTGAAAGAGCCGCCATGCCTCACGTGAGTCCTGACTCAAGAATAGCTGATATAGATCCTGCTCTAGCCGAGCCAAAAATGCCCTCTTCTTCTGCCGCACTAGGAGTCGGAAGTCAATCTGTGACTGTCTGTCACCAGGAGGTGTATTTTTCTTGTTGCCTTCCGTGAATAAGTATTAGATATATTTATTTTATTTTTACTTGTTTGTCCCAAAACCCTTGAAAAGGTGCAAGTGGACATTGCATGGCCAGTGTGAAACGGCTGCAGCCAAATGGGTTTCTCACATCGGGGATCTAGGTCGGTCAGACAGGGACTGCCCGGGCCAGTTTAGCACTGAATTCTGATGAGTATGGAAGCTCGTGTGCGCCAAACTGGAATTTGGGCCACTCGTCAAGTCACTGCAACTTTATAAGCTGAAAGGGGCCAATAAATTAACCCATATTGTAGATGTTGGTCAAATGGTAGTCTTCAATGATGGTCAGGAGATCGATAGGGACGCCATGGAAGCATCTCCTAAAATTTAGGGAACTGCTATTTTTGACCGGAAAATGTGTTCGCGTCATTAGCTCTGGAATGACAAGGGGAACATTTTATTGCTCTGTTGCCAAGTCAACTGACGCACCAGTTGAGATATTTTTAGCAAGGAAAGCCCAAACTCGGAAACTGAGCGACGTGTCAGCCTGTGAGCGATTTTGCCACTCTGGGAGGCAAAAACGAGCTGCATATCAACAAAGGGGACGCCATTTTCAGCCTCAGGTGGATTGTAGCAGGTACAGAAGCTATGGAATGCTTACCTTGCCCTCTATGCACAGTATGGTGACGGGAGTGATGCCCCGCACGCTACATACTGCTCTCTTTCTCCCCTACGTACAGTATGTTATGCCCCACTAGTGGGCTTCTCATTTGACCTATGTACAGTTCTGGGGGTTTATGCGCGTTTGCCAAGGCAAGAGCCTTCTGAACAGGAACCGGATTAGCTAATTGCTAATCCCCCACAGGTACGCACAGTTCCATCACGAAAGATTGCGAGTTTGGAGAGTTTTCTCGCGTGAAAACTCGTCCAATTCATAGGGGAACTGTCCCATTGCGTGCGGGAGCCCTTGGGACACGCGTAGGCGTGTTCGCTCCGCTAAAAACGATCCGAAACAGGGAATTACAGCCTGCTGTGTTTTTCTGCAGGTTTAGGGTTTCGCACCTAAATTGCAAGGGAACATCGGGGGAGCCTCGTGAGAGCCTTGGGATGCGTGTACAGGCTTTTGGGCTCCCGGCAGTGAAAAACAGAGAATTACAGCCCGCTGAATGTCTGTGACAGCTCACCAGAAAGCTTCCAGATATCGAGGGAATCCGTCCTAGACAGGTGTTTTTGACCTACAGGGGTTTTTGCGCCGTTATGTTGCCAAAATCCGGTCGAAAACCTACGTTTTCAGCCCTCGCCAGGTTTGGACAGCTTTGTGAAAGCTTGTGCGAAGTGGTCGGATCGTCTACTTTAATTTGAATAAAGAAATACCGAAAGGGGCGCTAGTCTTTGGGGCCTACAGGGTGTCGGTCTCGTGTGCGCAGTGACATTCTAGTCGTTGGACGCAACTGTGTTCTCTTCCCTTCTCAGTGCTCTGTGTAAAGTTAACAGGTAATTGAAATAGTACCGCCCTCTACGTTGTACGGGCCGGTTATATTGTCTGTGAGTGATGTCCCCCAAAAGCACCTCTCTTTGAAGTCTAGCTCTAGTGTCCCGGCATTCCTCATCATACCAACTGTTCTGGGGCATGCTCCCCGAACGGCGTCTCTGCTCAGGCTGGGTATGTGGGTATGCCTCTGCTGCTACATCATGTAGTAGTCTGTGTCAATATAGTAGTAAGCTCCACCAGAGGTCGCCCTGGCTCCTCTGTGCATAGGCGTCTGTAGATCCCATCTATGTATACAGAGTCTGTCTCCCGCGTGAAGGTGTAGCGAGTAGGGGCTGCTGTCCGTAGCCTGTGTGCTACACTAAACTGAAAAGAGATGGTCATTGACACAAGAGCATGATCCTCTGTCACACCAACAGGTTTGGGTCCAATCGTGAGATCCTGGATACTAGAGATGAGGCTCGGCTGTGCCATGACATAATCCACTGTGTTGGCTCCATGTCTATGTGGAAAGCATGTAAAACCCCCTGAAGCGGTAAATCTCTGTAGGCCATTCAAGATGGCCAATCCATGTGCAGTCCCCATGTCTATGAAGTGTCGTCCATACTCAGTGTGTTCTCCATCTTGTGATAGTCTGGATAGGCCTGTCTCTGCAGCATCCAACTCTCTCAGCATCTCCTCTGAAGTATCATAAAATACTGTCTGATGATGGGCAGTCCTAGCATTGAAATCCCCTAGAATGATGATGTCACCATCTCTAGAGTACTCCCATATGTCATCATCCAAAATAGAGAAAGGGGACTGTCCTCTGGGTGGTGCTTACATTGACGTGCTCGGGGGAAAGTAGCAAATAGCAATGCAAAGATATCTGTCTGTCTCTGCTCTCAGTCTCACCCACATGTACCTAGCTTGCTCATCTCTGCGGGCTATATGTATCAATGGCTGCAACTCCTCCCTGAAATACACTGCCACTCCTCCTGATCCCCGCCCTCTGTGCTCTGATCGTGTCTCCTGTCTATAGGCAGTCTCCCATCTATATCCACTAATGTGAGGCATAGACTGCCCAGGGGCCTGATGTGTGTCAGAGTAGAAGACGATGTCTCTTCCCCTGAAACTATCCTCAAAGGCGTCCACATCAAGTTGCATAGATCCATTACAATTCCACGTGGCAACTTTGAGTGTGGTCCCATGGGTCTCGCACCGTCATGTGGAGCGCCGCTCTACAATCACAACCCGGCCATCTCTGTAGAAGGCCGTCTTTCCCTTCTCCCTTGCTGCTTGAATCTCTGGCATTACCTCTCTCATATGCGCAAGCTGTGTGAGAGTGAGGTCATCTCCAAGGAATAATGCCCGTTTTCTTTAGTGTAGGACGCTTCTTCAAGAAGTCCTTCTTTACCTCCATGGATGGGAAACGGATGATTAAAGCTCTCCCTTTTGAAGTCTCCCCATTGCCTTGTGTCTTCTTCCGCACCCTCCATGCCTTTGTATGAGACTTGAGTAGCCTCACCACCCATCATGCGGAGAAGTTCTTCAACTTCCCCTTCCACATCATCTTGGTCTTTTAGACCGGTTACTCTTATATGCAAAGCTCTAGTTTTCCTTCACTGTTCTTCTTCTAGAGTCATGTTGATGATTGTAGGAGTGGGGACAGATGTGGTTTCTTTCCCTTTGCCTTTCTTAGCGACTTCTATCCACTTCTTGGCCTCATCCGCCTTCTTTTGCGTCTTTGTGATCACATCCATCCATGAAGACGTCTTTACCATCTTTTGTTTCTCCTCCTCTTTGATCATCCGTACCTGCTCTTTGATGACCTTGATTTCCTCTACTACCGAAGGCTGGAATTCCCCCTCCTCTAGTCCACTGCTCGCTCTATCAGCAAGTTCTCGCTTGAGAGCTGAGACCTCTTCTTTAAGTGCTTTGGAGTTCGCCTTAAGTGCTTGTATCTCTACGTGCAGGTCCTCTTTCTCTTTCTTCCATTGCGTGCCTTCGTTTAGAAACATTTGAAGAAGGTTGGCCTTCTCTTTCCACCATCCCTCCATATCTGCTTTCCAGTCTTTCATCTCCCTCTCCATTTGTGTAATCCGCTTGTTTGTAAGCACAAAGGTTGCCTTCGGATGGGGCTTACACACTGGCGAAGCAGTCATGACCTCCATCAAAAATACAATCTGCACTTCTGCCAAGTCAACCCACTATGTCCACATCACACATACATCCCTGTCCGACATAATGTATACATAGGGTTTCCCCAAATCAATCATACATTCTTGATGTTTGCTTTTCTGATTTTCTGCAGAGTTTTTGTCAGAGTTGTTTTGCCTTTTGTAAACCTGCAGGTTCTTGCACTTTCTTTCAAAAATCTCCAACTGAAAATTGGGGGATTTTCTTGTTTTTTGTTTCCCTGTAACTCTGATTTCTGGCTGTGGGGGGGGGGGGGGGGGGGGGGGGGGGGGGGGGGGGGGGGGGGGGGGAATAATTTTTGACGGGCAAAAATTGACGGGCAAAACCCTGTACCTGCTTTGGTTGGTGTGGGGGGGGGTGGGTGTGGCGGGGCTGGCTGTGCGAGAATGTTGGGGGGGGGGCAATGCAGGCAGCAGCAGCGCGAGGGGGGCAGCAGCAGCAGTGCGATCAGTTTGAGAGAGAGAGAGAGAGAGAGAGAGAGAGAGAGAGAGAGAGAGAGAGAGAGAGAGAGAGAGGAAATGAAATGAAATGTTATATTAACATCTTCAAAAGGCCAAAATGACCTATGAGACCAATTTGTTACAAAATAGTGAATCTGATACCATGTCTGGGTACAAAAGAACTAGAACAAAGATACTACTACTAGGATCCATCCAGAGAGAGAGAGAGAGAGAGAGAGAGAGAGAGAGAGAGAGAGAGAGAGAGAGAGAGACGACATGAAATGAAATGTTATATTAATGTCTTCAAAAGGCCAAAGTGACCTATGAGGCCAGAAAGTTACAATATGGCTGATACAAAGTCTTGAGTAACAAAATAAAATTACTATAGAATCCTAAGCTGCTAGATGTGAGCTAAGCAGCCAACTGGGCTTGTGTAGAATATGAATAGGGGGTAGGGGGTGAAGCGGAGTGAATGGGGGGGACTAAGACAACACGGTGTGGGTGTATCGTCAGAAAGAGCTAAATCAAAGGGGATCCAGCATCGGTCGCTGGCGGATCTATCAATCTCCTCCTTGGTCAGTATTTTGACCGGGCATCATGCATGTTGGGCCAAAGTGATCCGAATCCTTTGATGCAGCCTCTGTCGATAGTGTGTAGTCCTCTGCAGTCGTGGGCGTCTGGATTTCCGCTCGATCGATCAGCGTGCTCTGGTGCGAGGGAATGTGGGCTTTGCAGTCATAGTAGCTCCTCTGGATGTCCAGTGTTCTGGTCTAAAGAAGTCTGTGGGTGTATCGTTAGAAAGAGCTAAATCAAAGGGGATCCAGCATTGGTCGCTGGCGGATCTATCAATCTCCTCCTTGGTCAGTATTTTGACCGGGCATCATGCATGTTGGGCCAAAGTGATCCGAATCCTTTGATGCAGCCTCTGTCGATACTGTGTAGTCCTCTGCAGTCGTGGGCGTCTGGATTTCCGCTCGGTCGATCAGCGTGCTCTGGTGCGAGGGAATGTGGGCTTTGCAGTCATAGTAGCTCCTCTGGATGTCCAGTGTTCTGGTCTAAAGAAGTCTGCGATCCGTCTCTGAGACTAGCTAGCCTTTCCTCTCATCAAGCTCTCTGTGTGTCTGTGCAGCTCGAGCAAAAACAATCCCAGGCATCTCTGGTCCTCGTACCCCATGACTGTAGAGAGTGGTCCAAAGCCCTCTCTAATCAGGCAGTGGAAGCGGCCTCGTATCTCATAGTAGATTGGGCAGTGGCATGTGTAGTGCAACTCTGTCTCAGGCTCCATGTGACACAGGGGCATGTCCTGGCCTTTGCTGCTACTCCGCTGTATCTCGCGGTCTTGACCCGAAGCTGGTGTGAAGATGTGCGTATCTGGCCAATAGCACATCGTATCCCATGAGACAAGTGGGTGTCCATGTATCTGGGTCTCGTCATACAGCCGTCCTCGGTAAACTGGAAAAGATGCTCTCTATAGAAAGCGATGAGAGAGAGAGAGAGAGAGAGAGAGAGAGAGAGAGAGAGAGAGAGAGAGAGAGAGAGAGAGAGAGATGAAATGATATATTAACCTATTAAAATGACCATAATGACCTATGCAACCAATCCGTTACAAACTCTCTACAAACTGGTGATTTTGATACCATGTTTGGGTATAAGAAAAAGAGATAAAAATGAATTTGGAAGTGCTATTAGCTAGAACTGTGTGGGATATGTGTGACCATTGATACAATGGGTGCCCAATACAAGAGGATGATATAATGGGTGATGAATCCATCTCAGCTATACTTTGGATGTCGAGATAGTATGGCTCGAGTCCTCTGTTGTAGTCTCTGTGGATGTTGTGAAGCTCCTCTTCTCAGTCGTGTGCGTCTCGATCTCCCTAGCTCCTATGCTCCGTCAATGAGAGTATCGTGGGTGTGAGTATGAGCTGAGTTTGCACTGGTGGCTGCTCCTCTATTTGTCTAGTGTTTGGTGTGAAGAAATCAATAATATGTCTTTGGGATTGTCTCTCTAGATCTCCTCAATAAATTATCTTTGTGTGTAAGATACAGTCCACTCTCTCTGAAAAGACAATGGAAGCGACGCAGTATCTCGCAATACACCGTGCACTGACATATATTTTGCATTTATGTCTCTTGGCTTTGTATGGCTTACGCGGCATATCGTGTTAGCTCTTGGTATCCCTTTGAATCTACCAGTCTCAATCTCGAGCTGGTGTGAAGATGCCCGTATCTGAGCAATGGCAACCCATGAGATAGATGTGTATCCATATAGCTGGGTCGAATCACAAACTCATCCCGTGTGAGTTGGAGAAGATGCTCTCTATAGAAAGCCATCTACGCGCCCAACTCTTGTGTCGGCCACCTCTTGTTGTCCAGCTGGGTCAAGTCCTGCGAATGAGTCTAGTAATCTCCACACGTGTAAGAGACAACTATGGTGCGGAGGCAAATTGTTCATGCTGAAGCTATGTATCTGGAACCATGACGACATCTGTGCCTACTTTCATAATGTGTTCCCCTGTAAAACTAACTGTCTGGAGGACTCAAAGGCCAATCTGGCATATCTGTCTCTGGTAGTATCTCATAAGCTGTGCATAAAGGAGACCGATTTGGTAAGCGCCTCTATCTCCATAGGGGGGCCTGCTAACTCCCCTCTAATGATCTCGTGTGGCATGGAGGCCTTGGCTCTAATCAGCTGAGAGATCATAAATACCAAGTGCCTCTCCATACCTCTCCACTCATCCTTACCCAATGAAGGTCCCCAAACCTTAACCCCATAGAGCATAGTTGAAGCTACGAAGGTATCAATGAGCCAGAGCTTTGTTCGGGGTTCTTGGCACTGAATTCGCGAGCACATCCTCTCCAATCCTCCCAAGGCTGTATACGCTTTGGTCAGTCTAGTGTCTGCTGCTCTCTTCAAAGAAAACCTTGGCCCAGTGAAGACTACCCCAAGATAAGTGTATGCATCTGTGTACTCCACAGTCTCTTGACCATAAGTGAATCTAGGTGCTGATCTCCTGATCCACTGCGGTGTTGTGTTAAACACCATAATGTTGGTTTTACCAAGGTTTACAAACAATCCACTATCCTTCGCAAAGCTATGTAATGCATCCAGATGTCGCCGCATACCCTCCAGTGAGTCAGAGATCAACACAATATCCTCTGCATATAACAACAATGGAATCCATGTCCCTGCCAGCTGGGCACCTCTATCTCCCTCTCTGTCAATGTAAGATTGAGTAAATGAACAGGCTGGATTTCATTAATCTATAAATGGCCGAAACCGATACAAGTGGGACGGACTTGCTCTTCAATTTTACATCAAGTACTTCCGGAATTTGATGTGCCATTGTGGGCTCACCCCCTCCCTAGTTAGGCTTTAGCCTTTTTTTCTCTCTTTATTACTTGCCATTTTGAGCTTTTGAGTCATGTACTTGTCTACTTGTATTCGCCGTCACACCATTGATGTTTTATTGGCGTATTTTTCTTTCACGAGTCACGTGTCTTGTCTTTTTTGGTGTGATTCAATGCTCAGAATGTTCTTTAGCACTATGGTACATACATGTAGCTCAAAAAAATCGAGAAAAAATACCGTTCTAGGCCCCAACCCCATTCCTAATCTTTTGCCGTCCCGATCCCGTTCCCCGTTCCCATTGCGAGTTGTGGGTTGTGTCTGGGGCTGCTGTGAAGGCACCACGGCAGCAGAAGATCAGGTTGCAAGTGCTGATGGCAGCACAAAGGAGACCACAACCACCTGGACGACGAGCAAAAGAGGAGCATCTAACCAGCAGAGGGCCGAATGCTGTAGAGAAGGAAACCAGAGATCAGTTCGCATGCGATTGAAAGCCGTTCTCTCTCTCTCTCTCCTCCCCCCCCCCCCCCCCCCAAAAAAAAAAAAAAAAGAAGTAAATGAAGCTTTTCTACAACGCCAATGTATTACGGCTTGGGAGAAATCCGGTGGGTCACGCTTCATACATTACACTGCCCATATTGCCCTCAACTACAAAACCATGTTCTTCACTGAAAGAGGAAACCGTACTCACACTTACATGCTTGAGCCTATCCCCTTGTCGACGATACGCACTATCGCAGCCATTCGGCTTAGCTTCCATTCCCTTCGATGCGAGACAGGGCGTTGGGGCAATGGAGAAGAGTCAAATCGACTATGTACATTATGCTCAATGCAAGTTCGAGAGTTTGAGTACCATACACTACTAGAGTGCTCAGCTTTTGGTCACATCCGAACTTTCTTCTCTCACATTTTCAGCCATGACTTAGACCTACACAGTTTCCTCTCCCAGTCACAGTGTGGGCTCTCCATTGCGACTCTCATTACCACAATTTTGGAGCATCGAGAGTCACTCATCAGCCATACACATACTACATCACATGTGACTTAGGTCATATTTGACCTCCGAGGACGATAATAAAATGTGTGTGTGTGTGTGTGTGTGTGTGTGTGTTCCCGCTGCCTGCTCCCCACGCGCTTCCCCCTCCCCCTGTCCCTACGCCCCTGCTCCCCCGCCCGTGCTCCCCTCCCGGTCGCTGCTTCCGTGCCCCTGCTCCCTCTCTCTGTTGCTCCCCCCCCCCCCCGCTCGCGCCCCCCTTTTCCCCTCGCGCTGCTGCCCCCGCTGCCCTTGCCTTCGCGCCCTTGCCTAGCTCCCCCGCTCCTTGCTCCCTCCCGCTGCCCCTGCTACTCCCCCACGCTCTCCCTCAAACCCCCCAACCCAGCGCGTAGAAAGAGAAAGAGGGGGGAAAAAAACTGCGTTTAGAGAGAGAGAGGGGGGGAAAAATCGCGTAGAGAGAGAAAGAGGGAAATTAAAGACAGAAAGAGATGAATAGCGTAGAGAGAGAAAGGGTAGAGAGAGAGTCTCTGTCCGCGTAGAGAGAGAGAGAGAGAGAGAGAGAGAGAGAGAGAGAGAGAGAGAGAGAGAGAGAGGGGGGGGGGGAGAAAAAAAGAAAAAAGAGGAAGTTGGTGCGCATAGCGTGGGTCTCTTTGGCGGCAACGAAGCATGAGGAAGCAAAATGATAAAGCCGACCCCTTAGAGGATGCCATTCAAAGAGATGACGGAAACCATTATTAAGATGAATCGCAACCTGCTGGGCACAATAAAAATGCTCGAAGGACGCGTGTTGATCCAAGAAAGTAAAACAAATGCGTTGGAAGATCGTGTGACGGCCCAAGATGAAGAGATTGCGTCACTCAAGAAGGATCTCGCTGAAGCACGATCAAGAAACACACTTGAAGAAGGAGAATTGCAACCCTCAGTGATAGAAGAACTAAACACTATCAAGGAGCAAGTACCGGCCATCAAAGAAGGAGAAGAGCAGCACAAAGAAATGACGAGTCTTGGGTGGATGTTATTACCAAGACTCAACAGAAGGAAGACGAAGCCGAGAAATGGATCGAGGTTGCCAAGAAAGGGAAAGGCAAAGACATAACGTCCACGCCCACACCCACTATTATTAATTTGACACTAGAGGAGGAGCAAAGAAGACGTGTGCGCGCTGTACATGTAAGAATCTGCGGCCTTAAAGACAAAGATAATGTGGACGAAGAAGTCAAAGAACTCATGGCTATGATGGGGGTTCATGAACCGATGCATACAAGAGCTTGGAGAGCGAGCAACAAGAAAAATGGAAGCAATGGGGAAACCTCGAAAAAAAGGGCATTCTTCGATTTCCGTCCATGGAAGCGAAGGAAGACTTTTTGAAGAAAAGGCCAACTCTTAAGAAGACGGGCATCTTTCTCGGGGATGATCTTACCCTCTCGCAGTTCGCTCATATGTAGGAGGTAATGCCGGAGATTAGAGCGGCAAGGGACAAAGGCAAGATTTTTTTCTACCGAGATGGAAGAGTGGTAATACTGGAGCCACGCCACATGACGGTGCGAGACCTATGTGACCACACTAAAAGTTGCCGCTTGGAATTGTAATGGATCTATGCGCCTTGATGTGGGTGCCTTTGAGGATAGTTTTAATGGGAGAGACATCATCTTCTACGTAGAGACACATCAGGCCCCTGAGCAATCTATGCCTTACATTAGTGGATACAGATGGGAGACAGCCTGTAGACAAGAGACACGATCAGAGCACAGAGGGCGGGGCTCAGGGGAGTGGCAGTGTTATTCAGGGAGGGTTTGCAGCCATTGATACATATAGCTCGCAGGGATGAGCAAGCTAGGTACATGTGGGTGAGATTGAGAGCAGAGACTGGCAGATATCTCTGAGTACGTCCGTATATGCACCACCCAGAGGACAGTCTCCCTTCTCTATTTTGGATGATGACATATGGGAATTCTCCAGAGATGGTGACATTATCATTGTAGGGGACTTCAATGCTAGGGTTGCCCATCATCAGACAGTCTTCTATGATACTTCAGAGGAGATGTTGAGAGAGCTGGATGTTGCAGAGACTAGCCTATCCAGACTATCACAAGATGGAGAACGTCTGGAGTATGGACGGCACCTGATAGACATGGGGACTGCACATGGATTGGCCATCTTGAATGGCCTTCAAAGATTTCCCGCTGTGGGAGGCTTCACATGCTTTCCACATAGACATGGAGCCAGCACAGTGGATTATGTCATGGCACAACCAAGCCTCATCTCTAGTATCCAGGATCTCATAGTTGGGCCCAGACCTGTTGGGGTGGCAGTGGATCATGCTATTGTGTTGTTGACCATCTCTTTCGAGTTCAATGTAGCACACAGTCCACGGGTGGCAGCTCCTACTCGCTATACCTTCACGCAGGAGACGGATTCGGTATACATAGACGGGATCTACAGACGCCTAAGCACTAAGGAGCCAAGGCGACCTCTGGGGGAGCTTACTACTATACTGACATAGACATTACATGATGCAGCAGCAGAGGCGTATCCACACACCCAGCCCGAGCATAGACACCGTTTTGGGAGCATGCCTCAGAACAGCTGGTATGATGAGGAATGCAAACCAGAGCTAGACTTCAAAGGGAAGTGCTTTTGGGGGACATCACTCATAGACAATCACAGATTAACTTCCGACGCCTGGTGCGGCGGAAAAAGAGGGCATTTTTGGCTCAACTAGAGCAAGATTTCTACAAGCTATTCTTGAGTCAGGACTCACGTGAGGCACGATGGCTCTTTCATGAGTTGTCCTCCCCCCCCCCCCCCCCCCCCCCCCCCCCCCCCCCCCCCCCCCCCTTGCCGTTACCTCTACAGAGACTTGGGGTCAGTACGCATCAGCTTTGTACACAGTTTCTGGACAGCCCCCCCTTCCCAACCCCCCCGACCCATGCCAACACACATGTGCTTTTTTCACTTCCGAGATGGTGAAGAAGGCTATTGATAGGATGAGGATTGGGAGAGCATATGATCATGATGGTTTGGTGGCTGAGCATTTCATGCATGCCAAAGATCTACTAGCAGAGCTTCTAGTAGTCATGTTTAACCGTGCCATGTGTGAGGGTTGGCCTGATACTTGGAGCCTATCTACGATTGCACCTATTTTCGAATCAGGAGACTCTATGGAATTTGGGAACTATCGCACTATCATGATTGGACACACATTGGCACGGTTGTACGCATCCATTCTTGAGCAGGAGTTGAGTAGATGGGCAGAGAGAGAGGGAATGCGTGCAGCTGGGCAGGCAGGGTTCAGAAGAGGTTTTTCTACTCTTGACCATATCTTGACACTCAGGGCCATCATCGAGGAGGGTAGATCCCGTGGGAGACGGATCTATTGTAGCTTTGTGGATTTCCGCAAAGCATTTGACACAGTACCCAGAGCTAGACTTAGGCGCAGATTATAGGAGATGGGAGTACCCACAGAGCTAATTTGGGGGATCATGGCATTGTACAGATCAGTAGTAGGGCATGTGCGCACTTCAGAGGGTCTTTCTACACCGGTTCACTCCACTATTGGGGTGAAGCAGGGCTGCCCGCTCTCTCCTACTCTATTTGGTATGTAGGTGGATGAGGTTTCTGACTATATTGAGAGATGGGGATAGAGGTGCACCGCTAGCGGGGATATAAATCCCGCTATTGTTATACGCTGATGATGTTGTGTTGATCTCCGACTCTCCGGAAGGGATGCAACGTCATTTGGATGCTTTGCATAGGTTTGCCCATGAAAGTGGTTTGTATGTCAACCTTGGAAAAACCAAGGTCATGATATTTAATACCACCCCACAGTGATCGGGAGGTCAGCGCCCGCATTCACATATGGCCAGGAGAAGGTGGAGCATACTGATGCTTACACTTACTTTGGAGTGGTTTTTAGTGGACCAGCATTCTCGTTAAGGAGAGCAGCAGACACTAGATTGACCAGAGCCCATTCAGCATTGGGTAGATTGGAGAGGATGTGTTCACAAGCTCAGTTTCAGGAGCCTCGGACGAAGCTCTGGCTCTTTGACACTCTAGTGGCTTCTGCATTGCTCTATGGAGCTGAGATATGGGGGCCTTCATTGAATCGTCAGGGGAGGACAGTTCGCACTGATGGATGGGGGGACATGGAGAAGCCCTTGGTCTCTATGATCTCGCGAGCCAAGGCCTGAGTACCACGTGCCATTATCCGAGCAGAGCTAGCTGACCCCCCACTAGTAGTTAAGGCGCTCACTAGATCTGTCTCCATACACCGCATGTGGGAACTTCCCAGAGACAGATATGCCTGCCTTGCACTTGAGTCCTCTCGACAGTTAGCCATGCAGGGAGATACGGCATGTTGGTATGGGGAGATGACATCATGGTTCTAGGCGCATGGGTTCAGTACAGACAGATTGCCCCCCTTCGAGTACTCATTGGACGCACCCTCCATGACTCTTACACAGTCCGAGATCACCAGGCTCATCCGCCAGGATCTGATTCAGCTAGACACCATGAGGACATGGATACAGCCAACACAGGAGCTGGGCACGAAGTTGGCTTTCTATAGAGAACATCTTCTCCAGCTTACGGCGGACGGTTTTGTGGCGAGGCCCAGATACATGGACACCCACTTGTCTCATGGGATACGGTGCGCTATTGGCCAGATACGCACATCTTCACACCAACTGCGGATCGAGACTGGGAGATACAACGGAGTACTAGCAGAGGCCAGGACATGCCCCCTGTGTGACATGGAGCCTGAGACAAAGTTACACTACACATGGCACTGCCCCGTCACTACTGAGATACGAGGCCGCTTCCATTGCTTGTTCAGAAAGGGCTTTGGACCACTCTCCAAAGTCATGAGGTACGAGGATCAGAGATGCCTGGGTTTGTTTTTGCTCGAGCTGCGTAGACACAGAGAGAGCCTGCTGAGAGGAGAGGTCAGCCAATCCCAAAGACACATCAGAGACTTCTTTAGAGCAGACACTGGACACCTGGAGGAGCTACTACCACAGCAGATCGTGTTGCCTCACACCAAAGGCACACTGATCGACCGAGCGACTGAATTTGGGAGTTCCAAATGCCCACGAATGCGGAAGACTAACAGCATCGACGATGGCTACATCAGAGGATCGGGATCACTTTGGCCCGACATGCACGACGCCCGGTCAGACTGCTGACCATGGAAGAGATTGATGAGATCCGCCAACGACCAATGTTGGATCTCTTGTGACTTGTGGTTTAGCTGTCCCGGCTAGCTGCTTATTTCACACCTACGAGCTTAGAATTTCATAGTATTTATATCTCATCCTTTTGTCATTTCATTTCATTTCATTTTGTTGCTCTGACTTTGTATTAGATCCACCACATTGTAACGCTCTGGTCTCATAGGTCATTTTGGCCTTTTGAAGACGTTAATATAACATTTCATTGCTCTCTCTCTCTCTCTCTCTCTCTCTCTCTCTCTCTCTCTCTCTCTCTCAGGCAGCATGCCCAATTTGTATTTATGTGCTACTTCTTTTTCTCTTGAGACAGTGTACGCTTCTTACTTCTAGCTTATGTTTGACAACCCAAATCTGTGTTTCAAAGTTGCTGAGGTGAAGTTTTATTTGGCAGGTGGCAGATGAATTAGTTGCAGAGTTTACAAGTGAAGATTTAATAGTGTCTCCTGACCAGGTACAATTTGAGCCCATCTACTAGCTTCTTGTTGACCCTTCCAACTAGATCGCTTTTGCAAGTGTTTTTCCTTCTGCTGTCAGCAACAATATGATGAAAAGAACATCAGGAGAAGGGTTTACGATGCCTTGAATGTGCTCATGGCCATGGACATTATTTCGAAGGAGAAGAAGGAAATCCAATGGAGAGGTCTTCCAAGCACTGAAATTGATGATATTGAGCCCTTGAAGGTTATTTAGGAGTAGTTTTTCCAATGTAAGCTCTGTTCTCATGTATTACTTGGGTTAACGCAATTAAGTGCTCCATTAATTAGGCTGAAAACATGCAAGTCAGAGCAAGGATCGAAGAGAAGGCAGCCTACCTTAAGGATTTGGAGGAGCAGGTGATTATGTAGAACTGTTGCCTGCACATGCTTTTTCATGTACATCTCTGCTCCGGTGTTTGCTATTTCTGAGCTGTGATTAGTCTACGTGTTACACTCGCGGTTGGTCTGCTCCTTATGTCTTTACTTACCAAATTTTAGATACTTTTTCTTCCATGTGAATTGACATCTCTTGAATATTCGTTGAAGATTGTAGGCATTCAAAATTTGATAGAGAGGAACGAGAGATTGTATCAAGACACGGGCAGTGTCCCTGGTAATGGAGTGGCCCTTCCATTTATACTTGTACAGGTGTGTATGTTCTGCTTGGTTGTAAAATCTAAAGAAAATTTGCTGCATGTTGTCTACTGTTGCTTTAGTTCGTCAATATTTTGCATAATCAAACTTAAAAGCAGCCGACATATTGTTGACCCTATTTTGTGCTCAACCTGTAAGCACTCAAGGGCCACTTAAATATTGATTATATACGATGCTTATCTTTTGTGCAGACTCGACCCCATGCCACAGTCGAAGTTGAAATTTCTGAAGACATGCAGCTGGTTCATTTTGATTTCAACAGGTACATATGAACCGTTTATTATTTGGGGAAATTCCCAAAATGCCCTTAAAATGTTCTTGTCGCAAACATCTCCAAACGTTGTCCTTTTTGCAAATCTTTATAGGAAGCTCCCTCAACTTAAGATGATAAAACTAGGATTTTGGTTGGTATTGTGTGCTCTCAAGCTGAATAGCTTATTATTAATAGACCCAATTGTCTCTATTTGTGCGCTCATTGGTGAAATCTTTCATATATACAAAGATAGATTCTATTGTTAAAAAGACTAAACTATGCAAATTTTGGAGCAATCCATCTAAAATTGATACAAGGGTATATTGGGAATTTTTGAAATTTGAGGGGTATTTTGGACACTTCGTCAAATTTCAGGGGTATTTTGGTAATTTACCCTAACATTTATCATTTTATACCAAGTCATTTATCATATATCCTATGGAGAGAGATGGATGGACATATTATGAAACAGTTTTCTCTCCAACGATGGAGTCCTAAAAAATGATAGAATAAACTGTAGCGACTTCAAGGATGCCTGATGGTTCTTTGATGAGGAGCTTCCCAGGCCCATCATCCCAGTTCTTTTCCGTGGGGCTGAGCCTCGGAAGAAAGTCTCATGCCATACTTTGTCAATCAAGATCTGGGTCTCTGGACAGTGAGGGCCCATGCAGGACCTTCCGGTTTATCTTTAGTGATGCTCCTCTATCTACGAGTCTACCTCTCATGCATCCTCATTTCGTGCGCTCTCTTATGCATATTTGGGTGGATATGCAGAGAGGTTTGGTCTGTTAGGGATTGAGATGTATGTGAGGAGCTAGAGGGACAGCCCTTGATTTGGAACGTTTAGGGACATCAGTTGGGAGAGAGGACTCATATAGATTGGGCCAGATTGGATGCGGTCCTGCCTATCATTGCCACATTGGTCACGGGTTATGTTGATAGATACGGAGTCTTGTCAAACTTGTCGATGTATATAACCTTTGCTTGTGTGCCTTTGACTAGGACACCAGCAGGCTCTCGAAGGTCCAGAAAGGGGACTACCGTGGTTAATTGTTCTTTGAGGAAATCTGTATCTAGAATGTATTCATCCTTCCTTTCATCTTCAGGTCTTCCTTGTCCCAGCCTAAGGGAGGCCCACTGATTCTAATTTCATTCTTGAGGCCTTTCTGACCTCAGGAGTAAATATAAAGATTTTACTAAGTCATCACGACCGGAAGCCCAAAATGGACCTTGAGAAAAACTCTTTACCTGATTATGTTTTAACACAATCATTGTAGATGTGTGTGTATATGTATTATGTCTTCAACACAACCATTATAGATGTGTGTCTAGAGAGGGGAAGAGCAGCTCTACTAAACCAAGATGTGTGTGCAGCACTCCTTTTGAGCTTCATGATGATGCCTATGTGCTGAAGGCAATGAAATTTGGAAACAGCACCAACCACACAAGCCCAGATGCAAGTGGGCAAGGACTACAGTCAGACTATCTGACTCTTATGGAGGAAGACAATGGCTCTTCATTGTATCAGCGGCATTTGCAATACGGCTCACCTTCTGCAAGTGCTGCTCATTATCAACTAGGGTGTCCTCCAGGGAAAAGCTCATCATCGTTACCTCTTCCTGGAATATTGAAAGCCCGTGTAAAGCAAGAGACACACACTTGAATTGGGGAGAGCTTTACTTTCTGTGCTCGACGGCAATTGCCTTGTGTACTGCTACATGACACGATCATTTGGCTGACTTGTTTTTGACAGAAGGCAGGGGAGTCTATCATGTACAAAAGTATTCTTGATTCCGAGAAAAGACAGGATATTAAAAGGAAGTGTACAAAGAGCAACTGTCCACATTTGGGCTTTTCGAAGTTTCTCTTGTTAAGCTTCTTTCAAGTAACTCATTATTTTTTAGAGGTTTTGTTAATCATGAAACATTGCTGACTCGGGCTTCTCATTCTTTGTCTAGTGCAAACACGGCTTGCTCATGGGATCTTTAGTTCTTAGACATCTTATTACCAAACATTAACTTGATCACATTGTTCTTAACCAATATGTACGCTTAATCTCATGGTTACGATGATCGGATGAGTTCTATGCTTTGCAACTCATGAAGCATTGTTGTTGGGCTTTGTTGCATGAATGTGTGATGAATGAATTTTGTCATTCCATTAGGGATTAATACACATCTGTGCGAGCGACTTTGTTCTATTTGCCATAGAGTGAAACATTTTTTTGAATGCTTTTAATTAAACTTGCTGCCTTTCCAACCAAATAATATAATTGCCAATGTTTCTTCAACGGTGGACAACCTAATGGCATGAGCAAGCCTCTTTCAGGTTATAATGGAATGAATGCGTGAATAAGCCTTTAGCCTGCTAACAGTACGTGGGAGTTGTCTTGCCAGTTTCTGCAATATTTGGTGTTGCCAGTCACCTCAATTGACATTCAAGTGACTAGGCACTTGGATCAATACCACGAAATGTAAATGGTTTGAGTGAATAAACCATTGTTGTAATAATGTGTAGAGACATCAATCAAATAGTCAGCACACTCTATTCTCTTTCTGCTTCTTGTAAAACCAAAGTTTAGTTGGGTTTGACAGTTTTTGTTACATTGTATAACATTGATTGTCATAATTATTTTTTTGCTCAAAGAGGTGCATTCAATGAACAAAGACTAACACATGATTCTCGTAAAGTTTTTTTGGGCTTCACATTTTATTGAATGCCATAACTTTCTGTCGTCACCATGAGCAAACCTTCTTTTTTTGCTTGAGGAGGTGCATTCATGTGCAACTGGTAAACAAGGTCGTGAACACGGCACTCTTGTTTGAGAGGCCTATGCCCTTGCTAGACCATGTTGTATATTGGATGTTTGAATTTTTGTGGGTGCTATCAGTGTCCCTCCAATAAAATTAACATGATCAACCACTACTAAAATTAGTTCTTGATTACTAGTGACTTAAGTTGTTAATTCACCAATGTTGTCTTCAAATATGTAAGCTTACTAGTAGTGGGATTTCTTATATTAGAAATTCCACTGATCCAACAATGGATATGTAAACAGCGATTCTTCCCATGCAAATAGAACAAAGCATCCACAAGAAAATTAAGATGAATTTGACACGGTGCCATTCATGGTCTTTGTGCATGCTCTTAAGAATGCTCCACAAGTTCTTTCATCATATACCCATTCACCTTGACTTTCCAAGTGCAAAAGCCATAATTTTTGAACTTTTCAAAAGCCTAGCACTTGATGATTGCAAATGAGAATAAGTTGAGGAGACTCACCAAGGCTTTTTGCAATGTCAATCCATTTATAGAAGGTCATCTCCATTACTTGATTACAGTGCAAGCCTTGAAGTGGAGCGGGAAATACATCATCGGTGTACCACCCGGGTTTGAAGGACATGCTTATCTCACAAGACCCAAAGATGGACATGAAATGAACTTTCCAAACAATCCCTACTATGAAGCAATATCTTGAAAGGTATGGTGGCCATTTTGCTTATCAAGGTCTTTTTTTTGGACTCTCTCTCTCTCTCTCTCTCTCTCTCTCTCTCTCTCTCTCAATTGCTATAGTACCCACCCTCGCTAAACTTACAAGCTTCATGAATGGGCCCAGATCCATCATCACCAACAACGTCATGACCCATTTTATTGACGCCAACCAGACAAGAAAGCTCATCAACTCTCTCTCTCTCTCTCTCTCTCTCCTTCTCTGGAGAAAAATTGATATGTATTCACTTAAAAAATGAGTATATAGATATCAGAGCTAATTTAATCAGCTTAAACGAGAGCACGTATAACGATAATCCCATTAAAAAGCAACCTCCATGTAGTGGATCTCCTTCCCAACAGACTGCATCCCTCAATACACTTGTTTTTTAATCATGGACCTCCCCACCAACAGAAGTTTGCATAGCACTTCTTTTAGGGCCTTCAATTTTAGCTTTATCTCTTTTGCTGCAATTCCAATCTCCCTTTATACTCGGCCCCTGAAGCATTCAATATCTCCTACAAGCAGCCATCTCCATCGTTTCATGCCCCTAGAGCTCCCGCAGGTGTAGCCCTTGCACAACAGTCCCCCGAACGTGCTCTTGACCTTCCATGAGATTGAGATTGTGTGTGTGTGTGTGTGTGTGTGTGTGTGTGAGAGAGAGAGAGAGAGAGAGAGAGAGAGAGAGGTCAGATTGAGATTGTGTGTGAGTGTGTGTGTGTGTGTGTGTGTGTGTGTGAGAGAGAGAGAGAGAGAGAGAGGGAGAGAGAGGTCTAGAAAAATACATTTTTCCTAACCAAAGAAAATAAGGGCAAACTTGAAAATCTTTTGGGTTTTAGGCCAAACTCTGAAGCTTTTGTCGGTAATTACATTAAAACTTGTGAAAATTTCCCAATTTTCTTCAAGCTCAAAACCTAACCAGGATTCTAGCATTTCAGTCGGTTACAATACACTAGACCCTGGTTATTTTCTAACACCCCGAGAGGTTGTGTTTGTGCGCGCGCGCGCGCGAGAGAGAGAGAGAGAGAGAGAGAGAGAGAGAGAGAGAGAGAGAGATCCCTCCAAAAAGCTCGCTCCAAAAACGGAGGTTTGGAGTGAGCCTTTTTTTTTGAATTACTTAATAGAACAAAAATATAGAAAAGGCTCCCTCCAAAGCTCGCTCGAAACCTCAACTCAAATAGGCCTATGTGTTTTGGGCAAGAGCCTTCTTGGCCATCTAGCTAGCCTAGACTTGGCATTGATGTAGTAAGAAGCACAAACAAACTGACGAAAGTGTAGGTCGATCTCCTAAATACTGAATGGATTTCCTACCATCTATCTTATAGCTTGAAAGAAGTTAATCAAATCTCGTTTCTTGTCAATCTTTCCCTAACCGAGTTTACTTTGTTGCTGCTTGAGTTGCTAGAGCCACCCAAATTGACTTTACTGAATTTTTAGCAATTTAGCTCATTAGGAAGGGAATGGGGTCTAAGGGGGCCTCTTTATTTGTCATGGGATTAAAAAGGAGATTATGGAAGGGACAAATGGGTGGATGCCATGTGGATTGAAATGGTGAACATGGCAGGGCCTAAAAGTAAGTGGTCAAACATGTACTCTTTTATTAAATATAAAGAGAAATCTTTTATAAATTCAAAAAACTAAACTTTTCTCTAAATAGTTGAGTAAAAACCAATCTTTTCTCTCTCTAGTGACTGTTAGTTTCTCCTCCCCTCTCTCCTAAAAGGCGGTCCCTCCAAAAATGTGCTGATCATTCCCCCCCCCCCCCCCCCCCCCCCCCCCTCTCTCTCTCTCTCTCTCTCTCTATTGTATCATCTCTCACTTCTCTTCACTTCACCTTGCAAGTTGCTTCTCTTTCTTTCCTTTCAATTTTTCCTCCCAAAAGCTCTGCAAGAGAAGTTTGAACCTTCTTTCCCTCCTCAAGCTTAGTGCATTCTCCTCAAGCTTGCTGCATTCTCCTCAAGGTGAAGTTATCCATTTCTCCATGAGCCTCACTAAACACCTCTATCTTAAAGCTGAAGATATGCAACATATCCTTCTACTAGATCATCCCTCTTTCTTTCCTGAACATTAAGCTCTCTAGAGAGGATCTACTTCCCTCTCAAGCTTTTCAACATTATCTTCCCCATTAAGCCAACAAGCAGGTGGATCAATATAACAGTAAGTGGCATCCTTCATCTTTGTGTACCATCAAGAATCTTGCTCTTTCTACAACTGAGAACATGGATGTACAATGTCTAATCATAAGTGTTTGTCTACAGGTTGTGCCACTATTCTCCATGGCATCATCAGGTACTCGACGACCTAGGAGTGTCATTGACTCCATTTTATGCAGCAATCTACAAGACGACAGTGGATATTGGGTGACGATGGAGTTCAAACTAATGTTGTGGGTGACAATGCAGCCCAACTCAAGAGGTGCACACAAGGTCTCAAGGAGACACATGGCTTCTCGAGCACACCATTGGAAGGAAAGAATAATTGAGTTCAAGAAAACACAAGACGACAACTTCAAGCAAACACAAGACGACAAGAGGCTTGCGAAGGTGCTCCATGTGTATGTTGCTTCACAACTGAAGGTAGAGATAGGAGTGGCTCCATCAAGGTTTCTTGCAAACTGTAATTTTACTCCTCTTTCAAGTTTTTAGGTTGTCTATTTAGTATTTTTGCCTTGTACATTGCTTTTCATGATTGTAAGATTTCCATTGCTTGTTCATGTTTGTGGATGCTTTTCCATCTGCCGACTTTGTAGAGTGGGAGCCAATAGAGTCCTTCACAGGAACTTTTGAGGCCATCCACACTAAGCTTGGCAAGTTACTCTATGCTAGCTATCCATCCTCTAAACTTGCCTCACGTGAATTTTTTTTTTATAATCATACTTATGTTACACCTAGGTGAAATGGGTATGGTAATCTTTCTCCAGTTCACTCGCCAGCCTTGGAGAGTTTGGAATCGCCTAAGCTAGACAGTGCCTTGATTGCAACAACCAAAAAGAGAATCGAGGCGGATATGCAAGCAAGTGCACCTATGGTTCCCACAAAGCCACGGTAACATGGTTTATGTCTCCTTATATGTTTGTGTTTATCTTTCGACTTCAGAGTGTTCACATGACACCAACAATGGGGACTTGCAAAGGGGGGAGTGCGATCAATGGATTCCTTTCAGCTGGATGGAAGACCAAGGTGGTCAACCACTAGAGAGATAGAACCAAGTGCTCTATAGTTGTTGACAATGTGGTGTTCAGATACCATATTGCGAAGAAAATATTGTCAATGGTCTTTCCTTATAGAAGATGGAAGCTGATGATGGGAGAATGGGAGGCACTAGACTCTAATGTTGCTGCCAGAGAATCAGTTGACCTGCAAATACACCTCCACAACAATGCAGTGCATGACATTGCAGTAAATAATGAATGGCACCTCAGTCACCTTCGCGAGTATCTTAATCTCAAATATACCTTGCCCAAGAAATATCTCTTTGTAAAATCAATGAAAGGTTGTTCTCTTCAAAAAAGAGAAGAGCTTTCTGTGTGAGAATATTCCGTTTTCGCGATGTATTTCTGTAAAAGCTTGTAAATGACAAGGATTTTGCTCCCATTAATACATACGGTGTTTTGAATCTCATTAGGAAAAGTTTGGACTCAAATTTGGTCCTTTTACCGCTAGAGAGAGAATGCAACGTGACCAATGGATGGCGGGCTACCGTAACGGTAGCTCGGATTTTTCTTGTTTTTATCTCAAATTTCAGCATTTTCAAAAACAAATCTTTAGTTCCGTAAAAAACTTTAAAACACTAATATACGTTGTGATTTGCTCGAATCTTTTTTGTCAGGACCGAATATAGGACAAATGTACCTTAACTCACACTCAATGCAGTTATGTGTACTTTTTCGATAGAAGAGACTTTATAGTATTCCCGCTCATTCTCATTCATTTACGCTCAACTAACTATATGCTCGCATTTGACTATATTGTGTTTGCGCTCAGAAACACTCCCCCTCTCACATCTATGTTGTGAATCCTGCCATAGAAGAATCACTAATGGAGAACAGAAGACCTCGACGACCATCCGCAAGTATTAATTCTGTCAAAATTTTCAACAGCTTCAATTTGGACAACGGTCGGTGGCTTTCCACACCATTACAGTTGGAAGTTGGGTTCTCCTACAGACTAGGAAGAGAAAGCGCACGGGCAACGAGTTTGTGGACAATTATAAAGGTAGAGTGAAAACTTTCGCTTGTCACAAACGAGCAAAACAATCAAAGAGGTTCTCATTGAACACGCATATATGCACTCAGAGTTGTTCTATGAACAGCGCTGACAAGATTTCCAACAAACCGACCAAATTGTAAGTTTTCTTACATCCACAATAGATTTTACTCTTCACTCGTGTATTGTGCGCTTAACTTGCCAGTTGGAGATATTTATCCTTCTGACATACAAGACCGACAGATGGTGGATTGCATTATTGGCATTTTTCATGCATTCAAAGAAACTGTGGGGGAGCTCCTCTATAACACTAGCACCAAAAGAGCAAGGGGGGGTTTTCTTCTTTGACCACTTTTATAATGCTCTGCGTTCTGTGCTTGGCTTCGATACTCTAGAATATCTCCCGGTTCCTTTGAAGGACAGTCCAAAGTGGCCAGTCCCTTCATCTAAAACCGCTGAGTGTTTCACTCTAAAGCTCCATCAAGAAATACAAAAGTGCTTAAGACCAAATATTGCTAGTCGGCTGGTACGTGTTTCAATCTTCATGTCCATACATGTGTTCATCGACTTTTTCCATGATGAAGAGATTAGGAAGACTGGAACTATGCTACTCTGCAAGACAAAGAAATGCCTCGATTTTTTAGGTGAATCTTGGGATGTCCATGATTCTGATTGCATCTTATGAAAGGTAAATAAGAAGTCTATTGTGTGTAAGTGCATAATAGCTTCTCAAACTTTCATAGCTTCCTTCCACTGCATAAGGTGGCATTGAGTGAATGTTCATCTGGTAGCTTTGGACCAAGATTTAATTGATGACCTGAAAAATCCTTTGAGAATGCTTGAGGTATGGTGTGGACGTGATCTGCTAACTGTTCTTAGCATTCGAGGCAATATGACACTATGAAAAGTGTGCAAGGATTTGGAGAACGAGGTTGACCTCAGCCTGCCTCCAAAATATCTTTTCTAGTGAAACATGCGAAAGGTAGTATGTTTTGTATGTAAACATTAATGCGACGTTAGTTATTTCCCTGCTGGTTATCATCACCAAATATTGGTCTAATCTAACTGTTCGATTAACTGTCGTACATATGCCTCAGAGAAAGGAGAAGAAGACATTGTGTGCAGAGATAAAGGATGAGCTCAAATAAAGCTGTTGACAGCAAGCTTGCAATCTATATTCATGCAAAAATGATTTTTTAAGGAATTTCTTGCAAATAAAGTCTGAGAATATTTATCTTTTCAAAATTGACTAAGTTATCTTTATATTGGGATTAATAATGTACACAATAATGTCCAATTAAATCCATTGATGGGTAGCTCTCATTTTACAATTGAGGGGATCTCTCCCAAACTTGATTATCATGAGTGGAATGGAAAGGCTCAGGAGACGGTCTGAGATTTCGGTGAGGGGTTTGGGGTTGAGGAAAAAATTGTGCAGTAACCTCGCCTTCCTCGGTAATATCGGGTATCACAAAAAGACGAGGTTGAGTGGCCAGAAACACGTGGGAAGATAGGTCCAAGCGCTTGGTCTGTCGTTGGTTAAGGCGCTCCTTCGTACCTTTGAGGTGGAGTCCGAGGTTGTGGTCGTGGCGGTGGCACGACAAATGCATCGGCGGCTCCTAGAGGATGTGTCTCCACAAGACTGATCATATTTTGGATCATCGTCATCCTAAATGCCTCCACATGGACGTTTGAATAATTTGCCAGGTTTCTTGCGTGTAAATGAATTCCCTAGCTTTTATATGTAATTCAAAGAAATTATGTGTGCAAGAATTACAAAAGCAAAACATTGCACTTACACTTCTACAGTCCTCAGCATAAATACGTTCCAGAAGAAGCTCCGCATTTGCAAGAACTCTCCATCCACAAGAATGCCTGTCGTCTTGTTTTGGGACCTTGCAACTCAAAATCAACATATCTTTCCAAACAATGTCTTGGGTAAATGCTTCCCATGCAGCGACAAGTTTCTGAACAGACCTATAAGACATAGCATATGGCGACCACACGTTGCATCAAAATCGCAGAATCAAGAAACAGGTAACAGGCACTACCCGAGCCACCTAGGGCCATCGATTCTTTGAGTTGCTCACACAAAGTTCTCCAAGAATGGTTCTGCGGAGCTGGTCAAGTGCAAAGCATTAAGTGCCATACTCGACGACGCCTGGCTTTTTTTTTTTGCGCCGTCCGATCCCGTCGGGCGCCGCAATGCTCTATGGTGGTCTCGTTGACCCTATACGCCCCCCCCCCCCCCCCCGTTGCTCGATTTTGTAAGAAAATCACCGAGATGTGTCCCCTAGCCAACGGGTTGCTGCATGGCTTTTTTTTGTGCCTTCCAACCCTGTCAGGCGAGCCGTGCCCCGTGGTGGTCAATTTACATTTAACATCTTGAACAATTCAAATACTTAAAAAAAACAATGTACAAAATCAAGTTCAACAATTGCATGGAATGGTAGAAATTTGACATTTGATATTATATGAGAAGATTACAAATCTCATCAAGAGAGAGTACATGGGAAAACTATTTCTTATGAAGGAATCCTTCATTTTTCAAATTGATTGCTAAAGCTAAATCCATATTTTTCAATATTACATGCTTAGCATACACCATACAAGAAACACCATCCTGAAACAGTTGCACCAAAATGTCTTCGGCGGCATCCTGTAGGGCCAGTAAGGTTGCGCGTTGTATGGGTGTAACAAAATCGCTATATTTTTTCATTATCTCTCTCACCACCCAAGAGAACACCGCTTTGGGTATGATGGGCTCAGTGCTCTTTTGATATTTTTGTATCTCCCGCAAAGCAATTGTCCCTTGCTTCCATATCCTCTTTTTCTGTGTTGTTGGTAGTGGTGGAGGAGCTACCTGCCTAACCCATTAAGAAGGATCATTTGTGTACTTTTTTCTCCTCCAGGGCCTGTTATTCTTTAGGTTTTTCTTCTTTGCACATTGCTTGGCTCTTTGAGGTATTTTTGAAGGCCTAGAGCTCCCAACCTTTTCTTGTTGGGTGGCTTGAGCTCTAATTCTATTCTGCCTTCCTCTTTGCCTCTGGTCGTGCTTGTAAGTTTGCCAAGTGAGCTCTCTCGACCTCGTCTCTCTGCCATTCCTCTTGCTCCCTCTGTCTTTTTTGTTCTTCTTGCATTCCTTTTGCTTCCTTCTCAGCTGCCTCTTTCTTTTCCATCTCTTTCATTCTTTTCCTTCTCTTGGCCTCTCATGCTTTAGAAACCGGGTTGCATGGTATTACCTTTATTACTCTTTGTTTGACGTACGGTCCAAATCTTCATGGGGTGGTTTTTGCGGTAGCCTGAGCACTAGGTGCTGTGACAGCAGGCGAGGGCTCCGGATTTTGAAGCAGACCTCGGTATTATTCGGGTGCTCTTGTTTCTTGCATGTCTCTATGTAAAGATGAAATTTGTGGGGGATCTGGAAGAGGTGTGCGGTTGGCATGGTTTAGTGGTTCGAGATCACCAAAAATATGTCACATGGTGGTTTGATCATTTGGATTCGATGGTTGGGGAGGTTTTTGGGCATCTGGAGCGGATTGGGGTGTTGGGTTATCCACTTGTGATGACTGGGGATGTGGATTTGAAGCCGTAGATTCTGCATGGGGTACTAGTTGTGGATTTTTTGTGGTGTGAATGACTGTGGTGGTATTGATGTGCATAGTGCCAGTCTGCTCGCGTGAATCGTCCATGTGGTGCAAGATATGAGTGCGTGTGTAGGTTTGTGCTCGAGAGGATCTTTTAGAATGTGCAAATAAGAAATGAACTTCAAGTTGCGAGTTTTGACTTATTAGTATTTAAAATTTTAAAAAAAACTTTAAAACTCAATAATACTAATAAAAATAAAAATAAAAATAAAACTCCAAAATAGATGAAACTTAACCCGCAGAACCATTGATTGGGGCGTCATTAAATCATGTGGCATTACAATGTATGTTGACAATATAAGTGGTTAGTGTCAAAAACTTATTGGTTTTTTACCTAATGAGTGCCATTTCGTCGCCTTGTCTTCCACCATCGTCAGAATCAATGTTTTGCACTAGAAGCATGATATGATTGTGATCACCTCAGGCTAACCACTTTCCCTATTCTACATTTCAAACTTCTTTGCACTCTAGTCTTCTTCCTTTCTCTCCCCGCTGAAACTCTGTAGAACCAATTGAACATTTCGTGTAGGGCATTGCTCTTTTTCCTCCCACCTCTATGCCATGTATTCTTAAAATACACTGCTTTGTCTTGATAGTGTGAGCGCTCCATTCCTTGGCTACTCCACATGCCCAATGAACTGAATGTGGTGAGAAAAATGAGCTATGAACAAAAAAAATGTACTAAAAAAACAGTAAAACTTTAGTTCAAACACTGATGTTTTTTTACTGCAAAGACAAAGTGTTCAACTCACCATGTAATGTGTTATATGCATCTCCCCCCACGCATCCACCATTTGCGTTGTGAAACTGTTGATTACAAAGTTTAAGGTGGATATCTGAGCACAGGTTAGCTTTGCCTTTTCAAGCAAAAGAAAAATATCATCCGTAGACTGCCACACACAAGAACGCTTAATTCCTAGGGCTTCTTCGTTACCTATGTAGTTGATAATGTCACACATCTTTTTCCACAATTGAAACTCATTGGGACTTTGGGAGTTAGAATAATTTGAACAAAAATGCCTAGCTTTACTACCACCCATACATATTTTATTAGGACATCTTGTGTACTTCCAGATGCCTTCTTGTCCTTTAATACCTCAATTGCACCCTCATGTAGACCAACACTTGACAGAATAGATTCGAGTTCTTTTATACACTCTTCTCTTCTTTCTCCAGGCTCCATATTCCAAGCATAATTAATATGGCACATAAGCAACTTGCTAAGAATTCGTAGATGGGCATGAAGAGTGCACACATGCACATTTATCAGAGAAATCGATAGATTAGGATCCCAATTTGGATTGTCCATGTATCGATTAGGGGGTACACTCTGGTTACAACTAAGGATACCTTGAAGCCATTGTTGTAGTGCTTTACCGAGTGTTTGTGTAGTGGGCACCCCTTTCGCAGAGTTGACTGCAACTTTGCCACCCTTACCCTTACCGCCCTTTGACTTGCTGGCCTTTTCACCCTTGCCCTCAATTCCTAATGAGACTTTACTGTGGCAACAATAAATTCATAGAAAGAGGGTCATTGCACCTTGCTTGCACCCTAATATACACTTGAGAGTTTTCAAGTCTCCTGCCAAATTCCACTCCACTTGGACTGTACCCAGACCTGAAACCTGCAACCGTTGTCCTTCTTGTTGTTGCTAAATGACATCAACGATTGGGGTGTGATTAAAATACCATTTGAGGGACTCATGTGTCTCGTGTGGAAGATGAAAATCTGCTAGCCATGAAATATTCTTCTGTGAGACTGAACACCTAAATATGTGTTTCTCTTCTCATTGGAATTTAGCTCAGCATTGACGCCCACCAAGTCTTTGCTCATAAGCGTAATCCTTACCCTTTCGAGCCGTTGACCTTTGACAATATGGCACTCATTAAGCTTCATCACAAATATAACTTTTCCATCACACTCTTCATGTGTCAACCCATAAAATATGATCATGGACTCCTGGAGTTTCAACAAGTCAACATATACATTATTGAACTTGTTGTAACGGAAGGATTTGCTCTCTTCTAATGGCAGGGCTTCCTTCACAGAGTGAAATCCACCCAATAAGCTTGTAACATCATTATTGGCACACAATTTTGCAACGTTGACACTGTAAGGTGTTGGCAGCAACCTTGACAAACCTTTTTCTCTATGACCTAGTGTGACAATTCTATACAAAGCTTGGTAGGCCTTGAAAATTATTCCTGTGTTGTCACACACCTCCATCATCTCCTGAGGCGACACAATGCTCTTTAGCGCACTGAAATACTTCTAACACAAAACATTAGCAATGCCAGCATTGGATGGATCATCCAATAGCTCCACCAACACCTTTGGCTTGATGATATGCTGCAACAGAGTATGTCGAGCTGTTTGAGCATCAGAATCGATTCCCATCATCATCCGAGCCAAGTTTCTGCATATTGAAATAATATTACAACAACCTGCAAGAAATATAAGAAATTAGAAGCTTGCAGCTGTATCCCTACCAAGTTTGACGGCGGATATGTTTCTTTCGAGCTCCGCCGCTTGAAGATAGCATAGACATCGCATGTTTCTTGCGCTTGCGAATGCGGTAGCCCAATGGAATGTGTGTGAGATGATCAATTTGCCGGTGCATATTACATACAATGTATTGTAGCTGAACATAATTGTTTAGACGGTGCTCTTGCTCTATTTTTTGATGCTCTACTTTTTGATTAAGCTTTGCCATCTCATCATTTAGCTGCTTTGTCTCTGACTTGTTAAATGTATTTCACGTATTTCTCTTGCAATGATGAATAGGCACCACAGAGATGTTTTCTTGCTTCCCTTTCATTGATGAAAGCTGAATATAATCTCTAGCTATAGACAAACAATCCATCTCTTCCATATCCAATAAAACACAGTAGCGCACTAACATTATGAAAGGGTGGTGATTCATTGATCATTGGATCACCAGGGTAAATATGGCCATCAATCCATAATTTGATTGCATTGCACCCAAGGTTCTGGGGCTGATCTCCAACATTGGGATTAGATGTGCCAAGTCGCACAGTAGCATAATCCTATGCTAAATCAGTATTTAATTGATATTGTTTTGTCTTGTTAGTAATGTCTTGTAGTGGTAGGGTATTGAATGACATTTGTGTTCGCTAATCAAACAAATTAGAGAGAGAATGTGTAATGGTGACTGCTACAAGCAGGTGAAGCTGGCTATAATGGAAAGAAGTGGATAGTACTCAAAGATAGAAGAAAAGGATTATGTTGTGGAGGGAAGAAATAGAGGGAGTGTACTTAAATCTCCTTTGAATTCAAATTGTTGATCATGAGTGTAGAGAGAGAAATGCTGCTGCACACAGAGGTAATGGAGTTTTCCATTGCTCTCAGTTGGAGCTGGAGTGGGAGAATCATGAGTGAGAGAGAGAGAGAGAGAGAGAGAGAGAGAGAGAGAGAGAGAGAGAGAGAGAGAGAGAGAGAGAGGGGGAGTGAGGGAGTGGGAGATAGAAAGGCAATAAAGGAAGAGAGAGTGGGAGAGAGAGCAGATCTGCAACCTTGGAGGATCTGCACTTTGTCAGAAGTAGGCAGCAAAGAATGTTCCTTAATAATTGGGAGGGGAAGTGACAAGAGAGAAAAGGGGGGGAAAGAGAGAGGGATAGGGATCACATTTTAGAGAGAGAATGCAATGAGAGAATGTGGAAAATCTACTTTTTTGGCAGAGGGGGGAGGGGGGGTGAAAAGTGCCTCCTTTAATGAGAGCTAAGTGAGAGAGAGTATTTTATATGTTAGAGAGAGAAGACGGGTGGAAAAAAGACATTTTAAAACTCATTTACCCACCTCTCTTTTGAGTTACTAAATAGACTATTTTCAAATGTGAAAAATGAAAATGGCTTTGTAAAAAATCTCAGCATAGGCCTTTTAACCCTCTCTTTTAATTAGGCTTAGTCAAACTTGGCTTAAGCTCTAAGCATTCCCTTAAACTGCAAAATAAAGAGGCCCTCCTATGTCAACTTAAGCTTCTTTGGTTGCCATACAAAGGTTGTCATTTGCTATCTCAGAGCCAAATTATTCACACACCTAGTCTAGTACCTTGAAGGATGTCCTATGTGATCCAGTTGTGCTTACTCTCTTGCTAATATCCTTTCTCTCAAGCACCTATACAGGTATTCACCTTCTGTTATTGTTGAGGTTGTTTGACAGATCTTTTGAGCTTGGGTCCTTGTTCTTGTTGGATGGATAGATTATGTGGCTATAGCCTTGGCATTCAAATATTTTTTTCCCTTGATAGAAGCATGGTGCTTGGAGTAGTATTGTTAGAACCAATTGGCATCAAGAACTTGTTTTCTTTCTCTTGCTTTGGCATGTTTTCATTGACTCTTCTGGGCTATCATGGGTTAATGCTTGGACTTGTGAGAGGTGTTGCATTTATTCTTGACCCATTGCCTTTGGATGACAAGGAGCTTTGAAAAATTGTGGCCTTTTGCACCTTCTCTCATATCTTTACTTTTATGTTTGAATTTGCATTTTGTCAATGTTGTACACACCTTCAATTGATATTTGATTCATTATACATCCGTCATCAAGATTTCTTCATTAGGTGACTCCTCTTGAGTTTGTACAGAGTGCTTGGGCACCCACCTTTGCGATTTTTTAGCTCTTGAGTTCCTCCTAGGGTGGCAAATGGCATGTGATGAGCATTGTGGTTTCAGTGTTGAGCTTTCGCTTGGCATTTGTGGTTGCCTTGATAGCTTGTAGTTCTATACAATTAAGAAAACTTTTACCTTTATATTTATGATCATTAGGAGCTTCATGGTTAGCTAATTGTAGAGATTTTTTCACAAGCATGTTGACTCGCTTTTTGCAAGCGCCTCATTGGATTGGACTTCCTTTATCTCATGAAATAGGATGACTACATAGAATCATTACTCATTTTTTTCTCTATTGAGTTAGTCTCTTGATAGCTTGAATGGTCCACAGAAGTACAATTTCATTGGCATTTTTATCACAAAATTGAATGGGGGACTCGATTTGGACACTCAAATACAAAGTGGTGAGGGTGTGTATCTAGTCTTGACGTTCAATTTTATCCTCAAGGAAAGGCTCAAAAACAAAATTGTGACTTTTAAGGGTCCTTATAGAACCATCATACTCAATGTAGCCAATTAAAACTTTACTACTAGGGGTTTTGCTACATCTCAATGCATATAGGTGGATAGGTCCCTTGTAAGTGCATATTGGTGGCAATAGAGGTAATCATTAGCAAAGTTTTCATACATTAAGTTACAAATAAACATTAGGGATCTCAAAGGGGATTTGTAAGCATATTGACTTTCTCTCCCTTCTAGCAAAATAAAACAGAGGCACAATTATATTTTTTCAAATGAACTCAAAAACTTGTTGGACCTTTTACAATTAGAATGTACTCTTTGAGATCATTTTATTGATATAGCATGCCATGAGATTTCTTATATTTTGAAAGATTTTATTTTTTATATGTGAACTCCGTTTTATAAATGGAATCTTCACCCACATCACCATCTCAGTGAAGAGGCCATAACTTTTACAAATCAACTCCAAATTTATTGGAGTTTGTGGATCCAGGACCCACTTTCTACAATCTTTCCAATGATATCTCCCTCAACAGGGTTTCGACAAAGCCTTCATTGACTTCACTGGGTTGCCCACTTTGGACAAGAGAGAGGGAGTCATGTTACCAAAAATAAATGGAAAATACAACATAATAAGAACTATGTATAACAGTCAATGTGAACCACTAGTGAGTGAGTTGGCAATATTAGTGGCCATTAGTCTCGATAAGTAGAATAATTTGGGAAAGTCCAAATATATTACCATCCTCCTGTCCGCTACCTCATGCCAATGATGAATGTGGATCCTCATGACTAAATTTGAGTTACACACCTAGGCTTGAGAGCTAGTTTATGCAGCTTTTGAAGAAGCCACACTTAAATGCAGTGAGGTGCACATTGTGTTATGTGAGTGATGCATTGTATAATGCATTCTGCTATGGGGTTGGCACGGAGGTGTGTAGCTTTATGATTACACCTATGCAGATTGGTCCGGTAATCTATTTGATTGACAATCTACTAGTGGGTTCATGTTTTTACTTGGGAGTGCTACAATCCATGATTGACTTGTGGAGTAACAAGGATGAGTACAATTGTGTTGTAGTGGCATCATGTGAGGAATCTTGTTTGGTGATGTTATTTAGGGAGTTGAGCATATAAGTTTAAAGGTTGGCTTCATCTATTGCAACAACGTTAGTAGCATATAGTTGGCACGGGACCCAATGTTCCATATGATGATAAAGTACATTGAGATGCACTACCACTTCATCAAATACATGGTCTTGTATAGTGACATTGACCTTAGGTAGGTGAGGACAATTGAGTAGATCGCATATATCTTTACGAAGGCCGCCCGGGTGTAAGAATATGGAACAATAAGATCTTGTAGCAAGGAGAGTAGAGATAGATACGATGCAATTAGAGCAAGCTAGAAGGAATGTGGGATGTGTGTATACAATGGCTCAGGGAGATGACCTCCTTTTATAGATGTAAGGGAGACTCTATGGGCTACACTCTCTCATGAGAGACAGCCGTCCATGCTTCCATGTGTAGGCGCCCTTGTGTACACAAGTCTAAGTAGATCATCGATCGTTGAATGCCAAGAGTAGGCCGTTGAAATCCAGCCACCGGCCATTGACTTTATCAGCCATCGGCTGTTTGTTTTTTGATCACTTTGTGGTTACCATCTGGCCAGGGTGTTTTGGTGAAAAGAAATATTCCACTGAATCTTTCCTAAAAATTTGTCTTGGGGATGTCTTTCTAGATCACTCATTTGTGGTTTGAGATTGATTATTGTAGATATTTTTTATTATGTTTTATTTCCCATATATGTTTAGTAGACCTAGTCATCATTTCAAGAACTAAAAAAGAAGAAACTGATTTCAACCTCCATCTCCACTGGGTACTCTCTTGGTTGTGTGCATGTGTGCTTCCAAGAACTCCAGCTTTCTCCTTCTCTATCTCTTTACATACATGTGGTGAAACCTCTTTTCTATGTTTTGGCATTTGTTGTAGGATCCCTGTTTGGAGCTTGATTTTAATCTATAAAATATTGCTGGTTTGGTTTCCTTAGATTTCACTTCCTTTGGTGGTTTTAGGTAAGGAATCATTGAGGAATCTCTTCAATTTCTTTTGTTGTGTATGACTTGTTCATTGAATACATGTTGTTTTGGGGTCATATTGGACGAGCTCCTTTAAATTTGATAGTGGATAATTGGTTAGGGTATTCCCAACTTGAGCACCCCAATCCCTACAAGTGGTATCATAGCTGACGGTTATGTACCTAAGCCTATTGCTCAACTAATCTCTATTTGTATTAGCTCTAAAATCCCAATCCATAATCACCACTTGGGCATGAGCATGCTCTACTACCCTTTGGTAACTAAGAGAAGCAAAAGTCGCATTTAGCATCGAATTTTTACAAGTGACTTATTGATTAGCAGTGCTTGCTTTGGTAGCTTGTATAACTTCTATTATGACTGATCCTCAAGTGATCATGCTAGATATACTACTATTTTCACTAGCCATGATTTACCTTCAATTTGAGGATGGTTGGGCAAATTAGGACTACGCTAGTCCATGGATGGTTGGGCAGTAAATTTAGGGAACACTCCATCAAGCGTTTATAACTCTATGGACTCCTAGGAGCCGGACTTTTATGTGTCAATTGAGAAGAAAATGTATGTTTGAATGGATGGATCATTGTGCCAAGATATACGTGAGAGAAGGAGAGGAGATAAACACAATTTAGATATGCGAGGAGACAATGGTGTAGTGTAACAGAAGGCTATATTGATGAGATAACTACTATGGGATAGAGTTTGGATACCCATAGGTTCTAAAGCGGGTACTCTAAAGTACTCTTTACTACTTGCAAAGGGTACTATGGACTACCAAAATGGGAACTATGAAAGTTTTTATGGTACACAATATAGGTAGTTGTTGAGAGACCAAATGGATGATCTCCAAACCCAAGCTAGAGGCTAAAGTCTCAAGTAGAGTGAGTGTGTTATCCTAGCTAACAACACTCAATACAAGATGATATAATGCCTCACATTTTTTATCATCTCTCTCTCTCTCTCTCTCTCTCTCTCTCTCTCTCTCTCTCTCTCTCTCTCTCTTGCGTGTGCGCGCTAAGGTGTGAGCGTGTTTCCCAGCAACATCACTTCACAACCTTGTTAACATCACTATATAATGTTTAGTGGCATCCTTGCTCTACTCCAAGTTGATATTGGGCCTAGGCACTAGGGTAACTAAGTAGAAAGTGTGTACAAAGGAGAAATTGTGCACACTCTTTTTAATATTGATGTAGATGCCTCCTCCAAGTGAATTTTGAGGAAACATGTGTAGGTATATTTTCCATGATGTGGCAAAAAACTTTGCTTCACACACGTGGTTTTTATCTCTTGATAGGTACTTCCCAAGTGGGTATGTTGACCCATGTGTGTAGTAACTGCAACTCTGCACACAACTATGCAAGATTGGAAAGATGATCTGAATTTGGATCCTCAAAAACTTCTCTCAAGTTTTGCATAATCTCCAAATAGCCCATGTTAATGAGAAGAGATGGAGTGATCTTGCATCTTCATCACCTTCTCTCAACTCTTGTAGAATCTATGACAATTCTTGTAATCAAACAACACAAATTAATTATGAAAGGATTCCTATTTGTTGAGCCTTTTCTTGATCCAATGATGGGATTTCCCTTATTTGATAAGCGCCATCATGCTAGTTGACACTTCCATGCTTTGAATGAGGTGAGCTCTTCTCCAAGCATTTTTGTTATTACTTTGATTTGCCAAAAAATCATGTAGATTAGTCTCTCATTTTGTCTCTAGCAAGGATCATGTGAACTTGAATATTTCAACATCAACTCCACTATTGTTTCCCTTGTCCCCAATTTTATTTGTACCTTGTGTGAGAATGTCCATTTCTGTGTCTCTTATGTAACTTGGGAGAAAGATCTTGCACCACTAGCTCCTTGATTGAGGGCACTATAGGTTGGTTTGCACACCTGTTCTAGCTTGGGCTCTTATCACCACTTTGATAAGAATTCATACTCAATATAATATGAGTTGAATTACTTGAAGAAAATATAATTCTATCTTCCCTCTCTTTTTGGGCTCATCTTTTGCAAGTATGAATTAATTCTTATCACCACTTTGATAAAAATTAATTAATACTCAATATAATAGGAGTTAAACATATAATTCCATCTTCCCTCTCTTTTTGGGCTCATCTTTTGCAAGTCTCTAAGCCTTTGAGAAACTCCTAGCTAGATGATCAATAAGACACCATGCATAATGTGTAAGGATGTTTAGACAACTGGCTCTTTTTCTCTCTAGCTCTTCATCACATTTCTACATATATATAAAATCAACCAATATAAGAAAAAAATTTGAGCACAAAAATTGCAAACTATGGGTCCCTTATACCAGTTCCCTAGCTACGATTACGGGTGTCTTAAACGAGTTCCCTAGCCACATCACTACTTATTAATGCACATGGTTTTCTACAATGATTGTAGAAAAAGTTCAAGGCTTTTCATTGGCATTTGGCTCATTGGATGGCCTTGCTCTTGAAAATAGTGCAACCTATGATGAAAATGGGAGAGCTTGTGATTTTTGCTAAGTAGGCAAGAATCAAAACATAAGGCTCATCATTTAGATTGCTCCCAATATAGCCTTAAATTGTACACATTATAGGTATCATTGTAGTCACCATAGATAGCCGATGAAAATTGATAAACAAAACGTAGTACACAACATTGACAAATTAGAGCACATTGCGATAATGGTGATAGATCATGTACGTGTTGGCGATTATAAAAGGGAACTCAATACATAGTTTATGGTTTCAATTGGCTATCATTATGATTTAGCTATCTAGCTAGATTTAGATATTCATTTTCTATTTATAGTCCAAATCAATGAATGCTTTAGTCAATTCTCTAGTTTCAATCTAGTTATATCTTAATCACAGCCTCCTTCTTGCTCTTGTATCTAAGTTTGATTTTAATCCTAGTTCTAGTTTGAGTTTTTATCTCAATCTTAGTCTTAGTTGTGCTACATAACTAGGTAACATAATAAAGTTAAAAATTCCAAGCTACTTTGTATTCTTAGATCCTCGTATGTTGCAAGGGTTGAACCATAGCGGCCATACTTAAAGACCCTCACCTTTACCACTAGGTCAACTTTCCTTGACTCAAAGATCTTTTATCTTATTCAATTGGCTTTAGTTTGGTGCTATTATATGACATTAGCTTAAAGCACAATGAATTCTTGTTTGACCACTCAAATCACACTTGACTTGGTAATCTATCTATCCCAAATAAATAAAATGGAATAACAACATTCTAAAATAAATATGTAACAACCATATCACAAAAGAATGTGTATAATGTTTGTTGCATATCAAGTATAACCAAGTATGTTAACATACAACTACTATTTACTACTATTTACTTGTACATATACAATTTGCATGTGTCTCTCAAAAAATAGTTAACTAGTTAAAGCTCTTGTATTTTTTGCAAGAAAAAAATAGTAGTTCATTTTTTCTTGAAGGGTAGAACTAAGAAGACAAGGAGGTAAACCTAACTAATCATACAAAAGTGTATATATACTTATTAACTTAACAAAATAGCATACACACTCACAGTGTAGACCAATTTTTTTATAAAACCATTGTGCATTCAGCCGCATCCATCTCCCGTCCCTCGTTGCCCACCTCTCTCTGGTTTGCATTTATGCATCACCTTTGTTGGTTGTACTGATGCAACGTCCTAATTCGCTCTCACTCCATGTCTGGCTCAGCATACGCCATCTCTAAGTGTGTCTGTGTGTGTGCGCACGCGTGTTTCTCTACATCAGAAAGCACAAAAGCCCCTCGTTTGCAACACGACATGCTATAACGAGCTCCTTGCGGCTACTAATCGAAACACACACACACAAACAAACAAGATACACACAACACCTGCTAGTCGCCTTCCGCATAGCTCCGTGTATTCTCTCTTGTATCACACCCCATCCTTCCACCTGCATCCGCCTCACACACACACAGACACGGGCGTGCTCTCTTTCGCAACAACTTCTTAAATAATGAAAGAAAAACTCTCTCCTCGCCATGAGCCTGACAATAGTGTCTCTCTCTTTGCCCCTCTCTTTCTCTGTCCTACACGTGCCCTTTTTCACCTCAAAGCTATGGAAGCACAAGACATGAAGCACAGTAGCACGACATGAAAACAAGACATAAAGGGAGAGAGACCCTGCATGCGAGCAGAGAGAAGAAAGAGAAAAAGAGAGTGTATGTGCATAGGAGAGAGAGAGAGAGAGAGAGAGAGAGAGAGAGAGAGAGAGAGAGAGAGAGAGAGAGAGACACCCCCTCCGGAGCGCCCGATTCTCTTGCACCTTAACTTCCTGTTGTGTGTCCCCATCATATGCCTACTCCTCCCTCTCCTTGTTTTGTGCGGCACACAGCTGTTCCAACCCGACTCCCTCATCCTGCTTAGCTCTCTCTCTCTCTCTCTCTCTCTCTCTCTCTCTCCCCCCATCGCTCTTGACCCTGTGGTCTCAACCTCTCTCTGTGTTCATCGCTGTCCTGTATCAATCCCCCAAAATTCCACACTATTCCAGCTCGTGTTAGGCATAGATTCAGCTTCTCTCTCTCTCTCTCTCTCTCTCTCTCTCTCTCTCTCTCTCTCTCTCTCTCTCTCTCCACATGCCATAGTCTCCACAGCGCTCCCACCAACATCTGCATAGCTTCCTCCAAAAAGAAATGAAAAAAATGATTTGAGAGACATACCTGTACATCCTTCTACCAAGTTTACTGGCCACTAAATAATAATTCTAGATGCTTGTTATGAATAGTATTGAGTTTTGTGAATATTTTACCTGAGTAAGTAGTAGGTCGTGCCAACGTTTTTTCTAGGTTGAATTAGAAGGTATCTTGAAAGATACCATTTTTGAAAGCCCAAGGTGACAGTGAGAACGGAGAGATATTGTTTCTGTCATGTGACATTTGGAGGAGAGATGTTGGTCATTTGACACTTGGAGGAGAGATGTTGATGGCACTAGTCAGATCGCAGACCTGGTTTCTTTGTCTCGAGTTCATCTGCAACTGAGTGCAAGTGCAAGAGGATGCACGCATTTGCAGAGGCTGTGTGTGTGTGTGCGCGCGTGCACGCGCACACGTGTACGTGTGTGTGTGTGTGTGTGTGTGTGTGTGTGTGTGAGAGAGAGAGAGAGAGAGAGAGAGAGAGAGAGAGAGAGAGAGAGAGAGAGAGAGAGAGAGAGAGAGAGAGAGAGAGAGAGAGAGAAGGAGACACAGCTTGCAGTGATCAAGAGCTGCAATCACAAAAAAGGATGCAATAAGTTGTAGGTTGTGGTGTTCTGCAGTATCCGAGGCAGGGCTTGGAAGCGTGGTGGACCAGGGTAGGGCGAACGAGTGCGAGGATAGAGTAGAGGATTGTGAGCAACGGGTAATGGCACCTGCATGATGGTTCTGGAGCACACATACAGAGTTTGTGCAAACGCAACATCGATGCTGCATGGAGGGCCACTCTCGGTGTCTTGCCCTTGTATGGAGGGGAGTCCCCACTTGAAACTGCATTGAAGGAAGAAGGAACGCACGAGACACGGCGAGGCCGCTTTCAGGTGGATGAAGCGGGGCAAAAATAGGAGCAGAAGGGAGTACAAATTAGTAGGTTCCATCCCAGCTTGCAGCGCTCGGAGGAAACCACCCTGATCGACTGACCTGTAGCTTCTAATTGCTTAATGATAGCAAGCTGAAGCAAATTAAGGTTGCAGCTGCTTTCAAGGATTAGTGAATAGCGCCTCTTAATTAGTTATACATCAGGACCAGGTGGTCGCTAATCTCTCTTGGGCAGGGCTGCGGGCATTGCAAGACACAGGAAGATGACGAGTGTTGTCGGATGCGAGTGCAGTACCTGGAGGGTCCCTGGGACCTGTGGAAAGGCCCACACCAAGGGCTTCAGCTAGTGATGTGGACTTTGGAGATGTAAAGACGGGTGAGAAAAGAGGAGGTTGCGACTCGGGGGCTGCAGAGGCGGTTGAGGTACATGACGTGTACAGAGGGAGGTCGCATTCACAGGGACGAGGGGAGTGGAGGGTAGAAGACGACAAGAGCTATGGTGATGGTGAGGGGGTCGCCGATTGCGCAAAGGCTTTGATGGTGACAACGGGGGTTTCTTTGCTTCAAAATCTGAGAATCCAGGTTTAATAACAGATTTTACCTAGGAGGATTTGGCGCGACTTGGCTTAATAAGAGCAATATAAACCAAATAGGCCAAAATAGGGTAGGCCAGTTGGGTACTCAAATGTTTTCCTATGCCTGTTTATTTTAACTTGATTCTTGCTATCATAGTTATGTACGTAGTTTAAACATTTCAAAGTGTGTAAATAACTGGATTAGAGTGTGTTCACATGCAAATTGTTTTTTGAGAGGACTTGCTAAAATAGAGACATGTCCACTGGAATTTTTTTTAAAAAAAAAAAGGGAAGAGGGGGGGGGGGGGGGGGGGGGGGGGGGGGGGGGTTGGGTTTGCACCTTAAAACTTCCTATGTATCAAAGGTCAAAAACAAACCTCTCAACACAATTTACAGATTTGAATAAAACAACCTCTTTTTCATCATAAATTTATATCTTCTTTTGAAAACCTTCTTTTGCGAATTGCTTGAATAAGAGCCCTTCTTATCAATGTAAATTTGTGGCGGTCAAGAACTAAAATATACTGTCTTGTCAAGCACATATAATACATCTACGACTCTAAAAGGTACACCCCCAAGACCGAGACTGGAGTACAAGAGACTAATGTGCCTTGACCTTACATCTGAATTTTTAAGATGTGTAAAGATTTTATCTATATCTAGGCTATACTATTATAAAAGAGGGATTCCGACACCCTCCCCCAAACACGTGGCAGTTCCTCCTCCATCTGGCAGTGTATTCTGCAGCTCTGGCGATTGCACAGGATTGAACGTGCAGTTAGAGAGAGAGAGAGAGAGAGAGGTGCGGTCAGAGGAAGATAATGGCGCAATTTGCAATTTGCAGCCTTCGGCATCCCTTTCGAGTACCACCTAATGCAACATTTTGAAAGTGACGTCCTTTCGCACAGGTGGCTCCTCTTCTCCTTCATCTGGCTTCCACTTGCTCTCATTAACGCACCCAGCTGTACCTGCATGCTCGCTGCAATTTGAAACGGATGCACCATTGGAAACTTAGCGTCTTGACGCTCTCTCCCTCCCTCTCTCTCTCTCTCTCTTTGCAATGGTGGTCATCTATATCTCTCGCAGCTCTGCACCATGTGCAACTTGAAAATCTCTCTCCCTCTCTCTGCCTCATTCCTGGGGCAACGAATGCAATTCCCCGGACTACCTCCCAATATGCGTTTGACAACAAAAGGGCATTGTGGCCGCTTATTGGGAGGGTCGTTAACATGACTACAACAAAAGGACATTATCGTTGCTAATTGGAGGATGGAAGGGTCGTTAATAGGATTGCAAGGACATGGAACTTGAGGGCATGACATTGGTCATTAATGTAGGCTTGAGGCACACAAAGGCTTCGTGTGTGTGTGTGTGTGCGCGCGCGCGCTCTACAGGTAAGCACAATGCTACTTTGCCCCCTGATGGTGCTAATTGTAGTCTCCGACAGCATTAATGTTGCAGGTTGTGTGCTACTTGCTAAACAGGCATGATAAGCAGCGGGTTTTTGTTTTGGTGGAAGCTGCAGTATGATTGAGCGTCAGTGGGTGGAGGCTACATCTGCTGAGCTGAGCAATGAATGGTTGTGGAAGTGTGGCCAAAGGATACACCTAGAAGGATGGATCTTGATGTATATGGGGTTGCTGACACTGCCAAGAGTAATGATTGTGTCTCAAGTTTGCTAGCTAGCAGCTTAAGTGGTATGTGCACATGGTGGCTTCACCATCACCCCACATCCCATCCTATTATAAGATGGCTTCGATCAAAAATGTGTTCTAGATGAAATCCATGACTACTACAATCATGTCACCAGGCTCTCATGGAGCACATTGTGCACAAACATCATTCTAGACAACATTCAGAAGGCTAATGGAGCGGAAATAAGGAGCGCCTACTGATACGCCATTGCTTTCCAACTTGGCACGGATGAGGTGGATTGTGGGTGACTAGGTTTTCCATCACATGCTGCTATTAATGTGTTCTTACATAATGACTACCAAACTCCCTTTGGAAGAGAGAAAGGGAAAGAGAAGGAGAATAAGAGGAAGAATAGCACCTAGGTACATTGAAGCTTTCTACATGAGCTGTTAGGAAGAAAGGGCAGTTGCCTCCCTTGAAGCATCAATTCCCTCAATGCCTTGATCGTATTAATGCAGGGCGTTATGTTGTCGGATAGCCCTAGGTTGTTTTAACCGGATGCAAAGTGGGAGCCTCCACCACACACTAGCTTCTATCCTTGCATCTTGACTTTTATGCAAGAAGTTGATGTAGGCATCTTTTTAACCTGATGCAAAGTGATGGTTTCTCTCTGCGTACTATCCTCTATCCTTGAATCTTGGCAAGAGTCACATGTAGTAATTAGTAGGACTTTAACCTTTGAATGTTGCAATTTAATCAAGGATCTTTCACATACTGTTCATACGATATCATATGTTTACTCTACATAGTTAAGCCTTGCACTCATGTCAATCAATAGTAGCCATAGTATTCAAAGAATAGAAGAGCGTGAATGGGCTCAAAAATGAATGAGCTTACAAAGGGGTTAAATTAAGGAAAATGAGGATCAATAATTTGGTTAAACTAAGCAAAGCAGAAGCATACAACAATTTTTGGTTGCTTTGGTCCAACGTCTGCACTAGAATGTGTGTGTGTGTGTGTGTGTGTGTGGGGAGGGGGTATTGGTTGTGTGGGCATCTGCGCAGTCACCATCCATGGCAAGCCTAGCAATCAGCGCAAGCACTAAGCTGCAGGCCCGACAACTCATGGCTAATTAAACGTCACTACCCTTCACTTTGCATCCGCTCCTCTCCGTGACTCTGCTTGGAGACTCCATAGGCATCTTGGGCAATGTAGACTCACTACCGGGGGACTTCGCTCCGACGCCCTCTATGATTTTGGTCGTATCATGACATTCACCCTCAATGCTCTTTGTCATTCTATGTGCAAACTGATCGCAGCTAGGGCCATTTCTATCGCCTCTCTCTCTCTCTCTCTCTCCTCCAACCTGTTAGACAATTGCATAAGGTGACGAGGACTTTCAATCTTGATGCTCTCTCTATGATTATGTGCGCAGACCCAAAGCCAAGGCCACTTACTTGTTACTTTTTCTGGACATTGTAGCTTTCTTAAAGGAGCATGCTCGCCGTTTTCCCTACTTGAAGGGCAAAACAGGACATGCCTATACCAATGAATAGAGCCACCTTGCTTGACCCATGGCTGGCAAATATTGCTCTAGATCCTGTGGAGTAATCTCTTTTGACAACCAAGCAAAGAAGATAAGTTTTTATGTCATAGGAACAATCCTAAGAGAACTCAATCATATGGGATGCCTCTCTCCCCACCTGAGGCAAGGTTGTAATCTTCTTCCTCTTTTGCTTTAATCCATTCCAATTTTATTTATAAAAAAAAAAGAGAACTCAATCATCTATATGATGGATCTTGAGCCCACGACCTATTACTCAAGAGGGACCAACCACCACCCTTGGGAGAGAAGGGCTAGCTATACTGCATGAGATTATTACATAAGGATGGAGGAAAACAGAAGGAGCGTGAGCGATAAGCGGGGGAGAAGGTAGAGTCTAAAATTCGAGGAAAAATCGACCTTATGGTGCATTTCTCCTTGGCCAAGTTATTAAAAATGCAAACCATCCAAAAAGACCAAACAAACCTTTCAAAAGATGGCTTTTATCATATTTGGTTAATTCTTTTTTAGGTAACTAAATTTTATAGATCAAATACTCTGATGTTTCTAGAGAATAGATTGTCTTTATTTATGGTTTTTTTGTGAATAAGAATTGAGTCTACGGCTTTTTTGCATATAACTAAATGGAGGTTTCTATTTACTTCAACAGACAGTGAATGTCCACCCTTTGCCTCGAACAAACAAGGCCAAAAACAAACGATGATTCACAAAACTTTAGGTAAGAGCATTGCAAATAAAGCATATTATCACAGACTTAGAATCAAGCATTGGGTTGTCATCACGAGGTGCATAGATTGATACCTAAGTCTAGTTGAAAGCTAAGCCATGGCTCTAAAATTGGTTTAGACATGTGTGTGGCTTTGTATATACCTTCTCTATTCTTATTGTCGTAGGTAGCACCGAGGACGGTAGTCCCACAGAGAGAGAGAGAGAGAGAGAGAGAGAGAGAGAGAGAGAGAGAGAGAGAGAGAGAGAGAGAGAGAGAGACATGAATGCCCATCAATGCTAGCATGTGTGCGGCGCAGGGGAAAGGTCCAAATGACCACAGAGAAAAAAACCATAATTGACTTGCACAGTTATATGCACGTGTGGCTCCCTCATTCTACAAGTAAAAGGTGGCATTTATGCCGTTGGGGTAGTTGGGGAACTTCCCTGGAGGTAGGCACATGAAGAGGATGTTCTGAGTGGTGAGCTCACCGAGGTGGGATAAGAGGGTGCTGGCGTTTGCGTTGAGGTCGATAAGCGGGACTTGAAGGTCGTGCGCTATTGTTGACTGAAAATCAAGTCTATATTGCTATTTAAGTGAGGTCATTTCGAAGCAAGGTGGGGCGATATAGACTTGCCTTTACTCCGGTAATTGCAACTGTTCATTTCAAAGCAGCGGCACAAGGAAAAAGCCCAAATGAACATAGAGGAATTTGAGCATGGTAAACAAGTATCAGTAGGTTAGTAGTATCACTCTCGGGAGTACTTCAAGTCACGAGAGCCAGAGAGAATTATACTTTTCTTGATATGAAATTTGTTGAGCGAGGGATTCGAGGGTAAGAGGGGCCTTGCCGGTCGCCGAAGGCGGCGCTGTTTTACTAGTACATATAATGATTATACGAATGACATGGAAAGTTGGTGCATTCTAATGCTAAAGATATTGTTGAGCTTTATACATCTCAATTGAGTTTTGAATGTGATCCCATTTGTCTTTCGGCTATTATTTTACTTATTTGACAAGATACTAGTTAGAGAAATTTCTTGAGGGAGCAACTTAAGGATCTTAAGAAAAACAAAAAAACCATATAGGTAGCTAGCATATTTATATTAAAGAAGAAGGAGCAAAGATACAAAGGACTACCACTTGGGGTATAGTTAGCTTTCAGTCAGTGGATACAAAATACATTTTCTATTCTTAGTTAGGGGGGTTATATTCAGTCAGGGCATACAGGAACTCTTGGAGGTGGGTAACGAGCTGAAGACCGTTACTGTGTAGCCTCTTTAGTCTATCCCCATCCGTTCGGCATTCATCTAACATTCTCTGTAGATGTGTGTAAGATCCATCAAGCAAGACCTCTTGCTGCTTGTTTATGTTAGCGCTGTTGTAGAATCCCATGCAGTCCGTGAGCTCCTTGAAATTAGCTTCGTAAATCCGGCATTGTTCCACCTTGAGTTGATTTACCTGTATAGAAAAGTAAGAAAACAACCCTCTTAGACTTTTAGTCTCGTAAGATATGTTAAACATCAGGTCATTTCGGTCAGACCAGATAATCCAGAAAAATTCCCTTCTTAATCTATTCCAGACCACTGAAACTGAGTCACCAAGCAATAATTTTTTCCAACTTAAACTGCTCCCTAGCCCAGAGTTCAAGGGGGATAGGATTTCTAGACTTTTGGAGCAGTTCATAACGAGGTGGGGGATGTCCTCCTCTGCTCTATTGCACCTCTGACAAATCCGAGAGCCTACCCCGGCCAGCCTCATCCTGTGTCCCATCCAGACCGCCTTGTGGAGGATTAACTAGAGCACGACATAGTATTTGGCTCGGATGCCTATGTTCCAAATTGACTGGAATTTGAAGGCCCATTGACGACGGTCCAATGAGGTCCTCCTACTTAAGGATCTTTGCCCACATTGTATGATTATGTAATTCATTGCCAAGTTGGTTTGTTTTAGTATCTCTCTCTCTCTCTCTCTCTCTCTCTCTCTCTCTCTCTCTCTCTCTCCACAACACAAGCTTCTACATCATCAACTGTGACATCACATTAGAGCTATCGACTTCTTGATCTGGGAAGTGTAGAAGAACAATAAGAGCACTAGCAATAGCAATTTGGAGGACTTTTGCAAACGGTGCACTTTGGAGTATGTTTTGAAATGTTGATGATTTAGACTAAGGGGCTGATGCTTGTCTCCCTTGCATCCCAAAATGCTTTTGATTAGGCATGAGGAATTGTTGCCTATTCCTTTTGTGCTCTAAGTCTTCGTTGATTCTCATTGAGGGATGGTTGCCTACTATCCCTATGTCTTGAAATTCTGTTAGAGTCTTCTACCTCACCAAAGCCACATTTTGTGACACTCAAAATTTGACCAATGAATCGTGTCCCAAAAAACGGTGTGGTTTGACATGCTCAAGAAAGTGAAGGATTTTGTGGGTGAGGATTTTGAAATGCTTTGCCAGAGAGTGTTAAGCATGGAGCCTGATTTACCCTTCTAATTTTCTATTCTAAAAATACACATTTGTAAGGCCCACATTATGAGGATAAGCCATCGTATGTGAAAAAAATCACTTGCCAAAAAACCAAAAATTCACACCTCGTCTTGGGCCACTATGGCTCATTGGAATAGACTTGGCCAGATGGTGGCCAAAAAGTGACCAAAAAACGATTGACACCGGTAGTCAATGGTCGGTTGGCTGGTGGTCGGTGGTCGAAAGTCTATGGCTAGTGGCCAAAATTCACTGGATGGCGTTTGAAGCAAGGAGAAGAGAGAGAATTAGGTGAGAGAACTATTAAAGGTGTCTAATTCCTTTGTGATTACTTCAAGTTTTAAAGAGCAAAGCCATTGAGTGTCTCCTTTCCTATGGACGTATACTTGGGTGAACCACATATAACATGTGCTCTCTCTCTCTCTCTCTCTCTCTCTCTCTCTCTCTCTCTCTCTCTCTCTCTCTCTCAGGACATGGGTCCTACGGGCAAGGCCACCGGCACGGCCGGACAGTGTATAAGCTAGGGGGAGGCTATAAGATAGCACGGTTCGGTGAAGACTAGTACATGCATTACCAATGCCCTTTCATTGGTATCCAAGCTATTTTTGGGAAAGGAAAAAAGCGGGTTTCATGTACATGCGACGTGGTGCTTCTCTCCCACGATTTGCTGACAGCGACATCTCCACTGTACAACAAAAAAAGGTAGTCACAATTTCTGTGCGCAACACGCAAAGACAGACAGCGACAGTCGACCGCGGCCACCCCACCCACGTCCTCCACAGTGGGCTACCATGGAAAACTCGACCGACAACTCTACTGAAGGAGTACGAGTGGAAGTGCGACGCGAGAGAGAGAGTGCGAGAAGAAGAGCACGACGATATGGTGAACTCGCTCTACTATAATGTGTAGAGCATAGTGAGTTCTTATTAGGTTTTTACAAAAGAATATGTGTACATACTTGGCGGCCCGCCCACTTACCTGGGTGACCACATTGGGCTTTATACCCCAACAACCTCCCACTTAAAGTCCAATGTGGTACTTTAAGTGTGAGAGAAGCTACTATACAAGCTAATATACAAGAGATGTAGAGAAGTGATGTACTACCCTACACCTAACTGCTTGCGAAAATGCGCAAAGCTCTCTGAGGGAAGTCCTTTTGTAAGTAGATCAACAAGATTTTCTGTGGTGTGAACTTTGACAAGCTGAAGTTGCTTATCCTCGAGCATTTCCCTGATGAAATGATACTTCACATCCACATGCTTTGTCTTTGAGTGATAAACTGGATTGCGAGCCAATTGTATAGCACTTTGACTATCACAATATAACACAGGCATCTCTTCTTTGATTCCCAAATCTGTTACTAGTCGATTAAGCCAAATTGATTCTTTGCATGCCTCTGATGCTGCAACATATTCAGCCTCTATAGTAGACTGAGTAACACAATCTTGTAATCTAGAACACCATGATACTGCTCCACTAGCCAATGTAAAGACATACCCTGACATAGACCTTCGGTTGTCTAAGTCACCTGCATAATCTGAGTCTGTAAAACCCTTTACACTTAGCTTATGACTCCCATAGCATATGCGCATACTCTTTGTGGCTTTCAGGTATCTCAATATTCCTTTCACTGCCTCCCAATGTTTCTTGCTTGGGTTTGACATGTATCGACTTACTACTCCCACTGCAAATGCAATGTCTGGGCGAGTAGCAATCATTGCATACATCAAAATACCCACTGCAGACACATATGGAATCTTATCCATTTCAGCCTGTTCTTCCTCAGACACATGACAATCTTGTTTGCTAAGTTTCACATATGGTGGCAATGGAACACTCAATGCCTTTCCTTTCTCCATATTGAAACGTTGCAAAACCTTCTCAATATACTCTGTTTGAGATAACCAAATCAACTTCTTTGATCTGTCTCTCTCAATGCGCATACCAAGTATATGACTTGCCTCACCCATGTCTTTCATGTCAAACGATTTTTCCATCTTTGACTTCAAAGCTGAAATTTCTTCCAAGTGCTTGCCAACAATCAACATGTCATCCACATACAAAATAAGGATAAGCCAACTACCATCCTTAGCCTTCTTTGTATATAGACAGTGATCGAACTCACTACGTTTGTAGCCTTGAGAAAGCATAAACTTGTGGAATTTATGGTACCATGCCCTCGGTGATTGTTTTAAGACATAAAGACTCTTCAAAAACTGGCATACCCAATCTTCCTTGCCTTTCTCAACAAACCCTTATGGCTGCTGCATGTAAATTTCCACATCTAAATCACCATGCAAGAACGCTGTCTTGACTTCCATTTGGTGCAACACCAAATCTAATATGGCAACCAATGCAAGAAATCATCTCAATGTAGTCATCCTGACCACCGGAGAGAAGACTTCATCAAAGTCAATGCCTTGTTCTTTCTTAAAGCCCTTGGCAACAAGCCTTGCTTTGTACTTTGGCTGACTATAATGAGCGGTGATCTTATACCTGTAAACCCATTTACAAGGTAGAGCCTTTTTGCCCTGTGGTAATTTTACTAGCTTCCATGTCTGGTTTCTATGCAGAGATGTCATCTTTGACTGCATGGCCAATTGCCAATTCCCGGAGTCCTTCATTTGCACTGCTTCCTTGTAACATGAAGGCTCATTGCAATCAGTCAACATGACATAGTTCATAGATGGAACAAACCGATCAGGAGATCGCGTGATATGTCCAGATCTACGCAAAATAGGTGGCTCAGGCTCAGCCACAACCTGTGGTTCCAATATATCCTTTCCTTGCTCCTCTTGAGCCCTGACATTTTGTCTTGCATGTGTAGGTCCATCTTCTTGGAAGACAACTCTTCTAATCTCCTCAACCCTCTCTGGTTTAGAATGATATTTGGATTCATTAAAGTGGACATAATTGCTGTGGATAACCTTTCTGGATTCGGGATCCCAAAGTCTGTACCCCATCTCACCAGAATTACCATAGCCTAGAAAGATGCACTTTCTACTCTTTGGCTCAAGTTTGTTCCTAAATTCCTTTGGAACGTGAGTATATGCCTCACAGCCAAAGACTCTGAGATGCTTGTATGAGGGAATTTTGCCTGACCATACCATCTCTGGCACTGAATCCTTCTGCAAAACCTTGCTAGGAGATCTATTTATAAGATGAACAGCTGTTGATACAGCTTCAGCCCAAAACCCATTTGGCAGCTGTGCATTAGACAACATACTTCTGACCTTCTCTTGTATGGTCCTATTCATCCTCTCAACAACACCATTTTGAGGAGGATTGTAAGGAGCAGTAAGTTCACGTTTTATACTTTTTGACTCACAAAAGTCCTGAAAGGCCTTGGAAACATACTCTCCACCATTGTCAGTGCGTAAGCATTTAAGCTTCTTGCCACTCTGATTCTCCACAAGTGTCACAAACGTTTTGAAAACACTAAACGCTTCATCCTTGTGCTTGAGAAATTAAACCCATACTTTCCTCGAGTAATCATCTATAAATGTCATAAAGTAAGAAGCTCCCCCTAGAGATAGGCTAGGCATAGGTCCACACAAATCACTATGAACAAGTGCAAACTGTGTATCTCTTCTACTGCTTCTATGCTTATGTGGCTGCTGTGTTTGCTTACCATACAGACAATGTTCACATAATTCAAAATCATTAAATGAAAAGCCATGCAAATAACCAGAACGAGACAAGATTTCCATTCCCTTCTTGGACATATATCCTAACCGGCTATGCCACAAAGAAACGTTTGGCTGCTCGGTTACATTGATTACATTTTTAGAGACATTTGATACATAAATTATGTAAAGTCCTCCAGACTTTACTCCATGTGCTATTGTCATCGAACCCTTGGATATCTTCCACATGTTTTGTCCAAAAGTGGTGACGTAGTCAGCATCATCAAGTAAACCTTTGCTGATCAAGCTCTTTGTAATTGCGGGAACATGTCTCACATTCTTCAGCGTGAAAGAAGAGCCATTCTGAAACTTCAATTGAACATCTCCAACACCTAAGATCTCACATGTCTGCCCATTGCCTAGCCGAACATGATCTTTAGTGGTCACATAAGAGGTAAACCACTCCTTGTTTGGAGACACATGAAGTGATGCCCCTGAGTCTATAATCCAGTCACTCAGTGCATTTCCATCAGATGCTGTAAGAAGAGCTGAGTCCATTGTATTCTTCAAGAAGTAGATGTCTCCTGACACTAGACTGTCATCCTCTGCAACAGTGTTTGTCACATTTATTTCTTGAATCTTCACTGAGGACTTGTTCTTCTCACCATGGTCTTCAGCTTTCTCTTTGCCTTTTTCTGCTTTCCATTCTCTGCAGTCTCTTTTCATGTGACCCTTCTTGCCACAATGGTAGCATTCTATGTCACTCTTGCCTTTAGCACTGCGGGACTTGCTACGAGACTGATTCCTCTTTCCACCTTTGTACTTTTCTTTGGTCCTTCCCCTGACAACTAAGGCTGTTCGTTTGCCTTTGTCCATTGTCTTTCTATTGGTTTCTTCAGTAAGCAGACTTCCTTCTACACCTGCTATGTTCAAACCATCTGGAGGTGCAGAATTACTCAAAGCTGTGCGAAAAGTTTCCCAACTTTCCGGCAATGTGATCAACAGGAACATAGCTCTAACAGGTTCATCAAACTTGACACCTTGAGCTGACAACTGACTGTAGGTGGTGTTGAATTCATTCAGATGATTGGACATAGGTGTCCCTTCTTTCATCTTCAAGTCAACAAGCTTCTTAAGCCAGTATACCTGTGAAGCTGCACTCTGCTTCTCATAAAGATCACTCAGCTTTAACCATGTTTGATAAGCCGACATCTCGTCTGCTACATTGAAGTAAACGCTTTCTGCCAAAGTCAACATAATGGTAGAAAGTGCCAATTCATCCATTTCGCTCCATTCATCTTCGTCCATATCTTCTGGTTTTATCCCCTTGAGCTTTATAGGTTTTATCTGCTTCTTTTGTACCAACACGTGCCAAATCTGCTTCTTCCACAATGGGAAATTGGTTCCATCCAGTTTCTTGATATTGTAAAGAGCAGTGTTCTGTGATCCATCTGCTTCTTCCACAATGGGAAATTGGTTCCATCCAGTTTCTTGATATTGTAAAGAGCAGTGTCCTATGATCCATCTGCTTCTTCCACAATGGGAAATTGGTTCCATCCAGTTTCTTGATATTGTAAAGAGCAGTGTCCTGTGATCCAGCCATAGCTACGCTTCACAATAGTTTACTTTCTAGGGAAAAATTCGGCAGAGTTTCCCCTGTAAACTGACCTCTGAACCAATATCAACCTGTCAAATGAACCAAGAAAGCTTCAGATTCTGCAGAAATTTCGGCAGAGTCTCCTTTGTAAAATGGCTCTGGTGTACCAAAAAACAGACCAAAAAACAGCTCAAAAAACCACTATCTCTCTAACACTATAAGTTGTGGGTAAACCTGTCCTGCACCTGTACTGTCTCTCACTGTCCTGTAAGCATAGACTGCGACAATGCATCAACGGCAGTAAAGGAAAGATGCAATCCCAACTATCTAACTCATTGTCAATGCATCCTAGCTGTCTATCTAAGGGTGCTCGAGGGATCACTCCAAGACCTATATCACCGAAAGGATCTCAACATTCGAGAATCCCCCAGCTCAATAAAACCTCACTCGACCCTCAACAAAGGCTACAGTAAATCTGACAATACATAGACTTCCCACAAAGTCATACATCCACAAATTTCCCACTATATGCTGTAACCGCTGCGGCGGTTGTTTGCTGCGTGACTCACAGCCAGCAAACCCTCAACAGACATCATCATCTCTGACAATACATCCCATGTGGAAGTACCTGCAATGTCAGGATGAAATCTGGAATATCAAGCAGCAAACACAAGCTACCTGATGAACTAGTGGATGTCGCCTACAGTCTGTGTGTAGATGTGCTCGTGTCGTATGTGACACACCTCCAAGAACTGTGAGCCGTCCTTCGATGTGTAGATAGCCACAAATCAACACTCTGGGAGTGCCGATATCCTTAGCACCTGTAGTGGTAGGCCGAAATCCCAAATTTGCAGAGTCGAATCTGTACCCACCGAGACCACGTAGTCGAAAATGGCATGCGCAGAACTTTGTCGAAGCCAAACGGTGGCCGAGTTGACCTCAGAATGAAATTCTGAGAACACCAAGCCCTTCGGGCTTACCGCAGGAATTTGGGCCGTGTCTTCGCCTGTCGAATCTCACTCCAATCTGAGCAGGTGACTCTGGCTACCTGCAAATGCTGCCCCGAGCCTCAATCTGAGCTCTGATACTAGTTGAAAGAGTACGAGCGGAAGTGCGACGCAAGATAGAGAGAGAGTGCGAGAAGAAGAGCACGACGATATGGTGAACTCGCTCTACTGTAATGTATAGAGCATAGTGAGTTATTATTAGGTTTTTACAAAAGAATATGTGTATATACGTGGCGGCTCGCCTACTTACCTGGGCGACCACATTGGGCTTTATACCCCAACATCTACGACACCGAGGCTGCGAAGGCTTCCATTGGCGCCATTGGCTATACGTAGAAAGGCCCGCTTAACCCTTACTGGAGGGTTGAACCCACCCCATAAGGGTAAGAGGCCAACACTTTATCATCAAGCTATTGAGCTTTGTTGTGTATAACAAGGAAAGATAGTATACTTGTGTTGAAAAATAAGCTAGAAAGAAAGGGAAAGCTTGAAACTTCAAGGAAATAGTTTCACCCTTCCTTTTCACTTTTTGAAGAAAGACAAGTTTTCCACCAAAAATTCTTTTTTCCTCAAGTAGGTAGCTTCAAAGTGAACAAAAGCCTTCACAAAAACAACGAGTTTTTGTGAAGAATCAACAAAGATGTTCTTACGATGAACGACACGTGAAGCGCTATAATTTTTGCAAAGGTGAGGTTCGCATGAAACACAAATCGTGGAGCATAAAAAACACAAAGACTTCAAGATTCACATGGTACAAGTTCACGTTTTTTTTTCTCTTTACATTAGTGTGTGTTTACCATGGCCAGTGAGGATATCCCACCTACACACACTTTTGATTTTGAGCACGTAGATCAAAATCAGGGCATCACGAGTGCTGTTGACACTAATATGCATGACATGATGATCTAAGAGATCATGGCCTTGTAAATATGGTTGCTTTTAAGACTTTGAAAAATCGTCAAAGCGTACTTGAATGCAACCTCTCTGCACTGAATGCAAATGTTCCAAATCTTAAGGAGCTACTTGTGAAATTTATGAATTCAGTGACGGCTCAAGGAGCCACAAGTGGCATGGTTCAAGAAAACCAAGCTCGCACGACTAAAGGAGTCCAAGATACAAGTGCTTCAGAAGATGTAGAAGGTAGCAATGCATTACTTAAGAATATTACCATTCCTGAGTTTCACAGGAAAGAGCGTGATCGCAACAAGGATGCGGTCAATACGTTCTTACACAAATGGAGTGATATTCATAGATTGAGACACACCCCGGATATAAAGACGGCTATGGAAACAAGTCTATCTATTAAAGGCAAGGCCTATCAGTGATGGATGACATTTCCAATAGATGCTCGTCCTTCGTCTTGGGCTGCGTTTCAAGCTTCTTTCTCCAAAGAGTTTTTGGACTCCAATGAAGAAGATAAGAATTGGTTAGCATGGGATGCATGCCGCATGTCTTGCCTCTCTCTCACACAGTACCTTTTGAAGTATCGAGAAATCATATTAAAACTAGAAGGTCTAGATGAATTCCAAAAGATATGGGGTTTCAATAGGGGTCTTGACAAAGACTATCGTCTTCATGTCAAGATCCAAAAACTTTGGAAGAAGCCATCAATCATGCCCAAAGATATGATGATGACCAAGAGAGGAAAGGAAATGTTCCCTACTCTAAGAGTAATTTTGCTAAGAGCAATGTGGCTAAGAGAAATGGTGAGGTAGATCTTCCACACGTTCCAAGAGAAATAAGAGACAATCTACCTCTCCATGTCCACAAGAGGCTAAGAAGCCTAAGCAATCACGAGATACTCCATGTGGATCTATCAGCACTGCTGATTTTGAGCGTGCAAAGAACATAATTTGTCTTTTAATTGTCTTTCGGACCAACATAACAAGAAAGATTGTCCTCTTTTGCAAGGCAAAGAAAAGGCCATGGACACGGTGCAACGCCTCACATTAAATTCATCTCCTAAATATTGTGCTGTAGAGGTTCTTCATATGGAAGAAAAGAACAAGTGTTGTGTGTCTGCTTCAATGTGGCAACCCACCTTTGGTCCCCATGATTTGATTCGCATGCATGGCGCTATTAACGGACAACATGTTCGTATTTTAGTGGATAATGGTGCAACTCATAACTTTCTGAACTATAAGCTAGTCAAGAAATTGAAGCTTACACAGATTCCCTGCTCTCACAAGCATGTGGTCGAACAGATATCTGGCAATGATAAAGAAGTATGGGACACGGTAGTTCAAGGGGTTGAGATTATTGTTCAATATCATACGATGACCCTTGACTTTCAAGTTATGAAAATGGACCGTGCTGATGTAGTTTTAGGATGGGAGTGGCTGCATGGTTTAGGAAACACATTGCACACTAGTTATGAACACAACTCCTTATCCTTTATGGCCAATGGTAAACAAGTGCTTTTGCTTGGTGAGAAAAATATACCATCTATACCTCTTATATGTACAACCGAGCTTTCTATTTTGCCGAAAGCAGATTTAATAGATGAAGTCTTTTTGTGTTATTGCTTGTCTCCAAGTCTTGTGAATTCTCAAGAGCAAAGTGCGGTGAATTCTAGTAATGGTATGCAAAGTGTAATGAATTCTAATTATGAGCAAAGTGTTAAAAAATCTAACGAGCAAAGTGCTCTCAATTTTAATTCTATAGAGCAACGTGCAATTGTTGTAAAACAGACATTACAGGAATTACAAGATTCTCCATCTCAACATAACTCTGGTTTACTTTCTCCTTTTGCACGGCAAAAGCTCACTCACTTACTCACGGACTATAGTGATGTATTCTCAAGTGATTTACCGCCGGGTTTACCTCTAGACGTGATGTGCAACATGGCATAGATGTCTTGCCAGGCACTAAACCGGTGAGTAAACCCCCTTATCGTATGAGTGCTAAAGAAGCCAAGGAGTTTGAGATTCAGTTGGCTGACTACCTCACCCGTGGTTTCATTAGACCTAGAACTTTACCTTGGGCATCACCAATTCTATTGATAAAAAAGAAAGACGGTACTATGCGCATGTGCATAGATTATCACGAATTAAACGCCATAACCATCAAGAACAAGTATCCTCTCTACCTCGAGTGGATGAGTTGTTTGATCAACTCCAATGGGCAAGATACTATCCAAAGATAAATCTTTGTTCATGATACCACCAAGTGCGTATCCTTTTGCAAGATATCTCCAAAACTACCTTTAGATCATGGTTCGGGCATTTTGAATTTTTGGTTATGCCTTTTGGTTTAACCAATGCTCCAGCTACATTTATGACACTCATGGATAGTGTCTTACGTCCCTATCTTGGAAAATTTATGGTGGGTTTTCTTGATGACATTCTCATTTACAGTAAGACTAAAGATGAACACATAGAACACTTACGATTAGTGTTTGAACAGCTACAAGCTCATGCGTTGTATGCTAAGCAAAGCAAGTGTGATTTCTTTAAAACAGAGATACATTACCTCGGTCATGTGATCTCTTATTCTCGCATCAAAATGGACACTGACAAGGTCGCTACCATTCTTCGATGGCCACATCCCAACTCGGTTGAGGAGCTTCAAATATTTTTAGGCATGGCTGGCTTTTATTGACATTATATCCGTGATTATGCCAAAATCGTTGTTCCTATGACGGATCAACTTAAAGAAAAAGGTAAGACCTTTTCTTGGGGAAGAAGCCCAAAAACGCAGTTTTGAACAGCTCAAGGTAGCTATAGTCACTGTCCCATCCTAGCAATCATTGACCCACTTAAGCCGTTTGTGGTAGAGACTGATGCTAGTGATAAAGCAATCTGTGCGGTACTTCTCCAGGAGGGAAGACCTATAGCCTTTGAAAGTAAAAAGTTAGATAGAGCTCAACATAATTATTCTGTCTATGAGAGAGAGCTCTATGCTATAATTCATGCTTTACGAAAGTGGTGACACTATTTATATAGTGCCGAGTTTGAAGTAGTTTTTGACCATGAGAGTATCAAATGGTTTACTATTCAAACGGACTTGAAGGGCCGTAAAGCTAGATGGGCAGAAATCCTTCAAGATTATGTTTGTAAGCTATGATATTGCAAGGGGCGATATAATGTAGTAGCGGATGCACTAAGTCGGATGCCTCAGATTAATTCAATTGCTTTCACAAAAATAAAGAATGGATTTTTAGAGTCATTACGTGGAAAGTGTGCACAAGATCAATCATATGCTAAAGTGTGGGAGTGCAGTTTTAAAAAGGGATCCCTCACACTTACATTCTCTGTACAACCATATCAACATGTCTTTGTACGTGCAGATAAAAACTCCAACACACAGAGTTTCACCCCTACTCAGGAAGAGCTTAAGCGACGGAAGAATTTTTCCATTGATGATGGATACTTACTCCACAAGGGTAGAGTATGTGTACCATAGGCGCCAAAGGACTCAGACACTAGGCGCCAAATCTTATTTGAGTATCACGATAGTCCAAGTTCTGGTCATCCAGGTATTTGTAAGACATATGCCTTAAATCAACGACAATTTTATTGGCCAGGCACTACAAGAGGTACTTAATATTAGCGACGCTCACAGTGCGACGCTCAAATGTGAAAACCCACGGCGTCGCTATGCACGTCGCTAAATTATAAGTAACTTAGCGACGCCTATAGCAACGCCGTCAGGGGTAAAAAAATAGCTGAGAGCGTCCTAAAACTCAGATCTCAGATATGAGTTTTTGGTGCGAGCTCAAGCAAGCAAAGGTAACGCGCGCTCTCCCTCTCTCTCTCTTTCTTTTACACACACACACACACGCGCACACGCACACACACACACACACACACACACACACACACACACACACACACACGAGGAGAGGAAGGAGAGCCATGTATGATCCTTCCCTCTCCTCACTCTCATGTTCCCTTCCCCTCTTTCTCTCTCCCTCTCTCTCTCTCTCTCTCTCTCACACACACACACACACACACACACACACACATTGTGTTTTTGAGAGAGAGAGAGAGAGAGAGAGAGAGAGAGAGAGAAGAAGAAGAAGAAGAAGAAGAAGAAGAAGAAGAAGAAGAAGAAGAGAGTCTTAACGTCGTAGGAAACTATCCCAAGAGACCTTAAAGATCTAGTCGACGAGGAGTCGAACTCAAGACCTGTTATTCATGAGGGAAATGGCATAACCAATTTATCACACTTGGGTGATAGAAAAGTTATACCATTTTTCTCCTTTTATTGGCATGCACACACACCCACACACACACAGCCGAGAAGAAGAGAGTTTAATTTAACGTCGTAGGAAACTAATTCAAGAGACCTTAAAGATCTAGCCGACGAGGAGTTGAACTCAAGACCTGTTATTCAAGAGGGAAATGGCATAACCAATCTACCACACTTGGGTGATAGAAAGGTTATACCATGTTTCTCTTTTTATTGGCACACACACACCCACACACACACACACACGAGAAGAAGAGAGTTTTAACGTCGTAGGAAACTATCCCAAAAGACGTTAAAGATTAGGTTAGATGTAGACTTATGTTAGATTAGATTTATGTTTATTTTTAGTTAGATTTACGTTTGATTAGATTTAGGTTTATTTACGTTAGATTTAGATTTACATTATATTAGATTAGATTTAGGTTTATTTAAGTTTATTTACGTTAGATTTAGATTTACGCTATATTACATTAGATTTAGGTTTAGTTACGTTATTTACCTGCTATTGAAGAGGGAAATGGCATAACCAATCTACCATACTTGGGTGATAGAAAGGTTATACCATTTTCCTCTTTTTATCGTTTAAGATAAGGTTAGATTTAAATTTACGTTAGATTAGATTTAGGTTTATTTAGGCTAGATTAGATTAGATTTAGGTTTATTTTGAGTACTCCGAAGGATTTTACTGCCTACACGTTTGAGAGTGGTGTCCCGGCCACTGCGTCGGAGATGCTGAGGAGTGACCCGAACACTGCGTCGGGGTCACCTAGAGGCCTGGATGATGAGCATTCATCGGACATGGTTGCTAAATCATCATCCCCTCTTCCACCCTCTCCAGTGGGAACAATTAGGCGGTGAAAGAGTGCACACCCGGAAGATGGAGGCACATGCATCACACAAGGGAGGTCGTGGGTTCGAGGCTTAAGGTGAGGATCCAAATTTACTCACTGGCCCGAATTTACGTATTGGTCCGAATTTACTTTTCGTCCCGAATTTACAAAAACACATCCGACGGCTCGAATGACCCTCACCGTTGACCCCGTGTGAAAAGCCACGTGCCAAATAGTGCGGAGGGCGCCCCCTCATCACTATATCACATGATCATGCTCAAATGGTATCAATGGTGGAGGAGGAAAACGCGTAGCGCGCCAATCGTGGACCGTCAAATTCTGCAGTTGCCCCGAAATTACTAATTTGCCCCAAATTTACTAATTGGTCCACATTTACAATATGACATAGCTGGTGTGAAAGAGAGGAGTGGAGGGGTATCAGGGAGGAGAGGACGACCAATCCAGACAGTTGGTGGCAGCAAAGTGACGCAGCAAGAGTTTGCATCAAGACGGGATTATCCCATCACCTGGGGAGTGGCGGCAGCTGGGCCAGCTTCGAAGAGGATTTTGTCCCATCACGTGGGTCATGGATCGACGGGGTGGAGAGGTGAGACTAGAAAACTCTTGCATTGAAGTATTTGTATATGTGAAGCCCATTCACATCTACACAGCTAGTAGCCCCATTGGTATGTCTTTTACCCTTGAATGGAGCGAATCACCACATGTTCAATTAGGTTAGATTTAAGATAAGGTTTTGGAGTGAGTTTTTAAATTAGAGTCTACCTTCGAGATTACGGTAAAAAAATTAGAGTTAGACGAACGGTGAAAAGATCTATTGTGAAAAAATGTTCAGATGCTGTGAAATGCTACAGCTAGAGAAGAGGCAAAGGGGCTTTGTCCACTACATGCACTATCATGTAGACGTGGGTGTGTAGATTTCTTGTACCCACAAATATAGGCATTGACCAATAAAGACGAGATTATAACCCGGTGGTTCTGATCTTCGTGCACCTCTAGACCGAGGTGTGCGGGGATTGGACATGACTAAAGAATGTGAGGTAGTTTACAGTGTGAACAAAGAGAGAGAGAGAGAGAGAGAGAGAGAGAGAGAGAGAGAGAGAGAGAGAGAGAGAGAGAGAGAAAAGATGAAGAATGCCAATAGAAGATTAAATTTATTGTCTGAGCTATAAGATTTTTACCCTCATTATGAGTAGTGACGAGGATGTGGGGCCGTCCAACCGAAACACCTATCTCTCAACGATGATCTTATGTCCTTGTAATCAATGCAAGCATGATGTGCGACGGACAAGATGCGTTTCTTTGCAACACGTTCATGACTTTGGCGAGTTCGATCCATCTATTATAGATCGAGTTGTTGCCAATTATAACTCGTCAGACTCTGACGCTGGCCAAGAGGCAGCACTCTTGCAACACAATAAACTTGGGGATGGATTACAATTCGATCCACGCTTGTCCTACTGACTGCATTTTTTTCAGAGGGGAATACATAGACATGGAGAAGTGTCTGAAATGTGATTTCGAGAGATATCGAGTAGATCTCTACGGAACAAAAATTCCACAAAAGGTTTTGCGACATTTTCCTCTGCTTCCTCGCATCAAGAATTTCTTCGAATGTAAGTCCATGGCTGCCCTAGCATCATGGCATGAGGAGAAGAAATCTTCGGATGGTGTGCTACGGATTCCTGCAGATTGTGTAGCCCGGAAACGTATAGATGGAAAATGGTCGGATTTTGCCAGGGAAGCTCAAAATTTACGCTTAGGCCTGGCTATGGATGGCTTAAATCCATTTGGTCAAAGATCAACATCTTACAGTGTATGGCCCGTTGTCATCGTCAACTACAACATTCCCCTGTGGTTGACTACACCTATGGCTTAGCTTGATTGTGCCGGGGCAATATAAAGTGAAGAATATGGATGTGTATCTTCGTCCACTATTGGAAGAGCTACAACAATTGTGGATTGGCATAGAAGTGGTGGATATGAGCCGACACACAGGTCGACGGAATGCTTTGATCAGAGGCATTCTAATGTGGACCATGCATGACTATCCCGGAGTAACAGAATGCTCAAGTGATTTACACTCCTAACTCAAACACTGTAAATCTTGGTTTTTCTCAAGATGATCTATTATCATGTGTATACATGCAGGGCTTCAAACAAGCAGATACAGAGCATGTCTCACATGTGGACCTAGACTGAATGCACGTAGGGCGTCCTCATTGAAGAAGAAAATCTACGAAGGACATCAAGTGTATCTTCCAGAGAATCATGTGTTACGCGACGGATTTTTGGAAAGAGAGCCACTGAGGATGTCTGCACAAGCATGGTTAGAGCATAAGGAAATGTGTGATGACGGATTGCTCCCAAGGATGAAGAGACTATCTCTATGGTACGAGTTACCATACTGGACCCAACTCATGATCAATCACTTGCTCGATCCAATGCACATATTCAAGAATGTGGGTAATCTACTATGGGACCATCTAACCGGCAAGAAATATACTTTGGGAGCCTGGGTTGACCTTAGATATGTGGATCGTATGGAGAAATATTGGCCGAAAACAGCGTCCAATGGATCGATAAAACTCCCTAAAGCACCATGGATTTTCACAGGATCCCAAGAACACAAAGTAAAAGAGACCATTCGATCTTTGCGGATCGCCATTGGCGTAATGCACTCGCTGCGAACGTGTTTTACTAAAGAAGGAAAGCTTACCGGTTTGAAGTCACACGACTGGCATAAAATGTGTCAAGTATGTTCATAGTGGAATATATCATAGTGCGAATTGTGTAACAAATTCGTGTGTGGACTTTAATATCATTGCTGCACGTGTTTTTCAGTTTATTTTACCGGTTGCCATTGAGGGATGTTTGTCTCTTGACGTCCGTAACACAATCTATAAACTTGCGAAGTTGGTGCAATGGATCTCACAAAAGGAGATCAACGTAGACTCCATATCATTCGCCAAACTAAACGCTGCGGAGGTTGTGTGCATGTTTGAGAAACATTTTCCTACTACCATGCTAACCATTCAGGTGCATCTTCTTGTTCACATAGTTGATGAGGTGGAAATAGCTGGCACTATACATTCCAGATGGATGTTCTTTTTAGAACATTTCATGAAAACGCTCAAGGGATATGTGCATCAAAAGGCACGTCCGGAGGGTAGCATGGCAAAAGGTTGGCTGGTATCAGAGTCCCTAGTGTACATTGGAGAGTGGCTAGATGGATTTGATAAAGCCCGTGACACACTATGGAGAACCAGAGATGATGAGCGCATATCTGGGATTGTCATGTGCAATCTCGTTGTTGAGAAGAAGATGACGGAAGATCTAGAGGCTAAAATCAACCGATTTTGCATGCTTCACAATCCAGTGATGCAAAAGTGTATTTCACAATATGGGGATGCAAAGCAAGAGCGACAAAGGGCACAAATCGAGTGGAGACGGGGAAGACGACCACCGATGCACTATTCGATGGCTCTGGAGAGCCTACCAACATTCATGAGCTTAAGATGGTTGCACAACCAATTGAAAAGCGCACAACAGTGCGATGAAGAAGTGATTGAGGAAGAGTGGGAGTACTCCCGGGGTTGCGCGACCAAGGTAAGTTTGCGATGTATGACTAGTGAATTTCTAGATATTTGAACGGCCACTCATAATCTTTGTTCGTTGTAGTATAAGTCATACACAGCAGCATGGTGTAAAGGTCGACATTTTAGGGTGGAACAGATCGACAAAAAGCGTTTTACTCAAGATTGTGGAATCATGGTAAAATTTAAACAGTTTAGTCGACGACGGTCCTCTGATGTAGATCCTATGGCGGCGGAACTCACTTACTTCGGTACGCTACAAGAGATTTTGTAATATATATTATGTTCACGTGGCTTTTTGTCCATTTCTATTTATATGCATCATTGAGTCATTGTATTTAATGGTCTTTGTGTCTACTCCAGGTACGTATGCTCTAGGTATGTTCTCACAAGCAGGGACGACGAGCACTGCGCTCCGGGTGGAATGAAGACTAAAGATGCAATCGCGAAGGGAGTCATCTGTCTCTGCTCATAGATGCAGCTCGTCTCACTGCTAGATCTAATTGATCGGGTGAAAGAGACGCTAAGAATCACTACTACTGCTTACTTAGCGTCTCTTTCACGCGATCAACTAGATTTAGTGGTGAAAGAGACGCTAAGAAGCACTACTACTGCTTCTTACCGTCTCTTTCACCCGATCAACTAGATTTAGTGGTGGGGCAAGCAACATCTATGAGCAGATACGGACTTCCTTCGCGATTGCAGCTTCAGTCTCCATCGCACCCGGAGCGCAGTGCTTTTACAAATTCACCCTCATTCAACGAAAACTCTCTACATAGGAATCCCTCCTCTCTCTCTCTCTCTATATATATATATCTAATTTTCCATGTTTTCTACACCATTCATTCAATATTAAGTTTAAATGTTCCCGTGTTTAATGCAGGTATGGATGAGAGGAGTTTCTTTCTTCTTTGTCACCCCAACAGAGACAGTGGTACGTGGAGCGTCATCGCTCTGGCGCACCATCGCGCGTTCCTACTCCAGCCGCATCTCCCTCTGTTTCGGAGCATTCAGTGCGCTCCAAAGCTTTGGTGTCGACGAGACGATCTTCACACTCGTCTAGGCACCGGCGCTCTAGTGGTGGCGGTGGTGGTTGTTGTGGGGATGCCGCCGCCGATGCTTCGACACCGCCTCGTGTTCGACGAGGCTCTTTACCCTCCCCTTCTTTGCCCGCCTCGACACCAGCCACGGCATCGCCATCGACACCAGGTTTTGCGCGGTTGACTGCCGTTTCTAGCGGCTACACACCACTAGCTACTCCTCCAGAGTCACTCCAGTTGGACACTCCTCGCTTCGGGGCTCAAACTCCAATGGAGACACATGACGTCCGTACCCCCATCGACACGTCGCTAGAGACCCCTGCTGGGACACCCAGGTTCACGCGTCAGCGGCGAGAGGGCTTGCCTTACTTTGTCGACTTCAACGGCGGCATCATCTTGGATGATGAAGGCAAGAAGGTGATTTCGCGCATGCGCGGTCTTTGCTCTCAGGTGTTTAGACACTACATACTAAACACCTGGAGTGAAGTACTGAATGATTTAAAAGATAGATTCATCAACATGCTTCATGAAGAGTTTCCCGTTACAACACGGGATGGCCGCTTCAATGAAGACGTGATGAAGGTTTGAATGCGCAAATACTGCAAGCACAAGCGTTCCGAAGTGCAAAAAGCAATCAAGCATGGGTGGAATAGACCAGATTGGCTGGCCAAAGAAGATTGGAAGAATGCGAAGAAAGCAGCGCGCGAGAATCCCGACAAGTGGAAGCAACAAAAGGAGGCAGCCACAATGCGAGTAGAGGCAGGGAGCTCGCACCACTTGGGGGAGCGGCGGGTGGACATCATTTGAGGCCGATTTTGTAAGTGTTTTCTCATTGCTCTTTATGTTTAATAGTTTAGGGTTTATGGATTTTTAAATTCTAACATAATGGATTCTTTGTATGTTTTGACAGTGGTCGATGACAGAACGTGATCCCACACCGTACGAGCGCGAGTACGTAGTCAGGAAGGGCTTAAACACCCTGATGGACATTCTGAGTTCTCGTGGTGGCATGGTTAGTATTAGGGTTTACTCTTTTCTATTTGTTGTATTGTTTTATAAACTTTGCTATATGTTTATACTTACAAAAAGCTGTCTTATTGTTTTTTTTTCAGAATCCGACAGATACGTCGCTTGGACGCGATGAGACGTCTGATTAGACGACGTTAGTCTAGCCGTAGCTAGATAGCATTAGTTTCTTTTTGTCATACCTTATGTATCATGAGACGACTTTTATACGTCTTTTTGAAAACCATGTATATTTTTTCAATAATGACAATGGTGTTGTAACTATTACATTTGCAAAGTTTAATAATCAAGTGATTTTGCCTATGATGTGTACAATTGTCATTGATTTAATTTCATTAATTCACGCTTGTCAGTTCTGTATCTTTATTTTACAAACAATACGTACTATGGATGATGGAGTTAATGGTTATATTGTCTTGTGGGTGACTATTTTGGGTCTATATCTACCTTTGCTCTTTTTTCAAAGGTGAATCAATCAATGAAACATTCAATATGGTTGATGGAATGCCCTGCCACCAATTGTTTTTCCTATCGGGCATCTCTATGAACGTCGCTATATAAGGCTCTGCAGCGTCGTTATAAACGTCGCTATAGATGGCCTGCAGCGTCGCTATAAACGTCGCTATAGATGGCTTGCAAACGTCGCTATAGCGACGCTTATAGCGACGTTCCCGTATTGACGCTGTTAGCGATGGTCTTAGCGACGCCGGGGGTTATAAAAACCCAATGTATTTCCGCCGCTAACAATGTCACAAGAGCACACAACGTCTTGTAGTGAGGCTTACATCATTATGTTCAAGAGTACGTACTAAACTGCCAACAGTGCCAAGGTAATAAGGCAGAGCGCCTCAAGGTAGGTGGCCTTTTACATCCTTTAGAGATTCCACAAGGTAAGTGGGAGAGTATCTCTATGGATTTTGTAGTAGGACTACCTACTACAAATCGTTGCCATGATGCCATATGGGTAATTGTAGACTGTCTCACAAATATGGGTCAATTCATTCCCACTAAGACTACGATTAAGCCACCGAACTTAGCACGGCTATTTGTAGAGCATATATATAAACTCTACGGTCTTCCAGCTAGTATCATTAGTGACAGAGATCGAAATTTCAATAATCACTTCTGGAGAGCTGTGTTTCAAAAGTTGGAAACTAAACTTAATCTAAGTACGACTGATCATCCAAAAAAAGATGGTCAAATTGAAAGAGTTAATCAAGTGCTAGAGGATATGCTACGAGCGTATGCCAGCAAGAAGCAAACCAATTGGGAAGAATACTTACCTATATTGGAATTTTTTTATAATAGTTCAAAACATTTGACTACAAGGTTTAGTCCATTTATGCTTTTATATGGATTTCAACCTAGATCACCCGTTACGGTGGGTTTGGCTAAGGGAAAGATACAACAAGCAAAGGATTTTCTCCAAGACCATTTTGACATGCTTCGAGTTTCTAGACAGAATGTAAAGCAAGCTCAAGATCGATATAAGAAGTACGCAGATGAGCATCATCGTCTTGCTACTTTTGAAGAAGGAGAGAAGGTTTTCCTCAAGGTTCCGGAGCGTTCAAAAAGTCTGAAGACGGGAAAAGTTACTAAACTTTCACCACGCTATTGTGGACCGTTTACCATTCTCAAACGTATAGGTCAAGTGGCCTATAAGTTAGCTCTTCCAGAGCAGTCACTAGTTCATCTTATTTTCCATGTTAGCCGTTTACAAAAACAGTTAGGAAAAAATGATAATGTCATTGACATAGGCGTGTTAGTTGACCTTATCGAACCGCCAAGCATCCCTCATGAGCCCAAAAAGATTTTGGATTCTCATGAGCTTTGCACCAGACATCATGTCAGACAACAGTTGTTGGTAAAATGACTAGATAGACCTGAAGAAGGTTCTACATGGGAGAATGTCTCTGCACTTAAGAAACGTTTTCCTACCTTCGTTTTCAAGGACAAAAACGATTCTCCAAGGGGGGGGGGGGGGGTAATGTAACGACATGGGTCCTACAAGCAAGGCCACTGGCATGGCCGGATAGTGTGTAAGCTAGGGGGAGGCTATACGATAGTACGGTTGGGTGGAGACTAGCACATGCATTACCACCGCCCTCTCTCTCTCTCTCTCTCTCTCTCTCTCTTTCTCAATTATCCCTCTTGTGTGTGAATTATCTCTCTCCATTAAGCACACCACTCTAATCTCTTTTTTTCTACTCATTAATTCCTAATAGGGAGGCCTTTGGAAACCTTGATGATCCAACATCAACACTCGGCTATCGATAATGCATTGACTAGTACTCAGTTAGTGGCCTTGCTACTTACAAAATTTCTAGATGAAAATAAGATGGTAGAAAGGGAATTACGCTTCCAAATCACAAAGGAAACCCCGATTTTGATGATCCCAACTCTTTTCTTGATGAGGAGGAGTCTATCTTAGTCTACCAATGCAAGCTTGTGGAGGGTAGTCGTGATAGTGATTCCACCTAGGGATTAATGAGGCTCATGTGGAAATGGCTATAGTGGCCAAGAATTTTTTCTACAGTTCATTGGTGGCTTTGCAACATGCTTTGGCAAGAGAGGGGCAAAAGGAGCTCCCAATACGTGATTTAGAAAAGCACATTGCATCTCATAAGGAAACAACATGATGTATACAAAATAATATGGATATTTTGCAAACAATCCGTTATTGTTGGTCGGATTATAGACAAGGTGTGTTCCAAAGTTCATTATCTTGAAAAATCTTGGACATGATGTGCTCATAGTTCAAGAATGTGATTTCTTGGACCTAGTGTGCTCTACAACTCAACTTTATATGAGGCATCTCATGCTCAAGATGGCATGCTTTCAAGTGACAAGTTGGTGGTTGCAAATCCAATGTGTATATGAAGGTGTATCCAATATAGTCTCTTGTGGGGTGTCCATGGTAGCTTCTTTATCGGCTTGGTCTTCCTACATATGTCCACTATGACTACATAGAGGGGGTTAAAGTTTATGCATCTCAAGTGGATGCTCAATGTGATCCCATACTTAATTTTTCCTTTAAGTATTTATTTACTTAGTTGGCAAGATATTGGGTAGGGAAATTTTGTGAGGGGTGATACTTAAGGATTGAAGATATATAAGTGCACCTCTACCTCCATCGTATAATAATCTTATCCACTGGTAAGTTGGTTGGTTTTGAGAAAATCTCTATCTCGTGTGCACTCTCCCTAATTTTATGCTTCTGCATCATCGACTTTGACACATTTGGAGAACGGGTGATACAAAATATAAATAGGACAAGGAATCTTGGAGCCATTCTGACATACTTCCAAAATAAGAAATTCAAAATTCTCTCTCTCTCTCTCATGTGTGTGTGTGTGTGTGTGTGTGCGCGCGCATTAGAATTCAGGCCTGTCCAACCACATTGACCATACTAACTATTGTTCAAATCATATAAAATAATAAGGAGTAGTCAAGTATTCTAATCCTTGCACCAAGCTCCACCAATACTCTATGTTTGTTCTTCTTCCTTGCACTTTGAACACACCATGGACTCTTCAAGTGATATTAGAGCCAAAGGTTGTAGTGCTACTCCTCTTTTAGCATTTTGTCTTCTCGGTGAGCTTCGCATCAGCAATGGATTGAATCTCGGAGCTTCCATGGCTATGGACGCATTGTGAGCTCGGCACATAGAGCTCATGTATCAAGGTGGAAAGGGGCTAAAATCCACGTCACAAAGGGTGAGAGATTGTGCTTTTGGTGAGCTCAAAGAGAGAGAGAGAATCATGTTGCTTAGTTTAGGACAAATTCATAGTAGGTCACTGTTTCACTCATAACTTGAGCTAGAAAACTTGAATTCATTTTAAAAAAAAATCAAAGTAGAGATCTCTATTAGCTCTATGACTTTGTAGTCTAAAATAAAAAAAATAGAGGTTGTTTTGGCACAATAGATTGTGTATTGGAGTTGAGAGAGAGAGAGAGAGAGAGAGAGAGAGAGAGAGAGAGAGAGAGAGAGATAATTCTATTATCATTCTCGGATGTCAGATATGACCTATGGGACCAAATGAACATGTCATGTGGTGTGAGTGGAGGTCATAAGTGACTCTCGATGCTCAAAAATGGCTGAAATGAGCATCGCAATAGAGAGTCTACATCGTGGTTGGGAGAGGAAGGTATGTAGGGAGAGCTCATGGCTGAATATAAAGGGAAAAGAGGACCTAATGTGGCCAAATGTGCAGCACTCAAGTAGTGTGTGGTACTCACTCTCTCGCACTTGACGAGGGCATAAAGTGCAAAGTCGATGAGACTCCTCGTCAGTGCCCCAACGTCCTGTCTCGTAGCGTAGAGAATGGGAGCTAAGACGAATGGAGGCAATGGTGCGGATTGCACTCAATGGGATGGGCTCAAGGATGTAGGGATGGGTTCGGTTACCTCGTTCGAGAAGAAGAGAGATTTGTAGTTGGGGCAATGTGTGTGGTGTAATGGATGAAGCGAGAACCTCTGGATTTTTCCCAAGCCGTGATACATTGGCATTGTAAGACGGCCTCATTAGTCGATCGACGCATCCTTGATCGTGTGTGTGTGTGTGTGTGTGTGTGTGTGTGAGAGAGAGAGAGAGAGAGAGAGAGAGAGAGAGAGAGAGAGAGAGAGAGAGAGAGAGAGAGAGAGAGATTCATCTCAACTTCAACATTGAAGGCCTCAAGACACACACTTCTTTTCTTGACATTGACATATCAAGTGAGAGAGAGGACAAATCGACTCACCTCTTGCATCGACACCTAGTTTTCTAGACATCGGCAAGTGAGAGAGAGGACACATCACCTCTCCTCTTGCATCGGCACCTAGTTTTCTTGGCATCGACAGCGGTGTTTTCCCGGTGGCTTGCGGCATTGGATTCTCCCCTGACATAAACATGCACGGGTGAGATGCCTCTTCCATAGAGGAGTGACACCTGGCATCGACATCAACTTCAAATTTCATTCGTTCTTTGGTATTGTAGAGAGCGAGATAGAGAGACAATGGGAGACAAATTATAGATTGCCATTAGTAGCAGTCTCATGCATCTTTTGAGAGAAGTTTTGGATTGCCATATGAGTTTTTGACATTGATTTCTATTCTTTGTGGTTTTAGAGATGGATTTGATTGCTCATGCATAGCCATTGACTCACTTGACTCGCTTCTTAACACTAGGTTGGTAATGGGACACTTTTATATATGTCCTGCTAAGTGACCACTTTCCTTGAATTATGTCAAGAGTTTCAAAATAGATTTTGAGGTGCTATCTATCTAGAAATTTGTCTCATGAGCTGAAAAAAACTCGACATTTTTTTGGAATATCAATTCCATCTTTAACATTGTCCTTGCATAGCATTTCACAACCTAAACTGTGTGAAAAAAAGGGTCCTGTTTTTGGCTTTTTTCAACTTTTCGCAACTATACCACTCTAGAATTCATGTTTGTGAGGTCTATAATGCTAGAGAAGTATCTTTAGTAGTCCTCAACATGTCTTGATGCTTCTAGGGAGAAATAAATGTTAAAGTTGTAAGTTATGACCAAATTACAAAAATTGTCAAATCCTGTTTTTTAGCCAATTTTAGCTCTTCTATGATTTTTTTAGTGGATTTCATGATATCCAAATGCATTTTTTATTTTCTATGTCGCATATTGTAACATAAAGCTAACATTCCTTGAGTTTTGGGGCACCTAATACCCTATTTTGCATAGTACACAACGATGGTTGATTTTTTCAATTATAGAAGAAAACGAAACATCTAGTATATCAAGTATAGCTTTTTCAATATTGTTAGTTTCTTATGACAACTGCATGCATTTTGTAGGTAGTAACCGTATCTAGTCATAAGGATCAAATTTGGCTAGATATTGAATAGTTTCTATGGGATTCTACAAGTCATAATGTTGAACCCAGTTTTTTCATGTTTGCTGTATTTAACACTTCATCTTTGTCCCCAAGATTCCCCTTGGTAAGAGATGTATTATTCTTTTGACATGCTCCATGGCTCTTTATGAACATAAAGAACAATAGGGAACTAGGAAAACATGCATATATTATTTGTATTGAGCGTGGCTATAGAAACTTTGATGATAGGTTTGCAGAATGGTAAAAATTCAACTTTTTTGTACCTATTTATTTTGGCAAAACAAAAAATAGTGAGTGAGAAGCAATCATATGTTCTGATCACCAACCTATTGAAGTTAACTAGGGAATTTATCTCAAGTCATACAAAAATCCCTAATCTTATTTGTATGCAACAAAACGTAAGAAATGACTGTTTTGATGAAATTCACTGGTCCATCATTTTTGGAGGCTTGGTGTGACCAAAAGATGAGAAATTTTACAAGTTTCTTATTTTTTCCATGTTTAGTAGGCCTCGAACTATAACGTCATGAAAGGATTTTACAAAATGAGTGGATCTACTATGGTTTTGGAGGTTTTTTTCAAAACCCTGAAAGGACACTTTTATGTCCTGTTAGGTTACCAACCTAATGTTAATGATAGCTATCAGATACAATTTTAGATGCATAGGGATATTCACAGGTTCTCTTGACACAATAGATCTATAAGCATCTTAGCAATAACATCCATCACAATTCTATTGGGAGTTTGGGTGCATATGGTTATGCATGACTGGCACTTGAGAGTGCTTATGCTTTGTTGAGAGCAATTTACTCCCCATAAGGAGCTTGCTTGAGTTCATATTTTTTACTTGCATACTCATTGTGCTTGAGTTCACATTATTTACTTTGCATACTCATTGTGCTTTTTTGAGCACGTGTCTTGCAATTTTTTAGTGACACTTTTATATTTTGGATGTAAGTTGTGTTGCGGTGTTAGAGGATTAAGGTTTTGAAAGGTGAGCCAAGATAGCACCGGGCTTCTAGCTCTGGGAGAAGAGAGAGAGAAGATAAGTACCACAATGTAGAAGTGCCTAATATCCTCTCCAAAACGGGAGCGCAGTAAAAAATAAACAAAATTTAAATAATGATGGAAAAAGTCGATGCACAATTGCTAATGCGGTGATGCTAACAACACGATTAGGCTGATTAATTGCACATTAAGGAGTTTAAGCTCCCATTTACAAAGGCTAGGCCAGATTAGTTTAGCGTGCACTGATTCAAAATTTCCAATAGTGATCGGTGTTGATGAACGTAAGTCTACTTATGATGATTTTCTCACAAATTTTTTCCCTGTGTTGCCAAATCCGCCTCTTAGTACTTATACTCTTGATCGGATATGGCTTCCTCTTTGCGAGAGAGAGAGAGAGAGAGAGAGAGAGAGAGAGAGAGAGAGAGAGAGAGAGAGAGAGAGAGAGAGAGAGAGAGAGAGAGAGAGAGAGAGAGAGTTCCACCTTGCTTAGCCTCAACCTCTTTGATAGCTTCCTTTGACCTCCTTTGCTAGGCTTTGAGAGGGAGAGAGAGCTCCTTCTTGCTTAGTTCCAAGAGCGAGAGAAAGAGTTGCTTCTTAGCTTTGAGAACGAGAGAGAGAATTGCTTGCTTCATTGCTTATGCCCACCTTCCCCATCCTACTCTCGTGAAGGCCTCCAAGCCTCCGTTGAGAGAGAGAGAGAGAGAGAGAGAGAGAGAGAGAGAGAGAGAGAGAGAGAGAGAGAGAGAGAGAGAGAGAGAGAGAGAGAGAGAGAGAGAGAGAGAGAGAGAGAGCGAGAGCGAGAGAGAGAGAGAGAGAGAGAGAGAGAGAGAGAGAGAGAGAGAGAGAGAGAGAGAGAGAGAGAGAGAGAGAGAGAGAGAGAGAGAGAGATGGAGAGCCCCCTCCTTGAGGTCGAGAGCCCAAGAGATAGATCAAGTCCCTTCTTCTTTTCTTCCTCCTTTTCTTTACATTTCCTCCCCCTCCCTCACACAATAATTCTCCTTCTCTTCTTGTCCTCCCATTGATGCTCCCCAAAAACTCTCCTATTTGTAGTCTTTAAAAAAACATTCCTTCTATTTCTTGTCACGATGAAGTGACATACCTGGTGATGTGGAAAGCAGTTGGTGGACCTCCCCCAAATTAGTCGAGAGCGGTGCCAAATAGGTTCACCATGGCGAGCTGATCAATTTCCGTTTCAGGTGTGTGCTCGTCCGAGCTTCCCACAACTGTGGGCGTTAGCCCTTCTCTCTCTCTCTCTCTCTCTCTCTCTCTCTCTCTCTCTCTCTCTCTCTCTCTCTCTCTCTCTCTCTCTCTCTCTCTCTCTCTCTCTCTCTCTCTCTCTCTCTCTCTCTCTGCGCCCCTGCCCTCTTCTTGCCGCCATGTCTCATCTTCTCTTCTCCTTTTCACACACACACACTCTCCAAACCCTTTCTTAATTGGGTGGCCATCCCATGGGTGGCGGACTCCTTGCTTTTTTGGGGTCATTTCCCTCGATGGGAACCACATTGGACATATATGTCCACCAAGGCATTGCAAAGTGCAAATCAAGCATTGCCAAGCACGACATGTTCCTCCAACAGTTTTTTACTAACAATATCATTGTGAATTTTGCTGCCATTTTAGTGTCGTGGATATTGCCGCATCCTTCAAGATGCTAGTATAGATGATTGCATTCAGAGAAATGCCTTCCCTTGCATTAAGTTAACAAGACAAACCTTTTTTGCCACAGTCGTATTGGGCATTCCCCGCAACCAATGATCTCCGGGAGACGACATTTTTGAAGTGAAGCTCATCAACAACCTTATGTGCTTCCGTACAAGCACCACATTTAACATATTTAACTTCCAAAGCATGTGTGTCTCCATTAGCCATCTAGCATACAACTCAATTAAAGAACTACCAAGCACGACATCAGTTTTCATCATTCCCTGGTTGAAGCTTTAAAAATCCCAGATGGCACACCGATCGAGCCAACCAGACTTGTACGAAACTGGCCCCCGATGAAATTTAATCTGGTGATATCTTGGTAACTGTAACTACGATCTTCGCTGATCTGAAAACATCAATGTGCCCCACAAAGTGAGCACTTTAGCCCCATGCATTCACTTCATTTCTGTCCCCTCACCTGCAATTGCCCAATCCGGTACGGATCTGCATCAACTCAAACTTCAAACTGACATAACTTTCTCACCCTAGCTCTAATCGACGAGTCGTAAAGACAAGTCGATAGAGCACTTCAAGCACTCCAGTTCAAGACCATAATCTTCCATCTATAATCACTTCAAGAATACTCTTTTTTAGCATCATCAAGGCATCTGTTGGCCCTTTAAATCTGCATCAGACATACATTAATCATAAAACCTAGCTTGTTAGCAAGCCTTGAACAATGATCATTAATCCTTAAGCTTCACTTTAGCTTGCTCAATATCTTCTTGATGCCTCTCAAGTTGGCGAATACGCCAAGCAAGCAAGCCTTCTGTAGTCATACCTTCTTCCCATGGCATTATAGTCCAAGATATAACTGCTTCCTCTGTAGGCATAATGGGTTTTTGCCCATGCATCAACTCGAATGGCATAAAACCTGTAAAAAAAACTTTGTGTAGTACGATCAACCCATAAAGAAAATGGTAAGAGCTTAGGCCAATCACCAATATGCCCTTGACATGCATTTGCTAAGGCTTTAACATATGCCCTCTTTCAATTTTTCCATTCCCTTCCAGGTTGTATGTTGTAGTGAGAGCTAGTTTAGTGCCCAACCAAGCAAAAGAAATCATGAGCTTCATCTGGATCTAGCTCCCCTTTGTCAGGACTAATGCTACCAACACATCCATACCTAGAAATCACATCTTCAAGTAAGAACTTCAATACTGAACTGGTAGATTTAGTATGCAAGTTCATCTGACATACATTAATCATAAAACCTAGCTTGTTAGCAAGCCTTGAACAATGATCATTAATCCTTAAGCTTCACTTTAGCTTGCTCAATATCTTCTTGATGCCTCTCAAGTTGGCGAATACGCCAAGCAAGCAAGCCTTCTGTAGTCATACCTTCTTCCCATGGCATTATAGTCCAAGATATAACTACTTCCTCTGTAGGCATAATGGGTTTTTGCCCATGCATCAACTTGAATGGCATAAAACCTGTAAAACAAAATTGTGTGTAGTACGATCAGCCCATAAAGAAAATGGTAAGAGCTTAGGACAATCACCAATATGCCCTTGACATGCATTTGCTAAGGCTTTAACATATGCCCTCTTTCAATTTTTCCATTCCCTTCTAGGTTGTATGTTGTAGTGAGAGCTAGTTTAATGCCCAACCGAGCAAAAGAAATCATGAGCTTCATCTGGATCTAGCTCCCCTCTGTCAGGACTAATGCTACCAACACATCCATACCTAGAAATCACATCTTCAAGCAAGAACTTGCATACTGAGGGGTAGATTTAGTATGAAAGTTCATATGACATACATTAATCATAAAACCTAGCTTGTTATCAAGCCTTGAACAATGATCATTAATCCTTAAGCTTCACTTTATCTTGCTCAATATCTTCTTGATGCCTCTCAAGTTGGCGAATACGCAAAGCAAGCAAGCCTTCTGTAGTCATACCTTCTTCCCATGTCATTATAGTCCAAGATATAACTGCTTCCTCTGTAGGCATAATGGGTTTTTGCCCATGCATCAACTCGAATGGCATAAAACCTGTAAAACAAAACTGTGTGTAGTACGATCAGCCCATAAAGAAAATGGTAAGAGCTTAGGACAATCACCAATATGCCCTTGACATGAATTTGCTAAGGCTTTAACATATGCCCTCTTTCAATTTTTCCATTTCCTTCTAGGTTGTATGTTGTAGTGAGAACTAGTTTAATGCCCAACTGAGCAAAAGAAATCACGAGCTTCATCTGGATCTAGCTCCCCTCTGTCAGGACTAATGCTACCAACACATCCATACCTAGAAATCACATCTTCAAGCAAGAACTTGCATATTGAACTGGTAGATTTAGTATGCAAAGCTCTGCCTTCAACCTGCTTTGCAAGATCTTCTATGGCAAGAACAATATACCTCATCTGCCACACTCCTACTGGCATTGTAATAAGGTCTACCACCCACTTGTAGTGCATAGCCAGTGGATAGGTCGGATGCAATCCATCTTGATGTCGCACATTAGAATATTTTTGGCATACTAAGCATGTCTCCACAAATTGAGACACATCCTTATACATACCCTTTCACCAGCACTGGTCTTTGATCTTGACAAAGGTTTTCCATACTCCTCTGTGTCCAACTCACAAGCTCTCATGAAACTCTTTTATAACCTATTGTTGAGTCGCTTTATCTCAAACAACCCATTGTGGTACCCCTCCTAAATGCTTTGGCTGCTTCCATAGATAACCATCCTTCAAAAAATAGTCGTAGGCCTTCTTTCTGATTCTTTTATAATCTTGGTCAGTCCATCCTTCTCATCTGGTTAGTGTGCTTAGGTAGTGGCCAATCAAAATTTACTCTCCCTTGTAGAACCCTTCAAAAATATGAGCAATATTACCACAATTTGCATGTAGATAAGAAGACATGTAGAACTTCAAGCTAACATAGTCACTTGTGGTCAGCATCTCTTCTTCATCTTCAAACCTAGCTCTTGATAACATGTCTACAACAGGATAATCTCTACCTACAATATGACAAAATTCAGGGTTAAGAGACTTAATATAGGCTATCCATTGCAGCATAGCAATTTTCGGAGTAGAGCTGTCATAAAATAATCTTTATTAGACCTTAGAGCAATAGCAACACCCCAAAGTTCTCTCATAACCTGTGGGTAGCCTCATTGACGAGCATTGAGCACCTTTGCTCCAAATCTAACTGTTAACCACCGGTGCCACCAAGTGACCACCTTTAATGTAGCCACGGGTCGGGCTTGTCGGACCTGCTAGTATGTATTATGCTATTGGCCGGGTTTGTTGATCAGGTAGGAATGGATAAGAGTGATCACCGATGAGAGGCGCACTCTAAAATTGGAACCTATAATGTTTGGGTAGGATTGGCTAAGTGTGGACGCCCAAATGTGAACGGAAAAGCCCATATAAAATTCAATCCAAACCTAAAATACCTCATTCTCTCATTTGCGCAATGCAAGAAGAGTGATCTTGCTTCATCTCCTTCTTCGTCTCCCTTGTGTACTAGTGTCTGTGTGTGTGTGTGTCTGCTTGAGAGAGAGAGAGAGAGAGAGAGAGAGAGAGAGAGAGAGAGAGAGAGAGAGAGAGAGAGTGATTGAGCATTGCAACGGCACAACGGCGGCGAGGCGGTTGAGAGCGGCATAGCGGCATCTCCCTCTTCTTCGCCGCGAGGAATCCTCCATGACAGAAAACGTGGAGCGGTGAGTGACACACCATCGTCATCTTTGAGCTTACTAGTTTAGGCTAGTTGCGTGCTTGGAGACATTTGTGGCTTGCACACAGTCCCGGGGGATTCACTCTATATACAAAACAGGATACCACCTGCGAGCGAACAACTTTGATAAAACCCCTATATACGACTAATATTAGGGAATATGACCCTCCTTTCTACACTTATATGACAATCAATGCAGAAAACTATCATACCCCTATCTTACATATAAAATTTAGGTCTCACATGATCTAACTCAGTAAAACTATTCAAAGAGCGTATAGCATAGTGATTGGCGACGTACTAAGAAACCACTTCTGTTGATCCAATTTTGACCAATCTAAATTACTCAAAAAACATGGTTATAAATTTGTGCTAGGTTCTCCGTGTAAATTTGAATCTATACAAATTCTTTATAGCTTTCATCCCTCAACAAATGAACTATAATCACAAAACAAGCAATTGATACAAAGCAATGTTAGTTGTTGCATGTATCTTTGTAGCTATTGACTCACAAGTTTGAGGGAAGGCTCTTTTGGGAAGCCATGGTTTTGAAACACAAAAACTTTATTTTCTTATTTTCCCCCCCCCCCCCCCCCCCCCCCCCTAAATATGGTACCCCCTCCCTTATTTTTAAGCTTGGGAGATAAATTATTGGGGGCCTGCCCCTAACTTATACACTTATGTAACTTGTAAGAAAACCCCCCTCCCCTACACTTACATGGTGCGGTAAGTTTTTCATGGTGAATCCCCCAAGCACACAGTGTATCGGCAAGTCCCTTGCATTGACGCGTGCAACAGGTGTGCACATTTTTGGTGTCGTTTCCAAGAAATGCTATGCACTAAGCTCGAATGGCACTCTGTGCTGCTTTGTGGTGCATTATGAAATGTAGGAAAGGTAGAGAAAGAAGGTGTGTGTGTTGAGAAGGAGTTTGTTCTGTTGTGTATTGTTTTGTTAATAAGGTATTGAAAGGTACTGTGTTTTTTCTGTTCATAAGGTGTTTTCTATGTGATAAGGTGTTAGATTAAGCTAGTAGATCCATAATGTTAGTTCTGTGTAAAGTACAATAAGTAGATCTGTTAGCTAATGAGTTGCTGTAGTAGTGTGTTAGTGTGTAACAGTAGCTCTATTAGTTGTAAGTAGGTAGGTTAGGTGTGTGTGTGCTCGGCGCACAGCGTGGCCGCGGCGACCTTATCCCAAAAAAAAATAAAAAATAAAATTTAAAGGTAGGACCGGGATCCGAAATATTCTCCAGGCCTAAGCCCAGACCCAAGCCCAAGCTCACGCTCAGGCTCAGACCTTAGTCCCCCTTTAAAATTACATATTTTAGCCTCACGCTAGGTAAAAATTGACCTTTTTGAGAACCAACGGATCTTCGGATAAACGAACACTGTGTTGTAAAGCACACCACAACCCCCTGAGCGATATGCTTGTTTTGAGCTATCACACGCTCTACTCCAAAAACCAATCATTAAAAAACATTAAAAAAAATAAAAAAACTTCAAAAAACGAGTGAAAACGGACGCCAAAAAAAGTAAGCGGTTAACCTTCGAGGTTATTCGCCGACGCTTGTAGGGTGTCCAAGGCACATGCATCTGCGCTCTGGTCGTGTGCTAGAGACGGAGCAACTAGCGAGAATTTCGACTTACGCGAGTTCTCAATATCTACCTACCTTATGTTCCGAGCCCTCGGCGGGGACCCAAGTTAGTACAAACCAAGACACAAACATAGCGGCTAGTGAATCTTCCTCTGACTAAGACATCATGGAGGGTTACCCAATGCCTAATTTTGATAGCTCAAGCCAAGATATGCATGCCATGGGCCCATGGTCTGAACCGAGCGTGCTTAGTTGCTTGAAGGAAACCTTTAGTAGATCCACTCACTCCGAACATGGAGCTAACGAGGGCGGGTAAGTAAATTCTCCATTCATGACCAACGTAGACCCCATGCTCTTGGAGAGTGTGCATGTGAATGCTCCATTCACTGCACACCCTGACTCTGTAGAGCTGTACCCCTCCGAGGTCATATTACCTGATGGTAGAAGCCTTGCCAAAGTGCAAGAGGTTGAGCGATATATCATTGCGGCTAGGGAAAAGGAAATTGAGAGCTTACACAAGGAGGAGCAATGAAGAGAGTTAAAAGCGAAAGCCCCTATGTCAATATCATTGGTAGGAGAGCAATCGAGTGCTCCTAACTTAGCAACCACTAAGGGCAAACCCATAGAGAGCAACATTGCATCTAGCTCAAAGGACACCCCTAGCACCTCAATCGTAGATGGAGCGTTCTTAAATGAGAAATGGGAATACAAACTACAAACGGAAACTCTAACCGACCTATACATAGGTCACACATATCACGTGGGTTGGTTAGCCGTCCTACAATCCACAACGGGTGCTACTAGTGTGAAGAATCAACAACAAAGAGTTTGTGAGATCATCCTTAGGGTTATTGAGCTAGAGAGACAGAACAAGGGGATCCACATGCCTTCAACGGGTCTCATGAGATTCTTGGATACAGGGAAGGCTAAACAACCAACCTTCTCGCAAATGGAGACTCCCTCGATAAGTCCGATGGATCCTCCATATGTTGTTTTGCAAGGTGTCTCAGTGCAATATGAGCGCACAAGTGATAGCTTTACCTTTCCCAGTCTAGCTCATCTTTCCCTTGATGACACCATGGCTACCATGCCCACCCCAATGATGGGCATGCCAAGAAACACGCCATGGACCTCATTTGTTAGTAAAGCACCGCCCCGGGGCAGTCACTTTTTAGAATGTGTATAATATCACGTGAGTTAACCGGAGAGGATTATTAAAAAACCAAAATGTATAAAAATGTATACATACAGAGGGGGGTGGGGGTTTTTTAAATAGACTCATAGTGTAAGTATAGTATGTATATTGGGGTATTATTAATTAACTCTTGAACGCACGTGATATAGGGGTCTTTTGATAAGTGACTGCCCCGGGAGCACCGCTACATGGTAGCTCAATGCCTGCAACAATACCTACAAGTGTGTACCAATCATATATACCTATGGGTCCTCGTACTCATGTAGTTCCTACCCCTCCCATTGTTTCAACAACCTATGCTCCACAACCACAACACCCAAGCTCTTATTTCTATGGGACTATACCGGCTAGCATTAGCATGTCACATCCAACGTCTGCTATGCTTAGGGCCACACATATGAACTTTGGGCCACCACATGGCACAACACCGTACCCAACGTGGAACCCAAGGGCTTCCTATGTGTAAGGTCTCTGACCCCAACCAAAAAGAGCACCCTTGTACCATGAAATGATCATAATGAAAAAAAGTTACTATTTTTAGCAGTTTTCCAGATTCTGTCAGTACCATGATGTTTAGAATGTTATAAAGCTTCAAAATGTGAATTAAAATAATTTTTGTGAAAAATTTCTAAAAATAGTAAGTTTTTGGTCACCCGACTCGTCTAGTTTTGACCATCTCGAAAATCTGCACCCGTACCCCGAATTTGAAAAAAATGCAATTTTCGGACCCCGAGGGCTGCTAAATATGGCAGGTACTCGGGCCAGTACGTCTTAGTTAGAGCTTAGTATAGCAATTTACGGCATCAAAATCCGACTCGTATGACCCGTTTTAGCCTAGAACCAATTTTCCTAAAAATTGTCCGGGGAGGTACCGGGGACCCGGGGCTCTGTGGGAACAGGTCCCAGCCCACTCCAGACCTGCTTTAGCAGCTAGGGGGCGCCCTCTTGCTTTGTGGGAGTCTTGGGGAAGCTGCCAAGCCTGCAACTCAGTGTGAGAGTCAGTTTACTGAGCCAACTGGACACTTGGTGGGTAGGCAACTAGACTTGCCATGAAAGGACTGAGTGCTCATCCAGATGCATTTAGCAACACAAATCGATTTTCAGCCTGTAGAAGCCTATTTAAAGGCCCACACACACACACACACACAGACATATATGCTCACACACACACATTGCATACTCACACACCTACACACTGGGAAGGTGCTGCCGGCACACACACAGCTTTTGAAGGAGGAGCAAGGAGGGAGGTGCTGCGGAATTTCCCATCTCGAGGATTCATTGCATCAGAAATTTAAGAGGATTCTCAGCCCCTAATCACGGTAATTATGGTTTAATTACTGCTCTTCTTAATCTCATCATTACCCACTCATAATTCTTGTCTACTATGCTTACTTTTAGCTATAATTCTCTATAGCTGCTCTCTAAGTTTTCATAGCTATACTTCATTACATAATTATCATTCATTAAGTTAATTTATTCAGCCATTCATCATCCTTAATCAAGGATTAATGCATGATTAGGAAAGATTCTCTCTCTAGGCGGTATAGTCAATAAATTGTCAGCTAGTAATAGTGTAGATTTGTCAGAATTCAATCTTTCACTACTCAATAGAGTTGTAATTAAATTATACTTAATCTTCTCCCAGATTTAGATGCGATTAAGGCTGAAAATTAATCCGTCATTAGTCCAATAAGAAGAAGGTTTTTCCATCACACATGCCTGCGGTCACTCTGCACCTTCATATTGCTCTAGGAAAATGAATGAGCTTGCTTACTTCATATCTTTCGTGAATCAATTAGAAAAACTCTGAACTTCTTAATCATCTAAGCCAAGTAATTAACCTTAGAGTTGTTTCCCATAGGGTGGATACAGAATTACCCTTAAAAATTGCTAGGGCAAAAAGGGAAAAACCTAACCTCGTGCATAAGGAGGAGTCTTTAATAAATCTAATCTGCCGATTGGTTTGTCATGTTACTCTCGGACCTTAGCTCTTTTTTTTTTCAAGTCTATCATTTAAGTAGTGAGAAAAATGGCCCCGGTTAAGAGAACCCGCTTCGGTGGAGCCCACGACCGCGAGGCAGGAACAAGCAATGTCAACGGAAAAGGGAAGGCTCCCATGGACAAGCAAATACCGGCCATCTCACGGGCTATTGACGAAGAAATGGAAGAGGTAGGTCCCAATTTCTATTCAAGTTGTTTAATTAACATTGCGTACGATTAGTTAGGAATGAACATATCCCCGAACATGTTGGAGAAATCCGACAGAAACCTCGGCATTAAATGCATAGTACCTTTAAGTATAAAGTAGGAAAGAAATGATTGATGGGTATGCTGTTTGCAAGAGGAAAGAATGTTTGCTAGGGAAAATTTAGCTAGACATGTTCATTTTATTTCCAATGTTGAATCAGTCCTGACCCTCCTACTGATCAGAGGGAGCAGAGTTCCTGGTTAAGGGCTCTTGAACCCACGACTGCTGGTTAAGCGGTGGGAACCCACGTCTGTTGGTTAAGCGGTGGGAATGTCCATGTCGTGCTTTCTATGCGGTGGACATACCTAGTTGTATGGGCAGCTAGGCGACAACGGGAGGAGTAAACTCTCGCTGGAGGGGGGATGTTGTACCTCCAGAACATTGGAATTTTAATGAATAAGTTTGAGTAGAATTTTTACTAGAACTCTGTCTTGGTGCCGCTTTGCAATACTGATTGAAGGGCTGTCTTAACGAACATTGTGATTCGGAATCTAATCAAGGAATAATTATGTTGAACAATCATTGTGGTAGTAATTAAAATACACGAGGAAGTGTGAGTGTGGGGGTGGAAAGTGGGGGCTTGGCTCGGGTTGCCAATGCCTACGAGATGGGTGGTCCCGATTGGTCGGGAACTCTCTGTCCCCATAGTGCTTACTCGATATTGGTATTACTCATTGGCCCTAGAGCGGTGAAATCTCGAGAGTACGTGCCTTTGAAACATGGAGAAAAAGGCACTCGGGGTTTCTCTCCTCTTGGAAGGTGGGTCTTAGGATCGCTAAATAGTTTAAGTACGCTTCTCCTACGAGGTGGAGCTAGATCTCATTACTAGTAGGCTCGAACACGACTCACTTTGTGATGAGAGATCGTCCACTAGTTGAACCCTGAACCACATTGTTGCTTCCGCTATAGATCTAGTGGCCACTAGGTTCACCATCAGATCCGCTGTTTGATACGGCGGGGTGGGGACCTCACACTATGCGCCAAGCCCAATGCCAATACCTACTCCACATGTAGTCTCTGGAGCGCCTTCACCCACGGTGCCTGATCACTTAGGTGACTTGGCAACATTTGGTCAAGCTATTGGTCGATCTATTGCTGAGAATATGCGTAACATGCCTGATAGAGAGCCTAGGAGTAAGGCAATACAAATAGCCAAGCTCACACAAAAATTTAGTGGATACGGGGATGTGAGAAAGCATATCAAAGTGTTTGAACAAAAATGCGATTCTCTAGGAGAACACAATGACCTGCATAAGAGTAATGCTTTAAGCCTAACCTTAAGTGGGAAAGCAGGGGATTGGTATAGAACCCTAAGGGTGGAAGAAAACACGATTTACCCTACTCTTAGGAGACTGTGCTTGAAAGCATACATACGAGAGGGAGTGCTTTGGGGTGTAGCTTCTCAGCTTCAAAAAGCCCAACGAGAGGAAGGAGAGTTGGTGAGAGGCTTTATTAGTTGCTCAAAGCACATTAGGAGAAATATGAACCTTGCATGGGCCTTGTAAGGAATCCTAAATTATGGCCATGCATCAAAAAAAATCTTGTACTTGTCATTTTAGGGCCCCAAGGACCCTCAACATGAGGGGCCACAAGGGCGCGCAAATTTTGGATGGCCAATTTGCGCGCCCTTGTGGCCCCTCATGTTGAGGGTCCCTGGGGCCCTAAAATGACAAGTATATGCTTTTTTTAATGCATAGCCATGAGATAGAATTGGGCAATTTAATGTATTCATAGCAAACTCCCCCCCCCCCCCCCCCCCCCCCCCCCCCCCCCCCCCCCCCCCCCCCCCCCCCCCTCCACAATGGCAAATAGCTAAACATTGTATCATGCCATGCATTAACAAAAAGCTTGTACTTGTCATTTTAGGGCCCCAGGGACCCTCAACAAGAGGGGCCACAAGGGCGCGCAAACTGGCCATCCAAAAATTTTGGATGGCCAGTTTGCGCGCCCTTGTGGCCCCTCTTGTTGAGGGTCCCTGGGGCCCTAAAATGACAAGTACAAGCTTTTTGTTAATGCATGGCCATGAGATAGAACTGGGCACTTTAATGTGTTCATAGCAACCCCTCCCCCCAAATCAGATACCTAAACTTTGTATCATGCTTATCAACCATTTTTTACTTCCTTGTGTCCATCCCCTGTTCTTGGAAATATCTTGGTCCCTATTTGTCCCTGGATGGCCATTCTACGCGCCGTTGTGGTCCCTCTTGTTGAGGGTCCCTGGAGCTTCAAAATGACAAATAGGGGCTTTCTTTTAATGTATGGCCATGAGATAGAGTTGTAGTGTTTGATGTCGGGAGTATTCACTATGTAAAATTTTCCTATATCATGTGCGTTCACCACAATGGATTGAAAGTAGCCCTTATAGGCCTTACCTAAACATGTTTCTGTAACTTTACAAGAATATAAATTCCTTCTGTTGAACACATGTGCTATGTTACATATACTTTAGTGAACTCCCAAGATCAAAGGCCTCACAAATTTTGTGCACTGAGAACATTTAGCACTAGAAATCAACCAAACAAGGAGCCAATTTTTACTTCCTTGTGTTCACCTCGTGTTCTTGGGAATGTTTTGGTTAAGCCATTTCTTTGGTATTTGAAACCACATGTGACCCCTATTGTTATAGTATCCAACCAAAGGTTTCTTGATTAGCAGTTATATAGGTTCGAGTGATACATATCTTCTATGTTAACAATGCATGTATCTATAATTTATGTTTACACTTTCTCTATCCAAATGAGCTACATAGTAAAAATCAAATCCGCAATTCAACAATTAAGTTCACAAGGTGATAGCTATTGGTATGATCTTTAGCAATACCAAATAAATAGCTACCAATAGCAAATGAATAGGGATATTTAAGAAGGTTTGATACCAAAAACTTGTCAGCACTACTCAAAAAGGTGGAAACTCAAAAGCTTTATAATATATATGATGAAAAAAGAATCAATAATAAGTCACCCTTATATCTCTACACCTCCATCTCAAGTTGTCATTTCTCTAAGTCAAGCTTGGCATAGGCATAGTATGGAAACAATAACATTTTGGAAAGCAAGAATTTAGCTTTCTCAACTTTTGAAATGTTGCTATTGATATATATTCAACATCCCCAAATGAGGACATCTTGACAAAGGTTATGATCCACTTAATAAGCATAACCATTAGTGATTAAACTGAAATCAAAATATTGCATGAATTTCTTCATGGTGGAATGATTAAGACTTGAAACTTCAAACATCTTACAAGAAAATCTGAATATCCATAAAAATCAACAATATTTCTCAAAACTGTATGAAACTCCAGTAATCTAAATTAAATACTCTCACTTAGTACGACACCATTTAACAAAAAGAAATATTTACATGCATTTATAGAGGAATCCAGCCTCATAAAAATAATTACAAATGGAGACAATGTTGTTGCTGTTAGGCTTCTCTTACAAGTATTTGTCTTTCTCATCTAGAGATTCATATACACGAGTATTTGTGTGTCTATGACACTAGGGAAGATAGTAGTACTATAGGGATGGGTTTTCTAAGAGCTCCTAGAGAGTACCTATTGGTTCAAGATTCTACAAAAATCCTACTATTCTTATCAAAATCTTTTAACACGATAGTGAAAGGTTCCTCACGGAACAAAAATAGGGTGATTTCCATCTCTGCACATGGTTGCTTGCTTATGTCCTCTCAAAACAAGTTGACTCTGTAAGTAAACAACAGATTATGTGAGCACAAAGTTATAAAGTACAAAATGATATCATTCTAATAATCTAATGACAACTATACAAAGACTCTCCATAGATAACACAACTTACTTACATTGTGAGACTCAATCACATGCTACAAAACTATAGATGGCGCACCAAAGCCATCAACAAAATAGCACCACCCAATGTTATGAGATGTGAAGCCTAAACATTGAAAGCCATAAAGAGGTTAATTCTCTCCAGCATGATAAACTTAAAGATGGAGATGATATTAAGCTCTGAATGTAAGCTACAAGAGTAGTTTTCTCACCATTCTATATTTATGTTGGAGATGAATCCTTGCAATGCCCATGCACTATTCACACCTCCTGTTCTTGTGGTATGCAAGTCATGTGAGTTGATGCTTTTTCCACCTTCATGAGTAGAGGTTTCCATGTAGTGCGAGTGAATGAAAGTAGAAGGAGGAGAATCTTGTTGCATGTTGTAATGGAGGTGAGAGAAGGGAGAGGAGCTAGCTTGGTGTGGAACTATGTGGTGGGCAAGGGGAAGAGATGGGGGAGAAGCTTGTTTGGTGCTACAATGGAGGTGGGAGAAAGTTAGTAGAGAGATAATGCTGGACTATAGGGGGTGCATGTGGTTGTTGCAACAATGGAAAGCTTGGAAAAGGGTTTGTAGAGAGAGAAAATCACTTTTTAGCTATAGAATAGGTTTGGAAAGACTTTGGAGGGTGGAAAATAATGTTTTGATTTTTTTTTGGAAAAATTTCATTTTTTAGTGCACGTTTTTTACTTTTGGAGGTCAAAAATACTTTTTTGACCATGAAATAGGTTAGGGGACCTTTTAAGGAGGGAAAACTTGAAATTTGAATTTTTTTGAAAATTTGAAATTTTTAGTGTATTTTTAAATTCGGGCCAAAATGGGGGAAGAAAGGTCAAAGTGGTCCCCCCCCCCTCCCTTTCCCCTAGCCACCTCCCTTACCTTCTCACTAGGTAAGAGGCCATTAAGAGGTGTAAGGCTACCTTGTCTCCCTACTTTTTTGAGGGTATAGAGTGTGTCCACCACCCTCTTCCTATTGGCTGGCCTCTAATTAACCTTAATCCCAAAGGGCCCCTAGAGGGTTCATATTTTTCCTAATGCATTTGAATTCTTGTTGTAATCGAAATGAGTGCTTCAATGATAATCAATTGCTTGAAAGAATCATTAGGGGATTACGACATGAGGATATCTACAATGGCCTAGTCATTAGAGGTATCACCACTTGGGAAGCAGTCACCACCAATGCGATCCAATTGGAGGATAATTTAATGATTCAAGGAGAACGAGTGTCTGTTGAGCCTAAATCTATTAGCTTGCAAGCATCGGGGCATCAACCAATGACCCTAAAGCCTATTGCTAAGGAGCCAAAGATATCTGAGATGACTTTAGCAGACCTCACCAAGGCCATTCAAGAGAGTCTTAGAGACAATTGTGCTCCGCACAAAAATCATATGTATCCAAGAAGGGAGCAACAATGGTGCTCAATATGCTATTGTCCGCGTAGTACCAGTGAAAGCCCTACTTTTAGAGTGAAATTCAATGGGAATTGCAATGCATGTGGGAGGTATGGTCATCAAGCTATGGATTGCATAGTATTTAAGCGCACGATGGCCAATAGACCAACTTTAGCATGGACAGACACACCTCGAGTGCCTACATTGATGCCGACCCCACCCCTTGAACAAACATCACAACACATGGTCCTTAGGGCCAAAAATGTTGTTCAAACAACACCCTTACCACCTTTAGGGCTAGGACTGCAACCACCACATCCGAGAATCATTTTTGTGAATCAAGTGGGTTGTGAGTCATCTATTGCTTGTTTGGAAGGCTATGAGGAAGATATAGACCTTAATATTTCCTATGGGATTGATGTACCTGAAGAAAGTCCACAATACTACATGGAGGACTATTGGGGACAAGTCAAACCTGTTTATCAAGTAGCTGCTCTTGCTGCAAGAGGCCAAAATATCTTACACTGCCAAGAGACCACCTCTTCAATGGTATGAGTGTGGAGGTCCACATCGTGTAGCCGATTGTCCTATTAGGCTACAAAAGAATGCCACACTAATGCAAACCAATCAAGCGAGCACGTCTACAATGCAGATACTCATGTGTAATTGATGTCGCATAGATCATTTGATTGCTCAATGTCCGAATAATCCAAATGTGCCGAAGATCATGCCATTAAACTTGATTGAGGTTAGGAAGGAGCCATCACAAAGTACACATGTGGTACCAGTAAATGTACTCACATGATTGATGCTCCAAAAACAAAATTATATTCTTACAATTGCCCAATCTCAGAAGAAGAGGAAAACTCGAAGGAAGAGATCGCAAAAAGCAGTGCAGTCAGACCCCAATTCAAAGACCAACATAGGGACTAGTGATGACCCCGTATATATGAACGACACTGAAGAGGATTTTGATTCAGGTGAAACCATGGAGACCAGAACGACCACTAGGAAAGAAACCAACAAGGAAGATCATCATGAGCCACAATAGCCAGGATCCAAGAAGAAGATAGGAACTTACCCAAACCCTACAGAGGAAATCGAGCGAGTCAAGCAATCAAAGAGGAAAGTGATTTAAAGTCATGGGAAAGTGGACGTACTCACTTCTTGATGGAAATCATGTTTACAGAGGGACTACTTGACCCTATCGAAGAAATGGAGATCCCATGTTTCCCACATCAAGGGATTGAAGCCCAAAAGGTTCCGTTAAATATTGCCAAATTGATGGATTTCATGGCTTCAGAGGTTAGAACCACCATCATGTCCAAACTATATGGAGACCCTGAGATATTCTTAGCTCTGCGAGCTTTCCTCAATGGAGAAGTGAAGGTCGGGCTACCACAATTTTCACAAATGGATGGAGTTAGGGAAATGCCAATAGAGAGGAACACTTAGATCCACAACCCAACCTAGATGAGAACCTTGTTGCATAATTACCCGTTAACAAGTTGGGACAATACTTTGAGGGAGATGAATCCAATGCAACCATACCAATCACTACCAAGGGATAAAGTGTGAAGGGAATCCTTGATGGTGGTGCTAGGGTTAGAATTGTGACTAAATTTTTTTGGGAAACTATGGGAAGATCTCACCTTGCGACAACAACCATAGTAGTAAATATGGACAATGGGTCTATTGTTAAACCTATTGGGATGCTAGAAGATCTCAAGATCAAGGTTTTTGGACAAAAAATAAGAATTACCTTCATTGTTATGGATTTTTCCAAGCACACTATGGCATCTGAGATGATCTTAGGACGTCCTTTCATGAGGGAAGCAAAAATGGTGCATGACTGGTCTAAAAGCCATGTCTACTTGCAGTTCCAAGATTCTGTCATTTGAGTGGATCTTGTAACTGGTCGAGCACATCCTCTAGGAAATAGGTTTATAATTGATCATAGATCTGACACCACAGTTCACTCGGCCACATTGCAATACTGTTACACGTGTAAAGCGGACACTGATGTTGGGGAAGATTCTCCTTATATGGATGTACTACCTGGGATGATTGAGTCGGACAATGTGGATTGGGTCCACCTAGCAGCAACCATAGACACTTGGGGAAATAGGGGGATGACCTGGGTAACACCTGAGGGGGATGAAATGCCACCACTAGTACCCTTAAATGTGCTAGAAGCAATGTATATAGCTTCTGATGACCTACAAGATGACGGTCTGACTGGCGTTGGAACCAGTAGCGTCTCAAAGACTATAGCCCACACGATTTGGGGTCAAAATCATCAATTTAAATTGACTCTAAGGAAAAATAATCTGAGTTAAATCTTAGTGCAAATGTGGGGACAAACCATTCAGGGCCCATTGGTCCCTAGGTGACAATCTATCCAAGGGAGCAGAAGACACAAGTAGTGATTCATCTAGTGACTCTTCACTAGAGATTGGTCGTAATAAAGAATTAGGCAAGAAGAGTAAGAAATATGAGACGCGATGATATCGAGAAAATGTGCGTGCTAGAATAAATGAAAAGAAATCTACAGCAGAATGGCTTAATTATATAGGGGCATGTGATGCTCATCGGAAGTTGGTAGATTACTGGGGTGAATATCTTCAAAGCATTATGTGATGTAGTCCACAACCCATTGACATCGCACAACTAGAGGCTACAGAGAAGCCAAAGTTGAGCCGTATTGTAAGGAGACGACAAATTCGAGAGTTAGCTCAACAACAAAAGGAATCGGAAGTGAAATCACAATCCATAGAACAACAGTACCCCACAGACTTACACCCTGCACCTAAACATTTCAAATCCTACACCACAGAGGAATGTAAGGTTGTGTATACAAAGGCTCAAAGAAAACCTATCGATGGAAGCAATGGAGTCTATGACGGTCCAGCGATAGTTAAGGAAATAGAGCTAACAGACCTGGGAGAAGAGTCCAAACCTGTTTTCATTGCCCAAGATCTGATAGAAACTGAGAAGTGTGTACTTGAAGAACTTCTCAAGGAATTTATGGATATATTTTCTTGGACATATCATGATATGGAAGGTGTTCCACCTTCCGTGGTGCAACACACAATCCTCATGAATAACATGGCTAAGCCAGTTCAACAACGATCCTACCCTATGAATCCTAAATATGCAAAGATCGTTCAAGAAGAGATTGAAAAGCTTGTGAAATGCGGATTCATATACCCTATTGAGCACTCAAAATGGATGTCTCCAATAGTGATTGTGCCAAAAAATAATGGGAACTTAGAGTGTGCGTGGATCTCAAAAAGGTCAATGCTGCCACTAGGAGGGACCATTACCCCTTGCCATATTTAGAACATGTGCTTGAAAGAGTTGCAGGGAAGGAAGCTTATAGCTTTTTAGATGGTTACTCTGGCTACAATCAAATCACAATTGTGCTAGAGGACCAAGCTAAAACAATCTTTATAACCAAATTTTGAGTGTTCGCTTTTCGTGTTATGGCTTTTGGCTTAACCAATGCCCCTGCTACCTTTCAAAGATTAATAAACACTGCTTTTAGATAATATTTGAGGGAGTTTTGTGAAGCTTTCTTAGATGACCTTTGTGTCTATTCCTCTTGGAAAGAACATCTATCATGCTTATTAAAAGTGTTTGAGAAATACAGGTTGTATCGCATCTCCCTAAACCCTTTCAAATGCCAGTTTTGGGTTAAACATGGAGTCATTTTAGGGCATATAGTGTCCAAAAATGGGATCTCCACAAATGAGAGAAAAATTAAAAACATTGCTAAATTGCCACCACCTACAAACTATAAAGGAGTTCAAAGGTTCATGGGCCATGTTGGTTATTACCGACGATTTATTTTGAACTTTGTTGAGATAGCTCATCCTTTGTACAATCTTCCTATTGAGTTCCACTAGACTGCGGAGTGTGACCATGCTTATGAGTCATTGAAAAAGACCTTGACTATCGATCCTATTCTACGAGTGCCCGATTGGAATGTAATTTTCCATGTGCATATTGATGCATCAAACTTTGCTATTGGGTGTGTTCTAGCTAAACCAAGAGAATATAAATTGGACTACCCTATTAGCTTTGCAAGTCGTCAATTGAATGATGCCGAGAGAAACTACACCACTACAAAGCGAAAAGGTTTAGGAATGATTTATGAAGTGAAGAAATTTTTCTACTATCTTCTGGCCAACAAGTTTGTTTTCTATGTTGATCATCAAGCCTTTTTGTATTTAGTAAATAAACCTTGTTCCATGGGAAGAATTACACGATAGTTGTTAATTCTCCTTGAGTTTGATTTTACCGTTGTGGTGAGACCTGGTAAAAGACATGTCATGGTGGATCATTTGTCTTGCATAACCAATGGTAAGCCCCTACTGGAGTCGATGATGAATGGCCTGATACTTCTCTATCCCTAGTTGAAACCATAATTGAATGGAGTGAGAAGATTGTGAACTTCCTAGTTAATGGTTTTCCACCCAAAGAACTTCGTAAGGACATAGCTCGAAAACTCTGAAAAGAATGTGAATCTTATTCTCTTATTGCAAGAACTCTCTATAGGCTAGGGAAGGATGATATTCTTAGTCGTTGTGCCCGTGAGGATGAGTATTTATACATACTGCAAGAAGCCCACATGGGTATAGCCGGAGGACATTTCTCAGGGGAACTAATAGCTAGAAAAGTGTTGCAATCAGGCTATTGGTGGCCTACCTTATTCAAGGATGCATCACTTTTTGCAAAAGTATGTGATGAATGTCAACATTACAAGATCCCACAAAGAAAGGATAAAATTCCCTTACATCCTGTTCAAGTGACTTAACCATTTGAAAAATGGGATTTGGACTTTGTAGGCCCAATTAGTCTGGTAGCTCGTAGTACTCAATCTTGACATATTATCGTTGCCCCACTGACTATGTGACAAAGTGGGCGGAAGCCAGGGCGACACATAAGACTGATGCGATGTCAACTGCCAAGTTTCTTTTTGAGAACATTATTACAAGATTTGGTTGTTCCTCTGAGATTGTGAGTGACAATGGTACTCAGTTTATAAATGGATTGATAAGGAACTCACTACCAACTTCATGATAGCTCATCATAAGTCCACACCTTATTATCCACAAGCAAATGGCCAAGCTGAGAGCACCAACAAGACCTTAATCTCTATCTTAACCAAAACAGTGGAAGATTTGGTTGTCCCTCTGAGATTGTGAGTGACAATGGTACTCAGTTTATAAATGGATTGATAAAAGAACTCACTACCAACTTCATGATAGCTCATCATAAGTCCACACCTTATTATCCACAAGCAAATGGCCAAGCTGAGAGCACCAACAAGACCTTAATCTCTATCTTAACCAAAACGGTGGAGGCTCATCGCAAGGATTGGGATTTAAAACTGACTTCAGCTTTATGGGCTTATTGTACTGCGTACAAAGTTTCCAATTAACTGCACACCGTTGAAGATGGTGTATGGACAAGAAGCGGTTATGCCATGGGAGTTTATCATTCCTAGTCTTCGAGTAGCTTCTCAAGAAGGTTGGAATGGTAACTCCTTAGTTGAGTAATTATATATCCTTGAAAGGCTAGATGAAGAGAGGCAATTGGCTGTGCAAAACACACTTGTGGAGAAAGATATGAGGAAGAAATGGTTTGACCGTCATCTAAAGAACAAGGATATCAATGTTGGGGATAAAGTCCTTATGTATGGAGTGCGCAATGAAAAGAAAAAGTTGAAATATGCGGGAAAAGAACCATACAGAGTATGTGAAATCACCCCACAAGGGACCATTCGTGTGGAGACTCTTGATGGAGTTGAAACCATTGGATTCCTCAATGGGAGCAAATTTAAAAGATACTATGATCCTTTAAGCCAAGAGGAGCTACGTTCCATCCATCAAAAAAAGGCAACCAAGACACAAACAGAATTGAAGAAGATAGAAGATCAAGCTGAGGCTAAAGAGCGACAACAACGCATAAGACGCCAATGAAAGGCCAACCTTGGAGTTACACATGCATTCCACGTTGAAACAGAGGATGATTGGTTGGACTCTGATACATCTCTATGATACCCTATTGAGCTAAAAAGTGCCTATGGAAAAGTGCTATATAATGCCTTATTGGACATGAGTGTTAAGTATAATGTTGTCAGTTGGGAAAGCCACCTCTCTATCAGAGTATTATCCAAGTCAAGGGTGTCAACAAGAAAAAAACTACGGTTTTGGAATCTCAAGACTTTTTGGTCATGCCTACTGGAATTATGGAGGGCACTATAAACTTAGGACGCACGTGGATGATAGCCACCAAATGCACAATTGATTGGGGGACTCGGGGTGTGACAACGCAGAAACTTACTCTTAGCCCTGCCACTTAAGCTATAGTCCCTGAGATATTGTCTCTTCACACTAGGTTGGTAATGGGACACTTTTATGTCCTGTTAAGTGACCATTTTCCTTGAATTATGTCAAGAGTTTCAAAATGTATTTTGAGGTTCTATCTATCAAGAAAGTTGTCTCGTGAGCTGAAAAAAACTCGACATTTTTTTGGAATATCAATTCCATCTTTAACCTTGTCCTTGCACAACATTTCACAACCTAAACTGTGTGAAAAAAAGGGTCCTGTTTTTGACTTTTTTAAACTTTTTGCAACTATACCACTCTAGAATTCATTTTTGTGAGGTCTATAATGCTAGAGAACTATCTTTAGTAGTCCTCAACATGTCCTGATGGTTCTAGGGAGAAATAAATGTTAAACTTGTAAGTTATGACCAAATTACAAAAATTGTCAAATCCTGTTTTTTAGCCACTTTTAGCTCTTCTATGATTTTTTTGGTGGATTTCATGATATCCAAAAGCATATTTTATTTTCTATGTCGCATATTGTAACATAAAGCTAATATTCCTTGAGTTTTGGGGCACCTAATACCCTATTTTGCATAGTACACAACGATGGTTGATTTTTTCAATTATAGAAGAAAACGAAACATTCTAGTATATCAAGTATAGCTTTTTCAATATTGTTGATTTCTTGTAACAACTACATGCATTTTGTAGGTAGTAACCATAACTTGTCATAACGATCAAATTTGGCTAGATATTGAATAGTTTCTATGGGATTCTACAACTCATAATGTTGAACCCAGTTTCTTCATGTTTGCTGTATTTAGCACTTCATCTTTGTCCCCAAGATTCCCCTTGGTAAGAGATGTATTATTATTTTGACATGCTCTATGGCTCCTTATGAACATAAAGGAAAATAGGGAACTAAGAAAACATGCATATATTATTTGTATTGAGCGTGGCTATAGAAACTTTGATGATAGGTTTGCAGAATGGTAAAAATTCAACTTTTTTGTACCTATTTATTTTGGCAAAACAAAAAATAGTGAGTGAGAAGCACTCATATGTTCTAATCACCAACCCATTGAAGTTAACTAGGGAATTTATCTCAAGTCCTACAAAAATCCCTAATCTTATTTTTATGCAACAAAACGTAGGAAATGACTGTTTTGATGAAAATGCGCTGGTCCATCAACTTTGGAGGCTTGGTGTGACCAAAAGATTAGAAATTTTACAGGTTTCTTATTTTCTCCATGTGTAGTAGGCCTTGAACTATAACCTCATGAAAGGATTTTACAAAATGAGTGGATCTACTATGGTTTTGGAGGTTTTTTTCAAAACCGTGAAAGGACACTTTTATGTCCTGTTAGGTTAGCAACCTAGTGTTAAGGAAATAAAACCCAAAACATGGCATGTCCAGGAGGTTGAACCATATGTCCCCATAACCCAACACTCTAGAGCTTCAACTGCTGTAGTTGAAATAAAGCTTGAGGCACACAAGACCCATCCTAATATAACAAAGAAAACATACAAGTGGGTCCCTAAAGCTTCCTTAGCGACCATAGCTAGTGTTAAAAGACAGGAGCCTGGTAAGAGACGTACCACTCGCCCCAAGAAATGTAAAGAAACGTTGCGTTGGATTCCTAAAAGAATATAGGAAGCCCAAGACTACTATGAAGGAAATGATCAAATCTAGGTGGCAAAACATAAATTGTGCTCTTACTTGTCACCTGACCCATGTGAGCGCAATCCTATAGCTCCAAAGCAAATTGAAGATTGTAGAAAAGAAAAAATCACAGAATGCTACACACCCGCTCCAGAGCTAGTTTGGGTACCGAAGAAAGAACGATTTATTCCACCTAGCTCAGGAACAAGGAAATCAAAGGAAGCTTCTTGCTCTTCATGTAGTTCCTATACGGAAATAGAAGCTTCTAAACAACCTCCACCTACCATTGTACATATACATACAAACAAGTAAGATTTTGCACCTCCCATTGTAAGTTCACTACCTAAAAACATGGGAGAGTACCTTACCACCCTTGCAACTAGATGAAACGCATAGGGCGGTCAAAAACTATTGGTTAAAGCTTTCATCCATAACAACTTGGAACAATTGGTTCCAAAAGGTGATGAAATCATTCCAAAAGGTATGATCTACCCAAGGCAGGGGGGAGTGTTTGCTGACATCCATCATTCACTTGCTTCCCTCTCAACCTTCCTCCCTCACCTCTCAATCTCCCAATCTTAGGGAATGTAAATATAAAGCCTTATACTTACAGAAACAAGATAAAAAAGTAAAAGAGCAAGAGCCCCCAAACAAAAATCTGGAAACCTACGAGTTCTATACATAGCACAATATCATAGAACACATTATGCACAAGGGCACGACCTTTTGACACGACCCTTGTAATATTTGCACTCTAACCTTCATCTATCTGTGTGTACAGATATGGCTAGTACGCTAAAGTCATCCACTCCTACCTTGGGTGAGAGGTACCCCCGTTACTTTTACAAGTGTTTCACATGGTCTTTCCGGTGCTTGCCTGTGAATGGGATTTGGTTGGTACGCTAGCATGTGAGAGAAATTTTGATGAGTTAGAATGGCTGATACGTCTCTTGACCACGATTGATCCATACTTAGTAGAGAGCGTTTCTCCCATTGCACAAGCCTACCCTTTTCACCAAGATGACCATAGACGTCTAGTGACCTTCTTAGTAAACATTAGTGCCTCTAATGATGAAGACGATTTACATGATTACACGGATGGCACATATGGTCTCACGGATGATGACTTAGTTTTTCTCAACGACGAGGATAGGGGTTTAGCCTTAGGGTTCCCCCCCAATCTCTACAATATCCTATTCCCTTGACTCTCTAGGGGGAGTGCAAATAATTAGGTTAGGATTCCTTATGTTTTTTAATTGTGTTCAATAAGGATTAGTACCTCTTCCCACTAATGTGCCTCTGGTAGGTGTATGTTTGGTGGTGACTATTGTGCAGTTTGTGACTATATAAGGATTCCTTTGAAGGACAACAACAATGGATGTTCATATGTTACAACGGATGTTCTTCATTATATCAGGTGTACTACTTCCTTCTATCTATGCTTTTCACAGTTACATGTTTGCATCTTGTCATTTGAGTTCTAAAAATGCATAAAATTTATGAAGTTGTGACATTGCCAATTTAAATGCTATAATTTTTTCAAACTTCTAGTACCTTGTTCTTCTCTTTGAGTTTGGTCTATTAGCTGGCTTTAAGTAGGTATCAGGACCTCAGGCTAAACTAGGCAACTTAATTGCAGACTTTAATTCTCAAATAGTCTATTAATTGTAGTAACTTAAGTAATGTTTTAGGCTATGAGGATATAGTTCTCTCTAGCTTATCCCACCTAAGTGTGACTGTGTTGTGGAATTCCATGTGTTAAGATGGTATTTGAGACCTCGAGTCTCCCGGCTAATTTATGCTCAAGATGGTATTTGAGACCTCGAGTCTCCCAACTGCTGGTATTTAAGACCTCGAGTCCCCCAACTACTTGTAACAACTATGACAACAACAAAAAAGAAAAAAAAAAGAGAAAGCAAATAGCACAAACTTCCTTGTATTTTATGTTGATCACACTTAAGTGGTATAAGTGACAAGATCACTAGTCTTTAGACCCCGACAAGCATTCCTAGGGTTAACTACTCTTTAGTCGATATTTTTTAATTAACGTTGGTCAATCTAGTATTTACTTTAGCCCTAGCTCTTGTGTACTTCTCTTAGAGTCAACCTAATAGAGCTTAACTCAATAGTACTTACTTTAGCCCTAGCTCTTGTGCAATTCTCTTAGAGTCAACCTAATAGAGCTTAACTCAATTGCATTTCATTCAAGTACTACGCTTGTTCTAGTTGGCAATGTTACAATTCATGAATTTGTTTTGCATTTCTTAGAACCATGTATGCATCTCACTTATTGCACGCCTGCACATGCTGCCTTTGAGCTTTCACAATGTTGTTTTCTTCTGCTACAAGTACTCCTATCATGGATTTCGATGCTGTACTGTTATATTCCGAGGACGGAATCTACTTTAGGAAGGGCGGCATGTTAACCACCGGTGCCACCAAGTGATCACCTTTTATGTAGCCACGAGCCGGGCTTGTCGGACCCGCTAGTATGTATTATTCTATTGTCCGGGTTTGTCGGTCAGGTAGGAATGGATAAGAGTGATCGCCGATGAGAGGCGCACTCTAAAACTGGAACTTATAATGTTTGGGTAGGATTGGCTAAGTGTGGGCACCCAAATGTGAACGGGCAAGCCTATATAAAAGTCAATCTAAACCTAAAATAACTCATTCTCTCATTTGTGCAATGCAAGAAGAGTGCTCTTGCTCCATGTCCTTCTCCGTCTCCCTTGTGCACTAGTGTGTGTGTGTGTGTGTGTGTGTGTGTGTGTGCTTGAGAGAGAGAGAGAGAGAGAGAGAGAGAGAGAGAGAGAGAGAGAGAGAGAGAGAGAGAGAGAGAGAGAGAGAGAGCATTGTGGTGGCACGACGGCGTCGAGGCGATTGAGCATGGCGTAGCGGAATCTCCCTCTTCTTCGCGACGAGGAATCCTCCACGACAGCAAATGTAGAGCGGTGAGTGACACACCATCGTCATCTTTGAGCTTACTAGTTTAGGATAGTTGCGCGCTTGGAACCATTTGTGGCTTGCACACAGTGTATCGGCAAGTCCCTTGCATTGACACATGCGATAGACGCGCACACTAACTGCGTACCTATGTCCTTCATCATCATCTTGACCTATAGCCCACCCAATACCAATCCGATTAGTGTTGGTTGTTAAAATTAATGGCCTTCCACATTTGTAATCAACCTTCCTCAAGGTAGGATCCTCAAAAAGAATTTGATTTAGCTTCTTGATAGCCTTCGTGTGTACTTATTCCCAAACAAACCTCTTTCCTTTCCTTAGAAATTGATAAAGCACTTTTGCAACATGAGAAAAATGTGGCAACCAAATGAGGTAGAATACACATGCACCCAAAAACCGACGAACTTCAATAACTGAAGAGCATGTTTCCTTCATCTTTTGGATAGATTCAACTATAGCTGGAGTCGGCCTTCTACCTTCTGGACTGCACATATGCCCCACAACTAAAACCTCTTTAGCACCAAAAGATGAATTTTGCCCTGAAAGTGTTAACTTCTTCAAGCTTGGATAAAATAGCATCACGGTTAGCAATATGTTGAGCAACAAACTACCGGCACCCCCTATGATTTTTTACCTCGTCTTCGGATCCTTCTACACATCCTTTAATTGGTAGATCATCAATGAAAGGCATAATAACATGAGGGATACAGTCTCTTAATACCTTATTCATACCGTTCATCATATGAGCTACAGAATTAGTAGCATCCTGTGGTAGAGTGCACATCCTTACCAGCCCAAGAGATGTACGCATCGTAGTAAGATCCCTGCTCTGCAAAGCTAACTTAAATTGATCATATCCATAGTAAAGATCACCCATAGAGTAAATTGATCTACCTGCAAAGGCTTCAGAAAATTCATCCACGATTGCGCCAGTACCTACATTGCGGATTGTTACCTTGTTAACTGGCTGCATGTCCTGTATGAACCTTAGAGTATCAATTTTTTTGAAACAGTGAACCATCGATTGGAGTATGGCACACATGATGGATCCAAAATTTCCATTTGTATCTTTTCATTAAGCAAATTGAAAAGCTTTGGCACTGAGGTTGAGGAACTGGAATGGGAAGTAAGCTCCATGGCATGTGAGGAACAATGAATATAACCATAGGTGAAACAACACTTCAATTTAAGTATAACTTGATTATGGAAAATGAAACTTGGTAATTGATAAAGGTGCTAGAGGGAAAAAAAGACTTGCATTGCAAATAGGTGTACAAGAAGAAATATACGGTAGAGGATCCTGACCCCAAGTATAATGCTAGATGGTTGCTAAGGGTTTCAAGTAAAAAGCCGTGGATTTCAATGAATTTTTTTTTCCCGTGGTGGTCAAGATTACTACATTGCATCTTGTGCTTGGACTAGTATCCATTGAGGACATGGAACTTTTTCAGATGGATGTGAAGATGGCTTTCCATAATGGGAATCTTGATGAGGATGTCTACATGAAATATCTAGAGGGTTTTGAAGTCAAACTTGAGAAGCATAAGAGGTAAGAACTCATGTGTAGATTGTGTAAGGCATAGTATGGCTTAAAACAAGGCTCAAGGTGGTGGCACATGAAGTTTGACAAGTGCATGCAATCCCAAGGGTATGAAAAGAGCCATGAAGATGATTGCTTGTATGCCAACGGTATGAAATGATTGTGGCAAGTTTAGTAGAGAGTGAAGGAAAGAAGGGCTAGTGGAAGGTAAAGGGTCACAATCCCATATGCAATGTTGTAGTGTATGGCACGGTATAAAGAGGCCCATTTATCAATGAAAGTTTATCCAAGTTTGTGTACATGAGATGCAATGCTCTTTACGAACTTGATTTATAGCTTATAAATAAGGTTACTAATTATCCCAAATTTTTAGGTACTTTTATATTTATTTAATTCTATTAAGTTCTTTTCAGAAGGCCACTACCCCTTCCAATCCAAGTGTCTCATTCCTATTTTTGTTCCATAGAGTTTTGTGTTTATGTGTTATGAAGCGTTTTTTGGTAAAGTCACTTTAAATTTTAAATGGTTTTATGAATCGTATCTCATCATATGATCTCTCAAAACGAGTCAGTATTTAGCAGGGTAACTTGTGATCTTGAGTGCTCAATGCCTGCTAAAGTCGTCACTCTTTTCTATGGTGGAAAAATCCAAAAAATACTTTTTTAAATATTGGACCGCACTATTGAGGGTCTTTTCAGAATTATACTGAGAAAAATACTTGCAAACAAACCTCAAAATAGTTTTATGCCTAAAAGCCCCCTAGCAATCATGCTGCCATTTTTCATCTTAAACCTAAAATTGGAAAAGACTTAGTACCAGTTGGGAGAAATTTAGAGAGTTATATAAGCCAAAAAAGATTTTGTAGGTGGTATTTTTGGAAAAAATCCTATTGAAATAACCAGAACCGGCAAATACTTGAGAAAAAACATATATTACAGTGTTATTTATACATCTAAATACACAATGAGTGTTGTAAGCATGACGATTTGTATGGCACAAAGCTAATAAAATAACATTATTTTAAGGTGTTCCACATCCATTGATAGTCGACCCCAAAGTGATGGTCATTATCCCAACCCAAGGGAAGTAACAAGAAACCAATCAGCCTTAGTAGTCACCCGTTTTTTATATAAAAAATAGTGCATGGTTACGAGTTAAAACACTAGAGTATGATCACCTTGATCCAAGCCTATATCAGTACACAGAATTCCTCTCACTCCATGAGAAGGAGCTACACACATTGCTCAATCACTCTCATGGCATTCCAAAAGAACCAGATGAAGTCTCCCCCCCTTTTAATTAAATTTTTAATCACCAAATTTGGCAAATCGTAGCGAGTTATGTTAAAACCAATGTTAAAGTAAAAAAAAACCCTTTTGAAAATAGTATGCAATAATTAGTAGACCACGAACCAGTCATTTTAAATGCTCCCAGCCTCATTAACGCACCGTCTAGGCGGAAGAAAACATAGCCCAAGAGGAGAGAAAACCAGTTCAATATCAGCCAATAAAGTAATGTCATTTGAAAACCAAAGTAATTGATTATGGCGGCAATAAACTAGAGGCGTTTGATGTAGAAAAAAACCCAAGCATGGTTGGGTACCAACCTGAGGGCCGTGCCTTGCTCGACCATGTCCATGAATGCAAGTAGTTACACATTCCAACCACACAATATGCTCGACAATGAAATTTCCTCAAATCTGTTTTCGGAAATAGACCAGAGATGTTTGATAGAAAAAAAATCAAAGCATGGTTAGGTACCAACCTGAGAGGCCATGCCTTGCTTGACCATGTCCATGAATGCAAGTAGTTACATATTCCAACCACACAGTATGCTCGACAACAAAAAGTTGGGGTAAAGCCCCATGTGGCCGGTTAGGCAAGGTGCCCGCCCACTATACTTATTCATTATGTACATAATAGAATAAGGGGGCTCACATGAAGAGAGTGAGTTTCAGCCCCTGCAAACACAAGGTCTCCTCTTCTCCTCTCTTCTCCATCACTGCACACACACACACACACACACACACACACACACACACACACACACACACACACACACACACACACACACACACACACACACACACGCTCTCGCTTGCGCACTTCAACTGGTATCAGAGCTCAGGGATTGGGAGCACCATTGGAGCTCATCATTGAAGCAGGCAGAGAAGCAGCAAAAACTGCAGCACATTTTTGCAGATCTGTTTTGGCCTACCAAAACGTTTTCATTCAAGCTGATTCCCTCTATTTTTGACCGGTTTTTTGTCTTCTTCAACTTTGTAGAATAAAGTTTTCTCAAAATCTTTACCAATTTTGAGATACGTCACTCAAACTGCTTGCACGTCTAGGGTACACAGGTGCAGATTTTCACAGATCTATTTTGACCTGTATAAACAGCACATTTCAGGTACATTCTCTAGATTCCCAACCGTTTTCGCATGGTCTACGACTTTGTAGAAGAAAGTTTCTGCAAATTCTGAGCGGTTTGGAAGATATGAGCTGACAGGTTGCAGGGTATTCGAAAAGTTGAAGATTATGTATGCATATTGTGGTGATTTGCTACATTCAGAGAGCTCGGATTGAGATTTTGTCATTCTCTTGTTTTGCGCATTGATGTTTTTCTCTCAGTGAAGAGAGTGTGGGTTTATATTCTCAACACATTTATGCGCACACATTGAGAACATTTCGTGGATGTATGCATTCTTGTGGACTCTCAGGTTCGAGAGTGGCTTCATCACAGGTTATGTGCATTGACTTATGCGATTGAGCAGATTTCGGAAAGTGTGGCGCACGGATTTGTAGAGAGATTTGCAAGCATTTATATCATAATTGTGAGTTGAATTTTCAGCTAATTTGGATGCTCTTTGATACACATTTGGTATATGCTTGATGCTCGTATATATTGCCATGTGGATGCACATGATGTGCGCTTTTCGGCGGGTGGTATTCTTCGCCTTGCAATGGCATATGTAGGCTAATTTTCAGCTATTTTGAGCATCAATTTGAGTCATATTTTGGTTGGTTTGCATCCAGGTTTATGTTAGTGTATGCTTCGCTTGTAGAGTGCGGTTGATGCATTTTGTGTTTCGGATTAAAGGATTGTTTTCCAAGTTTACGGAGTTGAGACTTTGGGGCAGCTCATGTATACTTGAGTGCGGATTTTGTGCATGATTTGGTCATTGTTTTGAGCATGTTTATGGCATGTATGGTAATTATGGTTAGATAGCCAAATACTACCGAAACTCTGCCGGATTTTTCTTGCGAGTTTATTTGTTTATGCGCATGGTTTGCAATCGTATTTTGATTGCATTTGGCACTCAGTAGTAGCTTTGCCATAGTGTTTTGGCATCGCCTGTGAGAGTGTTTGCTCACCGGATTATGTCATTTGACATACATGTGGTAATCTCTTCAGGAGGTAGATTGTTGATCATAGTTTCATCGATTACCACATAGTGCTCTTAGGATTAGAGCGGGTGTTTTGGCATCATTTGAATGGTTTTGCTCGCTTAATTCGTTACATTGATCGCCATATTTGCTGATACTTCTCTTAGATAGCTTATGCCAGCTTATGTTGTATTTTGACAGTACTTGGTGTATGAGTTAGCCAGGCTTTGGCTATTGTCAGTTGATCGATTTGTGCTTGGTCTTGTCACAGGTTATCACCATGGATTTGGCATGTACATCATTGTCAGGGTTTGTGCTTTTCTATACAAAGTTTGATGGTTCAAACTTTGAGCATTGGAAAGCAGGTATGCATGATGCATTGACTCAGTTGGGCCAAGTGTTGCCACTACAGGGCATGGATGCTAGGCTAGAGTCTATGACTGACGATGAGTGGGAGGACTTGGATGAGCTTGAACGTTCAAAGATCATGTTACACCTTGGTGAGTCTTTCTATCGCATTGGGTTGGATGCATGTACAACTAGAGAGTTATGGCAAAGATTGTGCAATGCTTTTGGCACAAATGAGTCTAGAGAGATTCCTATGGTCAAAGGACGATCTTGCAGACATAGAGATGTTGTGTGTTGGCATGGTGGTCATACAGGACATGTACGTAGGCGTTGTTTTTGGTGGATGAGACAGCGCAAGAGACAGCACAAGAGGGATGCTATCACTTTAGATGATGTGGGAGTAGATGTAGCGTATGTGGCTACGCATGACGGAGATGTCGAATTTGCTTCCATGTTTACTCTTGACTTTCTTATGTCAGTTTTTGACGACACATTACCTTCACATTGGATACTAGATGTGAGTGCTAGGTTTCACTTCACGCCGAGTCGTGAGTGGTTTAGCACATATGGTAGTGGTATGCCTGGACATGTGTGTCTAGTTGATGGTTCAGTGCATGAAATAGTTGGTGCAGGAGATGTCAGACTATCATTGCCGAGTGGTGCATCATATGTGTTGCGAGATGTACGCCATGTGCCAGGTTTGACACAGAGCTTGATCTCTGTGAGTCACTTACGAGATAGTGGATGCCAGGTAGTGCTGGATGAGCACAGTTTCAGATTGCATCGTGGACATCTAGTCATAGCTAGAGGTGCTAGTGTTGGCATGATTCATGCGATGCGAGTACGTCATGGGCAAGACGACACAGTTTTCGTGAGTACGCAGCCATGCAGAGAGATGAGGCAGGTCTCCTTTGCGGATAGGTTGCATGATGCTCCAGTTTGTGAGCATGTTGAGCCAGTTGTGCAACAGGGCATGTCATTCGTGGATACGATGACGGATATGGATGGCTTGAGTGCTGAGGATTCAGCCGTGATTCAGTCATTCATGGATATGCTTAGGCCAGAGGCTGATGTATGTGAGTTAGAGCTAGACATTGCTCTTACCACACAGGGTTCAGGACATACATATTCTCTTGGTGCGCATGTGACAGGCGATGGACACGAGGATAAATTCTAGGGATTGGAGTTCGGGTGTCAGGGTGATTTCCATGAGTGGAGTTCTAAGCCAGATTTGACTGAGATGGTCAGATTGGCAGACATTGCTAGGATTGCATGAGCATTTGGGAGTCTCATGTGCGAGATACTCATCTCGAAACCCGAGATTGCATTTGCGATAGGTGCATTTGCAGCGGGAGCAGTTAGTCGTGCAGTGACTGACATTGGGCTTGAGCATAGGGGTACTTTGCAACGTATGGTGAGATACCTGCAGGATGTGTGCGGCTTTGGTGAGGAGTATGGTGTCGATCGCTCTATACTTCCTCTACAATTAGAGCTGGATGCACATAGATTAAGTGAGCCAGTGGGCGTTGGCTGAGGTCATACTTGTGATGGCCTTGTACAGGTTTTGTACGGTTTTCTTTTCTCTCTCACGGCCACACTGGCTTTTACGTGGGAGGTTGTTGGGGTGAAGCCCCATGTGGCCGGTTAGGCCAGGTGCCCGCCCACTATACTTATTCATTATGTACATAATAGAATAAGGAGGCTCACATGAAGAGAGTGAGTTTCAGCCCCTGCAAACACAAGGTCTCCTCTCTTCTCCATCGCTGCACACACACACACACACACACACACATGCTCTCGCTCGCGCACTTCACAAAATGCCATGAACTCTCTTTCGAGATACACACAATAAAATCAAGGCTAAGGGAGGGATAGGAGCTTCCCTCACCTTTAAATAGGGGAGCCACCGACTGCAAACGGACAAAGAACCTCGTATAGTATATTGACGAGATCCGCACAATAACCAAGAAGGTAGGCCAGGATAAGCTCCTGTAATGCACACAAGCAAGTGTATGGAGATGGTGGAAGGGTGAGGGTAAGAGAGTGTGCGTGAGAGACTACACGTGAAGGCAACAAGGACTGTCGCAGAGCATCGGGGGCAGGGATGGGTTGATGACCATCACATTAGGGAAAATATTCCTCATAAAAGGCCATGCACATTTGTGTACTAGGGTAATAGCCCCATTTAAAAAAAACATCCTAGGGACTTTTCCCCTGCACACAATCTATTAGGAGTTTATTAGGGTGGAGTTCTATATAAGGGCAAACCCGAGGGTCATAAAAAATCGAAGTAATTAGAGTATCTATAGGTTAACTAACCACATTATGGGTTTCTAGTTAACACAGGCGAGGGTTAAGTCCTATGTGGGCTACAGTTTAAAGCTATCATATAGAGGGGTTTTTATTTGCAGAGCCAGGTTAATAATTTGAGGCACAAGTTTTAAGGTAAAAAATAAGAAGTAGATCTACCCTAGGTGACATGTGTGTGTGTTTAACAAGGTTAGGTCTAGTTTTAGAAAAGTAAACCATATCAAAAAGTGATGTATGTGTGTGTGTGTGTGTTTAACAAAGTTAGGTCTAGTTTTAGAAAAATAAACCATATCACAAATGATGTGTGTGTGTGTGTGTGTGTGTGTGTGTGTGTGTGTGTGTGTGTGTGTGTGAGAGAGAGAGAGAGAGAGAGAGAGAGAGAGAGAGAGAGAGAGAGAGAGAGAGAGAGAGGCAGTTCGATGCAGCTTATGCTGGAGGAAACTTTACAGAGTCTTCGAAGATATGCAAGGCTGCTATTTATGGTAAATCCTAGCCAAAAGCACTAGGAAGTAGTGAAGCACATTTTGAGATATTTGAAAGGTACGAGAGACAAGTGCTTATGCTTTGGGAATATTGATGTATCCATGGTGGGTTACACGGATGCCCAGTACGTCCACTAAAAAATATGTAAGATAGCACGTGCAAACAAAATAAGGGATTTATAATTAGATACATTTACAGAAAAATGTACTACATAAAGGGTTTTTTAATTGAGAAAGTGAAAATTTTCATACATAAGGGCTAGTTATTCTACAAAAATGCATAAGTAAGGGGTACATATAATACTTGAAAATATACAAGTAAGGGATTATTTAAATACCTCTTATTCGCACGTGTTATATGCAAGTTTTACATAGTGGACTCCCCGGGTAGCACGGATGCGTATTATGGAGGTTGTGTGGATAGTTAAAGATCCATGTTTGGCTATGTTTTTCTATTTGTTGGAGAAGTCGCGTCATGAAGATCATTTCTCTAGAATTGTACATCATCTTCCACCAGAGAGGCAGAGTATCTGGTAGTTTTTGATGCTATCAAAGAAGTTGTGTGGTTTGCTCACCTAGTGGGAGATTGACATTACTTAGACTCCAATGTTGCATTGTTATAGTCAGAGTGTAATTGTGTTAGCAAAGAATCATGTGTTTCACTCCAAGTCAAAACACATAGAAATTCCGTTCTCATGTGATACGTGACATATTGGCTAGCAATCGCAGGTTCATGAAAATGACAACCCTGCAAATGTTCTCACAAAGAGCCTACCCTTAAAGCGCTTTGCACATTGCATGAAGATCATGGGTGTAAGGTGAAGCCATAGGATTGCTTCATGGTTGTACAAATGTACATATTATATCCACTTGGGCCACATTGTCCTTCAAGTGGAAGATTGTTAGGGTTCAAGCCAATTGGTTGGACATTTATCACACTGACTGTACTAACCTTGTCTATTCTTAAAGTTTTGATCATATAGAACAATAAGGAATAGTGAAATATTCTAATCCTCACATCGAGCTCCACTGACACTCTGTGTCCGTTCTTATTCCTTGCACTCTACATGAACCTCTCTGATCTCTCCCTCTCTCTCTCTCTCTCTCTCTCTCTCTCTCTCGCTCTCTCATGTGTATTCTCTCCCTAACTCTATGCTTCTGCATCACTGACTTTGACACATTTGGAGAATGGGTGTCACAAATGTGAATAGGACAAGGCATCTTGAAGCCATCCTCCTCACATACTTCCAAAATAAGAAATTCAAGATTCTCTCTCTCTCTCTCTCTCTCTCTCTCTTAATTTTTGGGCAATTTTTCTCTCTTCTATTTTCTATATAAAAAATCAGCTTTATAAACATAAAATTTTTTATTTATTCAAGAATCTATAAGCATTTATGAGATTGTGGCCAAAACACCTTCAAATTTTGGTGAAATTTCAAACTTAGAACTTATCATCAATCTCTTAAAATAGCATGGTTTTTGGCATGGAATTTTTTTTGTCATTGGTTTTTACCTCGTAACCTACCTATAGTATGAACATGGCCTTGACAACTTGCTCTTAGCTTTACAAAATAAATGCAAAAGCTTGGTAGGAGAAAAAGACACTTGAGAGTCCAATTACAAAACTAGTGTTAATACCCTTTTCAATAGGTTAAGCCTTTGAACAAGGGGAGGAAATGGCACGAATGTGCCAAACTAGGGCATGTCGCAAAGGCTTCACCAAGAATCGTTGGGCTCATTGTGGCAAGACAAATCTATTTGAATTCAATGATTGAGCTCAAGATGGATGCATCATGCAAGATATCAAGAAGAGATAGAAGTGATTTTGAAGATGGCCAAGCATGAGGGCATGCAATACAATTATTTCATGCCGCATCACTGTACCCCTCATGAAATAAGGCTTTGCTACAACACCAATGTATCCTAGCATGGGAAAATATATGGAGATGTGTGATGTATATATTATACCATCCACATGCCCCTAAATTCAAAGAGGAGACCAACCCACCCTATCCCCTTACTACTGCAACCATAACAGCAATTTGGCATAGCTCCCACTCCTTGTAATGTGAGACAAGGTGCTAGAACATTGGTAAGAGTCTAGTCGTTTATGTACTACGCGTCTTCCAAGTTTGAGACCCTAAGCATCATAATGCTCGTCTCTTGATCACATCCAAGCTTGTTTCCTAGCTTAGATCATTTCCTACATACATTTTTCACTCCATGGATGTGGTGAACTCTTAAATTCCACCCTCATCTCCACAATATTTAAGCATTGAGTCACTAATGAGCTCAACAGAGAGCATGTGGCATGTTTCATTTGGCTCCCTAGGTCATATTTGACCTTTAACAACTATAATATCATTCATCTGGCTATCTATCTACGGGCCAATCTCTCTCTCTCTCTCTCTCTCTCTCTCTCTCTAGGACGAATCTTCTAACAATGGGAGGAAATGCCATGAATGTGGCAAACTAGGGCCTTTTGCAAAGGATTGCTTTAACAACAACCCTTGCGCTTGTTGCAAGACAAGTCATTCACCATCCAAACGTTGATCTTAGGATGGATGCAAGATATCAAGAAGAGTGAAGATGACATGCAATACACTTACTTTATGATGCATCACTAGACCCACACTAAAGGAGCCGACTTTGTGACAGTCATATCATGACGTGAGAAAACTACGGAAACTTGTGTTTTATATATTATACTGCCCACATTGTCCTTGAGTACGTTTTCTTTTCTAAGAGAGGGGACAAACTCACCCATACATGATTGTGCCTCTCCCCTTATTTGCAATTTGAACCATAAGCACCAATATGGCATATCCCCCACTCTTGGTAGTGTGAGACAAGACATTAGAGAGGTCGGGAAGATTGCCTCCATTTACACACTATGCCTCTTGCGAGTTTGAGAGTCTAAGCATCATGCCTTGGTTGAATGCTTATCTCATGATCACATCCAAACTTGGTTGCTTGCATACCTTTCTCTTTTCAAACACTTTGAAACTCCAATGCCACCCTCATGTCCACAACCTTGAAGCGTGCAGTCATTGATGAGTTCAACACAGAGCATGTGGCATGTTTCATTTGGCTCCATTGGTCATATTTGATTGTCAAGGACTATAAAATTATCCCTCAAGCTCTATGGGTCTCTCTCTCTCTCTCTCTCTCTCTCTCTCTCTCTCTCTCTCTCAAATTGAAAACACAATGTGCACGCATGCGCATTGCGCATGTCACACATGTCTTTGATTGGTATTGACTTATAAATAGGATGTGACAAAAAACCATGTTCTTCAAGAGGAATGAAAACAATCCAAGAGAGTTTAATAATGGAAAGAAAGGGATTGTGCAAAGGCCACCATTTCGGGTGGTCAATCAGCAAGCTCCATCCAAAAGTCCACCACAATACACCAAGTGCCGTGTGCACAATAGCGTTTAACATTTGAATGGGCCGGCAGTTTTCAAAGGAAGCAGCACAACATTTGCAAAGGTAATGGATAAGAGAGTGCAATATGATGCACATTCCAGTAAGTGGGCGGAAAAGGGAACTCTATGTCGATGCATGGCCAGCTTCCACTATAAATTAGCATTGCAAGTATAATGTATTTCCTCTGTGTGTGTGTGTGTGTGTGTGTGAGAGAGAGAGAGAGAGAGAGAGAGAGAGAGAGAGAGAGAGAGAGAGTCTATTAGTCTCTATGTGTGTTCACCATGTCTAGACTGATCTTTTTTTTTAGTGTGCTTTTCTTGGGCACCTTAATGCCTTTGAGTGTTTGTGTCAGCACTGAGGTGGATGATGTTTCGGAGGGGTTGAGCTATGGCTACTATGACGAGAGTTGCCCCCAAGCTGAAGAGACTGTGCGGCAGCAAGTTGAGCGAATTTACGGCATCCACGGCAACTCTGCGGTGTCGTTCACAAGGAATATCTTCCATGATTGTTCTGTTCAGGTTTTTCAAAGAAGCTTATATCTCTTGAACATCAGTTCTTGGGTTCCTGATTAGTCATTAGTTGAAGAGAGGATTGTGCACGCACAAAAATGTGTGCGTGTGTGTATGTGTGTGTGTGTGTGTGAGAGAGAGAGAGAGAGAGAGAGAGAGAGATGACGGTTGACAGGGATGTGACGGGTCCCTCCTGCTGGATTCCCTCCCGGGGCATGCGGGCGAAAAGGATTCGGATAAGAACTTTGGGATGCGGAACTACAAATATGTGAATCAGATGAAGGAGGCAGTGGAGCAAGTGTGCCCGGGTGTTGTTTCTTGCGCAGACATCCTAATTCTCTCTGGACGTGATGGCATCGCAATGGTACTAATATTGCATGTGCACCTCCACACACACACTGGCCTTTTGTCACCATGTTAACTTGGTCAATCTGTTTGTTTCCCCCATACTAGCTTGGAGGGCCTCATTTTCAAGTGAAGACTGGGAGGAAGGATACTCGGAATTTTAGCATGAATACCGCAGATAGCGAGCTTCTGCCGCATGATGCAGATGTGGACGCCTTCCTGAACAAGATGGCCAGCCTAAATCTTAACATTTCTCAAGCTGTTGCCCTAGCTGGTACGTGCAAATATACCTTACAATCCTTCTCTTATGCATGCTAATGGCCTGCTATCTAGTTACATCACCATCTACTAATGTTGCTAAGTATGTCAAAGGGGCGCATACGGTCGGCCGGACCCATTGCAAGCACCTAGTTGATAGGCTCTACCCAACAGTGGACCCCACATTGGATGCAGACTATTCTCTTTATCTGAAGAAGAGGTGCCCCACACCGACCCCGGACCCAAAGGCAGTTGAGTACTCAAGGAATGATCCCATCACGCCGATGAAATTCGACAATAACTACTACAAGAATGTGATGGAGAAGAAGGGGCTTTTGAGGCTGGATAATGAGCTTTACTTGGATGCAAGGACCAAGCCCTATGTGGAGATGATGGCCGAAGAGAATGACTACTTCTTTGAGCAATTTGTACAGGGCATCTCCATTTTATCTGAGCATAATGTACTTATCGGCTCACAAGGAGAAATCCGCAAGCACTGCCAATGGCTCGACTAGCTCGGTACACCAACATAACTTACGTATTGGCTAAATTTCCAGAAGCGCACACATACACACAAACACATGTATGTGCTTTACTGATATGAAGATAGACATATAACATACCTATAAGTATGCAACTATACAATTGAATACATACTGCATGTATACTCACACACAATCACAACAACTGTACTCTTTTGGCAGCATTGTCTGAAGACTACATGAAGTTGCACCACATTTGGCATACATGTCTACCGAAGTCTTTCTAAGCACGAAGATTTTTCCCAAAAGCCCCTGACTGACCACCTCCTTAAGAATTTGTTTGCTCATGTCAACTTCTTGCATAATGCCATATGCCTTTGAGATTCAAGCATAGATGATTGTGAAATCCCTCCCTTGACCTCCTCTGAAAACAGCCAGGATCTTTCCCACCCTTACCCTATTGGGCATATCTGCAGTAATCGCACTCCAAGAGACAACATCCCAAACGGGAAGATCATGTCATGCTTCATGAAAACACCGCGTGTTGAATAAAAGCCAAGCACAAATCTCCCCTACTGACAATCCTACCATGCATATTTCTTCCCCATGGAAACTTCTTACACAATGCCATATGCCTTCAAGGGGTAGGGAATGGACACTTAGTGTCCATTCCCGACCGTCAAGGGTCGCTGGGAGGCGGGCCAATTAGCTGATCTGATGCTGACGAAGGTTGTAGAGTTGCACACAGGTTCTCAACTGCTGCTAGGCTTGCGCAGGGTACAGTTCAGAGGACACCTGCAGCGTAGAGAAGATTACACATGCTGACGGGGCTTACTATCATTCGCGACCAGCTGATGATTAATTATGACTGCTGATGGGGCTCACAATCATTGGCAATGATTGAGAGGCTGCTGCTGGATTATTACGCCTGCTGACCTGTCGTCAATCTGTCGGCTGCAACAATGATTCCGCTCCAGAAAATACAGTTGATGAAGCGCTAGAATGCACTGCCCGCCGACCAGCGACCTTGACGGTGCCAGGAAAGTCGATTGCAATATCTGCCTTGCTTCACTACCTCTGTGAACACCCAGACTTTTGTTTTGGACAAGCCCTGCGGAGGTTGTGTGGGCTGGGAACCAAAGAAAACATGGCATCACCTACAGTTTTCAGATACATAGACAGGAAAAATACTTTCTTGGTTCAACTTCCGGACGTCCAGGCCTTCAAGCTCGCAATTCGCACAGGAAAGACGATAGAAGAAGAGAAAAGGATGGGCACGCACAGCATAGGGGGCCGATCCTCTGGCTCTCCGGGGAGATGAACCACTACGCCCGCATGCGTTCGTTACTTCGTTAGCGTAGTGTCCGTTTTCCTCTCCATGGCCCCTCAACAGCCCACGTGGCTCCAGCTAATGTCACTCAAAAGCTAAAAACGTGGACCTGTAAAGCTCTAAAAAAAACGTGGCTTAACTAAAAATAGCGGCTTTTGCAGTCGTTCTCTCTCTCTCTCTCTAGCGTTGATAGAAAATCCGTCTCTCTACGATGTTAAAATACTCTCCTTCTTCTTCTTCTTCTCTCTCCCTCTCCCTCTCTCCGTTGACAGAAATCTCCACCTGTCAAGGGCCGTGATGATATCAAAGCTGTGGCGACTATTTCTTCCTGTAATGATGTTGCCATAGGTACCATGATTGCTAATGCCATCGACAACTTTGGTCCAGATGGTGTGTTGTCAATTGAATCATCATCATCCTTTGAGATGACAATCACAGTCGAAGAAGGAATGGAGATCGACAGGGGGTATATCTCCCCTCAATTCGTGACTAACCAAGAAAAGCTCATTGTGGAACTTGATAATGCAAGAATCCTTGTCACTGATCAGAAATTAGCCACCATCAAAGACATTCTATCAGTTCTAGAGAAAGTTTCACAGCTGAACGCTCCTTTGGTGATTATTGCTGAGGATGTATCAGGAGAAGCTTTAGCAACTCTGGTGGTGAATAAGATGAGAGGAATCATGAAAGTGGCTGCTCTCAAAGCACCAGGATTTGGTGAGAGACGGAAAGCCTTACTGCAGGACATTGCCATCGTCACTGGTGCTGAGTTCATAGCCAGTGATCTTGGCTTGAAGCCTGAAAGTGTTATTGTTGAGCAGCTGGGGATTGCCCGGAAGGCTTGAGAAAGCACTAAGTGCTTGAGGAGCTCCCTGTCCGGAATGCCACCACTTCCAATGAACGTAATGATTCCAGAATGTGCACAATGAGAGCATGGCGAGTGTCCATGTGACTGTCCTCGTTTTTAATGTTTATCAGCTATGTGGGCAATCTCTTGGTCGATATGTATGCCAAATGTGGTGCGCTTGAGAGAGCACAAAAATTGCTTCAGGAGCTTCCTATCTGGAATGTCAGCATTGATTGCGGGATGTCGCAATAAGAGCAAGGCTAGAAAGCTCTTGGCTGTCTTCATTGGATGCAAAGCGAGGGCCTCTCTCAAGATGCAATCACATAAGCGTGCATCTTTAATGCATGTGGTTATACGTAAGATGCTGATATGGCTTAAAAATTAACTATGAAATTGTTAGTCAAGGGCTATTGCAAAAAATTTCCGTGCTTGGCAATGCCTTGGTCGATATGTATGCCAAATGTGCTACGGGAAAGCTGTAGGTTGTTTTCACCAGACGCAAAGCAAGTATATCTCTCCAAATTCATTCAAGGCATGTGGCTTTGCACAAGTGCTCGAGGAGCTTTGTGTCCTGAGTGTCGACTCTTAGAATGTGCTGATTCCATGATTTGCTCCACAAGGGCAGGGCCAGCAAGCTCTATTTTGTTTTCAACAGATGCGAAGCGAGGGTCTCTCTCCAGATGCAATCCCGTACACATGCTGACGGACGCAAAGCGGACCCCGAACCCCGACGGCCTCTAAAACGCCGGGGGCCGAATGGCTCGCCTCGAGCCTGCCACGGTAAAGCGAACAGGGGGCACCACCTAGCTTTGAGCGGCTAGGACGCAAAGCCCACGGTGATATGAACACCGCAAGCCTACACACGGAGAGAGAGAAAAGGAGAGAGAGAGAGAGAGAGAGAGAGAGAGAGAGAGAGAGAGAGAGAGAGAGAGAGAGAGAGAGAGAGAGAGAGAGAGAGAGAGAGAATACTTGCAATTGATGAAAACAACCTCGGGGGTGTGAGGGTGAGTTATTTCTGCAATATTTACAAGGTGGCATGCCGTGATGGTAGAGAGGTAGGGAGAGGAGATGGTGCAACCTACTTGGTGCGTTCTCTAGGGCGACTCAATGACGATGAATACTCATTGCCAAGAGCATGCATACGTGTGTGCATCGACCATTGGAGTCGAGAGGTGGATGTGGTTCCCTTCGCATGGTGCAATTTCCAAGGCAAACCCAACACACAAGACCCCCTCCCCGTGATGGTGATGGTGTCAATCCCTCCTACTACACCCTACCCAATACTTGGTTCCACATAAGTTGCCCCCCCCGATAGTGACCTCTCAGTGCCAATTTATAGGTGTTGGCTGCTTGGATTATGGTAATCCCAGTGTGGTTAGGGTAATATTAATTGGGGAGACAAAGCAAGTGGTGGGCCTGGTGTGGTTGACCCTTGCTTTGTTTTGGGAAAGGTTATTAAAAGATGGGAATCTCTAGGTGAGCCTTTGTCACCATCACCTAGAGAGAGGATATTTACAAAATGGAAATTTACAATGGCTCGGGTGAAAAATTGAAGATAATGGTAAAATAACATAAAAATTACTGGGATGGCGTCGTGGTTGCGTGTTTTTGGCGAATGGCGTGCTGTTGGTGCGTCGTTGTCGAGCGTACTTCTTTTCGGAGTCGGCCGGGGCATGCCTTCGGCGCATTTCTAATTTTTGTTGTTGGCGGCGCGTGCTTTGGATCCTTCTTCTTTTAGTTTGTTGATGTCGTAGCCTTTTCCTTCGTATTGCGATGCGGTGCATATATACGTGTGTGTATGTATTTGTGCATGAGGCGGGTGTGTGTGTGTGTGTGTTTTGTATAGGTATGTGTGTGCGAAAGCGTGCGTGGGAAGGAGGGCTATATATATATATATATATATTGTATATATATATAATTTTTTAATTTTTTTTTTTCTTTTGCGGATGGCCAGCGGCTTACTCTTCTGCGCAAGGCGGAAAGGGAGGGGGGGGGGGGGGTAGGATAGGGGGTGTGAGTGTGTGTGGGTGGGTGAGTGTGTGTGTGTGTGTGTGTGTGTGTGTGTGTGTGTGTGTGTGTGTATTTGCTGCTGCCCGCATGGCGTGTGTGTGTGTGTATCGAATGTAGCGCGCGGCGCACAGCGCATGGGGAGAGAGAGGAGAGGGGGGTGTTGTGGGGTGTGTGTGTGAGTGTGGGACTGCAGTGCTGCCCGAGAGAGAGAGAGAGAGAGAGAGAGAGAGAGAGAGAGAGAGAGAGAGAGAGAGAGAGAGAGAGAGCTTGGCGTGGCCGTGAGAGGGAGAATGAGGGAGAGGGGGAGGGGATAGGGGTGAGGGGATAAGAGATAGAGAGAGTGTGTGAGGGAGAGTGAGGGGAGAGGGGGAATGGCGGGGTATGGGAGATGTGTGGGTGAGAGGGAGAGGGGTGGGTGGGGGGGGGGGGGGGGGGGTGGTGTTGTTTTGCATGGGGCTTGAGGACGAAGGGGAAATAAGTCAATGGGGGGGGTGTGAATGAGCCGAGGGAGAGTGAGGCGAGTGGTGAGGGGAAGAGGGAGGAGGGTCGGGGGGGAGGGAATATTGGCGGGCCAAAGAGAGGGGGGGGGGGGGGTGGGGGTGTTCTCACGTGGCTCAAACCGAGGGAGCACGAGAGAGGGGTTGGGGGTTCCTTCTCTGAGTTTCTGCCTGGTTGGGGAGGGTAAATCGGGGGGAGAGAGATATTAGGAAAGGGGGTATGTAGGGAAAATGGGGGGGAGAGAGTGTGAGGGTTTTATCCGATGCCCGTAGGGCGGGAGGGGGAAAAAATAAGTTACGGTGGGGGGGTACTAAGAGTGGGGGGAGTGTAATGAGTTTTTTTTCTTTTTTTTTACTTGATTTCCGAAAGTCGGCTATCAATGCATGAAGGCATGTAGCTCCATGCAAGAGGCTGATATGGGCAGAAAAAGTGCTTGAGGAGTTTCGTTTCCGGAATATCGCCTCTTGAAATGGATTGATTACAGGTTGTGCAAAACAGATCGCAAGAAGGGTCTCTATCCAGATGCAATCAACTACGCCTACACAGTAAACTAGAAGGCATGCGGGTCAGCAGATGCAATGACGTACACAGCCATAGATATTAAAATTCACGATATGATCTCTAGTCAACGTTTGTTGGGAGTACGATTTCATGCTTGGTGGTGGTTTGATCGATATGTATACAAAATGTGGTGTTCTCACAATAGCACAAAATCTTCTTGAAGGGTATCCTCCCAGGGATGTCGTCTCTTGCAGCGGGTTAAGTGCAGGAGATGCCCAACATCGTTGATACAAGGAAGTCCATTGGCGATAGACATTCAATCGCGCGGTGAGTAAACATTATTATTTTTTGATTTTTGACACTCAGAATGCAGTTAATGAACACACTGAAAATTGCACGCTGCCATGGGAATGGCACGTTCCCTCGTATTATAAAAATTGGGGAGGACTCTGCAAACTCCCCCATGCAACGAGACTTGCATGTTTCCTTTTTTTTAAAACATAAAAATGGAACAACAAACAATTAATAACATTGACATCTTGTATGATCATGAACATTGAGCTTGGCAAAACTCTTAACACTCCTTGTGGTTTTTGGCGAGGTACCCCTCTGAAGCACTACGATCGGTAACCAATTCATGCAGAGCTACACGACTAAACCACGACGATCGGTATCCCAAACACTCTCAGGTAAAAAAATCTAACACTCTTTCATGAAATCTCTCTCTCTTCTCTCTCTCTCTCTCTCTCTCTCTCTCTCTCTCTCTCTCTCTCTCTTACTCTCTCAGTTTCCAATATTTTGTTCGATCTCAATTCGACGAAACATAGCTAACGAAGCAATCTAGTTGAAATATTGGGGATTCAAGTATGTCATATTGTAAATGTGGACCAATTAGTAAATTTGGGGCAAATTAGTAATTTCGGGGCAACTGCAGAATTTGACGTTCCACGATTGGCGCGCTCCGCGTTTTCCTCCTCCACCATTGATACCATTTGAGCATGATCATGTGATATAGTGATGAGGGGGCGCCCTCCGCACTATTTGGCACGTGGCTTTTCACACGGGGTCAACGGTGAGGGTCATTCGAGCCGTCGGATGTGTTTTTGTAAATTCGGGACGAAAAGTAAATTCGGACCAATACGTAAATTCGGGCCAGTGAGTAAATTTGGATCCTCACCTTAAGCCTCGAACCCACGACCTCCCTTGTGTGATGCATGTGCCTCCATCTTCCGGGTGTGCACTCTTTCACCGCCTAATTGTTCCCACTGGAGAGGGTGGAAGAGGGGATGATGATTGTCATATGCCATCTAATGTGAACACAGGGGAGGGGCGAAAGAGACTGAGAAAGAGTTGAACATTCGTTTTTTATTTTGAAGAAAATGATATAAAATAAATGTTTTTTTGCAATTCATACTTATGTGCAGGGTGGAAGTGGGGATTGGGAGGGGGTGTCGGAAGCAGACTCTCCTAGTTGGTGAGCAAAGATTAGGTGCAGGTGCGCTGCAGTTTTCTTCCGTTGCCTGTTGTGAACTCAGCCATAGTTGCAAAACAATCCCGATGAAAAGGTGCAGCTTGTCAGACGTTTTGCACAATTCGAACAAAGAACTAAGTTCGCGTGACCACATCCTAAATAGAGGTGAATGCAAGTAGGTGCCCGGTGATGGTTTCAGGGAAGAGGCGGTCTGGTGATAATACGAGCATACCTGAAGAGTAGATTGCACCATAGACCAATATAAATCCGTCCACACACATAAACAATGCTCGCCCAACGTCCATCCTTTTTTTGTTTTCTGGAAGGGGGGGGGGGGGGGGGGGGGGGCTCTAGAGCTAGGTAGCACCAAAGTATATTAACCATTTTCCAAAGTTCATGTGCAAGAAATAGAAGCCACCATTAGGGTCCCCCAATCTCAAAAAAATAAATATTATTTGAAATGCATGAGTGAAGGATAAGTATAGGAAATTGAAAAGCTCCACGAAAATGAAAAGCCATGGGAAATGAAAGCCCATTAAAATGGAAACTCAAAAGACATTTCATCTCCATATAAAAAGAAGTGGTAGAGTGCATTTCTTGGTTTTACCTTTTTTTTTTTATAGCATTTCCTTCTCTTCACAATTTCCTTGCACTATGTAGGTAGAGATTTCTTGCGTATGTAAGGTATGTAAGGTCGATGAAATGATATTGATAGGACTCTCCTATGTAGTTTTAGTGCAATCCCACCATTTGTAGGTGGGAGACTACACTAAACGTAAGTTTTTTTGATTTTTTTGGAATCTTTGAGTTTTTGACCTTCTAATTTTGTTGAATCCAAATAGGCGTTGCCAATCTTTGTAAGGGTCGCATTAATTGGAATCTCCTTGGATTTTTGTGTGCGTTGGAGGCAAAAAAAGAGGGGGGGGGAAAAAAAAAGAAGGAAAGGGTGGGCTATCAGCACGTGGCATAGTTGATCAAATATCTTGTTTCTAGAGATGCACAGGGGAGACTTATTGGATGTGCACGGACTGTAAAGTGGAAACGCCACTGTGTGGAGAGATGCTCCGTCTGAGCATGCAACGGGGAGCTTGACGATGGTGAACGGCTTGGAAGTTGTAGGGACGATAGAGGAGAGGGTGAAGGCAGAGGTGGAGGGCACTTGGAGGGAGGTGCAGAGAGAGATAGGCGGGTCTGAGGACGCGTCTAGAGAGGGAGTTGATGACTACGACCATGACTGTTACTGTGTGTGTTGCATGCGGCGGATGAGAGCATCATCATGCACAAAGGGATATAGCAATGCGTCGATGGGAGAGTTGTGAGGTAAGAAGGGACGCAGTGTGCATTCTGGATGATGCAAGGGATTGACACAAGTTAGTAACGGGCGAGAAGTACCAAGGTTGGACAGAGAGGCTTCTCTCTCTCTCTCTCTCTCTCTCTCTCTCTCTCTCTCTCTCTCTCTCTATTAATCTTCTCTCTCGCTCGTATTTTTCTGCAACGGACGTGCAATAGGGGATAGCGGGGGATGCTTGGGTGAGATCGTGTAGCGACGAAATGGAGGCGTGATGAGGGAGGGATATTTTATTTTGTCATAGGACTGCATCCTGGGACTTAACCAACAAAGCAATCAATCAAGTCCAGAGGCGATGTGGAAGGTGTTTTGTGTCTTGCAAGTCACGGATCCAACGAGCAAGATGCCATGTCTGTATGTGCTGCATGAGTCCGCATTTGTCTCCCAGAGTCCAGCCAAGGCAGTCAAAGGGCACTATAGACAAAGGTGAAGCGGAGGCAAAGGGCAGTAGAGGTAGGGGCGATGGTGTGGTCGCAGAGGAACACATCCCATGATGGAGCACAAAGAGGCAATGAGGCGGGTGCAACGTAGGTGATGGCAACAACAACCATACTCTCCCTTTAGGAGAGTATGGATCTTGCATGTAAACCTGAAGCGTCAATTTTCGCTTTGCCAGAACCCAGGGTGAAAATTGCACACAGCTAGAGAACTGTCGGTGGCGAAACAACTGGGAACTGGCGTGACGATTTGCAGACGCTTGCGGACATGATCGCTGCGTTCTTTTTTTTTCGCGATGGGAAAGCCTTCTGAGTGCATCTCGCTGATGTGGACTACCTTTAAAATCAATTTGTAAAGCTTATCAAAATCTCTATAGATTCCTGTTAATAAGAACGTAGACCCAGTAGAGTAGACCTAGATAGACTTAGGAATACCAGTATGTGATACCCATTTTCAAAAAGAAAATGAGAGAATCCATTCGATTCTCTCTCTCTCTCTCTCTCTCTCTCTCTCTCTCTCTCTGTGTGTGTGTGTGGCAAGAAAAACACAAGGAGGGAGAGAACGACCAATTCTCCCTTTCTCTCTCTCTCTCTCTCTCCCCCAAGCTTGACTTTTGCATGAAAATATCTCCCTATCTTCTCTTTTGCATAAAATATGTGTGTGTGTGTGTGGGTTTGTGGGTTGGGGGGGGGGGGGGGGGGACTTGTAGGAAAGGAGCAATACTCACTAGACAAGAAGGTTGCAAAGGGAAGGCACTTCTCTTGATGCAATCACCTATGGTTTCACCTTGAAGTCATATGGACTTACATAAGACATCAATGAGAGGAAAGATGTCGTGCTTGGCGGTGCTTTGGTTAATATGTATGCGAAACAGAGGCTTAATGGGGACAAGGTGGGAGCGCACAAAGCAAGCATCGACATCAGCAGTGGTACTAGAACCAGGTGCTAACAAGGCAGTTCTAGATGGTGGAGGAGGGGCTACTTGGCACAAAATGCATGTGGGGCAGGTGCAGTGGAGAACAAGAGCGGCAAGGTGAGGTGAGCAGACGACGAGGCCATAGGGGAGCATTTTATTTTAGAGGACAGTCTTTGAAAATAATCTTTCAATTCAAGTATTTTTATTTTAGAACATGCTAGTATGCACTCGCTAAGTCGAGAAAGATAATGCCACTACCACTTTGAAAAATGGGGGTAGAGAGGTTTAATTCTAGAACTGATTTCCATTAGTGAGAATCTAAGGAGATGCCCATTTTGTGAGTGAATAGGAGAAGGGACGAGTCTCGCCAAATGGTAGGCACGGAGAGGAGGGCACAAAGGGGCAAGGGTGACCGTGCTAGGTGGCAGAGAAGGCTGCAAGAGGCATGAGGCAGCAACAAAGCCCTTTTTTAAATGGGTAGGCATGAGCGCACTTGTTACACAAGTGCTTGCGGTGGCATGGCTCAATGCATAATGCTTTATGTCAAAGGTGAGGTCACGAGCTCGATATTCAGTCATTGTCAGACTGCTCTCAAAGATGAAATGAGGATGCTTGGAAGTAACAGGGAATTTGTGAAGACTCTCTAGTATGTCCGTTCAATCTTTTTATCATTTCTTTTAAGAGGTATCTTGGGAGATGCTGCTATGGTTGGTAGGGAAAAAGGGAGGGAGTCGACACGTGGGGAGAGAGAGAGAGAGAAAGAGAGAGAGATTTTTTTTGCATGCGGGCATGAGACGCGATGCTTGCAACCGTGTGGTCTCTCTTGCGTGCTCATTTGCAAGGGGTCTGCGGGCAGAAACCCCCATCGCTGCGCATTCATGACCATGCAGCTGCCATGCCTCACGAGAGAGAAAGTCGCCTGAAATCTCAAGCAAAGCAAGGCTAGGGCCCAGAGTATGCTCGAGCGTAGGCAGGTGGGCAAGGTGCAGAGTGCACAGCAGAGGCTCCGTCTTGTTGGACGTTGGCCTCGTGCAGAGCTCTCTCTCTCTTTCGTATTCTCTGTGTCTCGGAGCTGAGCAGATATAGGCCGCCATGTCTCTCTGTTTTTTGAGTCTGGTGTGGGCAGCGCTGTCTCGTCCAGGCACCGTTGCACATATTTACAATTAGGGGGCACGCGCAACTGCCTGCGACGCAGAGCGGGTGCAGAAGGAGCATGTCGGCTTTGATGGACGTGGGAACTGGAGCAAAGACAACAGACTTTGCATCGTCATGAGTGGGAGAGGGAATCTTTTAATGTAATTAATTAATAGAATGCAAGGTAGACCCAATATATTATATATTGTGCCTATAAATGGAAGAAAAGGATAAATCTTGCACCATGTTCTCCTACATTCAAGATGGATTTTATTTCTCTAGTGGGTACGACCTATTACACTTACCCCCAACTACACCAACAAAAATCAGCACTACAATACTCCCAATAGTGACATTTGCCTTTGCCTTCACCTCAGTGGCGTCTTCTCCCAACACCATTCTCCTGCATCAACTTGCCTGCCGTTGGTCGCCATCTCCTTTCTGCGGCACCCCTTCTTTTCCTTCGTGCTTGCTAGATGTGATCTTCCCCAATTCTCTCTATTAAAACATTAAAAGAGATTGTGCTACTCGAGAACACACATACGCTAAGCAAAACCCTTTGTGTCTTGCACTAAAGGTTGCTAAACATGTAATTGCAATGCTGTAGTCCTCTACCTTGATCCCTTAAAATCTTTGAAGATGAGACGCCATGGAAGCTTTAACACTTGAGTAGTGATTGCATCACACTAATTTGGTGCATGTAATACATAGTGACTACTCATACAAGCCCCCTTGCTTCCCAACTCGTGCAAAAAAATTGGTGTGTCATTTTTGTGTGCATTCACACTCAAAAATGGCTATTTCTTTTACCATTTTTATGCCTTTCAGGCCCAAAAATGACCTCTATCTAGTATTAAGAACCCAAAGAAGCAAGAGAAAATCCCTATTTTTGTGGAAAATTTTCCTTGGGATAAAATTGCATATTGAACATCAATTTATATATTATCATGACGTCTCGACACATCTATGATAGCTATGCATGCTAGTTACTATTTTTGGCAATTTTTACTTGCATTAAACATTGTAGGTGAGACGATTGTTCCACCATGGAACACTTGACATATGTACATTCTTCAACCAAATTAGGCAAGAATTGAAGTGATAAAACATGGCATTCGAGTCACATCTAGGGCCAATTTTTGAGTAATGTATGGACATGACAGTAATCGTCAACAAGCATGTGACACTATATACATGATGGCATCCAATTCCATGCATCCAAAACCATGCAAAAAGGTGTATGCACATATATTTACATTATAAATGGGCCACGGCATGACAACCTTCCGATTGACGAATCAAAACCACAGCCTATAACCCGCCCATCTATGGACACACAATTGTGGCTATCTATGAGTCGTTGGCATACTCTTTGTTATTGCACATGATGTGTGTGTGTGTGTGTGTGTGTGTGTGGGTGGGTACATGCATGCAAGCCTTTTGTTAAGGTCATTCTACAAATAACCCAAACACAAATATCGAACGAATACCATCACTCATATGCAGTCCAGACAACTGCTTGCAGACCATTCAAGATTCTTCTTGCCATAGTGACCTGAAGGGTTTGTGGTTGAACATGATGAAACAGGGGTGGGGGTCTCCACCATGTTTGAAACAATTTGTAGACGTTCAAGAAATCTCCAAATTAGTAGTAGGACATGGTTCCTTCCGATTGGGCATCACAAAGGGCTACATGTGCCTACCTTGAGAGAGAGAGAGAGAGAGAGAGAGAGAGAGAGAGAGAGAGGGGAAGCAGGGGGAGAGGGACGATAGTTTCTCAACAACTTTCTTAAAGTTTTGATAAAGAAACAATGACCAAATCCAACTTGAATTTACCTAAAGTATCCTAGTGCCGAAGGGGGGGGGGGCGGGAGAGAGAGAGAGAGAGAGAGAGAGAGAGGGAGAGAGACGTCATCAACATGTAGCTATTTGAGAGTTGAACAATTTTAAGTTTCGCTATATTTTGGTGTTTCACAAGTTGATCTGTGAGCTCTCAATACTATTAAAATGTTCAACATTATTTATTATAGAGAATTCATAAATGACTTGTCGTTCTTTGGCAAGCACTCCGCATATATTTACCAAAATCACTCAAGAGCAACTTTGTTGTGCCCATGTTGGACACACCTTGCCACACGTGCTGTTCAGGAGACGATGTCTTGTCAAAGACTTGTGCAATGATAAGTGGGTAGAACTTAACAAATATATTGAACAAATAGCCTAGAGCTTTTCTGCACTACGCAATTTGGACATACCTTGCAGTTAGCATAGCATGGGAGATGACATATTAGAGAGACCAAGACCTGTGTTAGGTCATCAACTGCCACTACTGGGTGAAGATCTTGTAGTAGTGAGGTATGTGTATCTAGATCCATACCCAGAAGAGAGTGCTCTAATACCAGTATAGACGTATTACAAGGAGAAACACCACAGACACTATCATTCTATTGATCCTTATCAATCAAGGGTCGTGGAATCCTATGAACAAGAGATTGCCATTTCATCCTCTAGAGCTTTAGAGTAGATGATGAGCAACACAAATTAGAGTGAATGGTTTGCCCAAAGTCATGGAACATTGATATGCATATCTAATAAGGGTGAATCTAAACCAAAATGATATCCCAAAACGAACATATGCTCAACAACCTAAACAACAAAAGCCCCTAGGACCTTGTTTCACAACTGGTTCTAGCTAAAAGTTTTTATAGATTTTAAACTTCACCTTTCAACTCGTTATTCTGTAAATTTTTTTGATAGCTTGACTCAATATTTTGTACCTATTCAATATATTAAACTCGATTGTAATTTGTGGGAGATTATCCCTTGCTAATTTTTCAACAATCTTTTTTTTATGAGATTTATGTTATTCTCATGAGAAGGATATGGACACGTGAAAACTCGCAACTTTCTTTATTCTAAAGTCTCACGAAAGATTGACAAAAGAGAAGATTTGGAACTTTTAATTTAACAATATGAGTATGTGCAAACAGTTCTAAAAACAATTAGACAAAGAAAGTATCTACAATTGATTCTTATTATTTGAAGAGGAAAGGATTGATTTTTTGAGGCTCCTTAGATTTTAACAAGAAGTTTCTAGATGCATAGTGCTCATAGTCATTTCTTTCAATTTGACACCTCGCTATGCTTGTTTCCTTAGTGAATATCTTTCTTCCATTAGAATCTCTTTCTCTGTCTTGCAGAACGTCTCTCTGTCTCTATCTCCCCCCCCCCCCCCTCTCTCTCTCTCTCTCTCTCTCTCTCTCTCTCTCTCTCTCTCTCTTTCCCCCCTCACGTCAGAATGAGTAGTAGATATGGTGATTTTGTAAGCGCGTGCAAGCGATAAGCCCGAAGTGTAGGGTGAAAAGAAAATTAGGCATGCGTGTGTTGTGTAGGCTGAAGATGTTAACATGGGTGAGAATTCAGGATGAGATTCAAGTTAGATGCTCTTGGATAAACACTGATGCTTTACAAGTGAAGTGGTTGAGAGGAGCACCAAAGGCCAAGCGATGGTCTCTAGACGAAATATGTCATATGTGATGTGTTGTTTGTGATAGGGGCTTCTACTGCCACACAATCCACACATACAGTGCGGTAGATGCCACTAAACCTCTCTGAGGTGCCGATGCATCTACTGTAGTGGCCATGCCACAAATTTGTGTGTGTGTGTGTGTGTGTGTGTGTGTGTGTGTGTGTGTGAGAGAGAGAGAGAGAGAGAGAGAGAGAGAGAGAGAGAGAGAGAGGGGATGATGATTGCACAAGCAAAAAGGGTAGAGGGGTGAGGCAAGGTACCAACCAAACAATAAGGAAGATAATTCTTTTTTAGGAATCTTTAAACTTTTGATTGCATAAGAAAAAAGTGCACAGGATGAGGCAAGGTACCAACCAAAAAGGAGGGAACAGAAAAAATTCATAGGAACTCTATAAACTTTTGATTTTTAATGATTGAGTGAGTAAATTGACTAGAATAGGTAGAATTGGTATTTTACTTTTAAGATGTGGTTTAAGTAGAGACGTGGACATCAAGAATTCCACTTGGAACGATTTCATGAAAAAGACTTGCCAAGTGTATTAGTATGGTATTCTTAGATAGCATAGATTTAAATGAGGTCAATGAATGTCTTGATATGTGATGTTTGAGTTTTTTCTTGACAGCCGAGCACATCTTATAGACAGAGGCTAACTTTGTGAAGATAAGCCAACTGAGTAGAAAACAAGATAAGGTTCATTGCAACAATAAAAGTAATTGTAGATGCATTCAAGTGCCACATTATCAAGATCATAGGACACATTAAATAGCTTTATCTTTGGCTTCAGAAGGTTCCTCTTTGCAATATACACAAAGATGGCAAGAAAAAGGCATATATGCCCGAAGTTGAGGTCTTTTAGGGAAAAGTTACATGTATTTTATAAGAGGTAGCTTGAAGAAAAACACCTTCTTTCAAAAGAATAAACTTTAGTTATCTACTTCATGTTGATGGGAGAAGAGCTATGGGGGGTGAAACCGGTGGGCAAGAAGAGCCATGGCGAGGAGCTCAGCTTGTAGAGAAACGAGAGAGAGAGAGAGAGTGAGAGAGAAATTTGATACAACAATACAAAAATAACATGCTATATTTTTGCTTGTATTGTTTTAAAAGGAGCCTTACATATATATAGCCAAACTTGTCATGCACACTAAAAAGGGAGCTCGAATTGATATGCATGCATTATGAGAGTGTTCCCACAAGCTAACTGAACCACAACTGGGCCTGCATACCCAACAACCCCCCCCAAGCCCAAACCAGTGACTATGGACTTGATACAGACCATGGCAGAGTCTAATCACCTGAAACCATGAGTAGAAGCCCCCCCCTAGATAAGAACATAGGTGTGTGTGTGTGCACTTCCCTCAAACAACCATCAGTGTGAGACAAATTAGAACTTGACCAACAAAAAAAGGGTGATCTTACCACTTTTTATGTGGCAGTTTCTATAGCCCATACAAAGTTTTTGGCATGGCAATAATTGACAGCTTGTAAGCTAAAACAAGGCTTTTGAAAGGCAAGTGTGATTGCATTGACAATAGACAGACAAATCTATGATACTTAACCGATAAAAATAGTTGTTGAGCTCTGTGTTGATATTTAGAGTGCTTGAAGGAAATCTTCATGTTCTGTCATTGATCAAAAAAGCCTCGGACCAATGCTGAAATCATGAAAAGCTCAACTAGGTGAGGGAGGATCCTCTACTACAAATTTTCTTCTTTTAACACCTTATCATCGTCGCTTGAAGCTTTAGAAAAGCTACTTGTTGGCCTTAGTAACCTAGCCCTTTAGATATGCACAGATTGCCACTGTCAAGCCTTGAGCTTTTCAATATGTTAGCAATTGATCCACTATCTACGAGCCTTACTACGTGCCTTTTGATAAGCATGCAAAAATTACTAACAAAATCACCCTTAAGTGCTTTACTTGTCTTGGTTGACTGGCTACAACAGGTAGCATTTTGAGATGCTTCAAACTGCCCCTTGCAGTTGCCTTTGTTTTTGAGATGCTGTGCAAAACTACCCACTGCGGATGCCAGCCTCCTTGCAAAACTGCCCACCATAGACAACGTTTTGAAATGTAACCGCCCTTGGTGATTGCTGTCAATTGAAAAAACCCTAGGTTGATTGTTCCACCACCTACAACAACATGCCTGCCTCTTGATATGCACACAAAATGGTTTACTGTCTGTACGCCTGCAATCTGCTAGCATCAAGAGATGCCAACCTCCAAGGTTTGCCTTGCCGGTGCCAAATCATGCAGCATTATGATATGCACCCTCCTGGGCTCTCATACGAGTTGATGGGAGCGGAGCTATGGGGGGTGAAGCCGGTGGGCAAGAAGAGCCATGGTGAGGAGCTCGGCTTGCAGAGAAACGAGAGAGAGAGTGAGAAAGAAAGTCGATACAGTAATACAAAAATAACATGCTATATTTTGCTTGTATTGTTTTAAGAGGAGCCTTACATATATATAGCCAAACTTGTCATGCACACTAAAAAGGGAGCTCGAGTTGATCTGCATGGATTATGAGAGTGTTCCCACAGGCTAACTGAACCACAATTGGGCTTGCATACCCAACACATGTTATGTCACCTTATCACACATATTTTAGCATTTTTGTAAGGTATATGCCAATTTATTTATATCCGTACCAAGTGCGAATAAAATTTGCACAACTATGTCTAGTACTAAAAAACAACCGAAACATAAAAATACTATTAGTCATGCTTTTAAAGTTGCACTACTTGAATAAGTGCCAAGTATTGACCATATCTAAAATCTAATGTAATATGTATTTATCTTGGTGTAAATTTTTTCATGTTTTCATCATAATAGATTCTATTTTATTCTAATTTTTGAGTATATGTGGTACACATTTGAAGTTTTATTAATTTCTCAAAGCTTGCTTGGACGTGCTATTCAATTGATCAATACAAACAAATAGAGGATGCTCCATGGAATTAGATTCCATAATATGTACTAATCTTTCCCAAATGCAAGCATGATTATGCTCATCATTAAGAGATAATTGTAGCATCTGTGCTCAAAGAGATGTCCTCTACCAATCAAGCATGTGATAGAAGGTTGTACATTTGAGTGATGAACCACACTCCTCTCCTCTTTGATGCTAATTGATATTGATGCTTTTGGTTTGTTTAGCTACTCTTGAATCTTTTGAAGATAAAAAAGAGCTCCACCCCCATGAAATTGTCTCATGGTTATATCCTTCATATATGTGTTATTTAGTTGCTAAAAGAGACATGCTTATGCTCTTCATAAGAGAGAATTCGTACATTTTCTCTCAAAGAGATTCCATTCACAATCTATTATGTGACAAGTAGTGGTTTATTGGGAGTCATGAAGTTCTATTAATATTTAAGACATACAACGTAATTAAAAGTACAAAATTTATGAGAATGATCTCATGGAAGCAGCCTATATTTGCTTTATTTTTTAATAATGTTATGAACTCTTTGATCTATTGATAGTGATGTGTTTGTATTCTTCTATTAATATTTAAGACAACAACATAACCAAAAGGTACAAAATCCATGAGAATGATCTCATGGAGTAGCCTATATTTAAATATTACTCATTGGAATACTAAGCATGTGCTTGCTCTCCATAAGAGAGAGTCTATGCCTTTGTGATTAAAGAGATAATTCACTTGATGGGCTCCACAATTATGCAAAAATGAAGTATGTTTGTGCATATTCCACTTATGTGAGAATACATATATAACTTTCTAAGGTGAACATTACATGGTTATTTAGATTGATACATATAAAGACAAGAATGGATATACTTTTAGTACATTGGTAAATGAACTGGTTTGCAATAGAGAAACCAAGTATGTACAAGAGGAAACACAATGTTTAAGGACATATATCTATAAGGTTAGCCTCTTGATATTGGTTCTAAGCTCACATTTATCTTATTGTAAATATGAATTTCCTACATAAGTAAGAGCATATTCCACTTACATGAGAATAGAGATTATAACTTTCTAAGTTGAACATTGCATTGTTATCTAGATTGATACATATAAAGACAAGCATGGATATACTTTTAGTACTCTGGTAAATGAATTGGTTTGCAATAGAGAATATGTACAAGAGGAAACACAATGTTTAAGGGCACATATGCATAAGGTTAGCCCCTTGATATTGGTTCTAATATCACATTTATCTTATTGTAAATATGAATTTCCTACATAAGTAAGAGCACTTGTTCATATCTTTATGTTCTCATTTGTTATCTTGGTGTTTCTAAACACCATCCACATATGAGATCCCCTCAACATGAAAATGGCTTTTATAAGGGTTGTGAACAAGTCCATTTTTGTTTCTCATTTTTTATCTTAGTTTCTTAACTGTACTCTTTGATGATGCTTTAGATTCCAATTGCCTCTCTTTCAAATGTCATGAATTTGCAGACATTATATTGTTTTAATTAGTGCAATTGTTGACAGGCCAACCTTTCAACAACGCTTCCACAAAGATTCCTCAAAGATTCTCTAAAGACTCCATATGAAGATATTGATGAGGTGATGAAGATGAAGATAGATGCTGTAATGTGAAGATACAAGCTCATGGACATCATCGAATATCTTGTTATTATCATTTTGAGCCATTATAGCCACTTTTGTAATGTTTACAAGAACTTCATATTTTAAGTCGGCAATTGTATTTTGGCCGCAGATGCTTGTTGGATGAGCAAAGCCATCTCACTGTGTTGTAATTAAGCTCTATAGAAGCCTAGGGACAAATCAGGTCATTTTGGCCGGATATTAGGTTTTCTAAGGTTTAGTTTATAAACCAAAACCTAAAGCATTGTAAAGGACTTCTAATAATCTTATCTTCTGTGTCGACTGGGAGACTACGAGAGAGTGAGAGAGTGTGTGTGTGTGTGCTACAAGAGCTACGGTGGTCGGAATCGCAAAAGCAGCGTGTTGCCCACGAGGAGAGCTACGCGTTGATGCTTACATCACGCGCATTCGTATGTGTTTTGGCAGATTCACTCGCGAGCTACTTTTGGAGTTTCGGTGAGTAAACGTTGCTCGTTTTTGCATTTCAGCATATCCACGCGATTAGAGCGAGTAGAGATACGCATTAGGCATCTTAGTTTTTGAAAACGTCGACCTGCAAAAACTTGTCAAACATCCTACGTGATTCTCCACCGGGTGTTTTTGGGTAGGGTTTTGGGTCACGGACCTTAGGGAGAGTGGCCTATTGGTGTTGATAGGATATCCCTCAAGTTTCGTAACATTTCAAGAACACCTAATGGGCTTTTGGCTTGTGGTAGCATCATAGGATACTCTCACATTCACAGAATTGATGGCATGTATATTTGATATCTCTATAGGAAGTAGTCATTAGTCGGTCGAGTAGAGGTTGACGCCCTTTGCTTGCTTCCACGCGCCTGCGGGTCGAGCTCCGTCCTCAGTTGACGTTATATGTTAGGTGAGTTCTCGCTATGTTGCTGTCCGTCACGGCGTATCCGCCAACATTGGTGTCGCTGCCGGGGACGAGGGCCCTAAGTAGGTGACCGAGACTAGTCCTTGAGGATAGAGGTCCCTCTGGCTTGCGAGAGTATATTCATTCTTTTAGATAGGATCGGAGAGTGGTAGAATCTTTTGTTCGTAGAGGGAGTCTAGGGAGAGTGTGTCTAGCCTAGATCCTTCGACTTAGGTAGTATTAGGTAAGAGGATAGGCTGTGGTGAGAAGAGTGGAGTTGGAGTGGTAGATGTGCTGAGAGGTTAGCTTGAGAGTCCGCGCAAGGCCAGGAAGTAGCTTAGACACCTAAAATCACCATCCCATATGATGAGTAGGATTAGAGTAAGTAGGACGTATTGATTTTGATTTTGAGCATATCATGCATGTCATATTTGCTACTAGGCTCATCAAAGTTGTGAAAACATAAAATCAAGGAAAAAGTAAAATTGCATTTGGATGCTTGCTTGATGATTGATATTGATGTGAGTAGTCCAAAGGGGTTGGCAGAGCTTAAGAGAAAGTTAGAACTGAAAAAATCACAATTCTGTCATTGGAGACATCCTACGCGTAGAATGTCTCTAGAGGTAAAACTGTGAAGATTTTGAAAATTTTGAGGTCACCAGCGTGTTCAGTGGGTATGTTTTACTCTAAGAACATGTTGAGTTGAGTGTTTTTACATGTTTTTGGTGTCCAAAAGTCAAAAGGCAAGGCTAGAAAGCGAGAAAATTTCATAAAGTGCTTGTTTTGAGTGATTGTTGTGCTTTTGAGTGTCGTTGGTGAATGATATCAAGTGTAGAGACCATAAAGAAGCATAAAAAATACTCCAGTCAGGAAAATTATGCAATCTTACGCGTAGGATGTCTCTAGGGCCATTTTGGGGCAACATTTTGCAAAACTGATATCACCAAAGTGTTTCCAGGATTTAGGAGATTAAGTGGGACAAAAATTGGATCATTTGGAGCAGATAGACATCCTACGCGTAGGATGTCTCAAGGCTAGATTTGGGGGCCCATACCAATTTTTGACCAAACCAAAGTGTTTCTTAGCATAAAAGAAGCCTTCACACCAAGTTTGGACAAAATTGGAAATCATTTGAATGGGTAAACAAAATGAGGAAACCCTAGAATCTGAAGCAAAATCTTGAGTGTGACTAGCTCAGTGTTGTCAAAATCACCAAATTTGGACATATTGGGAATCAACACACCAAGGAGAACCTCCGGACCAGATCTTACTTCATTCTGAAAAAAGAAACTTTGGGCGTAGGATGTCTCCAGGGCCATTTGGGGCAGGAATTTGGAAATTTTGAGGCTACCAGAGTGTTCATTGCGTGGGTTTTACCCTATGTACACCTTGAAACGAGGAGTTTGACCTTATTTCGGCTTCAAAAAGGCAAAAGACGGTGAATACCAGACATCCTACCCATTTGATGTAGGGGAGTGATTGATAGACCTTAACCATAAGCTAACTTCATACACATGTTCTAAAAGTGTTTCTAAGGGTGTCTACCAAGTTTCATCTCATTTGGACACTTAACCTAGGGTGAAGTGGACTTTGCCGCTTTTGGAAAGATTGTGTCCGAAAGAGCCGTTTTGGATGATTTTGACATCCAATTAAAATTCTGAGCATATCACTGTGTTGCTAGACTTGAGGAGAATCTTTGGACTAGATCTTCCTTCATTCTGAGAAGAAAATAATTTTGGCGTAGTATGTCTCCAGGGGGTTTTTGGGTAGGAGTTTGGGAATTTTGAGACCACCAGTATGTTCAGAGGGTAGGTTTTACCCTAGGAACATGTTGACTTGAGTGTTTTCCCATGTTTTTGATGTCCAAAAGTCAAAAGGAAAAGTAAGAAAACAAAAAATTTCATAAATTGCTTGTTTGGAGTGATTTTAACATTTAAATGAAATTCTAAGCATACCAAGGTGTTGCTAGACTCAAGGGGAACCTTTGAACCAAATCTTGCATCATTCTGAGCAAAAAACAATTTGGGCGTAGTATGTCTCCAAGGGGTTTTTGGGCAGGAATTTGGGAATTCTGAGACCACCAGTGTATTCAGAGGGTAGGTTTTACCCTCGGAACATGTTGACTTGAGTGTTTTCTCATGTTTTTGATGTCCAAAAGTCAAAAGGCAAAGTTAGAAAGCGAAAAATTGATAAATTGCTTGTTTGGAGTGATTTTGACATTCAAATGAAATTCTGAGCATACCAAGGTGTTGCTAGACTCAAGGGGAACCTTTGAATCAAATCTTGCTTCATTCTGAGCAGAAAAAAAAATTGGGCGTAGTATGTCTCCAAGGGGTTTTTGGGCAGGAATTTGGGAATTTTGAGACCACCAGTGTGTTCAGAGGCTAGGTTTTACCAGAGGAACATGTTGATTTGAGTGTTTTCCCATGTTTTTGATGTCCAAAAGTCAAAAGACGAAGTCATAAAGAGAAAAATTCATAAATTGCTTGGTTGGAGTGATTTTGACATTTCTGAGCATACCAAGGTGTTGCTAGACTCAAGGGGAACCTTTGAACCAAATCTTGCTTCATTCTGAGAAAATGTTTTTTTGGGCGTAGTATGTCTCCAGGGGGTTTTTGGGTAGGAATTTGGGAATTCTGAGACCATCAGTGTGCTCAGAGGGTAGGTTTTACTCCACGAATATGTTGACTTGAGTGTTTTCCCATGTTTTTGATGTCCAAAAGTCAAAAGGTGAAGTTAGAAAGCGAAAAATTCATAAATTGCTTGTTTGGAGTGATTTTGACATTCAAATGAAATTCTGAGCATACCAAGGTGTTGCTAGTCTCAAGGAGAACCTTTGAATCAAATCTTGCTTCATTCTGAGTAGAAAAAAATTTGGGCGTAGTATGTCTCCATGGGGTTTTTGGGCAGGAATTTGGGAATTCTAAGACCACCAGTGTGTTCAGAGGGTAGGTTTTACCCTAGGAACATGTTGACTTGAGTGTTTTCCATGTTTTCGATGTCCAAAAGTCAAAAGGCGAAGTTAGAAAATGAAAAATTCATAAATTGCTTGTTTGGAGTGATTTAGACATTCAAATGAAATTCTGAGCATACCAAGGTGTTGCTAGACTCAAGGGGAACCTTTGAACCAAATCTTGCTTCATTCTGAGCAGAAAAAACTTTGGGCATAGTATGTCTCCAAGGGGTTTTTGGGCAGGAATTTGAGAATTATGAGACCACCATCGAAAAAGTCATAAATTGCTTGTTTGGAGTGATTTTTGCACTTTTTTTTCATTTGTGGAGCTTACTAGCACTTGCTGTGACCATAAGGAAGCATCAAGAGAACTTCAATCTGAAAAAATAGGCAGTAGACATCCTACCCGTAGGATGTCTACTACAGGGTGATCTGGGCATAATTTTGCAATTCTGAGGTCACCAGAGTGTTTAGAAGGTAGGTTTTACCCTATTTACACTCTCAAACCAGGAATTTGACCTTATTTTGACAGATTAAAGGCAAAAGACGAGAATTGCCAGACATCCTACCCAAATTGTGTACAAGGGGTGATTTTGAGATCAAACCATAAGTTGCCATCATATGCATGTTCTAAATGTTGTATTGAGTGTATGTGACAAGTTTCATCTCAGTTGGATGAGTAAAATTGAAGATTAAGCGAATTTTAGCGTTTTGTACCAGACAAAGGCAAGGATAGCCAGCTTTGGGAGCTTTTGGCATCCAAACCCAAATCTGACCATACCACTGCGTTGCTAGACCCAAGGGGAGTCTCTGGACCAAATTTTATTCAATTCTAAGCAAAAAGACATCCTACCCGTAGGATGTCTCCATGCCAGTTTTAGGGTCCAACTGTAATTTTGACCATATAGGAGTGTTCGCAGTCTCACAGAGATCCAAAATCTTCTTTTAAAATTGAATTTGGACTCATTTTGACCATTCTAAACTGCATTTCACTATTTTGGCCATAACTTTCACAAATGGTATTGGATTGGAAAAGTTTTTATATCAAAATGTAGCCTGAGAACGACACTACAGATCTTAGAGCAAAACTTGAACTAAATGTATGACTTTGGCAACCATGTAGGTCAACTTTGAAAAAAACGTTGTTTAAGGCCTCAAAATGCATCCGGAAGTCAGGTGTGTCTAAAACCGACAGTTCGAAAGAATTGTGAGAAAACGGTCACGGTTTTGAACATAGTTTTGACTTTTCCCTAGGAGAGGGGCTAGTGAGCCATAAGTGAGGTCATCGGCTAGAGTCAACCCAGGCTCTAGAACAGACTGCTCAAATCGACCTAGAACGGACACGAGTGCATGTGAGATTTTCATCATTGGGAAGCTAAAATTTGAAACCAGATTTGGTCTCGAGGCCTTTTAATTGACCATTAAAGACTGCTAAGCTAGCAGATTGAAATTATCTTTTGGGGAAACCATTGGTCACCCGTGGGAAGGTGTAAAAGTTAACTACGGCCTAGTGTAAAATTTGAGCGTCCATACACAAATCTGGTAGCAGTAAGACCATACACAAGGACTCTTGATTTTGCAACAACAGTCGCAAGTTTTGGAGAACTTTAACACAAGATTTTTGCTAGCAAATCACTACAACTTGTGCATAATTCTTTTGTGCTGGCTTAAGTTTAGTTCAGCTAAAAGCAAACTTAAAAGTCACTTCCGAGCCCACGGAACAAGTGTGGCCGTCAAAGGCACATCAAGAATTTTTGCATTCATTGTGAAAAAGTTTGCCAGCTAAATAGAATTTTGCAGATTGTGTACTAAAGTGAACACATGTTAGCTTGACCCAAGGCTTTCTATGAAGGAGGAAGTCGTTGCAGTATAGTGGTAAGTTGCATAACTTATCACAGTGCTTCCAATAGATCGAGGCATGCTAAAAAGCTCTAGGTAAAGCAAGCACCCAGACAAGTCATTATCAGCCTTGGCAAGCAAGGGAGCTAAGAAGTTCAAGCAGTGCAAGCAAAGCCCAGTTCAGAAAACTCAGAGATTCAGGCATCCACAAAAGCTGAAGGACCTCAAGCAAAAAAGACCGACACAAGGGTGCTAATAATTTTTATTAGCATTGAGGCAAGCAATTAGAGCTATCACTGAACAGGTACAACAAGGTAGTCAAGATGAAAGCAATGGCGTCTCAAAGGAATCCGACCAGCCAAGATGAAGCCTCAAGTACATCCACAAAAATTACAAGGGAGAAAATTTGGATCTATCTGATTGGCCACTACAAAGGACTGCCATGCTATGAGGATGTCAATCGAAATTTGTACATCAAGACAAAGAAAGATACAGAGGAAACTCAAACATCTCAGTATATGGAAGTTGAAACAGCAAAGAATGTACTACACCCACATCCAGATTTCATGGAAGACTGTCTGGGATCAATTTACATGAGGCACGGAAAATACATCGACAATGGGATATAAATATGTACAAGGATCAACTTACAGAAATCTACGCATATACTCCAAGTATTTTTCTGTACAAAGCTCAAGATGGGAAATGGAAAATTGGTACCCTCTATGTAGATGAGGACGGTTGCTACTACAAAGCTTCCACAAATCATGAAGTTTCTGCAGACAGTAACCAATATTTTGCAGCTGAAATATTTGGATCAAGAGGGGAAGACTTGAAATCTGAAGGTGGTAATGTTTATCATCTAGTCATGGCTTTACCTCGATAAGCAGCTAGAAGAGTTAACAACTACAACTGTCACTGCACAAATGAGTGGTACAACACAAGGCACAACATGGAAAGACACGGCACAAGTCTCGTGCGCCGCACCAGCACAAGACAAAGCACAAACACACCAAATTGCACAAACAAGGAATACGCCGGAAGTACCAGCTATGAAGATAGCACAACTTCAAAAAGAACTAGCTTGGTCTCAAGAGCTACTTAACAAAGCACAAGAAGTCATATCATTAGGCATTAAATAGATTCCAACATCAGATATGGAACCCTCTCGGATGGGGGGAGTTCAAACTCAACAAAGAGACCCTGTCTCTTCAAGAGTGGGATTAAGAAGTCCAATTTTACAAGAAGTAGTGTCCTTTTCAGGAGCCCAAGTGGAATTTCAAGAAGCATTGGAAGATGTCGAGCCGGAGGAGAGACCACCAGAAATTCACAATGCCAAATGTAGAAGGTCAGGTGAGCTATATTATACAAATTTTGGAATTCTGAGACTAAGTCTACCACATACTACAAATGCTTAGATCCCAAACCTAGAGAATTAAGTAAAATGAAAAAGTTATATTGGTTTAAATCTGTGAACCCAACACGTCAAGATGTCATTGTGGTCGACAAATACGGGAGGCACTATGAAATAGCCGATGTGAAAAATATAAATGAGTTTAGCATTTTTGGGAAACCTGTAAGTCACATACTTGTACCCCATCCAAAAGCACCATCCAGGGAAACAGAAAACAAAGATTCGGTTCAATCTTCACCCTTGGTACAAACCTCGCCAAAATCAACTCGGAAACATAGCCCTAAGGCTATGCAGAAGCCCCACGTCAAAGACCATATGCTAATGGAAGAATTAGCATTACGACTGCTAGAAAGCATGGATAGTGATTTGATCTTGTATGCAAGCAATAATGGAAGCTATTTTCAGCTTCTCAAGGACAAGACGATGGAGGATAAAGAGACGAAGCCAGTGGATACACCTAAGTCAGTCGTAATCTATAGGTTCATGCATGCAAAGAAGAGGTCATATCTATATCTAGATACCACAGGAAACCATTATCAGCAGTATTATGGAGAGCTACCTCGTCCAAAGGGTACACATGTTGAGATAGCGACGTATTGCAACCAATGTGCCATTGGTCATTTAATGAAGGACTGCCCAAAAAAGCTCTACATGGAAAAGAAGAGGCAACAAGCCAAAAGCAAAGTTCAGGTAGTGACAACAAGGGAACGGAAGAAAGAATCCACAACCAGATCTCCGAAAAAGAAGTAGATCTTGTCTCACAGAGCACAAAAGATAGGCTCAAGACACAATTGCTTGAAGTCAAGGGTGTAAATGACATTATCATAGAGAATCAGGCTTTCAAAAAAGATCAATTGAAGCAGCTGATTCAAGATAGATTAAAGAACCTCAGTGAGGACAAGCCAAAGCATCCACAAGGTGATGAAGATGAAGCTCGCAGTTCAAGGTCAAAGATCAAAAGAAGCCAAAATTCTGAAGATGGTAAGCAAACCCAAGAAGAGGTGGCAGAGGTAACAACAAAACTTAGTGTCACCTCACGAGATAAAGACATGCAAGTTGAATCAATGGATGAAGCTGAAATTCTACAAGAGAATTCCTCTACTGTAGACTCTACAAGGATGATTGAAGAAATCAAAGAGCAAAAGAAGCTAAAAGAAGATGTAGCTGAAGTTTTAGAACCCACAGAAGAAAGGGAAATGACCGACTCCAAAACTGACTACCGAGGACAAGCAATGCAGGATATGAATGAATATTTTTGAGAAGAGACTCTACAAAAACCCATGGAACAATGGGAACCAAAGGCCACGGTGACCATTGCATCAGAAGAAGAATGTCAACCTCAACATCCTGCTACACAAGCTTCAAAAGATTTCCAAGAAGAAAAGTCACCATTGAATGACCTTCAAGTGCTAGAAGAAGTAAATAGTCACAGAGAGCTTCTGAAATCAAGAGTCAAGATGTCACAGTCAGAAACTAGCAATGAAGACCAACAAGCAGCTCAGGCTATAGATCTTCCCCAAAGCTATAGATCAAAAGATAGTAAGCACCTGGGACATGCTACAACCAGTCAAATGACAAAGACGTTCAACATACAAGAGGATGACAAAGCTTCCTAGGCACAAAATTCCAAGACAAATACCAAAAGCAAAGAGGACATCAGTTACTTGGCAGCCAACAAGAAGATTAAATTCTTGTTGGATGTGCATGAGAAACTGAAATTCAATTTTACAGCAGAGATAGATTGCACTACCATGACTAATTTCATGTCTTATGGGCTGTGGTTACTTCTAGATAACCAATAACTGTATGAAATTCAGGCACAGGTATCCCTATCAAATGGAGTTAAGGTCACACGTTTGGGGATTGCAGAAGGTACCCTTAAACTATGGTTAAAGATAGTTAAAGACAAATTCCTAGTAGTGGATTATTCCAAAATGAGTACACATTTGATTTTGTCCAAGCTATGGGCAAAAACACTTGAAGAAGAATCTGAATCTTCAATGATGGTCATCACGACTAGCTCTCAAGAAAGCCAACCTACTACCGCTCCAAGATTATTGGCTGCCGACAAAGGCAAAGCCAAAATGAGCCCACAAATGTCCTACCAACAGAAGCAGCCCCTTAAATCAGAGTCTTCAATCCAACCCAGAAAAGTTCAAGACAGAGCTTCTATATCAACTGACCACATGCTTACACATAAAAGGTAGACTCCAAAGAAAATGTTTCAACCGAAATACCCTACACTGCGAGATCACCGCCGCCAAAGGTTTTCAAAGGTCTAGATTAAACCTGAAGAAATAAAGGTCACGGACCCAATATGGGTAAATGATCCTAGCCAATTGATGAAAGATAAACACATGGGATGGATAGCCTCCCCCTACATCTTAGCAGAGCAAGGCTATTATGAGGGTCAAAAGAAACTTTGGTTACCAAAACCACAGACCTCGGCTTATGTGGTGGATAAAGGTTTCAAAAAGCGTCCCCAAAAGCAACAAATCTTGTATTTATATCGCCAAAGGAGACCAACCAACAAGGCTTGCCAAAGGTACGTAGGAAATTTCAAATCCAATTGGCCTTCATACCAACATAGGACTTCATCGATAAATAATACCAAAAACGGCACTCATGTACATCTCAAAATGACATCAAAAACATCATGGGAAGTGACAGCTACAATTCTTCAAGCACAAGGTTACTATCAAGGAAATCAGAGAATCTGGCTACCAAAGATGCCAGGTAAACATTCTTCAATCACATGACTTCAGCTTGAAAATAATCGCAATTTTACGGAAGGCAAAATCAAGGACAATGTCATAGTCAAGGCAAAGGATATCTGCAAAGACGCTAATCACACGATGCAGATACAAATTGGTGCCAAAAGAACAACACATACCGAAGAAGATTGAAGTCATCTCTAGCTCTCAAGAAATGTCAAGACATGATAGACAAAGTGTTACGGAGAATGGAGCGAGCCAATCTTCTCAACCAAGGGACCAACAATAACAAAAAGAAATTTTGACAACCAAGGTCACCCAGGTATGGCAAAAGAAACCAATATTGGCAGTATGGTCCTTTACAAATCCTCTCTTTGAGGATGGGAGTTTTGAATTTCAAAACCTATTCTTGGTCGAAAGCTCCCGAGAGTAAGTCAAGGCCACTGCAGACATAGGGTCTTGTCGGGGACGACAAGAATTCAGAGGGGGAGATTGTTGACAGGCCAAGCTTTCAACAACGCTTCCACAAAGATTCCATGAAGATTCCTCAAAGGTTCTCTAAAGACTCCATATGAAGATGTTGATGAAGTGATGAAGGTGAAGATGGATGCTTTAATGTGAAGATACAAGGTCATGGACATCATCGAATATCCCGTTATTATCATTTTGAGCCATTACGGCCACTTTTGTAATGTTTACAATAACTTCATATTTTAAGTCGACAATTGTATTTTGGCCGCAGATGCTTGTTGGATAAGCAAAGCCAGCTCTTGGTGTTGTAATTAAACTCTATAGAAGCCTAGGGACAAATTGACATGTCATTTTGGCTGGACATTAGGTTTTCTAAGGCTTAGTATATAAACCAAAACCTAAAGCGTTGTAAAGGGACTTCTAATAATCTTATCTTTTGTGTCGACTGGGAGAGTACAAGAGAGTGAGAGTGTGTGTGTGTGCTACAAGAGCCACGGTGGTCGGAATCGCAAACGGAGAGCAGTAGCATGTTGCCCACGAGGAGAGCTACGCGTTGATGCTTATATCACGAGCGTTCGTTTGTGTTTTGGCAGATTCACCCACGAGCTAATTTTGGAGTTTTGGTGAGTAAACGTTGTCCGTTTTTGCATTTCAGCATATCCACGTGATTAGAGCGAGTAGAGCTATGCATTAGGCATCTTAGTTTTTGGAAACATCGGCCTGCAAAAACCTGTCAGACACCCTACGTGATTCTGCACCGGGTGTTTTTGGGTAGGGTTTTGGGTCATGGACCTTAGGGAGAGTGGCCTATTGGTGTTCATAGGATATCCCACAAGTTTCGTAACGTTTCGAGAACGTCTAATGGGATTTTGGCTTGTGGTAGCATCATAGGAGACTCTCACATTCACAGAATCGATGGCATGTAGATTTGATATCTCTATAGGAAGTAGTCATTAGTCGGTCGAGTAGAGGTTGACACCCTTAGCTTGCTTCCACGCGCCTGCGGGTCGAGCTCAGTCCTCAGTTGAGATTATATGTTAGGTGAGTTCTTGCTATGCTGACGTCCGTCGTGGCGTATCCGCCAACAACAATGTTTGATAAAAGTGCTATTCATAAAGAAGTTATTCTTCAATATCAACAATGTTAAAGTTATGTTTCCAAGTTTGTCATTGTATATACACAAACACAACAATATACCTATGTGCTAAGGCTATCACTATGTGTGTTAAGGTTAAATATATCATATCAACCTCTAGTCACATACAATTTTCTTAAACTAGGTTTGAGCCTCCAGCCCACTTGCTAGTTTAAGTAAGCATGTGATACTTGAACTTAGGTTCAACCCTCATCTTAACATCATATAGATAAAAAATAATTGAGGATCGAATTTACATTTGAGCCTCACATCCATGTGCTAGTGCCTTGAACTAAGTTTGAGTGTGTCCATATGCTAGTTCAAGAGAGGTATGTGAGGCTCAAACTCAAATTAAATACTCTTTTTAATATCCCACATAGTAGCAACAAGTGAGGTTTGAACTTAAGTTTGAGATCTTGGTTCATGTGTTAGTGCTTCAGTATATATGGCACAAAGAGTCCTCACAAACAACCATGAGGTCAAACTTAACAATAAATACTGCAATTTCAAATCTCGTTTGAAAAAATGGGACTTGAATAATTCCCATAATTCCTAAATATGTCTTATTTTGGGAATTTTTGAAATTTGAAGGGTATTTTGCTTAAGGAGGATCAACTTTTGAAGCTTGAAGTCTAGGAAACGGGCGTTGGGGTTTGTCCATGGCCGTGTAAGGTTTGAAGTTACGACCCCTAATTTTCAAAGGCCCAACAGTTCATCTTTTTACATGCTCTCGAGTCCTGGGTCCCGAGCAGCGATAGTTTTTGCTGCTCTTCTGCCCTTCAAACATCTCTCAACCTTGTGTAAGAAGGATCGACTAGTGAAAAAACATGCACTTGAAGGGACCGAATTGAAGCTACCCTTCAACTCTGAAGGAAGAAAAATTGTTCGATCCGTCATTAGAAGGGCTAGCCATCCATTTGCCCTTCAAAAACCGGCGTCAAAGTGAACTATAGAATATTGGGGGTATTTTGGAAATTTTGGAAATTTGAGGGGTATTTTGCTTATGAAGACTTGACCTTTGAAATTTGGACCTTGGGGACCGGGGTTTGTCCATGACCGCATAGGTTTGAATGCTTAAACATTGAACAATCCCTAAAGGGCGTTTTCTCAAATTTTCAATGTGTGAGTTCTCAGTTCACTTTAGTCATGACTCATTTTGGCTTGCTCAATGCTCTTAGGCTTTATCTATGGCGTCCAAGTCTTGACCTACTGATCAGTGACGCTTAGTCCTAACATCCCGACCTACTGGAGCTATCTGAGTCTCGACTTCATCCATTGCAGCCGCCAACGCTGTTGAAGGGCCTGAGTCTCTCATTGCCTGTCCGATGCTGCACTTGAGGCTGTCCGAGACACGAATCTGTCCTAGTTGAGTAGCGAGCTGCACAAGGCTGCTACGGTGCTACCGTCTACCACAAGACCACGTGCTACCGCTTGGAGTTGGAGCCTGTTGCGCGTGCTACAACCAAGGACTAAAGAATCAAGAGCCTCGTGACTTTTATTTCAACATTGACTAATTGTGAGTTTAATAACATTTATATTTATTTAGTATTTTTTCTCAAGTTCCAATAGAAAGAAAATCAAGGCAAGCTCGGAAATTGGAATTCTCTTGTTTCTTAGGTCAAAATTTGAAGTGTTTGTTCGATGTTTACACAAAAACATATGTAATTTTTTTGGTTTACTAATCAAGATTTTACGATATTAGCTCATAGTTTGAAGCATCTGTTGGTAATTACACTAATTCATAGTTTGAAGGCACGGTTTACACTAAATGGGGGTTTAAAAAATAGTTTGAAGCATCTATCGGTAGTTACACTAAATCTTGGCACATTTTGCCGATTTTTTTCAAGGCAAGCTCGACATCTAGCCTAGATTTTTCAAGTTAGTGATAAACTATGAAAATTAGAATGCATTATTTCACTTTTCAATGTCCATTAAAGAGTGCAACTCCCCACTGAACAATGCGGACTATGTATATATAATGTATATTGCTTTTTTGTTAAATAAGGATTCCATGTACCATAGTGAAAGGTGTTCAATAAAAAATACTTGGAAACTTGGAAAATGCCTTTTTTCGAAGCTTGGGTAAACCTTGTGTTTTATATGGTTAAAGTATTTTATATGCTTCAGTCTTAAAGAGTTTAATACACTGCAATATTTTTTGTTTTAGCCATACTCACAATTTTGGGTGGTAGTGTTGTATTAAATCTATAAAGAATGTACTTAATCTCAAACTAGATGTGTGATATCGTAGCGTTAAAGATTTTAAAATTGTTAGTCTCTTTTACATGTAGTTACAAATTCTATAGTCTCAATTTCCCACATGGTCATATGGCTTGACCGGGTGTGTTATTTTGAGCTATAGTTTCTTGCCAAGACACGTCTAGCATACCTTGGGTCTATGTGTCACACATACACAATGTATTTATTTTGTATATAATTACAAATATAGACACGTCTAGCATACCTTGGGTCTATGTATCACATATACACAATGTATTCATTTTGTATATAATTACAAATATAGTCTCAATTTGTCACATGGTCATATGGCTTGACCGGGTGTATCATCTTGAGCTATCGATTTTTACCTTTAGTTCCTCTAGCTATCCATATGTCTTGACCGGGTCTCTTGAGCTATCCGTTCTTACCAAATGTGTAGTTGTGTCCCTTTTTACGATAAAAGGTGTTAAAGTTTTAAATATTGTTAGTTTGTTTCCATGCAGTTACAAATTCTATAGTCTCAATTTTCCACATGGTCATATGGCTTCATTGGGTGTGTTATCTTGAGCTATATTTTCTTGCCAAGACACATCTAGCATACCTTGTGTCTATGTGTCATACATACATAATTTGTATATAATTACAAATATAGTCTCAATTTGTCACATGGTCATATGGCTTGACCGGGTGTGCCACCTTGAGCTATCGATTTTCACCTTCAGTTCTTCTAGCTTTCAAAGTGAAATATGGTATACCAATGTGTCACATTAGGTTAATGGAGGAGCCTTGATATGATAGTTTGAAGTAGAATAATATATATATATATATATATATATGTAGGCTGACTTCAATGCTTCGTTTTTTTAATAGGATATCTATATAGTCATTATGGTAGAGGGTAAGAAGAAGGCATTTCTTCAGTCTCTAAGGTCAACTCTCTGCAAGGTGATTAGTGAATTACCGGAGAAGCAGGTGCAAAGTATCGTGAAAAATGAGACGCTCATAGACAAAATGCTTGAAAAAGCAGTTTTAAGTGCGGTCTCCAAAATAACCTTTGTTATAAGCAAAGACAAATCTCACATGTTTGCTTATAGTATCATTGGGAACATAGAAAAGTGCACCCATAATTTACATGAAGCTCTTCCCAAAGGTGTTCAATTGATAAAGCTCAAGGCTTGGGATTTTGCTTGGCGTGCAGAAAGAGAGAAGAGTAAGCATGCCAAAGATATAGATACACAATATGTGTTATCTAAAAAGCTACAAAGGGACCAAGTCAAGCGCGCCCAAGAGAAGATGGTGTGAGATATAGAATGCCATGGACATCCAATTGTGAACTCTCTGTAGAGGTCTACGAGAAACTCAAAGTGTACTTTGACACTTGGCATACCACATGATACTATCACCTACTTACAGAACTTGGGCGTTGGCTCCTTTGGTACATGCCTCCAAGTAAGACTTGATGGTATTTCGTATCTTCCAAGTGAAAATACGTATGCAGTAAATCAATATCAAGGAATGCATGGACATAAATTGAAGCCCTTCAAGGATGAGGTCATCTTTGATCTTTGACACAGGGGATTGTGCCCAGTATTGCACATACATACAACAAGCCTTTGATCGCCATTTTTCCTTACTTCAATGGAGGAAGCATTGGGAAAATGACTTTAGTCTCATCATATTGTACATTTTAGCATTGTTTAGTCCATGTTAGATAAAAGATACTTGAAAATTTGTACAAAATATACTTAGAAAGTGTGTTTATTATATTTGAAGGGATATTTTAACAAACTTGTGATGGGAACCCTTTAAAAGGAATCTTGTGTATGAACAATTAGGTGGTAGTAATTAGAAAAAAAGAAAAACGTGTGAGTGTGGGGTGGAAAGTGGGGACTGGCTTAGGTGGCCAGTCAAGGATGGGTGGTCTCAATTAGTCAAGAAACTCTCCACTCCTTGATAGGAGAAGCAAAACTAGAGACTCATTGTGCCAAGAGTTGAGAAGTCCCAATATACGTGCCCCTGAAAGCATGGGAAAAAAGGTATTTGGATTTTCTCTCTTTTGGAAGGTGAGATTTAGGAACGCTAGATTCTTATGATAGTTCACGCTTTCCTTGCAAGATAGGGCAAGGAACCCTCTTCAATGGTTTGAACTCAAGTTACTTGGTGAAGAGAGACCGTCCATTGGAATTCAACTTTTTCTTGACTATGTTTTCTCAAGCGATTAGGGCCTAGTGACCTGTCAAGTACCCTCCAGTTTCCAAAAGGTTATGGTAACTCTGTGGTGACCTCACAAAAAGGGACATTTGAAGAAATATTGTCGCACAATGCAACGTGATAAGGGCAAAATAAAGCAAAGTGTGACAAACCTAAAAGCAATGTGAAAATTAAAGAGCTTAATGTGGTTAATTCTCCAACCATTGAGACAGTTTCTAACATGTCAAATAATGTGTTGATTTTCATGTGGATTTGAGTCTTAATGCATTGTTAGCTCATGACGAGTGTTATGCGCAAAATTGAATTCTGGACTCAGATGCTAGCTTTCACGTGACTCCTCACAAGGAGTGGTTCTCTACATACACTACCACACATGGCACAATGAAGCTAGGCAATTCTTACGATCTTGATATATGCAGTGTGAGCAACACCAAGTTTTCTATGCATAATGGCACTGAGTTTATGTTGCATAATATCATACATATACCCAAATTGACAAAGATTTTGATGTCAATTGGACAACTTGATGATTTGGGTTACTCTACCATATCTGCTCATGGTTCTTGGATTATCAAGAAGAGAAATACGTTCATGCTTAAAAGCCAAAACTCTGGCTCATTGTACTCACTTTATGTATCTTCTATGAAAGAGAATTATATTTGTGTAGTGGAGCCACTGTCTATAGAGTTGTGGCATAGTCGGATAGGATATATGAGTCAAAAGGGAATGAAAGTATTGTGGCGTTTTGGTAATATCCATGTGTTAGATTACTCTAACTTCTCTTTCTATGAGCATTATATCAATGGCAAATAGACTAGGTTGACATCAGTACCTTTGGACAAGGAGTTAGGGAGTCCTCTAGATCTTGTTCATAGTGACTTGTGCATAGCTATGCAAGTCAAGTCTCTAGGGGGAGTGTTATACATCCTAACATTCATAGATGACTCTAGAAAGGTGTGTGTTTATCTCTTGAAGCAAAAGAGCGATGTTTTTAGTGTCTTTCAAAAGTCCTTAGCATTGGTCGAGAACCAATCGGGTAGAAAGCTTAAAGCTTTGTGTAGTGACAATGGAGGCAAGTACATCTCCTCCAAGTTCAAGTAATTTTCAATAAAAGAGCCATTAGAAGAAATTTTACCACGCCTTACACACCCACCCAAAACGGTGTGGTTGAGAGAATGAATAGAACCATTCAAGAACGGGTCACTTCTATGTTGTCTACGGATAACTTACCTCAAGAATTTTTGGGGAGCAGATGTTCCAATGGCTGCTTACTTGATAAATTGGTCACCTAGTACAACATTAAAGTACAAGGTTCCATAGGAGATGTGGATGGGCATAGATCCCAATAATGATATGCTACATGTATTTGGTTGTGAGGCATTCTCATATAGTGCCAAAAGAGCTTAGGCAAAATTTGGACCCCAAATCACACAAGTGCATCTTCATTGGATATGGTGTAGACGGAGAGATGAGATATCATCTTTGGCACCCAAAATCTAAGAAGTTTATACATAGCTCACAAGTGATGTTCAACGGGTTTAAGATGCATAAAAATCCAGTGAAAGACATTGAGTATTGGAGAGCACGGTTTGAGGACGTTTCCTCACCACGAGTTAGACAGAATGTTGGAAATTCTAGTGATACACCTTCCACTAGTATAGACACACATGTCACTCCAGAGAGAGTGAAATCCAGCAGTCAAGCACGCTGGAGACCCACTCATACATCTTGTGTACCTGAGTGGTTTGAGCCAAGATTGGACTACTTGTTAGTCACTGATTGTGGTGAACCCACTTGCTACAAAGAGGCCATTCAAATGGATGATAGCATGATATGGGAGGAGGCTATGCAATATGAGTATAACTTGATCTTATCAAATGAAACTTGGAATTTGAATGAGTTACCTGCAAGTAAACATGTATTGCCATGCAAATGGGTGTATAAGAAGAAGTTTATCACAGATGATCTTGAGACTGAGTATAAGGGCAAGATTGGTTGCAAAAGGGTTCAAGAAAATGAAAGGCGTGGATTTCAATGAAATATTTTCTCCACTGGTCAAGATGACTACATTGTGTCCTATGCTTGGTCTAGTAGCCATCGAGGACATGGAACTGGTCCAAATGGATGTGAAGACAGTGTTTCTTCATGGGGATCTTGAAGAGTATGTCTACATGAAACAGCCAAAAGGTTTTGCGATAAATCTTAAGACACCAAATCGAGAAAGACTGGTGTGTAGACTCAAGAAAGCTTTGTATGGACTAAATCAAGACTCAAGGCAATGGTAAATCAATTTCCATAAGTACATTAAGTCCCAGGGTTATGTACGGAGCCAAGAGGATCAGTGCTTGTACACTAAGAGGTTGAACGATGGTTCCCTCATTATTCTAAATTTTTTTAAGTTGATGATATGCTCATCCTAAGTATATAGTAGGAACTTTGCCAGGACCAGTAGGGGTTGAATGGCCACAACCACTTTTGGGGAAACAACCACCTCTACTAGGAGCAAGGCCAGTGGACATTAGGTATGCACCCACTATAGAGGAATCGAAGGAACAAGCCTTGATGCGTGTGCTTGTGTATTGCAAAGAGCCAAGTGAATACATGTCTAGTTCAACATGTTATCCACCCGAAGAGCCAAAAGATCTGGAACCTTGGAGCATCATTGGGAATGTTGGACCACCAACAACAGCTCATGCTATAGGTGAAGGCAGATAGAGATTAGATGAGAGAACATTATTGCTCATAGAGACAATGGTGGGTTAGCAGGACAAAGTCCTTGATATCAACAAAGAGTAGCTCCAAAAGCGCCTCGACAACCATTAGGACCTTTCTACAAGTGTGGTGGTGACCACCTTATAGAAGACTGTCCTCATACAAAAATCATTAGAGTGAATGTATATTGTCCAGATTGCAACATTACTCATTCGATCAATGTGTCCAAAAAAACCCAAATAAAAAAATAAAATTGATATTAAACATACTACGGGCGATTCCGTTAAGTAGTGGTTTTGAAAATGAAATGGTGATAGCTATACAGGTTGTCACAAGAGCCCAAGCTCAAAAAGCAAAGGAAGAACCAATAATTTAGAAACCAAAAATAGATGCACTTAGTTATGAACAAAAAAGTCAGTAAAACGCATGGAAGGCAAGGAAAGCATGCACGAAAGCCAAGAAAGAACATGAATAGACAGCCCTAGTTGAGAATGTGCAGCAAACTAGGGACACCATAAAGAGACTCAAAGCAAACTAGTCCTAGGTTAGAAATCCCAGTATTTGCCAAACCAGAAAAGAACGGGGAACCAAAAAGTGAAAGTTTGGTGAGATCTGTATTAGTTGAGAAAGTGAATGAATCCCTAAACACACTTATGAGAGATTATGAGGCACGACTCAAGATTAACCAGACTCAAGAATAGAGATGGATGACATACCCACATGCGAAGTTGGAAAATGGCAAATGCTGGAGATGTGTCAGTCAAACAGCCCAAGATCTGTACCATCGATAGAAAAACTAATGGGTAGGACAGAGATTCTAAATCCCACACCAGGGGTCCCACCGAGACATGAGTTCGAAAGGATAGTTGAGAATCCCAAAGCTGAAACAAAACTCATAAAATTAATTGAAAAGCCAAGGGAAGTGATGAATACCATAGATCAGGCATATGATGGCTTCCATGCTACAATACTTGCCTAGAGAGATGATGATGACTTAGACGAGTTTTGGAGATAAATACGAGATTCAACAAATGAAGCATAGAGTTGAGCCAGCGAGTTAACCAAACCAATAATGGGAGGGATGTGTTTCTTCCTTCTAATGAGGAATTTGTGGTGAGATCTCTAGTAGATCTATATATTTGCTCATAATGGGGAGACAAAGGATTTGTGAGATCTTGGATAGCCAACCTTTATCTCTAAAAAACTTACCCTCTTACATGGGAGAGAATGACGAAATTCAGATGTGAAGGCAATCCCTTCACAAAGACTTTCCTCAAAGAAGATGATGGACTCCAATAGATGTATTGTCTACACGTGTGACTTGCACTATTACGCTAGCAGAGTTTCTCCAAATATGACCAAACATGTGGGATACAATTGGAAAATGCTTAGAGAAGTTTGGAGTAATGGAACTGATGTCAAGGATTCAAAGAGCTCTAAAAGCCTCAGATAAACACACGACCAGTGCCACTAAACAAGGTAGGAGAGTATTGCGAGGGTGAAGATGGAAATACTACACTTCCATTAGAATTCTAGAGTGTAATAACCATGGCAATTATTGATAGTGGAGCTGGTGTTTCTATCTCAACCAAAGAGATACAAAAAGAATGGGGAAAACCTACCTTGAGGGCTACCAGGATGAAACTATAACTAGACGATAGATACATGGAGAAGCCCTTAGGACTTCTAGAGAAAGTGATTGTTACCTTTTGCGACATAGAGTATGAGCATACCTTTGCTATATTTAGTTTTGACAAGAAGAACAATTACGACATCATACTTGGACGACCCTTTATGAGACAATGTAAGATGGTCCAGGACTAGGGATATGATCATATATACCTCAGACAGTGGATGGGTTTCCTAACCTCATTCTTATCTTATTGCAGACATAGCGAGAAGCACAAACATAATTTTCAATCCATGGGACAAAGCTGACTTGACTAGTGTATGGAGGCTACAAGAGGGTGTCAATCTCTTAAAAAACAACAGACAACTTGCATCTAACTCAAGCTACAGTGAAATGACCTAAGTCATCAAAATCTAGTCGTTAATCGGCAAACAAATCATGATCGTTACAGCATCAAATGACATCCGAATGCTATGAAACCTCTAGGACAAGTATATAAGACCTAAGCACACATGCTTATGGTCTCAAATCTCACTTTCAATGAGTGAAAAAAAATGAAATTATTAACAATATGAGATTTTGACCTAGTTGTTTCTGACCCCAAATGCATTTAACTGCTTAGCAATGATGCCCCAATACCCCGCCTATAATTTATTTTTGATTTCCTAGCTAAATTCCTACTTATGATGAAATTAGGCCACGGGTTGGCGATATCAAATGCTACAATTTATCATGATATGTTTACGTCAATGCATAGAGATCTTACTTGTGGTTGAAACGCAACAGACGACACTGCAATGTGACAACCGAAAAAGGAGATAGAAGTAGGAGAAGGAGAGAGGAGAGCGTCATAAGCTCACACTGTGTATTTCTTATTCAAAAACTTGTTAATAACTTTACAAATTTGGAGTTTATACCTTAGCCAAGGATTCTTAGGTCAAAACCTAATAATCTTGGAGCTCTAACCAAGGATTAATTGATATAATCTGGAAGCTTATAGATCCGGCTCATAGATTACAATATCCGCTTGTCAAATAGGAGTTACAATATTCCTAATTTATCAAAAGAATAAGTGTTTTTACAATGAAGCTCTCAAAAAATATTAAATGGGTTAGCGTCTACTAACATTCCCCCCCTTCCTTGACTGTGTCGTCCCTTTACATAGTTTCATAGAATGAAGTAGTCTTCGGGTTGACGGCTCTCGAGGTCGTCTTTAAGTACTTGAAGAGATTTTTGATATCGCATGCGCCATTCGTTGTCAGGGATCCACTACAAGAGGTACTTCACATTAGCAGCGCTTGCAGTGCGACGCTCAAAAGTTAAAATCCACGGCGTTGCTATGATCATCACTATTTTCTTTGTTGCATAGCCACACCCATAACAACGTCGACAAGGGTTGAAAATAAACCGAGAGCACCAAAAAATCAAATCTCAGATTTGAGTTTCGGTACTCTAGCGAAACATGAAAACCCGCGCTCTCCCTCTCTCTCTCTCTTTCCCCCCCCCCCCCCCCCCCCCCCCCCCCCCCCCCCCCTCCTCCCCCCACACACACACACATACACACGAGGAGAGGAAGGAGAGCCGGGCATGCTCCTTCCCTCTCCTCTCTCTCATGTTCCCTTCCCCTCTTTCTCTCTCTCTCTCTCTCTCTCTCTCCCTCTCTCTCTCTCTCTCTCTCACACACACACACACACACAACACACACATTATGTCTTTGAGAGAGAGAGAGAGTACATACATGCATAAACAAAAAACGCATACACACACATGCATAAAAAGAGACTGCATACACACACACACTGAGAGAGGAAGAGAGAGAGAGAGAGAGAGAGAGAGAGAGAGAGAGAGAGAGAGAGAGAGAGAGAGAGAGAGAGGGGGGGAGAAGACAAAAAGAGAGAGCTAAGGGGAGAAAACAAAGAGAGAGAGAGAGAGAGAGAGAGAGAGAGAGAGAGAGAGAGAAAGAGAGAGAGAGAGAGAGAGAGAGAGAGAGAGATTGATAAAAAATGTAGAGAAATTATGAAATAAGATTTTATATTAAGATTTAGGGTTAGGTTAGATTTAAAATTACATTTTAAGATTAGGTTAGATTAAGATCTAAGATAAAGTTAGATTACATTTAACTTATATTTAAAATTGATGCTAAATTTAATTAGGTTAGACTTAAGGTTAGGTTAAAATTTAAATTAGATTTAAGATTATGTTAGATTACGTTTAGGTTTAGGTTAGAATTAGGTTTATGTTGAGTTTAAGGTTAGATTAGATTTAGATTTAAGATTAGATTGGATTTAGATTTAAGTTAGGTTTAGGATTTAAGACTAGATTAGATTTAGGTTTATGTTGAGTTTAACATTAGATTAGACTTAGATTTATGTTAGATTTAAGAGTAAGGAAAGATTTAAAATTAGCTAGGTTAAATTTAAGATTAAATTAGATTTAGATTTCAGTTAGGTTTAGGTTAGATTTAAGATTAGATTAGATTTAGGTTTATGTTGAGTTTAAGATTATATTAGATCTAGATTTATGTTAGATTTAAGATTAGAGTAGATTCAATTTAGGTTAGATTTTAGAGCATGTCAAAAAAGGCTTTGCCCAAAGAGTAAACATGTTCAATTAGCTCAAAATTGTTAAGATTAGGGTTGTAGAGAAATGCACATAGCTTGGAGAAGATGAAGGAAGCTCAAGGCACGCAATAGAGAGTGTGTTACTTAGTGTGCAATGAAAGATAGATAGCCCTAGAGTGATGGGCGTATATACAATGCACGGGGGAAAAAAACTCATTAGGAAGAGAATGAGGTCTAGAAGGGCCTCTTTGTTTGGCAGCTTATAGAAGTCATGTAATGGAATTTGCCTATTCAATTTGAGAGTAGCGGAATTTAATGAGAGTACTTTCAAGAAATGATTTTGTGAGCATAGCGGGTAGACATAATTGAAGATAGCAACATAATTATAGCAATTAGTTAACTTGGCATGGACAATACTTTTGCAAGAGAGAGAATTTAGAGAACATGACAACAGTTGAGGACCGGATTTATGTGGAGCCGGTCCCCCCTCCAATAGGCATTTGTATTATGATTTCTCCCATAAAGAGAGACTTGTTACAATACATTCTTTGTGTTCCTTGTGACCTAGGTGAGGCAATGAAGATGGAAAGCTTCATGCATCACCATCATAGCATAACCTAAACTTGAAGAAAGCTTTAACTATACCAAGCCTCAGTCCCAAGACCTCAAACACCTTCGAAGGTGGAGAGAGCTAGCAGGGAATGAGGGTAGGGAAGAGGAAGAAGAAACATTTCATACGAGAAAGAGCTAGTTCCTCACTTATCATAACTCTTGTGCTAGCATACATAATAGCATAGTAATGAAGAAGAAATAGATGGCAAGCTCAAGCATTGAAGCATGGCTCTTGGATGGATTTGCACTCCATAGCCAAGAGTGTTGGTGTAGGCTCTCAACCTCTACTTGCTTGGAGAAGGAGAGGGAGCTCTTGCACTTTGCATAGTACACAATGAGAGTGTTTGTGAGTGTGTGTGGGTGAGTATACCCCCTAAGCACCCCCCTAGCTTGCTTGGGTTGACCCCCCCTTGTAGCTCATGCTTGAAGCTCATTGGACCCCTCCAGGCTTAGCCAATCACAAGCAGGAGCCATTACAAGCAACATGGGTAGCCTTGGGACAAGTGTCCCCCTTTTCCCTTTGAGAGAGAGGACTTGATAAATGCAAAATAAATTAATTAAATATCCTAAATTATCATTGGACCCCTTGGGTGGCCAACCAATAGGCTTCAGACACACCATGAGGGCAACATGGGAAGGAACTTGACAAGTGTCCTTGCTGCCTCTCCAAGCTGGGGCTTCCCTTGTGTGTGTGTGTGTGTGTGTGTGTGTGTGTGTGTGTGTGTGTGTGTGTTCTCTCTCATCCCCCCCCCCCCCCCCTTGTAGGCTCGCCCCCCTCCTTGTAGGGATATTTTTGACTTTGGATGAGCAAGCCCCTTAGTCATCAAGCATGACTAAGCACTTGAAGTAGGGGGTGTTCCCACAAGCATCTCAGGCAAGCTTCTCAAGGCACCTCAAGCACCTTAATCATGCACCAAGTCAAGCACCTCAAGCATGGAGCCAGTCAAGCACCTCAAGCATCTTAATCAAGCACCTCAAGCATGACAAGCACCTCAAGCAGGACAAGCACCTCAAGCACGACAAGCACCTCGAGCTTGGGCCGGGTTCTGGGCCGGGTTCCCACCTCAAGATCAGCCCTAGCTTATCTAAGGTCAAAGGACTTTTACACACATTATTGGAGTTCTTCAATGAAGCTAACCCTAAGGTCTTATGCTCCATTGGTTAGCCTTGCTCTTGATAGAACATCTCCCATTTGGGCCCCTTTACTATTGGCCCCGTGTTGAGATAGATCTATAAGCACATATCTATATCTTAACACTTGTTCCCATTTATTCTCCCACATTAAGTGATCAATTTAATATGAGAAAATCATTTGGGTTGGTTAGTTATTAGATTTTATGACATTACCTCTCTCTTGAAATCATAGTCGTCCTCGACTATGAGGTAGAAGAGATAAAGCCTTAGTCATTAGTCAATCGTACTTAGCGGGTAGAGGATCCCTTTTTTACCCTACGACATCTTTCCAAGATGGATGACTAATCCATTTGGTGCTTGGGAGACATAGCTTCCGCAAGCATGTCTGCTCTTTAGTCCATTTCATTCTCCCAAAGTAGAGTGACAAATTCTACTTGGTGTTTGAGAGACGTCGTCATCACAAACATGATTCTAAGCATGCATACTAGTTAAATTTGTGCACAATTAAAAAGAGGATTAGTCTTATAAGACAAAAACATGAGTCATTTAAAAGAGAGTTGTACATTTGCTTACTCTAATGTAGCATTGTAAGCATTGGCAAGGTTCATACTATCCTTAAGTTGTACTCCTTGCATCCATTTAGCATCTTCAAAAGGATAATTTTTGAACTTAATAAGATACCGTCGGATTATCTTACCATGTCGTAGTACCTTGTCTTCATGCCGAAGGACAGCTTCGGGTTGTAGCACCTCTTCTTGGTCTTCAACTTTCGGGAGGGTCTTCAATAATTGGTTCAGTTGGTGGATCTCCTTTGTAGGGCTTGAGTAGGCTTACATGAAAGGCATTGTGTATAAGCCAATGGTTGGGCAACTTGAGTTGATAAGCCATCTCATTGATGGGCTTCAAGATTTGGAAAGGACCATAGTATCTTTTTGCTAGTTTAGCATAATACTTTTGATGGCCCATAGGATTTTTGCCCGTCGTTTGCCTTAATCGAGCCTTAGGAAACTTGAGTAAGACCCAATCATTTTATTTGAACATTAAGGCTCTTCTGTGCTTATCAGCAACATCTTTTTGCCTTTGTTGAGAGATGGCTATAGCCTCCCTAATCTTTTGAAAATATTCTTGTAGGTCACGGCTATACTCATCGGCAGCGAAGATCTTCCCATGTACTTTGAGAAGCAAGGGACTTTTAGGTCTTCCCTCTATGATCTCGAAAGGTGCTTTCCCCATAGAAGTATGTACAGTATTATTGTAGGCATACTCTACTAGAGGTAAATACTTTTCCCATTGTGAGCGTTGATCTACTTCGGTAACATAAGTCTTGAGTAGATCGAGTATCGTAAGATTTTCTATCTCACTTTGGCCATCCGTTTGTGGGTGATAGACCGAAGAGAAATTCAATCTTGTTCCTAGATTTTCAAAGAGACCTTTCCAAAAATTACTGGTCATTCTAGGATCTCTATCTGACACGATGGATGTGGGTAATCCATGGTGCTTGAAAATCTGAGATATGAAGAGAGTTGCCATTTGATGTGCCTTAATAGTCTTTTTGACAGGAATAAAATGTGCTTGCTTGCTAAACCTGTCGACTATTGTCCATATTCCTGTATTCCCATGGATAGACTTGGGTAATCCAAAGATGAAATCCATGGATATATTCTCCCATGGTGAACTTGGAATAGGCAATGGCTGGAGTAATCCAGGTTGCTTCCCTCTATCATACTTGGTCTTTTGGCATACTACACATTTTGAAACATACTCTTGTATGTCCACTTTCATGGTAGGCCAATAGAAATACGTTTCTACTCCTCGGAGAGTAGGTTGAATACCTCTATGTCCTGCATATGGAGGAGCATGGGATTCATACATAACCTTCTCACGAAGGTGAATGGGTAACACATAGCCTATTGCCGTGGAGAAGATAACCATCCTGCAAGGTGAATGGTTCCTCTTTCTTCCCCAAAGCAAGGGCTGACATTATGTCTCTAAAGTCAGGGTCAGTAGCATACTCATCTATCATAGAGGATAGATCATTGTGAGTAGCTATAGACACCGCATTAACTTTTGGTCGTTGTGAAAGTGCATCGGAAACTTGATTGTGCTTACCAGCTATGTGAGCAATATGGAAATTAAATTGCGAAAGAAAATTTACCCACCTCATTTGTTTGTTGGAAAGTTTGGTTTGCGTCATGAAATACTTGAGACTTTGGTGGTCGGTTCGTAGGATAAATGGAGTCCCCAATAGGTAGTGCTTCCATGTATCTAGGGCATGTAGAATAGCTAAAAGCTCTTTCTCATAAATGCCCAAGACTCGTTCATCACTATTGAGCCTTCGGCTCTCATATGCTATGGCATGCCCTTCTTGAAGCAAAACCGCTCCAAGGCAATCACCACAAGCATCACATTGGACCTCAAATTGTTTTGAGAGATCCGGTTGGGAAGTAAGCTTCTCTTTGAGTTTTTCAAAAGCATTTTGCTCCTTAGCAGTCCATACAAACTTAACGTTCTTCTTTGTTAAGTCGTGTAGTGGTCCTGCTACTTGAGAGAATTTTGCTGTGAAGCGTCTATAGTATGCACACATACCAATAAAGCTTCTTAGCTCATGTAGATTCCTTGGGTTAGGCCATGATTTTATTACCTCTAACTTTGATGGATCCATACGAATACCATCGTGAGAGATAATATGACCTAGATATTGAATCTCTTGAAGGACGAATTCACTTTTCTTTTGGTTGAGAAAAAGTTTGTTTTCCCTCAAGGCTTGAAAAATCACTTGGAGATGTTTCTTATGTTCCTCCAAAGATTTGGAGTAGATGATGATATCATGAAAGAAAACTCCAGAGAATTTACGATATGGTCTAAAAATTTTCTCCATGAGACGATTGAAGGTAGCTGGTGCATTAGTCAAGCCAAAAGGCATGACTAGATATTCATAAAGACCAAATGTTGTGCGAAACGCGGTCTTTAGGATATCTTCATCCACTATCCTTATTTGATGATAGCCACTCTTAAGGTCAATCCTACTGAAGTAGGTAGAGCCTTGTAGCTTATCAAACAGATCTTCTACCCGAGGCACGGGAAATCTGTTTTGGATAGTGATATGGTTTAGTGCTCGATAGTCCACACACATACGGTATGTACCATCTTTCTTTTGCACTAAAAGGACTGGAGAACAAAAGGGAGAGGAACTAGGCCTCACCATCCCTTTGTCTACCAGCTCTTGTACTTGCCTCATGATCTCCTCTTATTGAGCGTGTGAGACTCGATAAGGAGGCTTGTTAGGTGGTGAGATTCCAGGAAGGAGCTCAATACGATGGTCATCATCCCCTCGTTTTGGAGGTAAGTCCATAGGGATATCATCGATGAACACATCTTGGAGTCCTTTAAGAAAATTAGACAAGTCTAACTCTTCTTGATTCCTATCATTTACATTTGATGAAACATTAGTATCTTTTGGAGACTCTTTGACAAAAATCATGTACGCAGAAACTGAGCTCTTCATTGACTTATCAAAAGAAAGAGGATTTACAAGTGGAATAGTGCGACCACGCTCACTAGCATCTATATACATGTTCTTTCCCCTGTAAGTGAAGTAAATTCTCCTTTCAGGGAACTTCATGTGGGCAGCCATGCGATCAAATCATGGTGCCCCTAGGATAACATCCTGATGCTGGAGAGGAGAGATGAAGAAGTCTTCTTTGTCGACATAGCTTTGGACATGAAGCCTCAACTTCCCAATCAAGGGAGTAACGGAGGCTTGTTGTCCCTTGAAAGTTGCATCAGCGACTACTATATCTCCCATCTCAAAAGCTTGAATGCCCAACTTGGTGGCCAACTCTATTGATATGAAGTTGAGAGTAGAGCCAGGGTCAAACAAGATGAAGGCATCATGCTCTCTTACCTTTCTCCAAGCATAGGAGAGTGATGATCCTTTGCAATGAGCATCCTCTTTTGGAGCTTCGATGGTGGAAGCCCTAGGAGTCTCATTGCGAGTATTCTTCTTGGGGCAAGAACGATAGCCATGTCCTTGCTCCCCACACTTGAAACATTTATGGTCCTTGCGAAAAGCTTCAAGCTCTTCAGGAGAGAGTTTGTTTTTACCTTTGTAAACTCCCTTCTCCTTGGACCGATTGTTGTTGTTGGAAGTGCCTTGGGAATTAATTTGTGCATTGGATTTCCCCTTTGCATCATTTTTATCTTTGTTTTCCATGGGCTTGACATTACGTCTAGCCCCTTGATGGAAATTGATGCGTGAAGCAACCATGGTGTGATGGATTACCTCGGTAATAGTACCAGGCCGTTGAGAGTTGATGTATTCGGCCATCTCTTCAGGTAATCCCGCACAGAATTGCTATCTTTGCTCGACAAAGTCTATCTTTTGAAAGACAATAGCTTTGAGATGTAAATCCCAAAACTTGTCTACATACTTGTTGATAGACTCATGAGAGAGAAGCTTCAAGCCGCGCCATTCGGTAAGAACTTTATCTTTAGTATCGCTTGGAAGAAATTGCTTCATGATGGAAACTCGTAGAGTTTTCCATGTCTTTGGGGCTTCTCCATTGCCACGAAGGCTAGCCCACCATTGACGAGCTGATTTTTGGAAGTGCATAGCTACATGGAGTAGCTTGGAGGACTCTGTGAAGCCCTCGTCCCCAAAGGCCACATCAAATTGTTGGATGAAGGCCAACACTTTGTCGGTAGCACCAAAGGTGCCATCGTAGGTGAGAAAAGAGATACTCTTTCCTCCCTCCTTGAACTTCTTTAGCTTTTGTGACCTTCGCCATGCAGGAAATGATTTGCGATGTCCTCCCCTCTGGTATTCTCTAGGAGAATAGCCATAACTTTCATCGGAAGAGGAGGAAGGTGAAGAAGAAGAAGAAGAGGGTGACCTCTTCCTAGCCCTTTTCTTCCTTTGTTTCCTCTCTTGCCTTTCAGAGTGATCAGGAGAAGGACTATAGGTTGCTCTTTTCCTCTTGGGAGGAGTAGGCGATCGTCTAGACCGCCGTCTTCGTGGAGCCACCTCTTCAGAAGAACTTAGACTTTCATTGCTTTCTTTCTCTTTGGATTCCTCCTCTCGAATGGGAGAGAGTCTTCTTTTGGGGGTCTATTCAAGAGGCCTCCTAAGCTATCTCTCCTCTAGGAGAGGAAGGGAAATTCCTAAGCACGAAGTTGTTGAGTAACTTCGGCTTGCAAAGCAGGGTCGCCCATAGCTTGCTGCAACCTAGCAATGAGATAATTCACAAACATGGGAGCATCATCATTAGAACCTTCATGTGCAAAATCAAAGCTATCAATGTTCATTCTAGTCTCTTGATTATTGTCAGCCATGTTAACAAAATTTATGTTTATACTTAGTGTATGCTTTGGCAGTTCAAAACCTTAGTTGCCACTCCTCTTAGCCTTTGAAAATCGGCTCTTAAGTATCTACACCCACCGCTCAAAGTGGTTAATTATAGAGAGTAGAGGAGTAGGTATAACATATCAGAGTTGCCAAGGGCTAGCTCCTTTCGGACTTCTTATGGATCAATAATGGTAAAGCCGTAGGCAAGTCTAAAAAGACTCCATTATTAAGTCCAAAGCTCCCGAGGTGTGCACCATCCCCCACATAGTGGGCTTAACAAAACCGATATTAGATCCCAGTTCCACTTACTCTATTATAATTAACAACATCAACCATTTATAGGCTACTTAAGGACCTCCCTTCTTAAGCAAGAAAAGAGAAACCAAATGATCTGATACCAATGTAATGGAATTTGCCTATTCAATTTGAGAGTAGCGGAATTTAATGAGAGTACTTTCAAGAAATGATTTTGTGAGCATAGTGGGTAGACATAATTGAAGATAGCAACATAATTATAGCAATTAGTTAACTTGGCATGGACAATACTTTTGCAAGAGAGAGAATTTAGAGAACATGACAACAGTTGAGGACCGGATTTATGTGGAGCCGGTCCCCCCTCCAATAGGCATTTGTATTATGATTTCTCCCATAAAGAGAGACTTGTTACAATACATTCTTTGTGTTCCTTGTGACCTAGGTGAGGCAATGAAGATGGAAAGCTTCATGCATCACCATCATAGCATAACTTAAACTTGAAGAAAGCTTTAACTATACCAAGCCTCAGTCCCAAGACCTCAAACACCTTCGAAGGTGGAGAGAGCTAGCAGGGAATGAGGGTAGGGAAGAGGAAGAAGAAACATTTCATACGAGAAAGAGCTAGTTCCTCACTTATCATAACTCTTGTGCTAGCATACATAATAGCATAGTAATGAAGAAGAAATAGATGGCAAGCTCAAGCATTGAAGCATGGCTCTTGGATGGATTTGCACTCCATAGCCAAGAGTGTTGGTGTAGGCTCTCAACCTCTACTTGCTTGGAGAAGGAGAGGGAGCTCTTGCACTTTGCATAGTACACAATGAGAGTGTTTGTGAGTGTGTGTGGGTGAGTATACCCCCTAAGCACCCCCCTAGCTTGCTTGGGTTGACCCCCCCTTGTAGCTCATGCTTGAAGCTCATTGGACCCCTCCAGGCCTAGCCAATCACAAGCAGGAGCCATTACAAGCAACATGGGTAGCCTTGGGACAAGTGTCCCCCTTTCCCCTTTGAGAGAGAGGACTTGATAAATGCAAAATCAATTAATTAAATATCCTAAATTATCATTGGACCCCTTGGGTGGCCAACCAATAGGCTTCAGGCACACCATGAGGGCAACATGGGAAGGAACTTGACAAGTGTCCTTGCTGCCTCTCCAAGCTGGGGCTTCCCTTGTGTGTGTGTGTGTGTGTGTGTGTGTGTGTGTGTGTGTGTGTGTTCTCTCTCATCCCCCCCCCCCCCCCCCCCCCCCCCCCCCCTTGTAGGCTCGCCCCCCTCCTTGTAGGGATATTTTTGACTTTGGATGAGCAAGCCCCTTAGTCATCAAGCATGACTAAGCACTTGAAGTAGGGGGTGTTCCCACAAGCATCTCAGGTGGGCTGGGTTCCCACCTCAAGCTTAGCCCTAGCTTACCTAAGGTCAAAGGACTTTTACACACATTATTGGAGGTCTTCAATGAAGCTAACCCTAAGGTCTTATGCTCCATTGGTTAGCCTTGCTCTTGATAGACCATCTCCCATTTGGGCCCCTTTACTATTGGCCCCGTGTTGAGATAGATCTATAAGAACATATCTATATCTTAACACTTGTTCCCATTTATTCTCCCACATTAAGTGATCAATTTAATATGAGAAAATCATTTGGGTTGGTTAGATATTAGATTTTATGACAAGTCAAACCTTTAGTATTAAGAAAGTAATCAAAGGACAGCTTTTGAATTCAAACATGCAAAACGGCTAGTTTATTTGAATTCAAAATTTCCCCCCAAAATGGAATTTAAAATATAGCGGGTAAAACCATATCATGTAGCATATCTATGGAAAGAGCTCGACGTGTAGATTGCAGATCTATAATCTCCGCTCAAATAGGAGATCATGTGTGGGAGTTATGGAAGGCAAAAAATCATAAAATTTTCCACCTTATTTTGCGAGGGAAAAGTGCATCCTTTGACCACTCTTACACATCTTTTACACACCCACCATTCTTGCACACATGGCATACACCTATTTCATTAAAATGTTAATCACCTCTATAAGCTCATGGCAAATAAAGAGACCCTCCTACACCCCATCCTCTTCCTAATGCCTAAAGAGGGAAAAAATGCCCCGGTGGTCCTAGTGTGTTCACACACATCACTACCACATGTATATGGTAACAAATCCCCCCTGAAGTGATGCGCTAAACAAGAGCTGGCACATGAGTAAAGGGAAGTGCCATGCCGTGAGGACATGATCAGTTGACAAAGGGGAGTAAGCCCAAAGCTTTGCGGAAAGGAGACAATGCCATTGTGAAAATATCTGCAAGGTTGTCCTCTGTTGGTACATAAGCCAAGCTCATCTCTCCTTCTCAGAGCCTCTAACTGACATAGTGGTAATGCACCTCAATGTGCTTTGTGCGAGCATGAATAATTGGGTTCCTCGCAATGCGCGCTGACCGTCAGTGTAGATAGTATTGGTAGTGTCTTGTCCAACACCCAAATCAGCCATAAGGTGTATGAGCCATATACATTGAACTGTAGCTATGAAGATTGTCCTGTATTCAGCCTCACAACTAGAAGTGGCCACAGTAGGTTGCTTCTTGCTCAACCATGATATACATGAACTGCCAAGCATGAACTACCAAGCATGAAACAAAAACCACTCGTGGACACTCGCATGTCAAAACAACCAGTCCAATCGGAGTTCGAAAAAGCATGTAAGTCTGGTGGCAATGATCCCCTCTTTGGATAAAACATGCCAAGAAGTAAAGTGCCACTAAGGTAGTGGAAAATCCTCTCGACAGCTTGCCAATGCTTAGACCCTGGGCTATGCATAAATCTGCTGACCTGTAAGACTGCAAACTGAATATCTGACCTCGTGTTGCATACATAAATGAGATAGCCACCAACAGTTTGGTAAAGATTGACATTTGCAGGATCACCAACATCATGAAGACTCAATTTCAAACCTGTTTCCATGGGAGTGGCAATAGGTTTGCAATCCTCAAGTCCAAACCTACATAGAATGTCTCTATGTAACTTTTTTGACTCAAGGAAATACCACCATCACACTGCTTAAACTGTATACACAAGTAATGATGCAACAACCCCAAATTTTCATCTTGAAAGTAGCATTCAAATCAGCCTTGAACTCAACAATATGTCTTTAATTTGGTCCAATAATCAACAAATCATCTACATAAAGAACCACAATGAGAAGTACATCATCCTCACGCTTTACATACGATGTGCTTTCTGTTGGACTGTTACAAAAGCCTTGTTTGACCAAATGAGTGTCAACTTTCTCATACCAAGTACGAGGTATTGCTTCAACCCATACAAAGCCTTCTTACATTTGCACACTGCTTGTCCTTTCTTGACAAAATTGTGAGGCTGTGTTACATAAACTTCCTCAAATATGTCACCATTCAAAAAAGCAGTAACAATGTCTGAATGATGTACATCCCAACAAAAATGAGCTGCCAATGCACATAGAAAACACACAATAGTCATACAACAAGTGGGAGAAAAATTCTCTTCATAGTCTATGCCTTTTTGTTGTGCATAACCCTTTGCAACAAGTCGAGCCTTATGGCGATCGATGTCACCATCCGGCTTGCATTTCAACTTGTAAACCCACTTCATACCAATGGCCTTTTTGCCATGAGGCAAATCACATAAAGTCCATGTGTCATTTTCTATAAGTGCATCATATTCTGATTGCATGGCAGCCATCCAATTTTTTGAATTCAATGCCTCATCAAAAGATAGAGGTTCCTCAACATCATGTAAGTTAGACACAGCCAAAACATAATAATCTGATGCATAAGATGCATGGCGAGAGCCTGAACAAGTACGACTAGACAAAGGTGCATCCAATTTATTGTCACGCAAAGTATGCATCGACCATTTTGGCATACCTCTAGCCTGCTCCTTTTCATCCCTTTCCTCATCAAGTACATCATGTACATCTGCATCAGCAATAGGCTGATCTGTAACATTTTTAGAAACCCCCATAGGTTGTACATTTGCCTCATTGTAATTTACTTTTGTATTTCTAGCAATGAAAAGAAGCAAAAAAGTGTCATAAATGTCATGTGAGCTTACAATCCTGTCTCTAGTACATGACAGCAAGGGCTGGACAAAATCTTCCACAAACACTACATCCCGTGAAACCAGAATACGCTTTGTTTGCGGATGATACAACCTGTAACCTTTTCTTTCAGCATTATAACCAACAAAAATACATTTGACAACCTTATCATCCAATTTTTTGCGTTGTATTTGTGGCACCAAAGCATATGCCAAACAAACAAGAACATGCATGTGCTCAATAGAAGGCTTTCTATCATGCCATGCTTCATATGGAGTAATAGACTGCAAAGCTTTTGTAGGACACCTGTTTAGTACATAAGTGGAACACATGATGGCCTCAAGCCAAAAATAATGCGGCAAAGCTTGACTTTTGACCATACATCGGGCCATTTCCGTAAGTGACCTGTTTTTCCTCTCAGCAACACCGTTTTGCTGAGGTGTATAAGGCACTGTACATTGGTGTTTTATCCCACGACTAGCCAGAAATGCATTAAATTCATGAGACATATACTCCTTCCCACGATCGGAATGGAGGGTGCCCATAGTACATATCGAGACATTTTCAGCCATAGCTAGAAATTGTTTGAAGCACATAAAAACTTCAGACTTTGCTTTACGCTAAAATACCCATGCATGCCTGGAGTAATCATCAATGAAAGTCATGAAGTAAAGGTAATTGCCCAAGGACGGAGTTTGCATGGGCCCACAAACATCACTATGAACAAGTTGCAACCTGCATGTGGCCCGAATTGAACCATCCTTTGGAAACTTCAAACGTTGCATCTTACTCGAAATACAGCCTTCACAAACATGTTTGGCAGGTGCTTCAAGAGGCGGCAAAGAAGCAACCATATCAGATTTTTGCAAGCGCAGCAAACTGGCAAAATTCAGATGACCAAAACGTGCATGCCAAAGTTTTTCATCTGAATTAGCCCTTGAATCTGCAATTGCATTTGCAGTCCACACTTGTCATACAAAGTGAGCAAGTGTAGATACAAACAAAATATTATTCTTGATCCCAGGTACATAAAGTGCATCAACAAGTGTGGAAGAACTGCCATTTGCAGTAGTAAGCACAATCATTTTAACTCCCTAAACCGGATAAGAGGCATTGTTGGCACAAGTGACTGAATTCCCATGAGGGACATACTCGAGAGAGGTGAACAATTCACGCTGTGAGGTAATGTGCTTTGTAGCACCACTATCGAAGTACCACACACATGTGAATCTGAAGAAATTGACATGCATGCATCATGGACAACAAGATTGTAAGTGCACTCGGCACTAAAAGCCCATTCTGCATCAACATCAACATCAACCTCTTTGGCCTTCAAATTAGGACACTGCTTGATCAAGTGATCATTAGCTTTACAATAATGACAATGCATCTTCTTTTTTCCCTTATCACCAGAATTGCCAGAAGAAGTGCTGCCAGTAGAAGCATTGGGAATATAAGTTTTGCCACTCGTAGCAGAACCATAAGAAGTGGCTGCATTGCTGTTACCACCCTTTCTTTGAGAAGCAATAAAAGCCTCTTCATTTGCACACTATCTAGTCCTGTTTTTCTGGAAAGTGACTCTTGCAACAACAATGTGCATAATGCATGAAACTTGACAACTTCAAGATTTCCTTGGGTTATAAGTCTCCAAGTACTAGCAAAAGTCTGGTAAGAATCTGGTAAAGCATCAAGAACGGTCTGCACAAGGGAATTGTCTGAAATGACTTCACCTGCAGAAATAAGTTGCTCATTGATATCCTTGACACCAACAAGAAAAGTGTCCATATCATCTTCCTCATGCATAATCTTGGACTCCAGCTCTTTATGCAGCAAAGCAATTTTAGCCTCATTGCGACTTGCATAAAGACCAGCCAAAGTATCCCAAGCCTGTTTACAGATTTTGCTAAAGGAATGTGAGAAACAATGGTGCGCTTCGTAGACAACGCAATCAATGCATGAGCTTGCATATCCTTTACATCCCAACGATCTTGTTCTGCGGTAAGGAAAACAACTCTAATAGTAACAATCCTTGCAACAAAACCTGCAACATCCTCAACATCGCCTACACCCTTAGAACCAGGATGTATATCAATGCCCTGCACAATATTCCAAACGCCCTTTGACACAAGAATCTGTTGCACCATATAAGCCCACGTAGGGTAATTGTCCCGACTCTCCATCCAATCTGTCCTTAGCAACAAACATCTTGAACACATCTGTGTTGCTGTCAGCCATGGTAAATGTTGCAACTGATGTGAAAACCGCCTGAAAAGAGGAGAAACAAAGTGGGAACAACACGTTCTATATAGCACAAATCGTAGAAGATTGTAAGGCACCTGCTAGACAGAAAACGTCACTGACAGAAATTTTGCACAAAATGACAAAATAGCATGTGTAGTACTATCTGTAGTGGAAACGGAGGCTGAAATGAGCCCGAATCAGAAATCTGAGCAGACCAAGCTCTACGAGTACTCCAAAAAATTTTGTCAACCTGCAAACGCTCGCCAAAGCTCATTGAAATCAGAGAAAATGAGCAGGCGTATGCTGGAGCTGCTGGAGACTAAGCCCGGGAGGATGCAACATGCTCTAATACCAATTGTTGGAATTTGCACAGAAATGCACACAGCTTGGAGAAGATGAAGGAAGATCAAGGCACACAATAAACAGTGCTACTTAGTGTGCAATGGAAAGATAGATAGCCCTAGAGTGATGGGCGTATATATAATGCACGAGGGAAAAAACCTCCTAAAAAGGAAAAAAATGCCCCAACGGTCCTAGTGTGTTCACACACATCACTACTACATGTATATGGTAAAAAGAATCACCATATGTTCAATTAGTTAAATTTAAGATTAGATTTTGGATTTGGTTTTTATATTTAAGTCTATCTTCGGGATTACGAAAAAAAATTAGAGTTAGGCAAACGGTGATCCCTCTCTTCCTCTCTACGAATGAAAACTTAAGTCGGAAAGCTTTCAACGGCATGATACTCAGATTGGAGGCCAACATGTAATGTGATAAGTAATCCCTCAAACAAGGATCTGATGTGAAGAGATGTTAAGCTGCTGTGAATTGCTACAGGTAGAGAAGAGGCAAAGGGTTTTGTCCACTACATGCACTATCATGCAGACATGTGTGTAGATTTATCGTAGCCACAAATGTAGGCATTGACCAATACAAACGAGATTATAACCCGGTGTTTTGATCTCCGTACACCTCTAGACCAAGGTGTGTGGGGATTGGACATGACTAGAAAATGTGAGGTAGTTTACAGTGTGAACAAAGAGAGAGAGAGAGAGAGAGAGAGAGAGAGAGAGAGAGAGAGAGAGAGAGAGAAAAGATGAAGGATGTCAATAGAATATTAAATTTATGTGCATGTTATAAGGTTTTTACATTCAATATGAGTACTGATAACGATGTGGGGCCGTCCAACCGAAACACCTATCTCTCAACAAGGATCTTACGTCCTTGTAATCAATGCAAACATGCTATGCGATGGACAAGACGCGTTTCTTTGCAACATGTTTGAGAATTTGGAGAGCTTAATTCATCTATTATACATCAAGTTGTTGCAAATGACAGGAGCAAAGCGGACCGCGAACCCCGACAGCCTCTAAAACGCCTGGGGCCGAATGGCACGCCTCGAGCCTGTCACACGGTAAAGCGAACAACGGGCACCACCTAGATTTGAGCCGCTAGGATGCAGAACACCATGATGTGTGTGTGTGTGTGTGTGTGTGTGTGTGTGTGTGAGAGAGAGAGAGAGAGAGAGAGAGAGAGAGAGAGAGAGAGAGAGAGAGAGATTTACAAATGAAGAAAACCCTCGGGGGTGTGAGGGAGAATTATTTCTGCAGTATTTGTAATGACCTTCCTTCCAGCGAGGCGGCACACCGTGGTGATAGAGAGGTCGGGATAAAAGATGGTGAAACTACTTGGTGCGTTCTCTAAAGACGACTCGATGATTGTGAAGCTTGCTACCAAGAGCGTGTATATGTGTGTGCATCGACCCTTGGAGTCGAGAGGTGGATGTGGCTCCCTTCACATAGTGCAATTCTCAAAGAAAACCATCACACAAGCCCCCTCTCCCCATGATGCCAATATTGTCAAGTCTTCCCACTCAACTGTACGAAGTGCTGACCTCTCATGAACTGCCCCCCCCCGGATAGTGACCTCTCAGTGCCCTTTTATAGGTGTTGGCTGCTTGGATTAGGGTAATCCCGGTTTGATAAGGGTAAGCTAATCGGGGAGACAAAGCAAAGCGGTGGGCCTCTTGTGGTTGACCCTTGATTTGTCTTGGGAGTTATTTAAAATGAAAACCTCTAGGTGGGCCTTTGTGACCATCGCCTAGAGAGAGGGAATTTACAAATTGGGAATTTTCAAGGCTTGGGTGAAAACTGAAGAAATGATGATCATAACCTACAAATTACTGAAAATGGCATCGTGGTTGCGTGTTGCGAGCAAATGGTGTGTTGCCGGTGCGTCGGTGTATCGTGTACATCTTTTCGGAGTTGGCCGGGGCATGCCTTCGGCGCATTTCTTCTTTTTGTTGTCGGTGGCGCGTGATTCGGGCCGTCTTCTTTGTTGTCGATGTTGATGGTGTAGGATTCCTTCGGTTTTCTTTTTGTTATGTGTGGTGCGTGCGTATATGTGCGTGTGTGTGTATGTATGGGTGCATGTATATGTATATGGAAGCGGGTGTATGCGTGTATATTTACATGTGTGTGCGTATGCGTGAGTGGGAACGGGGGGTTGTGTGTGTGTATTAATATATATATATATATATATATATATATTTATTTCTTTCTTTCTTTCTTTCTTTCTTTCTTTTTTGGTTTTCGGCAGTGCTATAGGCGACGCAAAGACCAAGGGGGGGGGGGGGGGGGGGGGGGGGGGGGGGGGGGGGGGTGAATGGGTGTGTGTGTGTGTGTGCCGTGTGCCGCCTGCGGTGGGTGAGACAGAGCGCGATAGAGAGAGCATCAGGGTGGGGGGAGATGGTGAGGGAGGGGAGAGGGGATAGGAGTTGTGGGGGAGGAGGGGGGGGGGGGGGGCATGGCCGAGAGCGCACACGGGTGCGGATGAGCGCAAGGCCCGGGTTGGGGGTAGCTGATAGAGGGTGAGACAAGAAGGGGGGGGGGTGAGGTATAGTCAACGAGAGAGAGAGAGAGAGAGAGAGAGAGAGAGAGAGAGAGAGCGAGAGAGCGAGAGAGAGAGAGAGAGAGAGAGAGAGAGAGAGAGAGAGAGAGGAGAGAGAGAGAGAGAGAGAGAGAGAGAGAGAGAGAGAGAGGAATTATGTTTCTTAGGGGTGGTTCCCACCAAGGGAAGAGAGGGAGATAGGGTTGTGAGGATTGGGGTGAAGAGAGAGAGGATATGGTGGGGGTTTAGAGGATAGAGGAAGAGAGGGTGAGAGAGATAGAGGGGAGAGAGAGAGATTGCCCTAAGGCCCGTTGTGGCTGCTCCCAAGAGAGAGGGAGAGCTAAGGCTAGGTGTAGATAGGGGGGGGGGGGGATTTAGGCCAGTGGTCCGCCAGGGTGGGGGGGAGAGGAAGAAAACAGGGGGGAGGGTGCTTAAGGCCGAAGGGAGTGTGGATGAGAGGGGGTGGGGGTATGGCCCGTCGTGGTTGGCGCCGTGGACAAGCAGAGAGAGAGAGAGAGGGGGAGAATATTTGGAAGAGAGAGAGAGAGAGAGAGGATAATATCTGTGGCGGCCCGTCGGGCTTGGAGTATGACAGAGACACCAATGCACCTACCTGGCCGGGTGATGCAGCGGGGCAGAGTAGGAGAGAGGGAATATTTAATGGAGCCACACAGTAAGAGAGAGAGAGAGATTGTCTTTTGGTGATAATGGAGGGGTGTGGCCAAACTGGTGGTTAACTTTGGAGGGGTATGGTGAATGGTAAAGGGCTTCTTTTTTTGTTTTTTTTTTCTCTTTTTGGTAACAAACCTTTCCTTCCTTAGGGTGTGGTTCTCACGGTCATGGTTTCGAAATCCGGCCATCATTAGCCCTCCCATCTGGCTAGAGGCATTTATGCTTCTAGCCCTTCCTCTGCATCTTTAGTTGTGGATTTAGAGGTTTCTCCCTCTTCTGGAACGTCTAGCATGAATTTTGGATCAAACCTAAGAAAATACCTTTTCAGTGTCCATCCATTGACCCTACTCTTGTGAATTATCCCATCTACTTTCATCAGCTTATAGCTGCCGTTGTCATAGCGTTTCTTAACAATGAATGGTCCTTCCCATCTGGGTTGAAATTTCTTGTCCTTCTTGGTGTCAAATATGTTGTCATATCTCAGCACTAACATACCTTTTTCCAGTCCCTTTTCTTTAAGCCCTTGATTGAAAGTGAGCCGGCGTCGTTCTGCCTGTGCTGCATAGTGATTGATGGCTTCTTCCCTATCTAGGTGGAGCCTCTCCAGATCTAGGATATGGTTTCGGAGATTTACGATTGGGCGTTGTATCTGGCTAGCCAAGACTCGTAAGCTAGCTATCTATACCTCAATGGGTAGAATTGCGTCCTTCCCATAAACTAGATGGAAAGGGGTGAAATCTAGTGATGTTTGAAACGTCATTCGGTAAGCCCAAACAACTGCCATGAGATGTTTATCCCAATATCCTGTGTGATTGTTCACCTGTTTTGTGATGATTTTATAAACCATTCCATTTACCTTCTCTATCAGACCGTTGCATTGTGGATAGTATGGTGTGGAATGTCGACGTGTGATGCCTAACTTCTTCATCAGTTCTCCCACTAGATCGCCTGTGAAACCTCGTCCTCTATCTGATATTATCTCAAGAGGAGTGCCAAAACGGCAACAGATATGCTCAAAAATGAACTTTGCTACCTCTTGGGTTGTAATACGGGTGGTGGCTATTGCCTATGCCCATCAAGTCATGTAGTCTACACCCACAATGGTGTGGAGTTTACCTGATTGGGCCCTTGGTAAAGGACCGATTGCATCTATTCCCCATTTCTCAAATGGACCATATGAGATGATAGGAGTTTGTGGTTCGTAGGTTAATGTGAGATCACTGGCCACTTGACAAGACATACATGTTTTACACCAATGGTGTACATCCTTGTTCAAGCTAGGCCAAGAATATCATGCTTGTAGAATCTTCCCACTGGTGATATCTAAAGCAAAATGACCGCCACACACGCCATCATGGAAACTTTAAATTACCTCTGTGATCTCACTGGAGGTTGGCACCTGCCTGAGAATTTGATCCTTGCCCTTACAATACAAGTGGTCGTTTACAAGGCAATATCTAGTGGCATTCCTTACCAGCCACTGTTTCTGGACTTTGGTGTATCCTTCCGGACATTCTCCTGTATCTAGAAAGCTGATGATATCAGGCATAGCATCACTAACTTGAAAGAGGGGTAGCTTCAGTTTGACTGCTCCTACGGGAACGTCCTGTATTCTTTCTTTGGCTAGAGCATGTGCCTCCTGCTTTTCTGCTCTGGGGACATGAAATAGTTTCATTGCTTCAAATTTTCTTAGAAGATCCTTAACTTGGCGTAGTTGACGAAGTAGAACATGATTTTACAAACAAAAGTGCCATTTATCTGCGTTATCAAAAGCAAAGCATCGCCAAACACTTTAGGCGCTGAATAATACATTGTTCCAACCCAAGGATTAGGGCTGCATATTCTGCTTCATTGTTGAAGTGGGAGTGTAATAACTGCCCGATAGAGAATACTCTTTCTTGTTGCTCATTGAAAATGACTATGCAAGCCGCAGACTGGTCCATTGTTCTCTTGTATGCTCCGTCAAATAAAAGAGAGTGAACTCTTTCTAGCCTAGGACTCTCTACCATTGGTGTTTCTTCCTTTGCTTCCATGCTGACCTTCAGCTTCTTCTCATAGCGGCGATGAGTGAGAATTTCCGCTAAACTAGCCCTGGTGGAGTTTTCTACTTGTATGGTGTAGTCAAACTCTTGTAATCTAATTAACCACTTAGAGATCCTAGATGAAACATCCATGTGTCGCATTACATATGGGAAAACCTCTTCCATTGTCAGGATTACAAAGGGTCTAGGCAGGAGATAGGAGCGGAGCTTTGTGTTAGAAAACATTAGTGCCATAACCATGTGTTCTACTTCGGTAAATTCATTTTCTGACGGGATCATGACAGGACTAGAGAAGTAAATAGGACGTATGAAAGAAGTTTGTGGGTCCTTTTGCATTAGCACAACTCTGAGTGTATCACTTCCTACACTACGGTTCACATAAAATGGCTCGTCCCACTTAGGGGGTGAAATGGTGGGAAGCTTAGCTAGGATTTGCTTTACCTCGGTAAATTGCTGCTCATTCTCTTCACTGTATGAGAAGAAATCCCTCTGGGTGAGTTGTTGTAGCGGAAGGACCACTTGAGATAGCAAGTGAATGAACTTGCTTAAGTATCTTACCTTCTGAAGGAAAGAAACCAACTGCTTAGAGGTGGTGGGTGACGATAAAGATACTAGGGCTTGGATCTTGCTAGGGTCAGCTTCAATCTCTTTTGCTAAAATTACATGGCCAAGGAGAGTGACTTTGATTTCACCAATGTGACACTTCTCCACGTTGAGCTGGCCACCCAAGGTTTGCAGCCCGGTTAAGCCATCATAGAATTTTCTTAAATGAAGGGCTCGTGAACTATAGATGCAAAAATCATCTATGAAAACCCGTATTGATGTTCCAAATTAGGGTTGGAAAACAAAGGTCACATAGCGCTGAAATGTGGACGGGGCGTTAGTGAGGCCAAAAGGCATCACCCTGTAAGCAAAGCATCCCCAAGGTGTGATGAAGGTTGTCTTCTTCTTATCTTCTTCCGCAATGCTAATCTGGAAGTATTTTGAGTAGCCATCACACATTGTGTATCGTTCGTGACCCGCCACTTCATTGAGAATTTCATCCTAGAATGGGAGGGGAAAGTGATCCCTCTTCATGGCTGCATTGAGAGGTTTATAGTCCACACAAACTCTCCACTTACCATTCTTTTTTGGTGTGACTACTATTGAGGAGACCCATTCTAAGTCTTCGACGGGGTAGATGAAACCTGCTTGTAGCAAACTTCTCACCTCTTTAAGTAGTGCCTCTTGCTGGATTACTCCAAGTCTTCTGAGACTCTGCACTACGGGTTTACTTCCTTCCTTAAGTTTTATGTGGTGTTGCACTACTGTAATTCCTGTGATCTTATCATAGCCATCAATGAACAAAGTAGTGAAGTTACCTAGCATGGAAAAATATTCCTTCCTTTCTTCATTGGTTAACTCATTTGAGAGAAGTTTTGTAATTTACCTGCATCCTCCAAGGACTACGTACCTGATGATTCCTCTTGGTTTGTCGGGGGTGTTTCAGATCGTGTCAATCTTTTCCGGTCTTTAAGAATGACCCCCATCACTTCGATGCTACTGTCACTCCCGTCAGTGGTGGTTGTCTCTTCTTCTGAGGTAGACGAATAGTCGCTGGTGGACTCATCTTCTGAAGCCTCCAAGATCATGTTCTATTGCTTCCCAGTCCTCATGTCGTAAAATATGGACTTCCCTTTAGTGTCCTTCATCTGAATCATTTCGGTGCTCTAATCTTCTTTAGCCTCCATAGCCATAAGCTACCTCATAGTCTTGTTTAGCCTCCATAAGCCATAAGCTACCTCATAGCCTCTATTGCCTCCTCATTCTTGGTGCAAGGTGGAGTAATTGGGGCCAAGTTATCTTTGGGCCCTGCATTAATACATCCTGAACTAAGTCATAGGGTTTTGCATACTCACCTAGTGAGAAGTCCACGATGTCTATCTTTCGTCGCGGTCTAGCTGCTTGCTTGCTAGACTCGGCCTTCCCTTTCATCTTCTCTTCTCTTTTAGAGGCTTCCTCGTGCCTGGCAGGCTTCACTTCCATAGAATCCACTTCTTCTATCTTTGCTTTCCCTTTATGATTATCTCGAAGTGATTCTTCTACCTTTGCCTTCCCTTTAGCCTCCAAGCTAATAACACTCATCGCTTGGTTCACATTAGGTGGTGGGGGTAGTGGTGGAATGATAGGTTGGGGTGGTGGTTGTTGTTGTACAGGTGGTCAAAGGATCTGTACCGGTGGTATCGGCCCTAGTTGCCTAGGTGGTGGTGGTCTTGCTCTTGGTGGAGAGATCTGATTCTTTCTCCCCCCTCTATTGAAATTCTGCCTCCTTGGATGTGGGCAGTAGTACGTACCATGGCCATCTTCCCCGAAATTGTAGTAGTGGTACTCTTGGTTCTGCCTTCGTTGTCCTCTTCCTTGTTCTGGATTCCTGACAGGTGCATGCCCTTACTGCACCAGATGCATGGATAAACTCTCTAGCTAGGTAGTGATGCAACTCAGCAAGTCTTGTTGCTCTTCTGATGCCTCTTGCGGTTGGGCTCTATGAATGTCTGTTGCAGTCACTGGGGTTGGTCGGGCCAATCTTGTTTCCTCTGGCTCGTTTACTCTTGCTTGCATGCACAGCTTCTTGTCTTTAAGGCGGGCTACTTCTACTGCCAACTCATATGTTGCAGGAAACCTTCCCTTCACCTTCTCTCTAAACGGTGACCATAGACCACCAATGAAATGGTCCTTCTTTAGGAAATTAGGTGCTCCTTCGCCTTCCTCCAGTGAGGCAACCCATCTCTCCCATAAGTCCACAAATTTGTACTCGTAGGTGACATACTCTAGAAGACCTCCCTGCTTCAATTTTGTCAGTAGCTGCCATAGCTTCTCCGAGGTTGTGCCTCCACCAAACCTCTTTACAAAAGCATCCCTTAACACATCCCATACATTTTTGGTAGCCTCGGGCAATGCATTATACCAGGAATTGGCCTCTACTTTAATCAGTAGAGTAAAAATTCGAAGTCGTGAAGCGTCGTCATCTTTGTTGGAAATGACACAAGAAATGTTGAAATCATCTTAAAAGTCGGTGTGGTGAGATCTTCTCCCTTCTTTCCACTGAACGTGGGGAAAGAAAAACTTGCCATGGTAGTGACTCACGAAATTACAAACCTTTTTTTTTTAGATTAATGAAAGTAGCGGCTCATGGCGGCTTTTTACAGGGTTGGGTGGATAGATTAAAATAGGATAAAGATAGAAACATTAAAGGAATGATGGTAATCCAATATGGGGAGAATGATAGGGTTTGGGGAATGAAGGATTTCTCCTAGTATCGCCTCACCGAATAGGTACATGATCTTCTGTTGGTTGAAGATTTTTCTATCTACATAGATATTCACATGCATATGTTGTAGGAATCTGAATGGGAATGCTGTCGGCCCGTTTTCCATCATGCACAGAGGGTAGTGTACTTACTTATACTCTTACCGTTCTAGTGTTGATGAGTCGACACATCCCCACAGGAGGTCGTCGCCTTTCATGGGCTCCACCTTTCCTTTGTCTCTCAACACGTACGGGGTGATGGCGACGCGTGTGACTACTCCCAGCCTCTTGGCTAGTAGCAATTGTAGATAATTTCCATAGTCGGCGTGTTGCATGAATTCCACTCCATTTAAATGCAACTCGTCTCCAGCCCACTGGGTTGCACCCGTGGTGGAGAGCTTCTTCAGGATAAGTTGTACAGGGAGAGGAGGAAGTCCTCTATCCCTCTTCCAAAATAGCAAGAGCAGTAGCCGAACCACTCTTTCCTAGGACATAGGAATCTTATTACCACTTCTTCTTCAGGATTATTGAAGTGGACTGGTAGCACTCGCATGCGTCGTGCAAATCGATAGGCGACCTTCTGCCGCTTAGCTTCGGATGAATTCCTCTTTGGCAAGCTGGGTACAACCCGGATTTCTGAGCTTGAAGCAGTTGCTTGGCCAAATGCTTCTCCCATCGGGGTCATGTGTTTCCAGACTGGCTTATCTTTTCCTTACCTTTGGCTCGAGCAGCCCCTTTATGCCATTTTGGAGTAAAGGTTATAACTTTGACTGCGGTTTATTTAGGGAAGAGGGGCCTCACCATTTTCTTTCCTCCCTTGATGTGAATGACTTCTTCGCGATGAATGTCGATGTAGACGATTTTAGCCCCTTCGCTGCCTTCGTTGCTGGCACTCATTGATAGTGTGTTTTGGTTGACAACAATGATGGCACCTCACAGACCCCCCACCTGATGCTCTCAATTTGTGGTTAGAACGAGCAACACGAGATGGAGAATTTACCTCTTGAATACTGATGACACTGCAGCCTGGCAGTACTAATTTAATGAAGGCGGCTAGTGCCTCCTTAGTCTCCTCATCTTCCGTCCTCCAGTTAGAAAATTCCTTCAGCCATCCGTCCATGATTGATGGCGTGCGTCACTTTCAACATTGTAAACTGAAGGGTTCTTAGAAGCCCTCCTCCATGAAGGCACCAAATGACAGGAGCAAAGCGAACCCCGAACCCCGACGGCCTTTAAAACTCCGGGGGCCGAATGGCACGCCTTGAGCCTGTCTCATGGTAAAGCGAACAGGGGGAACCACCTAGCTTTGAGCGGCTAGGACGCAGACCACGATAATGTGAACACCGCAAACTTACACACAGAGATGTCAGAGAGAGAGAGAGAGAGAGAGAGAGAGAGAGAGAGAGAGAGAGAGAGAGAGAGAGAGAGAGAGAGAGAGATTTATAAATGAAGAAAACCCTCGGGGGTGTGAGGGAGAGCTATATATGCAGTATTTACAATGACCTTCCTTCCAGCGAGGCGGCACACCGTGGTGATAGAGAGGTCGGGATAAAAGATGGTGAAACTACTTGGTGCGCTCTCTAAAGATGACTCGATGATTGTGAAGCTTGCTACCAAGAGCGTGTATATGTGTGTGCATCGACCCTTGGAGTCGAGAGGTGGATGTGGCTCCCTTCACATAGTGCAATTCCCAAAGCAAACCATCACACAAGCCCCATCTCCCCATGATGCCAATATTGTCAAGTCTCCCCACTAAACTCTACCAAGTGCTGACCTCTCATGAACTCCCCCCCCGATAGTGACCTTTCATTGCCCTTTTATAGGTGTTGGCTGCTTGGATTAGGGTAATCCCGATTTGATTAGGGTAAGCTAATCGGGGAGACAAAGCAAAGCGGTGGGCCCGGTGTAGTTGACCCTTGATTTGTCTTGAGAATTATTTCAAATGAAAACCTCTAGGTAGGCCTTTGTGACCATCACCTAGAGAGAGGGAATTTACAAATTGGGAATTTACAAGGCTTGGGTGAAAACTGAAGAAATGATGATCATAGCCTACAAATAACTGAAAATGTCACCGTGGTTGCGTGATGCCGGCGAATGGTGTTGCCGGTGTATCTGTGTAGTGTGTACGTCTTTTTGGGATCGGCCGGGGCATGCCTTTAGCACATTTCTTCCTTTTGTTGTCGGCGGCGCGTGATTCGGGCCGTCTTCTTTGTTGTCTATGTCGATGGCGTAGAATTCCTTCGGTTTTCTTTTTGTTATGTGTGGTGCATGCATATATGCGTGTGTGTGTGTGTGTGTGTGTGTATGTATGGGTGCATGTATATGTATATAGAAGCGGGTATGTGAGTGTATATTTACATGTGTGTGCATATGTGTGAGTGGGAACGGGGGGTTGTGTGTGTGCATTAATATATACATACATATATATATATATATATATATATATATATATATATATATATATATATATATATATTTTTTTTTTTTTTTTGGTTTTCGACAATGTTGTAGGCGACGCTGAGACGGAGGGGGGGGTGAATGGGGGGTATGTGTGTGGGCGCGCGCGCGCGCGCGTGTGTGTGTATTGTGTGTGTCAAGCGGCGCCTGCACTGGCTGTGTATAGAGAGAGTGCGAGTGGCGTTGTGGAGCCGAGTGCCACCTGCGGGCGAGACAGATCACGAGAGAGAGAGCATGAGGGTGGGGGGAGGGGAGAGGGGATAGGGGTTGTGAGGGGGTGGGGCATGGCCGAGAGCGTACACGGGTGTGGATGAGCGCAAGGCCCGGGTTGGGGGTAGCCGAAAGAGGGTGAGACAAGGAGGGGGGGGTGAGGTATAGTCAACGAGAGAGAGAGAGAGAGAGAGAGAGAGAGAGAGAGAGAGAGAGAGAGAGAGAGAGAGAGAGAGAGAGAGAGAGAGAGAGAGAGAGAGAGAGGAATTATGTGGCTTAGGGGTGGTTCCCATCAAGGGAAGAGAGAGAGGGAGATAGGGGTTGTGAGGGTTGGGGTGAAGAGACAGAGGATATGGTGGGGGTTTAGAGGATAGAGGAAGAGAGGGTGAGAGAGATAGAGAAAGGGAGAGAGAGCTTTCCCTAAGGCCTGTTGTGGTTCCTCCCAAGAGAGAGAGAGAGAGAGCTAAGGCTAAATGTAGATGCGGGGGGGGGGGGGTGCTTAAGGCTGAACGGAGTGTGGACGAGAGGGGGTGGGGGTATAGCCCGCCGTGGCTAGATGTGGACCAGCTAAGAGAGAGAGGGGGAGAATATTCGGAAGAGAGAGTGAGAGAGGATAATATCTGTGGCGGCCCGCCGGGCTTGGAGTATGACAGAGACACCAATGCACCTACCGGGCCGGGTGATGTAGCGACAGAGTAGGAGAGAGGGAATATTTAACGAAGCCAGGTAGTAAGAGAGAGAGAGATCCTCTTTTGGTGATAATGGAGGGGTGTGGCCAAGCTGGCGGCGCCCCACTGGTGGTTAACCTTGGGGGGCTATGGTGAATGGTAAAGGGATTCTTCTTTTTTTTTTCTCCCTTTTTGGTAACAAACCTTTCCTTCCTTAGGGTGTGGTTCTCACAGTCACGGTTTCAAAATCCGGGCATCACCAATTACAACATGTCGGACTCTGAGCTGACCAACATGCAGCAATCTTGCAACCCAATAGACGTGTTCGCAGGCACGTTGGTCAAGCAACATACATGAGGCCACAAATGTAGCCTCTAACATCTCGGAGGATGATCATGCAAACCACATTGCGAACAAGGCAATGTTTGAGCCGGAGATCAGTGAAATGATCGGGAGGATCATGGATTTAGAAAGGCTTATCTATGATGATATGAAAAGTGAAGCCGATATGCCATTGTATGATGAAGCACGTGTGTCTAGATAGAAGGCCCTCTTGGTTATTCTCAACATGCAGGCAAAGTTTGGATGGAGTGACACTAGCGTCACAATGCTATTTAGGTTATCTATTACAATGTGTTTACTTCAATAAAAAACTCTAGATGTATAATGATTTGATAGATTACTTACACAAGTGTACCACATTTTTCGTAGTGTAGATTGCTCAAAGAGTACATACTGCCAGGCAGCTGATAATGTGATGCCAGATTCCAGAGAGGAAGAAAGAAAGATCTTGCAAAATTTGGGGATGCATTACAATTTGATTCACGCTTGTCCTAACGACTGCATTCTTTTCAGAGGGGAATACATAGACATGGAGAAGTGTCCGAAATGTGACTCCAAGAGATATCGAGTAGATCTCCACAGACAAAAAATTCCACAAAAGGTTTTGCAACATTTTCCTTTGCTTCCTCGCATCAAGCATTTCTTCGAATATAAGTCCATGGCCACCCTAGCATCATGGTACGAGGAGAATATATCTTTGGATGGTGTGATACGGACTCCTACAGATTATGCAACTTGGAAACATATAGACGATGCATGGCCGGATTTTGCCAGAGAAGCTCAAAATTTGCGCATAGGCCTGGCTATGGATAACGTAAATACATTTGTTCGGAGATCAACATCTTATAGTGTATGGCCCGTTGTTATCGTCAACTACAACATTCCCCCGTGGTTGACTACGAAGAAGGGGCACTTGTTTCTAAGCTTGATTGTGCCGGGGTGGTATAAAGTGAAGAATATGGATATGTATCTACATCCACTATTGGAAGAGCTACAACAATTGTGGGTTGGCATACGAGTGGTGGATATGAGCCGACACACAAGTCGACAGAATGATTTAATCAGAGGCATTCTAATGTGGATCATGCATGACTATCTCGAACTAACAGAATGCTCAGGTGATTTACACTCAAACTCAAGCATATAAATCTTGGTTTTTCTCAAGCTTATCGGTTGTCATGTGTATACATGAAGGTCTTCAAACAAGTGGATACAGAGCATGTGTCACATGTGGACCTAGACTTAATGCACGTCGGGCGCCCTCATTGAAGAAGCAAATCTATGAAGGTCATCAAGTGTATCTTCCAGAGAATCATGAGTTACATGACGGTTTTTGGGAAGAGAGCCACCGAGGATTTCTGTACAAGCATGTCTAAAGAAGAAGGAGATGTGTGATGATGGTTTGCCTTTAGGGATAAAGAGACTCTCTCTATGGTACGAGTTACCATATTGGCCGAGATTGATGATCAATCACTTGCTCAATCCAATGCACATATTCAAGAATGTGGGTAATCTGCTATGGGACCATATGACCGGCAAGAAAGATACTTCGGGAGCCAGGATTGATGTTAGAAATGTGGACCATATGGAGCAATATTGGCTACAAACAACACCCAATGGATCGATAAAACTCTCCAAACCGCCATGGATTTTGACAGGAGCCCAAGAATGCAAAGTAAAAGAGACCATTCGATCTCTGTGGACCCCCACTAGCGTAATGCACTCGCTCTGAACGTGTTTCACTAAAGAGGGGAAGCTTACCGGTTTGAACTCATACGATTGGCGTAAAATGTGTTAGGTATGTTTGAAGTGGAATATATCATAGTGGGAATTGTGTAACAAATTTGTATGTGGACTTTAATATCATTGCTGGACGTGTTTTGTAGTTTATTTTACCGGTGGCCATTGAGGGATGTTTGTCTCCTGACGTTTGTAACACAATATACAAACTTGCAAAGTTGGTGCAATGGATCTCACAAAAGGAGATCAACGTAGACTCCATACCATTCGCCAAACTAAACACTGTGGAGGTTGTGTGCATGTTTAAGAAACACTTTCCTACTATCATGCTAACCATTCAGCTGCATCTTCTTGTTCACATAGTTGATGAGGTGGAAATAGCTGGCACAGTACATTCCCGATGGATGTTATTTTTAGAACGTTTCATGAAAAATCTCAAGGTATATGTTCGTCAGAAGGCACGTCCAGAGCGTAGCATCGAAGAAGGTTGGCTGGTATCAGAGTCCCTAGTTTACATTCAAGAGTGGCTAGATGGATTTGATAAAGCCCGAGACACGCTATGGGGAACCATGATGAGTGCATATCTAGGATTGTCATGTGCAATCTCGGTGTTGAGAAGAAGATGATAGAAGACCTAGAGACTAAAATCAACCAATTCTGCATGCTTCACAATCTAATGATGCAAAAGTGGATTTCACAGTACGAGGATGCAAAGCAAGAGCGACAAAGGGTACGAATTGATTGGAGACGGTGGTGCAGCCTGATCCAGTCAACCCATCGACAGACTAAAAGCAGGAGCATGAAGCTTTACAGGAGGATATGAGATTTTTTGGACAACTACTTGGTGCAAAGTACAGTGGACACCACCAAGATGTGTGTGCAAGATGCGGCATATAGTAGGTTAATGATAGTTTACAAGCCTTGGTAACCAGGGAGCTTATGAGAATTCGAGTTAAATGGATATCATCGACTACGGGGGTGGATGGTCGGTTATGTAATATCCTTTGTGGCCTTCTGCTCACTTCAAAAGAGGGGAAGCGGTTATTGTATGGAGAAATAGGGCTATGAGAATTTTTTCCGACTCAAAAAGGATTGGCATGGGATGCCAAGCTGGTGGGGTTTTTTCAAGTGTCGGCGATCAAGTGCAGTCGAAGGCGCGTGAAGGCAAGTTAAGGAAGAAGTTTTTTTAGGTGAAGCTTGCAGTTAACAGGGCAAAAAAAGGCATTTTATTGCATGCAATGGGTGAAATTATGAGAACACTACAAGTGCATGGAAAAAAATCGCCATCTGGATGGTGGAGAGGTTGGTGAAAATCGGGCAGGGGCCGTCAGGGCTTCAGGAAGAGGGAGACAATTTTTGCATGGCTGAGGGAGTCTCGCCAACAGGTTGCAGGAGAGGAGAGCCGACCTGTAGAGGTGGCATCGTCGAGAGCCAGGACAGGGAAAGGGCCTTGAGGAAGTAGTTGCAGGGATGCGAGGCCGCCACTTGAAGACTTGAGGGCCGCCAGTTGCACGAGAGGCGGGAGGAGGCTGCAGTTGCAAGGGAAGGCCTGGCCAAGGAGGGCTCGGGGAGTGCAGTAAAGAGGAGTAGAAGGGTGCGTGAGGGAGCTACCGAGGGGGGCAAGACAGGAAGGAGGAGGGGCTGCAGCTGACGAGGCCAAGGGGCCGGTTGTGGAAGAAAATGCTGCAGAGGGGCAGCTCTGGAGAGGTATCACAGGATTGCAGGACAGCGACCCAGGGACGAGGTGCTGAGGTGGCCGCCATTGGTATGAAGAGGCGGGTCACAAAGGAAACCAAAAGGGGGGGGGGGGGGGGGGGGCAGTAATCGAGGAGAAGGGACTGCTAGTGGCGGATTGGTAGCATAGAGTAGAGGGATGCCATCAGCTAGCCCGTGAGCAGAGATAAAGGGGAGGTCAGAGACGATGGCATGGAGGCAGTAAAAGGGCCACGAGGTGTGATAGTGGGGAACTATGAGCAATCTAGGAGCAAGAGTTGTCGGATCCTACGCTCAAGGAGTACAGTGTCTATGCCAATTCATCATTGTACACTCTCTAAATGAAAGCAAGTGTATCAAGATTATGATTGGTCTCTATGTGTATAGCATTTGAGTGCATCCCTCCCGTTTGTAGTACATGTGATGGGTTTGTGTGCGAGTGTGCTATGTACAAGGGATTGTGCAAGGCTATGTGTGTTGGTGGATATAGGGTTACATATTTGTGGGTGTTGCACATGTGAGAGATCGGATAAGAGTCTATGTGTCAACCACTTTTGAGATGCAGAGTATGGTGCTTTGAAGGCTCGAAGGCAGAAGCTATCATTGTATGCTTTGCAATCGAGTGCATATAGTCTGGGATGGTTGGGTGTGGACAAGGGAACTAGACATTTGAAAACTGTGTATCGTGGTGTGTGTTTGATAGGGGATAGGGGTGCTGTGAGATCACTGGGCTATGGAGAGGCATCGATTTTATGTGCTGATGGTTTTCCCATTTCCCCCTTTCCATCTTGTGGTGTCCCCACAGAGGATCCACTGATTGCTTCCTAATAAGGTGTTCTTGAATCAAGATGAAGCAGTTGTTGAATCAAGATGAAGCAGGAGTTTGGGCCGGTGTTCAAAGGGGATGAGGATGCAGATGATTGGCTTGCCGATTTTGAGCTATTTATGCTGTCAGTATTGCAGATGTAAGGTGATGAAGCAAAGCTGCAAACTCTACCTTTGGTGTTGCGAGGTAAAACAAGAGTGTGGCTCGATGGCTTGGAAGATGCACACAAGCAGACTTGAATCGGATTTTGCGAAAAATTCTTACAAAGATATCGAAAGGTGTGCCAGCTTCGGAGGCAGATGCAAAGCTCAAAGTCTTGTAGCAGGAAGTAAGTGACAATTTTGATGCTTTTGTTGATAATTTTGAAGCGTGTGTTAGGAAATAAGACGTAGCTAAATAGATAATTGAGTAGATTACTTAATGGAGAGAGACAGATTTATATACACGAGATTATAGAGTAGAGAGAGAGAGAGAGAGTACACATGATATATGTGGTTCACCCAATGTGGGCTACATCCACGGGAAAGCAGCCACTCAATGGCTTTAGTACTTCAAAACAAGAAGTAGTTTACAAAGGGATTATACCCTTAATGGAGCTCCCGCCTTGCTTCACTCTCACCACCTCACACTCACCTTGTTGCATCAACTTCACACTATGAAATGTGTGTAGAAATGGCCTCCTTTTATAGGCCAAAAGGGTTGCCCTCTCTTATGAGAGACACCCATGTGTAGCCGCCCTTGTGTGAATAAGTCCAAATTGGACCCTCTAATCCGCCCATGTGTGGCCGCCCTTGAGAAGACAAGTCCGCTTTTGAATTCGGCCACCGGCCACCGGCCATTGACTTCCGACCACCGGCCATCGGCCATTGACTACCGGCCACCGGCCAACCGACCGGTTGTTTTCGGACCACTTTCCAGCCGCCGTCCGGCTATAATATTCCGGCGAAAAAGAATATTCCGGCGACAAAAGAGTGCGTATGAAGTGATATCTCACCTCAATGTGCTTTGTCCTTGAATGAAAGACTGAGTTCTTCGCAAGATGGATAGCGCTTTGGCTATCACTGTACAAGACACAATTGTCTTGTTTGAATCCAAGGTTTTCTAAGAATCTGTGAAGCCACAGAATTTCTTTGCTTGCCTCCGTCATTGTTACATACTCTGCTTCCGTGGTAGAAAGTGAAACCACTTTCTGCAGCTTTGAAGCCCAGCTTACTGCTGTGCCTCCAACCGTGAACACATAGCCAGTAGTGCTCCTTCGAGTGTCTTTGTCACCTGCCATATCTGCATCAGCATACCTTTATACCTAAGTATCCACTTCACAGCTTGCCAATGCTCTTTACCTGGGTTGTCCATGAACCTACTCACAACTCCCACTGCATGTGCAATGTCTAGGCTTGTCCAAACCATAGCATACATTAGAGAACCTACCGCTACAGCATATGGAACTTTAGACATATAGGCTAGCTCCTCTTGTGTCTTTGGACACATATCCTTCGTTAGTTTAAAATGACCAGCCAAAGGTGTAGAAACTGGTTTTGCATTTTGCATTGCAAACCTTTCTAGTACCTTCTTGATGTAATCTTCTTGAGATAGCTTTATTTTCTTCTTCGTCCTGTCCCTTGATATTTTCATACCAAGTATCCTCTTTGCAGCACCTAAATCTTTCATTGAAAAAGATTTAGACAGCTCCTCTTTTAGGTCTTTGATGTCCTGCATGTTAGCACTTGCAATCAACATGTCATCAACATATAACATTAGGATGATGAATTTCCCATCTCCCAAATTCTTCATGTAGACGCAGTGATCCGAGTTGCATCTTGTGAATCCATGATCCAACATCCATCGATCAAACTTCAAGTACCATTGTCTTGATGCTTGCTTTAAACCATACAAGCTCTTCTTTAATCTGCAAATCATTTTCTCCTTACCTTTTACTTCATACCCCTTTGGTTGAAGCATGTAGATTTCCTCCTCTAAGTCACCGTGAGGGAATGCCGTATTTACATCCATTTGCTCGAGATTTAGATCATGAGCAGCCACAAGGCTTAAGACAAGCCTAATTGAGTTCATTTTTACAACAGGAGAAAATATTTCATTGAAGTCAATACCTTTCTTTTGAGAAAAACCTTTTACCACAAGCCTAGACTTGTACCTTTTCTTCCCACCTCCTTCTTCCTTTAGCTTGTACACCCATTTATTTTGAAGTGCCAGCTTACCTTTAGGCAACTCAACCAACTCCCATGTTTGGTTGCGATGTAGTGAGTCCATCTCCACTTGCATGCTCTTCGTCCATTCTTCTTTGGATTCATGTTGCATAGCTTCTTCATATGATTCCGGCTCTCCAGAATCTGAGATCAAGAGATGGTTGAAGTAAGGAACAAACCTTTCTGGAGGTCTACTGCTCTTGTAGATCTTCGGGGAATAGGTTGAGGCTCCTCATTTGGTTGACGTTGTTGCACATTGTCACTGTTTGCAATCCTTGAGTCTTCACCGTCCTCAAGCTCCATGTACTCATCACCTGTTTCTTTTGTTTGTTTTCTTTCCAAGTAATCTTTGTACATATTTTGTTCGTTAAAAATTACATCCCTACTCCTTAAGATTTTACCATCTTTAGGATTCCATAGGCAATACCCAAAGTCTCCTTCTCCATAGCCAATGAAGAAACACTTTTTGGACTTTGCATCTAACTTTGATCTTAGGCTTCTATCTATGTGCATGAAAGCCTCACACCCAAACACTTTGAGAAATGCATAATTCACAGGTTTACCTGTCCATGCCTCTTTTGGAACTCCCCCATCCAATGCCATTGAGGGTGACCGATTGATTAAGTACACAGACGTACTTACAGCTTCCGCCCAAAGCTCAAGTGATAGGCCTGCATGTAGCCGCATGCTTCGTGCTCGTTCCATGATTGTCCTGTTCATCCTTTCCGAAATCCCATTTTGTTGAGGTGTCCTTGGGGTTTTCCTTTGCCTCCGAATGCCATTGCTAGCACAAAAGCTTTCAAAAGCTTGGCTGCAATATTCGCATCCATTGTCGGATCTGAGGCATTTAACCTTAGTATCTGTTTCATTCTCCACAAAGGCTTTCCACCTTTGAAATATGGAAAATACATCGGATTTATTCTTCATGACATAAACCCATGTTTTTCTAGTCGCATCGTCTATGAATGTTACATAGTACAATGAGCCACCAAGTGATGGTGTACTTGCAGGACCCAAAACATCAGAATGAACCAACTCAAGTTTTTTATTTTTTCTTTCATTTCCTGATTTTTGAAATTTTACCCTCTTTTGTTTACCATAAACACAATCTTCACAGAACTCTAAGTCCACTTCTTTCAAACCTGGTAGAAGCTTCTTTGTTTGAAGGATTTGCATTCCTTTGGCACTCATATGCCCAAGTCGGTAGTGCCACACCGCACTGTCAACTTCTGTAGTTGCTGCACAAGCTGAAGGTTGCTTGCTAACAGTACACAAGTAAAGTGTACCGACTTTTTCACCCTTGGCAACCACCAAAGATCCGTTTGAGATCTTCCACCGTTTGTTTCCGAATGCAATGTTGTGACCTTCATCGTCCAATTGTCCTGTAGAGATCAATTTTTTGCGAAGAGAAGCAACATGCCTAACATCTTTAAGCTTCCATTCATTTCCGTTAGCAGTTTTGACAGAAACTGTACCTTTGCCGACAATCTCACAAGCTTCATCATCTCGCAAGTATACATACCCAAAATTACCTTTCGTGTAGTCTTGGAAATGTTGCTTGTGTGGTGTCGCATGGAATGAAGCCCCGGAATCTACTATCCAGGAATTAGACACATTGTCTAATGAGAGAATTAGAGCATCTTGCTCTACTTTACCTGCCACATTGGCCTCCGATGTTGGCTTGTTGTCTTGAGACTCTGTCTCCTTCTTCTTCTTGGACCAGCAATCCTTCTTGACATGGCCCTTCTTGCCGTAGTTCCAACATTCAAGAACTGACTTTGTGCGTGACTTGATCCGCCTTGAGCAATCACGACCCTTTTGGTTTTTGAACCTCTCCTTAAGCCTTCCTCTTGTTTCCACTGATAGTGCAGCACTTGATGATTCTCCTGTGCTTCTCCTTTGCATTTCATTGCTTAGGAGAACACCCACAACATCATCAAACTTAAGAGTATTTGTGCCAGAGATAGAATTACTTACAGCCATCACAAGGCTATCCCAACTATCCGGTAGAGATGATAGTATAAGGAGAGCTCGCACTTCGTCATCGAAATTGATTTTCACTGATCAAAGTTGACTTATGTTTGTGTTAAAGTCATTTAGGTGTTCTACAATTGAACCATTCTCTGCCATCTTTAGATTGAACAAGCGCTTCATAAGAAATACCTTATTGGATGCCGATGGTTTCTCGTAGAAGTCGTCAAGTGACTTCATCAAGTCCTCCGTGGTCTTCATCTCCGAAACATTGAAGGTCACCGTTGACGCCAAGCTTAACCGGATTATTCCCAGTGCCTTTAGATCAAGAACAATCCATGCTTCATCTGCCATTGTTGCGGGCTTCTTCGCAAGACCCCCTAGTGGCAAACAGAGGTCCTTCTAGTAGAGATAGTCTTTAATCTGCATCTTCCAATGTTGGTAGTTTTTGCCGTTAAACTTCTGAATCTTGAGCTTCCCTTCCTCCGCCATAACTCCCACTCAATTCAAGGAATCCTTTCCTTGAGATAATTTAGCTACGAGCAAACCTTGCTCTGATACCAGTTGTTAGGAAATAAGACGTAGCTAAATAGATAATTGAGTAGATTACTTAATGGAGAGAGACAAATTTATATACACGAGATTATAGAGTAGAGAGAGAGAGAGAGAGAGAGAGAGAGAGAGAGAGAGAGAGAGAGAGAGAGAGAGAGAGAGAGAGAGAGTACACACGATATACGTGGTTCACCCAATGTGGGCTACGTCCACGGGAAAGCAGCCACTCAATGGCTTTAGTACTTCAAAACAAGAAGTAGTTTACAAAGGGATTATACCCTTAATGGAGCTCCCACCTTGCTTCACTCTCACCACCTCACACTCACCTTGTTGCATCAACTTCACACTATGAAATGTGTGTAGAAATGGACTCCTTTTATAGGCCAAAAGGGTTGCCCTCTCTTATGAGAGACAGCCATGTGTAGCCGCCCTTGTGCGAATAAGTCCAAATCGGACCCTCCAATCCGCCCATGTGTGGCCGCCCTTGAGAAGACAAGTCCGCTTTTGAATTCGGCCACCGGCCACCGGCCCTTGACTTTCGACCACCGGCCATCGGCCATTGACTACCGTCCACCGGCCAATCGACCGGTTGTTTTCCGACCACTTTTCGGCTGCCGTCCGGCCATAATATTCTGGCGAAAAAGAATATTCCGGTGAAAATTTTGGTTTCCGGTGAGTGATTTTCCTTCACGCACGATGGCTTCTCCTCATAATGGGGGCCTTACAAATGTGTGCTTTTACCACAGAAAATTACAAGGGTAAATCAGGCTCCATACTTAACAGCATGTTGGGGGAATTTTGTGGCTGCTACCCAAGCAACAAATGCGGGATTCTTTAAGCGGGAAAAGTTTCTATCATGTGCATCCTTATGTTCGAGAGAGGGTGGAGTATGAAGATCCAAGGACCTTTGATGAAGCTGTCTAAGTTTCCAGAGCCAAGAGTCGAAAGATGAAGAAAAAGATGGAGGCAGGATTGCTACAGTCGGCAGTCACGGTAGCTAGTGGACCCAGGCCGAAGCAGATCAATGAGCATCAAGAGGTAAAAGCTCCTTTTTTTGTTGATATGAATGTGATCAAAGCACGTGAAGTTGATGCCAGGGTAAAAGAGCTACAAGAAGTGCCAACTAGGCCTCGAAGGATATAGAGGGGTATATTCAGAGTGCCACCTAGTTTGCTTCCTCAAGAAGCGCGGTGATAGAAGATCTTAAAGAAGAGGTGTCAGTTCCAGAGCCAGCAACAAGGAAGGTAGCAGTGGTCCAAGAATTGGCAAGTTCAAAAGAGGAGTTTGACAGCTCTCAAAGCTCTAGTAATGCTTTGGATGCAGATAGCATGTGGGAGACGGAGTCCATGTATTCCAGGTATGAGACCTATGATGTTTTTTATGTCAATGAAGTGGAGAATAGTGTATGCGAGTTGTCTGCTAGCCATTTGAAGGTCGAAGAGAAGCATAGTGCAGATGTGGAGATGCCTTGAGTGAATTTGCCCGTCGAGCAGCCATCTCTTGTGTCTTATGATGGTGATTCCTTGCTAGCAGAAGAGGTATGGTTTGATGGTGTATCAGACCTAATTGAAGAGCAGGTTTTTGAGGATGACTTGCAGGAGATAGAAGCAGAAGCGGAGGTGTGTTCAGCTGATTTGTCTATGCAGGGGGTGGGGAAACCTTGCCTTGATGGGCACGTCGAGGTGCACAGTATAGTTTCAGAGTTTGTGTGTGTTCGTGGAGAGTTAGCTCCAGCAGATGACTCTATGGAAACTAATACAAGTGCAGCCTATGAGCAAGAGGCTCCATGCACAGAGGAAGGTGCCAACCTTGCAGGTGATGAGGTAGTTGAAGAATAGGTTGAAGCTCTAGCAGGTCATGATCTTGAGGACAAAGAGATGGTTGTGGAGTCGTTTTCAGAGGGTTTGGATACAGATTTGCAAGAAAAAAAATTTTGCTTGGCTGTGCAGCAGGTGGAGGCAAATGGCAGGGCCTTGTTTTTTTATGTGATGCTATGGATACATGTGTTATTGGAGGTTGCTTTACAGGTGTCTTTGTGTCAGTGGCGAGGTTTTTTTGAAGAAGCCTATACTACGGACGATTATATAGCAGATGGCATGATAGCGGTTTATGGTACGGGTGTTTCAAATGGTCAAAAGCATGCTTATGGTTGGCAGCAAGACTTATGGATGCAGGGTGACAAAGATCCATGCTATGAAGAGCTGGAAGGGGCATGTCTATTGGCCTATAGGTGCAAAGGAAGATTTGGATATACATGCTGTACAGGTGGATGGCCACAGCCAATGTTTTATATTTGATCCAGGTGGATTCTATGCCATGCTTGGGGAAGCCTCGAGCTTTCCATTTGACCCTAGCAAGTGATGCAGTAGCTAATGCTTTTCTATCTATTTCTATCCTATCTATAAAGCCACTATATATCTATTTTATATCATTCTCTTTATGCAATGCTATTTTACCTAAATAAGAATGCGGTTGAGCATAAATGCTCAACGAGGGGGTGGGCAATGATGGTGCAGGCTGATCCAGTCAACCCATCGACAGACTAAAAGCAGGAGCATGAAGCTTTACACGAGTATATGAGATTTTTTTGGACAACTACTTGGTGCAAAGTACAGCAGACACCGCCAAGATGTGTGTGCAAGATGCGGCATATAGTAGGTTAATGATAGTTTACAAGCCTTGGTAACCAGGGAGCTTATGAGAATTCGAGTTAAATGGATATCATCGACTACGGGGGTGGATGGTCGGTTATGTAATATCCTTTGTGGCCTTCCGCTCACTTCAAAAGAGGGAAAGCGGTTCATTACGACAACACTGCAGGTGCATGGGAAAAAGTCGCCATCTGGATGGTGGAGAGGTTGGTGCAAATCGGGCAGGGGCCGTCAGGGCTTCAGGAAGAGGGCCACAGTTTTTGCATGGCTGAAGGAGTCTCGCCAACAGGTTGCAGGAGAGGAGGGCTGACCTATATAGGTGGCATGGTCGAGAGCCAGGACGGGGAAAGAGCATTGAGGAAGTAGTTGCAGGGATGTGAGGCCGCCACCTGAAGACTTGAGGGACTCCAGTTGCACGAGAGGCGGGAGGAGGCTACAGTTGCAAGGGAAGGATTGGCCGAGGAGGGCTCCGGGGAGAGCAGTAAGGAGGAGTAGAAGGGTGCGTGAGGTAGCTACCGAGGGGGGCAAGACAGGAAGGGGGAGGGGCTACAATTGACGAGGCCAAGGGGCCGGTTGTGGAAGAAAACGCTGCAGAGGGGCAACTCTGGAGAGGTATCACAGGATTGAAGGACAGTGAGCCAGGGATGAGGTGCTGATGTGGCCGCCAGTGCTATCAAGGGGCGGGTCACGAACGCAATCAAAAGGGGGGGGGGGGGGGGAGGCAGTAATCAAGGAGAAGGGACCGCTAGTGGCGGATTGGTGCATAGAGTAGAGGGATGCCATCAGGTAGCCCGTGACCAGAGATAAAGGAGAGGTCAGAGACGATGGCATGGAGGCAGTAAAAGGGCCACGAGGTGTGATAGTGGGGAACTATGAGCAAGCTTGGAGAAAGACTTGTCGGATCCTACGCTCAAGGAGTACAGTGTCTACACCAATTCATCATTGTACAATCTCTAAATGAAACCAAGTTAATGAGATCTGTATCTGTCATGTTATGACGTTGATGTGGACATTGATGGCCATTAATATTGATTGATAGATTGACTTGTCCTAAGCTGACAATCTTCCCTCATTTTGTAGTGTTTAACTAAATTTTATTTCTTGATAGTGATACATCTTCCATCTCCATGTATGTAGAATATTGATAACATTGGCTCTAGCTCCTGTGTTTACAAAGACTCTCTCTATTAATCCATCAAGAAGCTGTATTTTGATGCTTAGATCCATGCCTTCAAGTAAATTATGCTCTACCTAGATTGCTTCAATTTGAGGAGGTGCCATATCTTGTTGTGGAAATTTGCAAGTTGTCTCTTCGTCCTTTGTGCTTTAAAATCGGCAACCGACTTTCCTCTTATGCCTTTACTTTATTAGCATGGGTTTGTTTTTTCGTTTAGTTGGTGCATGGATCTTCTTTAGCATTTTGGTGGTTAGTGATAAATGGTAATTCTTCAACCTGAAACCACTAATCCAATTGGACATCTCTCCTCCCTGTTATGTAGCAAGATTTATGGCAATTCCTTCATGCATGTTTTTTGGGCATAAATGCCTACGACATCTCATAAGCATGTCTCATCTAGCTTCTCAAGAATATCTGATAGCTTGTGACCTATCCAATCTAAGTTTTTGGCCATTCTAAGCGTGGGAATCAAGAAATCTATGGGAAATATGGTATTGAGACCGATCAACATGTTAAAAGGCATTTTTCCAATTGATGTTTTGTATGCTACACTATATGCCCATAAAGCTAAATGTAGCTTTTAATCCCATTTTTCTCTCAATTCACTTACTATCTTTGTGATAATTTCACACAAGATTTTGTTTGTGCTCTCAGTCCGTCCATTAGCTTGAGGGTGATCGGGTGTTGATTTGTGATAAACTACCATGAATTCACCTAACAAGAGTTTTATCACTTCAATTATGAAATGAGTCCCTCTGTCACTAATTATTTCAATCAATAGTCCATATCTTGTAGATATTCCCATACAAGAAGTGTGCTATCGTTTTTGCATCATTCCTTTGTGTCGATTTTTCTTCAATCCATTTGGTAAAATAATCTATGGCCACTATGATGTATTGAGAATGTGTACGATATGCTAGAGGTGCTATAGGTCCTACAAAATTTATGCTCCATTTGGAAAATGCTCTAGCTCTCCCATTATTGATTGTAGAGGCATCTCGTCTCTTCACATAGTTACCTTTGTTTGCTGGAATTTGTCATATCTTTTTACATAGGGTTTAGCATCGATGAACAAGGTAGGTCACCAAATTTGTGCAACAAGAAATTCCTTTGTAGTTTTTTTGGCAGAAAAATGTCCACCTGCTTGTCCAACATGAGCATGCTCTAGAACCAGAATGTATTCTCTTTTTGTGTGTAAGGTTTCCAGTTTCCGAAACCTTAAAAATTGTACAAATCTTGCAAACTTAATAAAAAACACTATTGAAGGATTCCAAACATTGGTATTTTTGGAATCATAAGGAGAGCTTTCACTACAACACTAAATGAAGATATCGACGCGCCTATATCGACGACCATGCCTTTCCACGTGTATAACGACAACATTAGCGGGCGTCACTATACGTGTCGCAATGTGCGTTGATATACGCGTGGAAAGGCTTTATTTGCCACGCGTATAGCGACGCGTATATCGACGCCAAAAAAATTGGGGGAAAAAAGCGAAACCCGCGTGCAGGGGCCACTTTCGCCTGCTCGGGTCTTGGCCGAAACCTGCTGCACAGGTATTATGTCCATCTCCACCCTCCGTAACCCCTCTCTCTTGCTCTCTCTCTCTCTCTCTCTCTCTACCTCTACATCGTGTGTGTGTGTGTGTAGGAAAGAGAGAGAGAGAGAGAGAGAGAGAGAGAGAGAGAGAGAGAGAGAGAGAGAGAGAGAGAGAGAGAGAGAGAGAGAGAGAGAGAGAAATGTGTGTGTGTAGGTAATCACAGAGAGAGAGAGAGAGAGAGAGAGAGAGAGAGAGAGAGAGAGAGAGAGAGAGAGAGAGAGAGAGAGAGAGAGAGAGAGAATTAATGTATGATTAGGAAATTAAAACTAAAGAAAAAAAAATTAAAGAGAGAAATGAAATGAAATGTTATATTAACATCTTCGAAAGGCTAAAGTGACCTATGAGACATGAGACAAGAAAGTTACAATGTGATGGATCTGATACAAAGTCAGAGTAAGAAGATGACAAAATAAAATATTATGGAATCCTAAACTGCTGGGTGTGGACTAAACGGCTAAACGAGCTAGTTGGGATAGGTAGATCTCCTCCATGTTCAGTACTCTGACCGAACGTTGTGCATGTCGAGCCAAAGTGACCTAGCTAGATCCTCTGATGCAGCCTCTGTCAATGTTGTGTAGTCCTCCGCAGTCGTGGGCGTCTAGATCTCCCTAGATCAGTCGCTCGTTCGATCATTAGAGAGATAGGGAAGTAGAGAGCGAGAGAGAGAGAGAGAGAGAAGAGAGAGAGAGAGAGAGAGAGAGAGAGAGAGAGAGAGAGAGAGATAGGAAATAGAGAGATAGATAAAGAGAGTTATATATATATATATATATATATATATATATATATATATATATATAGAGAGAGAGAGAGAGAGAGAGAGAGAGAGAGAGAGAGAGGGAAGTGGAGCTCCAAGAGTTATGGTAGAGAAATAGGAAAATAGAGAAATAGAGAGAGATAGGAAAATAGAGAAAGAGAGATAGCGAGAGCGAGATAGATAGATAGATAGAGAGAGAGAGAGAGAGAGAGAGAGAGAGAGAGAGAGAGAGAGAGAGAGAGAGAGAGAGAGAGAGAGAGAGAGAAAGAGAGATAGCGAGAGCGAGATCGAGAGAGAAAAAACGAGAGATAGGGTACGTAGACAGAGAAGAAATTATGGAACTAAAAGAGGCAAAGGGGTTTTTCCTGCTACATGCATTGCCATGTACACCTGGGAGTGCACGTATGTGTCTACTCATATAGGATTTGACCAATAAAGACGAGATTTTGACCCGGTGGTCCTGATCTCCGTACACCTCTGGATCGAGGTGTACGGAGATTGGGCAAGACTAGAGAATGTAAGGTAGTTTACATTGTGAGGATTATATATATATATTAAACAACATTCATGATCATTGTAGATGGCAACGTCATCAACTAAGATGGAGGAAAAGATTGAATGCTCATGCACGCTTTGCAAGTATCAAATCCTGCGCAAGCGTAGGATATGCAATGAGCATGTGCACAAGTACGGAGAGTTTGCTAGAAAAACCGTACAGAATCTACGATACGACTCCTACGGAACGGGCATTGATTTCCGCGACATAGCACCTACATCTGAGAGAGAGAGAAAAAAGATTATGCATGAAGGTCCGACCAATATAGAGCCATGGATGGAAGCAGAAAAGGGCTTACAGACAGAAGACGACGACATGGAGGAGATGCTGGATGCCTTCTTCCAGACAAGCAAGGAGAACGCGAACGAAGCAGCACCAGAAGCCGTGCGCCTATCTCCTGAAGACATGTTGAGAAAGTTGGCACGTCAACCAATCTATGAAGGCGCCAAAATATCTCTGCTTTGTACTTGTCTGGCATTTTTGAATCTTCAGTCAGTGTACGGGTGGTCAGATGCAAGCGTCACTGCTTTGTTTAGGTACATAATTTACAAAAGAGATTTTCCGATTGCAACGGTGATGTGCTCGGAGAGCTTTAATTTTAATGTAATGTGGCTTAAACAGGTTATTGCGAGAGCAACTTCTCCCGGCTGGTAATGAAATGCCCCCCTCCAGGCCAGACGCAAAGCAACTTTTGACCTTAGTTGGCTTGGACTACAACAAGATTCATGCATGTCCAAATGATTGCATTCTTTTTCGCAATGAATTCGCAGATTGTCTGTCGTGTCCTAAGTGCGGAGCAATGCGCTACAAACAAGATGCAGTTGGCGAGACAGTGCCAACTAAAGTGTTGCGGCATTTTTCTATTATTCCTAGGATAAAAATCATGTTTCATTGTGGTTCCATTGCAAAGTTGATGTGGTGACATTCTACGAATAGATCCACTGACGCAACATTTACGGTGCCCGCGGATTCGAAGGCTTGGAGGCACATTGAAGATACCTGGCCACATTTTAAGAGTGAACCACGCAATTTGCGTTTGGGCATGGAAATGGATGGAGTCAATCCATTCGGCTTGAGAAATTTGTCATGGAGCACTTGGCCTGTGTGCCTTATCAATTACAACCTCCTGCCGTGGCTTGCTATCAAGAAGGGTGTTAACCCTCACGGCACACGGACACCCTATGATCTATAAACGTTGTATTATTTAGAGTCAGGTACCGGGCTTGTCGGACCAATAGGAAAAGGGTAGGAGTGATCGCCGATGAGAGGCGCACTTTAACTGGGACATGCTAGGGTTAGTTGGCTAAGCATGGGCGCCCAAGTGTGAATGGGGTGAGCTCCTATAAAAGCCAACTAAACCTAATTTTTACTCATTCTCTCATTTGTGCAATAGAAGAGTGCTCTTGCTCCATCTCCATCTCCATCTTCTTCTTCTTCACCTCCTCGTGTGTGTGTGTGTGAGAGAGAGAGAGAGAGAGGGAGAGTGTGTGTGCGATCGAGCATTACGAAGGCACGACGGCGGTGAAGCAGTTGAGCACGGCACGACTGCAGCTTCTTCTTCATCGTGGCGAGGAATCCACCACGAAGGCGAGCGTAGAGCGGTGAGTGACACACCCTTTGTTCTCTTGAGCTTGCTAGTTTAGGCTTGTTGTGTGCTTGGAGCCGTTTGTGGCTCGCATACGGTGTATTGGCAAGTCCCTTGCTTCGACAGTGCGGCAAGGAGCGCACATTTTTGGCGCCGTTGCCGGGGATATGCCCTACACTAAGCTCGGTTAGCACTTTACGCTTCCTTGTGGTGCAATTTCTATCATAGGAAAGGCAAGGAAGGAGTGTGTGGAGTTGTGTGGAGATTTCTGTTTTTTGCGTTTTCTACGTTTTCGGGTTTGCACTGCACAGTTAGCATTTCTCGCGTTTTTGCATTTTCTGGTTTTCCCAAGTTTCAAGTTTTGCATTTTCTGCATTTTCTGTGTTAAATTTTCTGTCAAGTTCCAATTTCTGTAATTTTCTGCATTTTCTGCGTTTTTTCAATTTTCTGCATTTCTTGCGTTTTTTCAATTTCTGCAATTTCTGCACTTTCAATTTCTGCGTTTTCAACCGGGAAAAAAAAAACCGGAAAATAAAAGCGCTATTTTTTGAAAATAAAAAACGTTAGTTTTAAAACGGACGGGTTGGTTTGTATAAAAGATAGATCGGGATCATTTCCCCAAGCCCAAGCCCAAGCCCAAGCCCAGGCCCAGGCCTCAGTCCTCAGCCTTATGATATATACTAGACTCACTCTTATATATATACCCTACTCCCTCAAGAGAGAATGAGAGCATGTGGGACAAGTCCTCCACTCTCCTCCTTTCTCTTCCCACTTGCACCCTTAGACTTTCTAGTTTGGGCCTAGTTCCCTACTGGAAATTCACAGTTTTAGGGATTCCGAGGGCATAGAGTGACCAAACGGAGGGCTGTAAAGCACGGCACGACCCTCTGACCGATACGCTCGTTTCGAGCTATCACACGGCCCATTCCACGACACGCTCTAAAAAATCTAGCAAAAAAACAAACAAAAAACACGCTAAAAACTAGTCACAAGGCCTCCTAGAGCAACTTTTTGACACCTTAGGGTATCAAAAGCACATGCACTTACGCTCTGGGCGGGTGCTAGAACACGAGCATATTGGTAGTGCCTCTGTTCATACGGACACCCATTACCCATCCACGATAAGCTCTAGACCCTCAGCGGGGACACAAGGTAGCACCACCCAAGACCCTAAAATAGCCGCTAGTGATTCCTCCTCCGACTCAAAAATCATGGAAGCATACCCTACCCAAAATACTGAGAGAGAAGGCCATGCACCTCCCGAAGCTCCACAGCCTAGTACTAGTATGTTTAGCCGTTTCATGGAAACATTAGGTAGAGCTACTCGCTCGGAACCTGATGCAAATGAAGCACACGAAGGGGGTGGGGAAGTGGACTCTCCTTTCACATCGCACATGGACCTCACACCCCCAAAGAGTGTCCATGTGGATATCCTACCAACTTCTTACCAAGAAGGCCCTGTTGAGCTGTCTCCTTCAGAAGTTCCCTCTAGAGTACCGTTGGTGACAAGTAAAACCACGGGGCGCAACATTGCTTCTACCTCACAAGAAACCGTTAACACGTCGACTCTAGAAGGATTGTTCATTAATGGTCATTGGACATACGACCTCCACACTGAGGTGTTGACGGATCTACACTCTGGCCACGCCTACCATGTAGGATGGATAGAGATTGTACAATCCACCTCTAGTGCCACGAGCATCGAAGATCAACAGAAAATGATCTGTAATGTTATCCATGGCATTATTCAATCAGAAAGGCAAAACCGAGGGGTAAATATACTCTCAACTGGCCCCATGAGATTTCTGGATACGAGCAAGGCTCAACAGCCTACTCTATCACAAATGGAGACTCCTCTAATGAGCCCCATGGACCCATCTTACGTCATTTCACCTGGGGTCTCTATGCAATCTGAGCCTCCGAGCGAAAACTTTAGCTTCCCTAACTTGGCTCAACCCTCTATCAAGGAAAACACAGTGCTCACTCCAGGGATAAGCCTGACAGAGAATGTACCGATGACATCTACGGTTAGCGCAGTGCCACTACCTAGTGTCGTAGTACCTAATATGGGGCCTCGACCATATGTGCCTCTAGCCCCTTATGCACACATGGCCCCCACACCTCCAATTGTACCACTTGCTTATGCTCCTCGAGTGCCGCTCCCTAGCTCTTATCCGAGTGGACCTATGCCCGGTTATGTTCCATATCCTGCATCATCCACACATATGCCAAGACCGGCACCCGTCCCTCTCCCACATATGATTCCAAGAGTACCTCCACCGGCCCTGCCTCCTCACATAGGTGACTTGGCAGCGTTTGCTCAAACCATAGGTCGATCTATCGCGGAAAATATGCGTCACGCATCTGATAGAGAGCCTAGAAGTAAGGCAGTACAAATTGCCAAACTCACGCAAAAATTCAATGGGGACGAAGATGCTAGGAAACACATTGAAGTGTTTGAACAAGTATGTGATTCCTTAGGGGAACGCAACGAACTACATAAGTGCAATGCCTTAAGCTTGACATTAAGTGGGAAGGCTGGAGATTGGTATAGACCCTAAGGGTGGACGAGAAAACAATCTACCCTACCCTTCGAAGGTTGTTTCTAAAGGAGTACATACGAGAAGGTGTGCTTTGGGGTGTAGCATCTCAGCTACAGAAGGCCGAACGTAAGGAAGGAGAGTCAGTAAGGGACTTCATTAGTCGTCTAAAGCACTTAAACTCTCGCTGCCCTGTAAATGAGCGCTTCAACAATAACCAACTGCTTGATCGATTCATTCGAGGGTTGAGGAATGAAGGAATCTATAATGGACTAGTGATTAGAGGTATCACAACCTGGGAAGATGTCACTGCCAATGCAATCCAATTAGAGGACAACTTGATGATAGCAGGCATGAGGGTGTCTACTGACACGAGATCCACTAGCTCACAAGCCATTGAGTATGAACCCATGACTGCAAAGCCCATTGCCAATGAGCCAAAGGTATTTGAGACATTCTTGACAGACCTCACCAAGGCAATCCAAGAGTCTCTTAAGGATAATCGACCCCCTCAAAATAGTCACATGTATCCAAGAAGGGAGCAACAATGGTGTTCCATTTGCTTAGGTCCACATAGCACTAGTGAGTGCCCTACGTTTAGAGTAAAATTTAATGGAACTTGCAACGCATGTGGTAGGTATGGTCACCAAGCTAAGGATTGTTTAATGATCAAACGTATGATGGCAAATAGACCACCTGTAGCCTGGACGGATGCACTCGAGCTCCTGTATTGATGCCTGCTCCACCTGTTGAGCAACTACCGCAACACATGGTCCCTAGATCTCAAAATGTTGTACAAGCTACACCGCTACCACCTCCTGTGCTAGGACCGCAGCCCCCGCATCCAAGAGTCGCCCCTATGAACCAAGTGGGTTGCGAGCCATCTAATGCTTATGCAGATGGTTGTGAGGAGGAAATAGACACTAGTATTGCCTACGGACTTGATACATTGGAAGAGTGTCCTATATACTACATGGAAGATTGTTGGGGGCAAGTCAAGCCGGTTTATCAAGCTGCTGCTCTCGCATCCAGAGGTCAAAATATCAACACCCAGGCTAGGAGGCCACCTCTTCAATGCTACGAGTGTGGTGGACCACATCGAGCAGCGGAGTGCCCTATTAGGCTGCAAAAGAATGTGCACAGATGCAAATGAATCAAGGGAGCACGTCTGCAATGCCAATACTCACATGTAATCGTTGTGGCATAGATCACTCGATTGCCCAATGCCCCTATAACCCAAATGCTCCTAAAATCACACCCCTGAATTTGGTCGAAATTGCTAGTGTGACATCGCCAATACCACCCGTCGCACCCGCTTATGCGATTACACGGTCCATGCTTCAAGGGCCAGGACATATCCTCGAAGAGAGAGATACCATTTCAGTTATCCAAGCAAAGAAAAAGAAGACACGAAGGAAGAAGTCGCAGAATACGGAAAATTCAAAGCCAAGTTCCAAAACAAACATAGGAACAGGAGATGACCCCGTGTATATGAATGACCTCGAGGATGATTCAGATTCAGTCGAGACAATGGAGACTAGAACCAATACCACAAAGAGAAAGACCGACAAAGAAAACCGTAACATGGAACCAAATGAAAACCGAATAAGAGAAAACCATAAAGAGCCTCTGAAAACACCACAAGTGTTTCCAAATCCAATCCAAGACCCCCAAGATAAACCGCAGGGGCAAAAAGGGAAGAATCGTAAAAAGAAGATTGGGACGTACCCAAACCCAGTAGACGAGATTGAGCAGGTGAAACATCTAAGAGGTTTAGTGGAGGAGACTCAAAGGAAACTAGAACCAGAACCCATGCATGTCAAAATTCATGACACAGTGTTTCCCACGCAAGTTCATCCACCCCACATGAACCATAGACCATTAGCCATATCTAGTATCATCCAAGAAGGGAGTGAGGACGGGACATCAGAAAGTGAGCATACACCCTTCTTGTTGGAAAGGATGTTTAACGAAGGAATACCTGATCCCATTGAGGAATATGAGATTCCATCCTCTCCAGTTCCTAGTCAAGGACCTACACCCTGCAAAACGCCAATGAATGTTGCCAAACTAGTGGACTTCATGTCTTCTGAGGTCCGAACCACGATCATAGCAAAGCTGTATGGAGATCCTGAGTTATTCCTTGCACTTCGAGCATTCCTTAACGGAGAGCTACGAACAGGATTACCGCAGTTTGCGCAACCAAATAGGCCTGACTCGATTATGATTGATGAGGAAAATCATGTGCAATCACTTGACTTAGATGGACACGAGTCTGTGATCGAGGTACCCATTAACGAATTAGGGCAGTATTTTGAAGGCGACGAGTCTAATGCGACCCTACCCATCACTACCAAGGGATTAACTATAAAGGGAATTCTTGATGGTGGTGCGGGAGTTAGCATCGTTAAAAAAGATTTTTGGGAATCCATGGGAAAACCCCGCCTCGGTGTTACTAACATTGTGGTAAAGATGGCAAATGGTACCATAGCCAAACCTATGGGGATGCTCAAGGATCTTAAGATCAAAGTTCTAGGATACAAGGTACGACATACGTTCATTGTAATGGATTTCTCTAAACACCTTATGTCATATGAAATGATTTTAGGACGACCATTCATGAGGGAAGCACAAATGGTTCATGATTGGTCTAAAAATCATGTCTATTTGCAATTCCAAGACTCTGTCCTTAGAGTGGATTTGGTGACTGGTAAGGTACACCCCTTAGGGAGTAAAACCATTATTGATCATCGCTCTGACACCACAGTTCACTCGGCCCCACTACAATATTGTTACACTTGTAAGAAGGATACAGACATTGGCCAAGATTCTCCTTATATGGATATCCTACCTGGGATGACTGAGTCGGACAATGTGGATTGGGTCCACCTAGCATCAACCATAGACACTTGGGGAAATAGGGGGACGACCTGGGTAACACCTGAGGGGGATGAAATGCCTATACCCTTAAATATGCTACAAGCAATGCATATCGCTTCCGACAAGACTCATCCTAATGTAACGAAGAAAACATACAAGTGGGTCCCTAAAGCTTCTTTAGTGACCATAGCTAGTGCTAAAAAACAGAAGACTTGTAAGAAACGTACCACTCGCTCCAAGAAAAGTAAGAAAATGTTGCGATGGATCCCTAAACGACTATTGGAAGCCCAAGGCTACTATCAAGGAAATGATCAAATCTGGGTGTCAAAACGTAGATTGTGCTCTTACCTATCACCTGACCCAAGTGAGCCCAATCCCGTATCTCCAAAACGAATCAATGATCGTGGAAAGAAAAAAATCACAGACTGCTACACACCCGCTCCTGAGCTAGTTTGGGTACCAAAGAAAGAACGATTTGTTCCACCTAGCTCAAGAAGGGGGGAGTCCCATGAAGCTTCTAGCTCCTCATGTAATACATCCATAGAGGTAAAAGCTTCTACACAGCCTCCATCTATAGTAGTGGACCTCCATGAAGCTACAAAATAATCCACACCTCCCAGTGTTCAAGAATCACCTGATGAACCACTTCAAGTTCGATCCTGGGAGAGTACCTTACCACCGTTGCAACTTGACGAGGCACCTAGGGTAATAGAAAACTACTGGCAAAAATCCTCACCTATTACCAACTGGAACAATTGGTTTCAAAGGGTGACAAGCTCATTTCAAATGGTATGATCTACCCAAGGAAGGGGGGAGTGTTTGCTGACAATCATCATTCATTTGTTTCCCTCTCAACCTTTTTCCCTGACCTCTATATCTCCTAATCTTAGGGAATGTACATATAAAGCTTTATACTCACAAAAATAAAAAATAAAAATAAAGAGCAAGAGCAATTAGCAAACGAGTATGCACATTAAAAGTCAAAACATTGACTCAGACCTACACATGTCACATCTGGTACAATGAAACAGAAACCTATGCCATAAAACACCTTTGATCCTCATCACTTGAGTGATGGAGGGTAAGTAAGATTAGTACGATAGGAGTGTTTCTGTTTTAGAGTTGAGTGATTAGAGAAGTTCTCTTTTCCCACTAATGTGCCTCCTGGAGGTATTCCTTTTGTTTCCTAGTGTGTACAGGAGCGTGTTGCTATTGATAGGATTTGGACGTTCATGGAACCTTTCTCTCGTTCACACTTCAAATCAAGCGCGACCATCGACACAAACAGGTGTTTCTTGTCCATTAGCATTGCCCTTATCTTTTTGCATCCATGTTTGTCTGCTTTGATTGTGATTGGTAGCATAATATTCAGCGCATTGGCTTAGTATCAAACATTTAATTCAATGTAGTGTTTTGTCATAATCACTTGTCTAGGTTTAAAAATCAAGCAGTCCGACTAAGCTAGTTTGACCAAGTTAGGTGTTAGAAATCTTCTCTTAATACCGTGGGGAATGCCTTCCTAATAAGCAATGGTTACTTAGGTTCTTAATTTGATTTAGGCAGCATTGTATGAAATGTACTAGGGCTTTCTAGTGGGCTTAACCCTATTGACCTTTAGCTTAAGTATTATAAAGGGAGTTTACTAATGTGATGAGCCTGGGGAGGGTAACAGTGTTATATGACCCCCCAAAGTTACAAAATTTAAATGCTGAAAATGAACAAGCAAAAAATCAAAGTGCCACAATGTAAAATCTTACGTTGGAAGAGAAATCTCAGCTTGATTTGGTACTTCACTCACATGTATCGCCTATGGTACTAGAGCCCTAGAGGTTCCCAGTGTGGGCGCTTTTCCTTGAGAAGCAAAAAACCCAAGGCATACAAAATAAGCACACACATCATAATTGAATCAATGTGAAAAGACCTTGGGGGGTCAACGAAAAAGTAATCAGTCAGGCGATGATTTCATGAGAAATTCCTTTTATGGTAGTTTAACTACAAGGTCTTCTAGATATAGCCTCTAGTCAGCCCTCAAACATGAATACTTGGCTCTCGCGATTAAACAACTTAATTGACCACAGATAATTAAGAAGCTTACCCATGGTATTAATATTCGATCTCTAGTGCCTTTTGACCGTCAAATTAGCGACCCCAGACTTGTTTAATTTTCTACCTTTACATCTGTTTATGCATTTGATTACATTGCAATTTAATGTTCATTTCTACCAAATTGTTTGAAATTCTTTGACCAATCAATTTGTCTACCTAAAACTGCATATGCTTTTTAAGAGAATGCAATTACTGTGCCAATGTTGTTTGATTTTGCAGTGACTGAAGAAGGCTAAGGACATTCATCTCAAATGCTCTTCCACCTCGACGAACCAGCTTCAACTCAATAGCTTCCGAGGACGGAATCTACATCAGGAAGGGGGGCATGTTAACCCTCACGGCACACGGACACCCTATGATCTATAAACGTTGTATTATTTAGAGTCAGGTACCGGGCTTGTCGGACCAATAGGAAAAGGGTAGGAGTGATCGCCGATGAGAGGTGCACTTTAACTGGGACATGCTAGGGTTAGTTGGCTAAGCATGGGCGCCCAAGTGTGAATGGGGTGAGCTCCTATAAAAGACAACTAAACCTAATTTTTACTCATTCTCTCATTTGTGCAATAGAAGAGTGCTCTTGCTCCATCTCCATCTCCATCTTCTTCTTCTTCACCTCCTCGTGTGTGTGTGTGTGTAAGAGAGAGAGAGGGAGAGTGTGTGTGCGATCGAGCATTACGAAGGCACGACGGCGGCGAAGCGGTTGAGTGCGGCACGACTGCAGCTTCTTCTTCATCGCGGCGAGGAATCCACCACGAAGGCGAGCGTAGAGCGGTGAGTGACACACCCTTTGTTCTCTTGAGCTTGCTAGTTTAGGCTTGTTGTGTGCTTGGAGCCGTTTGTGGCTCGCATACGGTGTATTGGCAAGTCCCTTGCTTCGACAGTGTGGCAAGGAGCGCACAAAGGGTCATTTGATTTTAAGCTTGATTGTACCTGGTAAGTTCAAAGCAAAAAACATGGATGTTTATCTAGCTCCACTAGTTGACGAGATCCAGGAGTTATGGCATGGGATCAACATAGCAGATGCGGTTGAGCCAGTAGGACAACAACATGCAAGGATCCATGGACTTCTTATGTGGACTATGCATGATTGGCTAGGATACGGAGAAGCTTCTGGTAATGTTTATTGATTTACAAAATTCTCGCTATTCGCAAGCCCTTTGTCTTGGCCTGATTCATGCTTTGATATATGCAGGACTAACAACTTTGGGATACAATGCATGTCCAATTTGCGGGCAGTCTTTGGATGTGCGCTATTCTACCTCTCTTCCAAAGACAATTTATCAAGCTAGGCCACCACTGTTATCTTCCAGATGTCCACAGCTCTGGTAGTCAGTTGGAAAGATGCCAAAGCTGTGGCCTTTCAACAATGCAGCTGGTCAAACAAAACTTCCAAGAGCGCCATGGGTATTGCTAAAAAACGAAGAGCGACAAGTGAAAAGGGTGATTTCAGAGTTCAGGACGCCAACAAGATATATGCGATGTCTCAAGACAACATTCACCCGTGACGATCAACTGTTAGGGTTGAAATCGCACGACTGGCATAAGTTCTTGCAATTCATTCTTCCAATTGCGATCAAGGGGTGTTTAACGGAGGAAGTGCGGAGGTGGTGGTTGCTGTGGAGGAGGGTCCACAGATGCTTCGACCCCTCCTCGCTCACGACCCCCGTCTTACCCAGGCACACATCTCGACACACCTCTTGGCACACCTCGGACACCTTGGGGGACACACGATCCTAGTGCCTCCAAGCTCTATACTATACGGGGAGATGGTTCTGTTGACATGGATAGAGTCGGGACTGAGATGTGACAGCGGATTCGCCAGCTCGTGGAGCTGCAGTTTTCGACCAGCATTCTGACGTCTTGGGATCAACAAGAAAAGGAAAAAGTCACTTACATAGTGGAGGCCATCCTGAGAGAGTACCAACCTGCTCCGGGTTCTTCTGTAGTTTCGGCGCGGTGGATCAAGGGTGTTGCACGGGACACCATCAAACATCGACAAGATGCAGCTCGGAAGGCTTTCAGGACCGGCTCGCCGAAGCCTTCGGGAATCCCACACGAGACGTGGCTGCAGATCAAGGAGGATGAGCGAAGAGCGGCCACGCGGTTCAGACAGCAGCATGAGGCCGCGCAGGTACGACAGATGACTAGGGGGACATCTCATCTTGGCAGCAGAGGCTTCGACACCTTTCGCTATGAGTTTGTGAGTTTCTAATCCAATCTTAACTATGGCGTTTTTTAAAACGCGATGAATCATGTATTCTTATTACTTTGATTTTTGTATAAACGCAGAATCTTGTGATGCATTGAGCTCCATCACGCGAGGAGGAGTCAGATGGATATCGTAGAGGTATCTATGAAGTACTGAATGATCTTGAAGCTTCAGGAGAGCCTGTAGACTGGGAGGCCTTACAGTCTTGCTGATCGCCTGAGGTGAGACGTTAATATGTGTGAGTTGATTTAATTAAGTTGGTATATGTGAAGTAATATCAATACCAATTTTGTGAGTTGTCCTACGTGCAGGTTGCGACGCCTAGTCATTAGTGGACCAGATTTCATCTATATGCTTTGTGAGACACAGACACGCTTTTGTGTCTCTTTTTTGTACAAACAGTTAGTGTTCAGACAGTTATTGTTTCTCTTATGGTTATGATTATTGTCATTGTCATTGTATAGACAGTTATTGTTTCTCTTTCTGGTTATGCTTATGGTTATTGTTAATTTTGTTTATGGTTATGGTTATCTGCATTATGGTTTTGATAAAGTGATTATAGCTGGTTATGGTTTTAAGTTATGGTTATGGTTCGTTATGGTTATGCTTTTATGTTATGGTTATGGTTCGTTATGGTTATGCTTTTAAGTTATGGCTATGCTTTTTAGTTGGTACGGTTGTCTTTCATTGGCCTTAAATCTCATGTGAGATCCGACATGGATAGCATGTAGGAGGCGTATACATGATATGGTTTTTTTTTAAAAGTTTATGTAAAAACAAAGGGAACTCTGGCGAAATTTCTGCGCGCGGGAGCATGGTTGATATTTTGGTGCTGCTCGCTTTCTTGGGCAGAGGGCAGGAAGTCTAGCTGTGGCTGTATCCATCTTTTAACTGGGCACAGGCCAGGCTACCTGTCCTCTGTCCAAGAATTTTTTTTTTTGCTATGGTCGTCGCTATGCGTGTCGCTAATAGTGACTGGTTTCACAGCGACGCGTATAGCAACGGGCAACGTCGATATATGCGTCGATAACACCTTCTTTTGTTGTAGTGTTTACTATGTTTAGAAATTTTCAGAATCTGAATCCGATAAAAACTGGAACAGTTTATAGGTCCTGGAAAATTACAATAGAAATTCAATTAGTAACAAAAATTGGATGGTTCCAGTATTAATCATTAGCAAAGACTCTTTATACTAAGGTTCTAGAATTAGCTAGAAAATTCCAATTTTCATCATTAAAGATCTGCAAAAATCAACCAAGTAAATTATCGAAGGTATGGGGGGAGTGTGGAAGCTGGGGAAACTTCCAAGGACAATGATAGCTGAAAATGGCGCAAAATGCAAGCTCGGGGGCTGCTTGGAATGTGGAAAAATTGCTAGGTGCCCAGAAAAAGCTATAAAAGGACCCCTTCTCTTCTTAATTTCTCAGACTCGGAGCCTTGATACTTTCTCTCTCCTCTAGAGAGAACACTACACAAAAATCATTAGAGATTAATCTCTAATTGATTAACCCTAACAATAATTAGCCTAATCCTTCTTAATTAGCAATATTAGATTAAGCTATTTATCAATAAATCAAAGATTAGGCCTGTGTATACTCATAAAATCTCTCTGAATTGATTAATCTTTGCTGATTATTATAATTAATCTTAGTAATATTAAGATAATTAATTATCCTATCATATTAGGGCTGAAATTAGCCAAATTAACCATGAATTAATGGTAAATATATTAATTAAGATTAGATTTAGTTGAAGTAATTATCAGAGTTGCATTAGACAGTCATTAATCTAGGAAAATTATCCTATAACTTTCTGAGTAATTTTTCTAATTAATTAGGCAGAATTACTATGTTTTTTGAGTAATTTAAATAGGGGAAACTAGTAGATGGATTTCAAATGCTCTGATATAATTAGAAATGGTTGATAAGATGTTCAAGAACCCGTGATAATTAGGAGAAGCTCAGATAATTAATCTAGCTAATTACTTTAGCAGAAATACTCTATTTTTTGAGTGATTTAAATCGGGGAAATTAGTAGATGGATTTCAAATGCTGTGATATAATTATCAGCGGTCAATTAGGTGTTCAAGAACCCGTGATAATTAGGAAGCTTAGAAAATTAATCTAGCTAATTACTTTAGCAGACTGTTTTTTGAGAAATTTAAATAGGGAAAAGTAGTAGATGGATTTCAAATGCTGTGATATGATTATCACTGGTGGTTAAATAGGTGTTCAAGAACTCGTGATAACTAGGAGAAGATCTGAAAATTAATCTAGCTAATTACTTTAGCAGAAATACTCTATTTTTTGAGAAATTTAAATTGGGGAAATTAGTAAATGGAATTAAATGTTGTAATATATTTATCATTCGTTAATTAGGTGAGAAGAAACCTGTGATAATTAGGAGAAGCTTAGATAATAAATCTAGCTAATTACTTAAGCAGAATTACTATGTTTTTTGAGTAATTTAAATAGGGGAAATTAGTAAATTGAATTCAAATGATGTGATATATTTATCAGAGTTTAAATAGGTGTTCAAGAATCCATGATAATTAGGGAAATCTAAGATAATTAATCTAGCTAATTATTTTAGTAGAAAAACTATGTATTTTAGATAAAATAAATAAGGGAAATTAACAAATAGATTTAAATTGCATTGAGATATTTATCAGAGGTTTATTAGATCTTAGGGAACCCGTGGTAATTATGCTACAGTTAGAAAATTAGTTTAGCTATATATTCCAGTAAAATTACTCTAATTTTTGGGAAAATAAAAAGGAAAATATAGTAAAGCAAACCAAAAACCTTTGATATCGATACCAGAGAAGGAATATACCTTGAGAAAGCTATGCTAATTATCCTAACCTTAGATAAATAGTTGAGGTATGTATTTTGGTCAACAATAACCAATTTTTGTATATAATGGTCAAGAAAAATTAGGAAATAAATTTATCTAATTTCCAAATAAATAACGGAGGTCCAAAATCCTTATTGAAGGGTGGGAAAAAAATTACTTATAGAATAATTAAGTTATAGGATGAGTAACCTATCAAATCGACTATTAAAGATCCCTATTTAATCCAAAAATCCTTATTTTTGGGTAAACAAGGAAAATAAAGGTTATTCAATTAATCTTCTAATGGATTAAGTCTTTTTATAAGGCTGCCAAAATGGCTCCCAAGAGAACCAGGGGGAATCCTTTGATTGAAGAAGAGGATGTTAGTAACAAGCGCAACAAAGCAAATAATGACCATGAAGCCGGGCCTAGCCACAGGCCAACAGAGGAGAGTCTACGAGCACCTGCCCCACAGCACATGGACGAGTAGTCCCTGGTGGATTTCTATTATGTCATTAATAGCTTTTAAAGTTCATTTTAAGTTAAGCATTGCATACGTAGGGTTAGGAAGAAAAAAAACTGGCTGTAAGTGGAAGGTAACTTCCACGAAACCCACGAGCAATGATTTTAAGTAGGAAAGAAATGATTGGGTTATAACTGATTGACCTAGGAAAGAAATGTTTGACCATCCTTAAGACAGCTTGTCTCAAGACACCTCTGATTCCATGGAAATATTTTTACTCCAGGTAATGAGTAATGATGGAGATACCATCATGGAGGAGTTGGTTACCTCGGCACCTGTGGAGTCTTTACCCCATGCTTGTTTATGTTTATAGATAGTACTTTTAAGTTTATCCTAGAGGAACCGCCCGGTTGTATGGGCAGCTGATTTTGGCGTATGGGCGCCCGGACTTTGGGTGAAGACTTTTTCCACCCCGGTTTATATAAATTAGGAATGGGTGCTGTTTTTTTACCCCTGTATAGCTGGTCTTGAGACAAGTTAGTACTGGTCAGTGATACTTTAAAATGACAGTACCTTGTCTTAAGTTTAAAGATGTTTGTTTTCTGAAAGAATGTCTTCAATACTGTTTCAAAGGTTGTCTTAAGGAAAGGCAGTTTGAAAAGTTAAAAAGGAATCATTGTTTTTAATTGTGAAAAGAATGTGGTAGTAATTAAACAACAATAGAATCATGTGTGAATGTGGGGTGATAAGTGGGGATTGACTAAGGTTGTCAATCATGGACGGGTGGACCTGATTAGTCAGGTAACTATCCATTCCCACGCACTAAAATGTTTAGAAACTTCTTCACTTGGACGAGGAATCCACCAACGGCTGTGCCCTCACATATGCTAGAGGGAAAAAAGCGTTGGCTAAGGAAACCTTAATCTAAATGATGAAGATATAGGGCCGGAATTTTTTTTATAGGGTCCCGTTTTCATTGCGAGACAGAACTGGGTCTCTTCTAGGGCTATAAACCTAAGCCATTGCCAATGGTAAGGGTGAATTCCCTTGAATTTTTCTTGTTTAAAGACTTTGACTTTAGTAGTCCTAGAGACATGTCAATGGTACCCTCCCGCTTTTGGTGTCGGCGGGGTTGGGGACCTTACAAGTGGTATCAGAGCATGGTTTAATAAGGTCCTAACCTTAGGAGGGTAAAAGTTGGAAAATAGGCACAAGTTGTATTGCATTTTTAATTATGGTATATTGTGAAATGAGAATTTCCCAGTCAATACAGGAAAATATCCGCCAAGCTTACCAAAAGTTTGTGATTTTCAACATCATGTTCGAGGCTTGCAGCTCCAACAACTTTGTACTTCGCAAAAGCATCATGCAATTGTTATATTTAATGTTTTCCCCTCCTCCTACATGGGTAAGCAGCTGGTCACAATTTGGCGGAATTTTCCTGATTGATGCGGGACAGTTAGAAGGGTTGACACTCAATCTAAAAAGACTCAAGTGGGTAGAAACACTTCGGACCATCGAAGTTTTCTTCTTCAATGGGACTGAAGATCTAGATCAGACCATTGTTGTAGATGGGGTAGAAGTGTTACAGAATCAGTGGGTCTATGATCAGGTAGCCACAGTAATATACCCAGGTAGGATCAGGCCCATGAGGGTAGGCCCAAGGTTTAGGGGACCAAAAGACGTCATCTTTTTTGATCCCCTGTCAGACCCACCAGTGGTAAAGAGGATGTTGATTTAGGGAATCACACATTGTATATAGCATGACTCCATCTTGTATATAGTATGAGCCCATCTTGTACATAGTATGAGTCAGTGTTGTATCAACCGTTGTATATACCATGGTTTTATGACATGCTTGTGTAGTTTAAATTGAAATGGTGATAATGATTATCATATTTTTGTTTTTAGTATTTTAAAAAGTATATAAAATAGAGAGCTTGCATGACAAAACAAAAGTAGTGTAATCACTAAAGCATTTTCATTAATTACAAACTCAGGAAATTGCCAAAAGTCTCTATACCATTAGGAAAAAAATGGACTCTCCATGGGCCTTGTAAGAATCCCTAATTTCAAAGAAGCTTGCCAAGATTAAGGGGGACAAAGGCTTTGAATGGGGATATTTTGGTAGGGTCTCCTCCACCTTTGACCCCTAAAAAGGTAGGGGGAAGGGGGGGTAACCATTTAAAAAGTAGGGAAGGGGGGGGTAAACCATTTGAAAAGTAGGGGGTCTTAACTCTCCCATGCCACCTAAGAAAATCCGTGGGTCAAAGAGGTTAAAAAAATGACTTTTTTCAAAAACTTTCAAAAAAACTCTATTCCCCCCTAAAAAGTACCCCCAACATATATACATATTAAAAAAAATATTTTTAAGTTAAATTACTCATAATTCAACATTTTTTGACTCCCTCCAAAACTTTTAGAAAATTCCTCCCAAAATTGAAAACTTTCCCTCCTAATCTAAGCTCCTCTCCTACACCCATCCCCCTAGCACCTACACCTGCACATGTTGCACCTACATACCCATCTCTCCATCCTTCAAGCTCCATCTCTCCATCCTTCAAGCTCCATCTCTCCATCCTACAATGCCTCTTGACGACGTGACCAATGTCCCAGCAAGCTCTTGACGCGGTAGGTCTCTAGGGCTTTTCCTACGCCTACCTCAAGAGTATGTTCCGACAAAGAAAACATGCTTGGGTACATTACCTTCAGCCATAACGAACGCCGCGCTCAAGGGAAAAGAATGTGGATCTCTGGACAAACGGATGCTTGTATCAAAGGATTCTTCTCTCAATGTTCATCCGTCTTTTACAAAAATTCCATCACTGTTGCAATACGTTGGAAATGGAGAGCAAGGTTTGTTGGGCTACTGCAAGAGACTCAACAAACACGAGATTGCGCGGTCCGAGAACTACTTGCATCATTGGCAATTGCTCAATGGGAGTTTCCACAATCTTCAAGATTAGATGCAAACAGCTACTAGTGCACTTGAGGAGGCAAAGAGCACCATCACAACCAAGGGAAATGTAATTAAAAAGCTTGAGGATACTCTTTCACACATGAAGAGTACTTCCATGGGAGGTAGGGTGAGGAAACGAGAGTTGTCCGAAATTCAGACTCTTGCACCATGTGGAGGTGCAAGAAAACGAACGGTGACAGCTATAAGGTAACATGTTCTGTCCCTCATGTTGTTTAAGTCTAATACCGCTCATCATTGTTGTTTTAGGCAATAGGAACTTCGTCTAAGAAACGTGCGGTGGCGAGAATGCATCAGCTAGGGCTACTTTACTTCGTTCTTGTTTCAACAAAGAGGATTTTATTGGGATGCTTGATGCTCCAGAGGAAAAACACTTGAAAGACGCAATCACTAAGAGAGTTCTTAGTGCTTTTTCTAATATTGTCATTGATCTAGATGTTCAGGATATTTGTGATGCTGTTGGGATAAGTACGAAGGGCTATCAAGCAATACATCAAGTGTTAAAAGATGCATTAAGAAGTCGAGGAGTCACGGAAAACCTATTCCCACTTCCTTACAGAGTGGCGATTGCCAAGGAGGTGTCAAATGAAGATGTTGTTCACCGATTAGGGGACTACTTGTATATTGAAGACATGATGCCTCTTCAGCTGCTCCGTAGCAAATCACAAGGAAGGAAGGGCCGCGAGAAGGGAAGCGATGCTGTTTCTAACAGTGTGTTGCGAGCCGAAGGGTTTGTTTACACCAAATTCAACAATATCGTTGTGGACTTGATACGATTGCAGCAGTCCATGGCTGTTTTCTACAATTTGAGTGATGCAGGTTAGTTTAGAGTTGCCTACATGCTCTATGATGTGTCATAACATGCATTCTGAGGCTTTATATTGTTGGCAGTTCTTGAAGGCAAGCTTGTGTTCGTGCTAAAGTTGGATGAGTGTATAATTGTTAAAGGGATAAAGTTGGAGAGAATGAGCATCACGCTTATGAATGAAGCCCTAGCTTATGCCAAGAAATCTTGCAGTTCGAGTGAAGCGACAAAGCCCTCTTTTAGTGTGCAATCAGAGAAGGATATATGGTGGCTTGGTGCAATTGAAGTTCCGAAAGAGACACGTGAAGTCCTTGCATGGATTTTCAGTAGAATCCCATGGGTCACAGAGGTCATTAAAGGTCAAATAAACGGTGAGAAGCTCATGGTTCCAGGAAGTGGGGAGTTTGATTTTGAATGGCATTTAGGTGGTGATCTAAAGACCATAAAGTGCATGCTTGGATGCAAACAAGGTGCAAATTCTTTGCTTCCCTGTCCATTCTGTACGAAAGGGCACAAGACAAGTCGAGCAACTCAAGTGGAAGGTCATGACGAAGATAATGATGACCATATAAATAGGAAGTGGAAAACTTCGATTCTTTCATGTGATATCCTGCAGGTGCCCAATAGGGATAGCAAAGATCCTGGGTGGAACCCCATAATTTCCTTCTCCCTCAACAATGTTCACTTTTGTAGATTGCATGCGTTTATGCAAATATTTGATAGGATCCTAAAGAATCACATTGATTATGCTTTCACAATGAAGCCCCTTCAATGGTCAAAAGACTGCTTGCAGGGGGTGGAGACGCTCCTTAATGATATTGGATGTCACCGATCAAGGGTGAACATTGTAGCAGAGACTTGTAGGGAGAAGACATTTGAGGTGGCACAGAAGGTTTCCATGAATGGAGCCAAGGCACGTCGATTTTTCAAGAAGATGTCAAAGTCTCCAATGTAGGTATCCAAGGCAAGTGTCGATCTAGCAAGTGAGAAGCGGTGGGAGTTGTGGAAAGATTTGTGTTCATGCACGACAGACAAAGATCCCAATGTGGAGGTTGCTAACCAACGCAAGCTAGTATGGTCATCCTTTCAAAAGGTTGTGCAATTGATGAATCTTTCAAGCACCACCGTTGAGCAGCGAGAGGAGTTCAAGAATGTGCTTTATGAATTCACAAAGGCCGCTAAGGATGGATGGTCTGAAAGCAAGATTACACACTACATGGTTTGTTTTAATGGACTTAATACATATGCAATGTTTGAAAATGCAACTTTTCTATTGGCTTATCTCCTTTTTGGTTGTTTTAGCACATTCTCTATGCGCATGGTGCATACTTCATGGACCGCTATGGTTCGCTCGATATATGGAGTACACAAGGCATGGAGAAGTCCCACTATCGAGCAAAAGGAGTCTACTTCAAGAATACTCGGCATGGTGGTGGTAGTTCACACTCCAACTACCTCCAAGAGATGTTTAACTGGTTTTTTAGGCACACCTTTGGGAGAACTCGTACTATTGAGAAAGAAAGAGAGTCGATGTTAGCAAAGCAGTTACGCAACGCCTCCCGTACTGCAGCATCCGAGAAGTGGAAACGCTCGCGAGCGTCCCTGGGCCATGAAGCTTGGCGTGCAACTAAGTATCGAAAAGGCAGCATTTGGGCATCGCGTCATCCGTCCGCATGATCCAGGTTTAGTTGTTAAATTCAATTGGTTTATTTGAGTTTCACTTAATTGGCCGCATAGTGTGAAAGGGCCCAAATCTCAAAAAAACCTATTTAAAGGTTGAAGGCGCTCATTTTGTCATTTTTCCTGCTAGGTGCTACCATGGCAAGAACAAAACAAACGGCTAGGATTGCATATCCAGAGGGGCCGGATGGCCAACGACTCAAAGGTATAGCAACAGAAGCTGGAACTTCACAAGCTCAAGGTGAAGTCCACATAGAAGAAGATGGAGCTTCAAATCAACATGGCCAGTCCTCTAGAGCTGAAAAAAAGAGAAGGAAGCATCGCCTTGTTGTCTATTCATCGGACTCCAACGATTCTGATGGCAACAAAGAGGTGAGAGCGACCAAGGCAAAGAAACAAACAACCAAAAGCAACCGTCAGAAGGCTCCGAAGAGACACAAACGGATGAAGATGCCCCATGGGTTGCCGTCCAAATACAAACTTATCAGGCTAACGTGTCTATTGGGGGTAAGACACTTCTTAAAGGGAGTGGACCTACACCATCACATCCGCTCAACAGTGAAGAGCACGAATCAGATGGAGAGTGGGTGGAATCAGATTATGAGGTGTTGGAAGTGCCTGTGCAGAAAAAAAAGAGAAAGAGCATTGTCTACAAGAAGAGAAGGCAAGTTGCCCCAACTCGTGCCAAAAATGCACCTCCACGTCGACCTCAGAAGGTACGAAAGCGCAGCTGTGCTTTTGTGGAGATTCGATACTATCAAAAGAGCACTGAGCTCTTGATTCAGAGGGCCCCTTTTGCAAGGCTATGCAGGGAGGTTTTGCAATTGTACAACACTTAGTTTCGGATGGGCGCCATGGCCATAGAGGCAGTCCAAGAGGCAGTAGAGCAATATTTAACTAGCATATTCGAGGATTCTAACCTCTGTGACATCCATGCAAAGCATGTAACCATTATGCCCAAGGATATGCAGCTTTCTAGCCGTTTGCGCCATAAGGAGTAGCTTGTAATTAGGCATCAAACCTTTTGGTATTTATGGAACTCCAAGATTGGGAAGAATTTGAATACAAGCGTCTTTTGATTGTATACCCCACTCTGTGCATTGTATTGGGAAGAATTTGAATATAAGTGTCTTTTATTGTATACCCCACTGCGCATTGTATTTTTTTAATTCTGTACCATGCAATGTAGCACTGGTCCAAGTTTTGTCTACCTTCTATTGTATGTATGTAGCCATTAGCTTGTTATTGTGAAAAATTGCCTACGTTTAGCACCTTGGCTAAGTGGGGCATGCACTTCCTGATGTATCCATGCTATGTGACTCACTATTGCATGGAAAAAGCATTTAAAAAGTTTTGAAAATGGCTTGGAATGCCCCCAAACTGGCTACCACAAGGGCGTGCATTTGGGGCTTCCAGAGGCCTATGGATGGACACAATGCGCGCCCTTGTGGCAGCCTTTTCTAGTGCTTTCCAAACAGTTTCCAGTGGTTTCCAGATAATTTTGACAAGCAATAAGTATGTTTTGTTTGCTTCAATGCTTCAATTACCATAGATGCTTCTGGCAATCATCCCCCCTTAGTCCATGTGAGTCCTATACTCCAAAATGGGCTAGATATTGCCACATAGTTTACTCTTGTGGTTTGTTAATACAACTTTAGGTATCCGGGGCAAGATGGGCTTAAGGTTACCTGGGTATGCATTTCTTCCTGTTTTGCAACTGGGTATTAATGTCTTGTCACTCTGTTTTGCACCTGGCTATGCTCCTACATGGGTCCAAAATCATCTACCACAAGGGCGCGCATTTGCACACTTCATCTGTTGATGGAAGGCCCCAATGCGCGCCCTTGTGGCAGAATATTTTAGGGACTTCCAAGCCCTTTACTAGGCACATCCATAACTTTTGAAGCCTAGATATAACAAAGTATGCATTTTATTAATTTTAATGCCTGCCAAACCCTTTAGTAGTCATAGCAGAAATTATGGTGCTTGTCATACACAATGGAAGCCCAACATATAAGAAATTCAAAACCTTGCAAAAAAGAGAGTCATAGACAGCAAAAAGTAGTTTCATTAAAGAAATCAATGCTTTACATGATATCCAGCTTTTGCTTTAGGATCTTTCGAATTACAATTTTCTGGTGCTTGGCCTTTTGGGGTGGCTCCCTGTTAAGTAAAGTGGTTGTGATTTCTTGGGTGTCATTAACCCCTACAGCTTGGTTCATGCCGACATGGGCAATAAGGCACCCGCAAAAGTTAACACCGAAAGTGGATATTGCAAAATCTTTCTTTACAAGCACTACAAGGTTGGCCGTTTGGGCAAGTGTTGTTAAACACAACGCCTTGGAGAGTGAACGGAGAGAAAAAATATTGTAGAGACCATTGGGAGAGTAGTTGGAATGGACAAACACCACGACACCAGTGGGAAGTGGTCCGAGGTAGTGAGCAAGTGACGCTTGAGGTCCGAACGGCGTCCTCCTCCCCCCTGACCGTTGCGCCCAGGCGTCAACCTCCAGAACATCCTGCAAAACATAGGTTTTCTGAGATATGGCATAGAATTATGATATAACATTAACAAAATCATTTGTAACAATCAAATGTAAGTGAGCATCTATACCTCTTGTCTACGATCCTCCTCATCGGCATCCGGGTGCAAGTAAAGATCCACACTTGACTTCCCCTTTGGATCAAGCAAAACAGGTGTTGCAGCAGGTGGTGGTGAATCCACTCTTGCGCGTTTAGCCAAACACATGGCTTGCACGGCCACAAACTCCTCGTCAGAGACCTTGGCCTGCTCGGTCGCTGCCACCTTGGCTTGTGCGATCGCCACTGTGTCCGCCAAAGTATTCCCCATGGGCAGTAGGAGATCATCGTCATGGGAGGTGGTGGTATCAACCTCAAACTTGCCATGGGCATCAAGGATGGCGAAACACTCATCCATGCGAAGCTCAAAGGATTTCTCCAGATCGTGCATAAACACAAACTCCTCCCCACCCACCACAATGGAGGAGAAGCGGGTAATCTCTACCTCAGGGATGTCATCTCGAGTGGTGGTTCTTTCTGGCGGTCCCGAGGATGAACCGACAGATGGAGAGGCCTCCAAGAGGCCTTGAATCCCTACTGGGTAGGTCAAGGCAAGCGTCCTCTCCTCTGCGGATGAGTCACTGGCCGCGGGCTTGGGGTCCTTCACATCAGCCAGTACCCCGCCAATCTGCAAGTGTGGTAGCACTACGTCAGGGTATGCTGGGCACTCGTGAAGGAGGAAGATCATTATGGCTTGAACAGAGAAAAAAGTCTTTCCGATCCTTCCCTTCCGCATTGCTCGCACATCATCAGCTTCAAGCCGCACATATTGTCCGGCGGGTTGTACTATGGTGGAAAAGCGTGCAAGCCGTTGATGAAATGGCCTGTCCCCTTGGTAGATGTAGTGGAGAAGGCCTTCAGGGACCCATTGCCCTGGCCGGTTTGGTAACTCAACAATGAATCTCCCCATGCACGTGGAAATGTATGAAGTAATGTGCTCAAGAGATTGAGAGTGGAGGGTCAAGGTGGTTTCCACATCGGGTTGGGTTGTGAAAAATGCTTGAATCTTAGGGCGATTTGCATGCCCAACCTCAGTAAGGAATGCATCTAAAGCACTACTAGCAGCCATTTCTTCTCTTTGCGTGATTGGGTATGCTAGGTCTCTCTGCAATGCTGGGATGAAAATGGTGAAATGAGGAGGTGGTCCCCCTTATATAGACATATTCCATCTCGAAAAAAATAAAAAATATGCATTTAAAAAATAAATTTACACCACCTTAAAACTCAAATACAAAATCAAGTACAACACCTTAAAACTTTTCAAAATCTTTAATAAAATATCCAATATATAAACGATTAAAGTTACAAGCCAATTCACTTAGACAAGATGATTTCGTCTGTAGCCCAATCTTTGTAAACAAGCATAGTGGCCTCCATCCGCCTTCCAATCTATACAACAAAAAAATGGGCAATCAAAATACAAAAACCCACAAAAAATAAGAAAAGGTAGCTAAGCAAGCACAAAGCAGACCTTGCATTGTTCCAGTTTGAAACTTGCATTATCGACATCCTCAAATCCCATTATGACAAAGTGTTCCCGAAGATTGGCAAGAGTCCAATGCAGATTCACTGCAACCACCTCCACCTCGTTATTGGGTATGATGACACGAATTTCAAAGGATTGAACCTCTTCGGCTGTCAGCTGCAAGGGTATCCATGTGCCACGTTGATGCATCCACCTCTCGTAGCTAAACCGTGCATACAAGGTGCACCTTGCTTTCAAATACCGAAGGCAAAGCTGTGTGGGGGACACATTGCACTTATAACGGTCACCATCATGCAAACCGTCAACATGGCCCCAATTGAAACCTAGAGTGGTGTCCATTGCATCTATGTCAACTTCTTTGCAAACAAACATTGTTGGTGTTTCTACAATCGGCAGAGAGCGGAATGCATGCACAAACAAATTAATGGGACAATGCCAACTGAGACCCACCGATCTGGTTGCCTTACCAAACTTTAGGGACCCTTGGACATCTTGCAGCACCTTGCGCTTGAAAGAAAGCAAAGCCCAATGGTCTGGAGTTGGCCATTCTGCACTCTGCAATGAGGGTGTCTCAAAGGCTTCTAACCTACCATAGCTTTGGCTTGCCTTAGGCACCACGTACTTGTGGGAGTACATGAATATTCGCTGCTCGGTAATTTTTTTCAATGAGACATTAGGAAACATAAGCTCCCCAATGTGAGTATGCACAACCATGAACCTGCCTGAGAGGCACTCAAGCAGCTGCTCCTCAACTAAGCCGGATGGAAAAACATCTTTACAAATGCCCTTAGTTAAACATAATGATCACATAAATGTAAACATGACATATTCATGGGATAGCTAAACCATGAAAACTTACAATGAGGTGCAAATTGAGTTGAAGCTCTCTTGAGGTGGATCTCAGTTGCACTGTAGACGTGTTGCACGATGGCCACCATTCCGGACTTGGTTTCTTTGAATGCCAATAGACGGCCCTTCCAATGACGTTCCAATACGCCTCAACACCGTACGCGATGAGGTCCAGCACGTGACGGTTGCATGTAGACCCATGCACCCTTCTTGAATACTTGTGGGATCCATACCCCCTTTGAGTCTTTTGTGTTGTGCAACACAATCTCCTCTATCTCTGGTTTGGGCCGTCTATGCGTGGACATGCTTGGGAAGTTGGGCTTAGGAAGGGATTTGTGAGTACTGTGGAGAGAGAATGAGGAGTTGAGGGGAGGGTGAGGTGAGCTGCCTATGGTGGCTATGGTGTCTTTGACAGTGGAGATAGAGAAAGAGGGGAGGACTGAGAGGTAGAGAGGTAGAGAGGATAGTGGAGCTGTGGGCTATGGAGTGTGGGACTGTAGAGGGTTGATGGAGTTGTGAAAGAAGGGGGAGCTATGGAGAGAGAGGAAGAGAGTGATGGAAAGCTTTTGGCTATGGCTACCTTGACTGTAGAGAGAGAATGGGAGGAGGGAGAAGAGGGAGAGTGTGGGAGAGAAAAGTAATGAGGGACAGAGAGAAAAGTGGATTTTGGGGAGAAAAATTGACTTTTTTAAGTTAGTTTATGTTTTGGAGGCAAATGGGTCAACTTTGGAACTTTTAAAAAAATTTCAATTTTTAGGGTTTTTAAGCATGCGCGTTTTTTTTTTGGGGGTCCCTCCCTCTTTTATGACACCTCTCTCCTGCTCTTTACCCCCCCCCAGCCTACCTCCCACCTTTCTCTAAGAACCAAGCATTGAAGAGGGAGACAATTGGGCTGCACCCCTACCATTCCTCCCCCTCTAGGTGATATCCCACGAGCCTTCTCATTGGTTCTCCCTTAAGCCTTCACTAATCAAAAAGGCCCAAGGAGAGTCCATATTTTTCCTAATGTTCCCACCCAGGAAAAGAAACTATTGTTAAAACAAGTTCAACTCCCAACTTTCAAGGGAGAAGGAACCAACTTAGAACGTGATGCCGAAGCATGGCTCGACGCCATGGATGATTATTTCTTGGCAGCAGGAACTGCTTCAGAGAATTAGGCAATGTTAGGAATGTTTCGACTCACTGGAGATGCCAAACTCTAGTGGAAACAATACTGTAGAGATTATCCTTCCATTAGTCCCTCTTGGGAAAGAATGAAGTAGGCAGTGAAAGAAAGATATCTTCCTCTAGCTCACCAAGCTATCAAGATGAATGTGTTCTTTGCCCTCAAAAAGTTAGGGCTTACTTTGGAAGAGTATTACACCAAATATGTGTCTTTACAACGTTACGCACCACCAATGACTATGGAACAACAGATTGCTCGCTTTTGTCAGCGTTTAAACAAACCCTTGAGTAACTTGCTGGAAGCTATGAGACCCACCTCTATTCAAGATGATCTTCTAAGAGCTAAACCACTTGCAGCTGAAGGAAACCCTCCTGCCCGGAACTATTACAACTACAATAACTTTAGAGGAAGAGCAAGGGGGAATTATAATCAAGGAGGTCAACGGAGGGCAATGTCAGCTGCAGCCACTATAGAGCAGACTTTTCTGAACATCAGATGCTATGGATGCAATAGAATGGGACACTACAGGGTCAATGTCCTGAGGGGAAAAATCCTCAAATTGTTACCGGAACCACTTCTCAGACTCAATTAGGACAAGGAAATAATCAAAGAGGTAGAGGCAATAGAGGACGAGGTAGATGAAGAGGTAGAGGAGCCAGAGATTATGCTACAGTAGGAGAGCCTACCTTGCAGGATGAGGAAGATGAAAGAGCTACTCTTTTTGCCGCCATTGATAACCCTGGAGCTCTGCAACAGTATGTTGTCATCCAAACCACTGCAAACAGAGAAGGTGAAAAATTTGAACTACTTATAGATTGTGGTAGCACACACTCTTTTCTCTCTCCTAAATGTTTAAGGAAACTTAAATTGAACCAATATCGTACCAAGAAATTAGTAGTAGAACTAGCAAATGGGAAAGAGGTTCTATCTCAATTTACAGCTGGGAAAGCTGAGTTTGAACTAGGGGGAACCCTGACTTCATCCTACTTTTGAACTCTTCAAGTAGGAATCTATGATGGTATCCTAGGAATGGAGTGGCTAATCAAAAATCAAGCCCAAATTCACTGTGCTCAAGGGAACTTAACCTTCAAAAATCACTTAGGTGAAGAAACATTAGTACAAGGATTAAATGGGAAACCTAAGGCTCAGTTAGTCAAGGCTAGTTGACTTCTGAAGGGGTTACATAAAGGGCAACAGATCTTTGTAGTAAAATTAATAAGGCAGATAATTCAAGGGACAACCCAACTCCAGAATGGCTTAAAGAGTTTTCAGATATATTTCCAGAAGATCTTTTGAATTTACCTCCTCCCACAGATATAGACCACGAAATTGAAACCTTTCCAGGTAGTGAACCAATTTCAAAAAGACCCTACAAAATGTCCCTCCCTGAAGCTATTGAATTAAAAGAACAGCTTCGTCAGCTTATTGAGCAGGGATTCATAAGACCAAGCATTTCACCTTAGGGAGAACCTGCTCTATTCCAAAAGAAGAAGGACGGATCCTTACGTCTCTGCATTGATTATAGGGGGCTTAACCAGGTATCAGTAAAGAAGAAGTACCCCATTCCTCACATCGATGAATTGCTTGATAGGTTCCATGGAGCCAAGGTATTCACAAAAATTGATCTCAGATCAGGTTACCACCAAATCCGGATTAAGGAGGCAGATATTTACAAAACTGCTTTCAACACCCGGTATGGGAATTATGAATTCATAGTGATGCCTTTTGGTCTTACGAATGCTCCAGCCACTTTTAACCGTCTCATGCAGGATATATTCAAAGAATATCTAGATGATTTTGTGTTGGTGTTTTTCGATGATATCCTGGTATATTCTAAGGATGAAAAAGAGCATGAAGACCATGTGCGTAAAGTACTCCATCTTCTACACCAACATCAGTTATATGCCAAGATGAGTAAATGTGTGTTTTCCACGCCAGAAGTTAGTTATCTTGGTTTTATAATAAACCCTGAAGGAATTTCAGTAGACCCCTCAAAGATTAAAGATATAATAGACTGGCCACAACCCAAAACGGTCAGTGAGATTCGAGGATTTTTGGGCATTACAGGATGGTACAGAATCTTCGTCAAAGATTATGTCGTTATTGCCGCAGCTACTTAAAAAGACAGCCAAACTTACATGGGGAAAAGAACAGGAGGATTGTTTCTTCAAATTAAAACAAAATCTCACATTAGCTCCTGTACTCAAACTTCCTGACTTCACTCAAGAGTTTGAAGTAGTATCAGATGCCAGTGGTCTTGCTATAGGAGTCTTAAACCAAGAAGAAAGACCAGTCACCTTTACTTCGCGAAAATTAAGAATCCAGGAGCTAAATTATCCAACTCATGATTTGGAACTTCTAGTTGTCGTCCATGCTCTAAAAATCTGGAGGCACTATCTTCTAGGAGGAAAGTTTCAATTGATCACCGATCATCAGAGTTTAAAATGGATTTTCTCACAAGCAACACTCAACATGAGGCAGAGAAGATGGATAGAACTCTTACAGGAATATGACTTTGAGATGAAATATAAACCACTAGGTAAAGAGAATGTGGTTGTTGATGCTCTTAGCCGTAAGGTTTTTCTTGGGGCTATTTCCATAGTTGACAATCCAATCCTCAACAAGGTTAAGGAAGATTCCCTAGAAGATACGGATTATCAAAAACTTCTATAGGTTATCAATCAACAGGACCTAAAAGAGAAAGAGAAAGACAGAATCAAGGATTATTCACTTGAGGAGGGGCTTCTCTATTATAAGTATCAGCTTTACATTCCTAAAAATCCAACATTAAAGGAGTTAATCCTTTATGAAGGAAATAACGCTCTAGTTGCTGGCCATCCTGGCTATGCAAAGACCCTTAATTCCATAAGGAAAAGCTATTTCTGGCCAGGAATGAAAGGAGATATACTTCGCTACATCAGACAATGTCTTTCCTGTAAAAGGATTAAGGTTGGATGAGTAATGATGCCAGGAAAACTTCAACCTTTGGACATTCCTCAAATGAAGTGGGAACTCATTAGCATGGACTTTGTAACAGGCCTTCCCACTGTTCAAGGGGGTTAAGACTCCATTATGGTAGTAGTAGATATGTTGACTAAAGTCTCCCACTTGATGCCTGTAAAAACAACTTACTCTATATCAGACATAAGCCGTCTCATTAGGAAATTTCGGAGGTCATTTGGAGGGCCATATGAAGAGAGAGAAAAATAGAGCGCGTCCAATGAGCATGAGGGCTACGTTACGTAGAAAAGTACATGGAAAGACTCAAAAAATAGGAAAATAGCCTAAAAACTTGGATTGTGGCATCGCAATTTCCTTGCTTTTACCGAGCTGTTAGGTGCTTGCCAGTGGTCACTACTGATATTCTCTTATGGTCATTAACGTACTGGAGGGTGACCATTAAGCCCGCACAATATATTGGAATTCTAAAACACTTTCCCTCCATTAGAATGCTTTCAAAGTGAATCTCCCTCCACTAAATCTTTTCTCTGAGAGCTATGGCTTCTACGTCTTCTCGCCCAAGAAGCTCTAGGTGTTTACTGTCTCTCACACCAACAACCAACAGCTGCACTTTGCCTAGAAGGCCAAGTAGTAGCATATCCTCAATTAAAATATCAACTTCAATAAGTGCAGAGAACCAATGGGTTGGACAAAGGATAAACAAAGGTTCATGGGTCCTCATGCAACCGAGAAGACCCAAGAGGTCTAGTGGTATCAATGTTTACCGCTCAACATGGAAGGCTAGAGTGTTGGATTTCAAAGTTGAAATCAGCAAAAGATCTGTAAAGAAAGTTCTTGTTCAGCATGTGTTTACCCATCCAGACGTGATAGCAAACGGTGGAAATGTATCAGATATACATCAACCACGTTGCAATTGTAAGTACTCTTGACATCTGAACTTCGTTTGATTTGTCATTTCACTTATTGATACTCTCATTATAACTTTTCTTATATATTTTGCAACATTTATCCCTCTTCTTATGAGCAATGTCTCCATTCTTCACAGCTCAGCTACATTAGATTTGTCATTTTTACTTATTGATACTCTTAGTTTAACTCTTCTTATATATATTGCAGATGTTTATCCTCTTCTTATGAGCAATGGGAGCCTGTGGAGTGCATAATAGGCCTCTTCCTTGTTGTTCATGCCCACATTGGTTCTCTACAGTATTCAGGGAGGAGCAGCAAAAGCCTGGCTGATGAAGGAATATTTTTTTATGACCACTTCTACCAACTCAGCTCAGGGAATAAGAATGGCATGTTGGTGAAACTGCCTCTACCAACCGATTGGAACACTGTGGACTGGCCAGTTCCCGAGGAAACAATGGTGGAGGCAATGCGAAGTAAGCTCTACAAGGATATAGAGAGGTCTCTACGTAGCTCTATTCCCTCCAAACTAGTTAGAATTGCAAAATTTTGTCCTGCTGCACTCTTCATAGAGTTGTTTCATAGCTACAATATCCGTGTTACGAAAACTATGTTCATGTGCAAGTCATTTCAGCAGTCATCCTGTGACAAACTTCTTGACAGAGGATGGTATGTAAAGGAAGAGATTGGCTTACGGTGCGAGGTCACGCTTGATACTCTAGTTGTCAAGTACATGATTGCAAGCCAATCACTGTTACTCTCCTTTTGGTATATGCGATCACAAATGCTCAATGGTAAGTACATTCCTATGGACCAGGTTTCTGCAAGTTTGGAAGATAATCCTGCTATGGTGTGGAAGTGATTGATAAAGAGCATGGCCTAATGTTGGTGGTTACAATAAGGGAGCTATGCAGTCTTCTGCAGTTGCAGCATGACATAATTGAAGAGTTAATGGACAGGGACCTATCAGATTTTTCCTTTTTCCTAGCTGGCCGTAAGGTGATGCGGCGAAGGGAAAAAGATATTTTGTGCAAAGATTTCGATGGTCGGGTTGAAATAGTGTCAATGTAACACAGATTCTTGTGAACCCAAGTGTATACGAATGACTTTCAATACATGAAGTTTTTTGAGCTCATTTGTCAATTGTGCCCTGTGAATATAAGTGTGCTTGAAATACATTTCTTTAGCATGTCAAATCTCTCTCTCTCTCTCTCTCTCTCTCTCTCTCTCTCTCTCAATGTTAGACAAGACAAAGACATGATAGAAGAGTCATCTTAATTCATTAGAAAGTACAAACTCGTCCGTGAACAATGGACCGAGATACAATTTCTATAAG